>NC_059167.1:42378639-42978639 GCF_019923935.1 Bubalus bubalis
CCATTCTGGTGCTCTTGCCTTAGAAAATGTAAAGCCATGTGGCATCCAGTAGCTTGCTTAATTTAAGAAGCAAACTCAACTTGGTCAGAAACTTGGTGCATGAGCTTTTGTGTTACAGAAAAGCCATGAGAAGTGCTATGGAATTTTCTTGTTTGATAAAAAGGTAGTCCTCATGGATTATCTTATCTACATCAAAGAAGAGTAGTTTTTAATCTAATGGAGAAATATAAAGGTACTTCACAATATAAATTTAAGGAGTCAGTAATTTCAGTTTCCAATTGTGTTCTCAATATAAAGGAAATCGATTTAAAAATAGCTCATAGGATATCAGGTACTACATTCTATGATTTTAACACATTAAATTGTTCTTATAAGAATTTTGAAGAAAAAATTTTTTATAAAGAGCCTAGAAGAAACTCCAAAGGGTCTTTCTAGAATTTACAGATGTTGGTTGAGCAGAAATCTTTAAAATTTGTATGATGAACTTCTAATAAGGCCAAATAAAAATGAGTCCTTTACTTTTGTCTTTTGTTTTAATTTTAATAAGATAATAGATCCCTCTGAAACAATATAAAAGAATAAATCAAGTAACTATTTTTTGTTATGCACAAAAAATATGCTTTAGTTGTTCTGGAATACAGGTGTGGAGAAAATTTGCTTTCCCTTTTTCCTTTCCTCTCTTCCTAGTCCCTCTGGTTTGCTTCTCAGCTCCTGTTGACTTCTAGCTGTCTGGCCACAGAGGGCAGGATCATGCTAGGAGTAAAGCTTCTTCAATTTTTAGGAAGAAATGGGCTGAACTGTTAACCCAGATCAGTTGGGTTGATGTTTCCTTCCTCGGTTTTCCTCTTCCTCTTTCTCATGTGTGCATCATATACCCCTATCCATCGATTCACCTTGCCTCTTCAGATACTTAGGGAACTGACAATGCAGTGCAGACATAATCTATTAAGTATGATTTTAAAGCTTTTGCATCTCAAAACTCTCAACTTCTGTAGGGACAGCTCAGTGCCAGTGTGTAGGAATCACATACGCGACAGTGATGTGTGCTGTGTACCGGTCAGAGTCTAGTCACTGAGGGATAGGTCAGGGCTCAGAATCACTCTTATCCTACAAGGCTAATAATAATGGGGACCTTGTTTTTGGCACCTGAGGCCATCCTGGAGCCACTAAAATCAGGGAATTCTGGAATTTTCATTCACTTGTGTGAGAGTTTTAAAAGAGCTGAAATGAAACAGATTCTGCTGGTACATTTTGAGAAGTTGACCCCTGCAGTAGTCTTACATACTTGATGACTTACAGTCATCTTGGACTGAAGTAGGCCCAGAACTTATGAACCTATGAGCTTGACCGCCTCTTCGTACTATGTACCTTCAGACCGTTGAGTTCCCCACGTTTCTTGAGTTAATGTGATTTGGGCAGGCCCAGGAGTAGAAGATGTGGGAGAGAGTTAGACCAGTAAGACTAAACCTTCTCTTCTCTCAAACACTCTGATCCTCTTTCTAACAGAACATTTTCATCTCTCTAGGAAGGTCATCCTTGTATATTAAGCTTTCAGCTTCAGGAATATTGTGCATGTTTTAGGAAAGGAGGAAGAGGGGGGAATCTCTTCTGATAACAGCAGCCCCATGGACTCTGGTGACCTGTGGCTGTGAGGACAAGCTGGAAACTGCTCTTCTAGTCTCACAGGAAATTCATATACAATAGTTACCATGATGGCATTCCCCAGAAATAAATCCTAAAATAGTCATAGCAGCTAAATGTGAGTTATGAGGCACCATTCTTTCATAGCATTTGTATCCTTGAGAAAAGGTCCTTGTTTTGTGCATTTCTATATTCCTGTTCAGTTCAGTTCAGTCGCTCAGTCGTGTCTGACTCTGTGACCCCATGGACTGCAGCATGCCAGGCTTCCCTGTCCATTACCAATTCTTGGAGTTTACTCAAACTCATGTCCATTGAGTCGGTGATGCCATCCAACCATCTCGTCCTCTGTCATCCCTTTCTCCTCCTGGCTTCAATCTTTCCCAGCATCAGGGGCTTTTCAAATGAATCAGTTCTTCACATTAAGTGGCCAAAATATTGGAGTTTCAGCTTCACCATCAGTTCTTTCAATGAATATTCAGGACTAATTTCCTTTAGAATGGACTGATTGGATCTCCTTGCTGTCCAAGGGACTCTCAAGAATCTTCTCCAACACGACAGTTCAAAAGCATCAATTCTTCAGCGCTCAGCTTTCTTTATAGTCCAACTCTCACATCCATACATAACTACTGGAAAAACCATAGCTTTGACTAGATGGACCTTTGTTGGCAAAGTAATGTTTCTGCTTTTCATATGCTGTCTAGGTTGGTCATAACTTTTCTTCTAAGGAGCAAGCATCTTTTAATTTCATGGCTGCAATCACCATCTGCAATGATTTTGGAGGCACCCCCCCACCTCCAAATAAAGTCTGTCACTGTTTCCATTGTTTCCCCATCTATTTGCATGAAGTGATGGGACCAGATGCCATGATCTGAATGTTGAGTTTTAAACCAACTTTTTCACTCTCCTCTTTCACTTTCATCAAGAGTCTCTTTAGTTCTTCTTCGCTTTCTACCATAAGTCTGCATATCTGAAGTTATTGATATTTCTCCCAGCAATCTTGATTCCAGCTTGTGCTGGAATTCCTGTGGTACCTAGTAAATTCTTGATAAATGAATAAATGTGTTAAACTAATTTTATTCTGTTCATATGGAGAGGTAATGGGTAGGAGGCCAATTAGAAAATGTACTCAAGGTCTAGCTAGAGAGTGGTTATTTTGAGCCTTTAAGAAAATCTGTTCATGTGCATTAATATTATTCATAACAACTAACAGTGAACACTTAGTTATGTGACAAGCACTATTCTGAGTACTTTCAAAACATTTGCTGTGCGTGTTTGTTAATATGTTCTTCATGTTCAGAGTACCTACATGAAATAGTTCTTTTCAAGGTTGTAAACTGTGCCATAAACACACTCGGAAAATGAAAGTGTTAGTCGCTCAGCCGTGTCTGACTCTTTGCAACCCCATACATGGGCTGTAGCCTGCCAGGCTCCTCTGTCCATGGGATTCTCGAGGCAGGAATAGTCAAGTGGGTTGCTATTTCCTTCTCCAGGGGATCTTCCTCACCCAGGGATCGAACCCGGGTCTCCTGCTTTGCAGGTGGATTCTTTACTGCCTCAGCCACCAGGGAAGCCCTTAAACGCATTTGGACACACATTTAAATACTGATGCACTCCCACCTCCTTCTCCTCACTCTCTCAAACTCCCCTCATCTGTTCACAATGTTGAAGTATGATAGTCAAACTCCCAAAGTCAGATAGCTCTGAGGGAATAAAGAATTTTTTGGTAGGTATTGTTTTTGTTTGTTTGAAATTTGTTTAAAAGAGAAAAGCAAATGAGTTTGGCCATTACAGTGTTAATTAGGTTTGTGTTCAGTGACATAACTGTTAATACTGATGAATATTCCTTTTTCATTCTGTAAACAAAGAATGTTACTAAGATTTTCCACCCAACACAACAGTCTATCTTGCATCCCAGTGCTTTTGACAGTCATCTCTTAATTCACACATGGACTTTTCTGTAAGTGAAATATAGCACAAGTTATTTAGATTTAGGGCTTCCCTGGTGATACAGATGGTAAAGAATCCACCTGCAATGCAGGAGACCCAGGTTCGATCCCTCGGTTGGGAAGATCCCGCAGGAGAAGGAAATGGCAACCCACTCCATTGTTCTTGCCTGGAGAATCCCATGGACAGAGGGGCCTGGCAGGCTGCAGACTACAGGCTATAGGGTCACAAAGAGTTGCACATGACCTAAGTGACTTAGCATGCAAGCATATAGATTTAATTTAGAGGAACATAAAGAATAAAGACTGGCTTTAGATGGTTTTGATGCTAGGAACATCCCATAAGTTAAATTCCAGTATTTTGCTACTTTACAGAGAAGTTAAACAAGACAGAATAATTAAGTAACTTGCCTAAGATCATGCAGCTCAAAGTAACAGAGTTCGGATTCAAACCCACACACTCTGAGTCCAGTGGCCTCCCTCTACGGTCTTAACTGTTATGTGACATGAGGCTGTCAGTCAGGGTTCTGTCAGAGAAAGAAATTTGTTATAGGAATTTGACAACATGCAACTTGTAAGCTGTTTAAACAGTGTTCGCATCTGGTGCTGAAGCCTGAAGTCAGTAGGAAAGACAGGCAGGAAGTGACAATGGATGTAGGGAAGAGCGAGGGCAAGCTTGAGCTCAGGAAGAAGAGCTGGAATCAGGGTCAGACTCACTACCTCCAGGCCTCTAGTTCTGATGATACTGGTGGAAGCCAAACATGTACCTAGTCCAATGCCTAGTCCAAGAGTAGAAGTTGAAGGAGGAGCCAGTGGGACCTGGAGGTGCTGTTCCATGCCACAGAGTGAACCAGCAGCTGAGGGACAGTGTATGCGAGTGGTCGTGGCGCTTGGTGCCCTTGCATAGATCTTTGCAGCATAAAAAAATATGCTACCATCATTCTTAATATGCTTATTTCCCCTGTATGTACCTGGCCTCCTGACCTTACCAGTCAACTTGTTCATCCCAGTTGTCTTTTTGGCCTTGGCATGACTTTTCCCCCAGGGTTACTCAGGTCTCTACCAGCTTCCTTGGCCCAGACCCTGTAGTTCCTGGCCACCTTGTCAGCCCCAACTGCCTCTTTGACTCTGGCCGTGCTGGTCCTACCATTCATGGCTGCCTCAAGGGAAGGGAAGAAAAAGAAAGGAAAAGGACAGTGACTATACAAATATATTCGTTTTTTTCTTAAGTCTAAGAGATACATGACTTGTTATTACACAGTATTCCCTTCACTTGAATTTTTCATGGATGTATCTCTACTTTCTGAGACATGAAATGATTTATTTTTAAAATTGTCTCATTTTGAATCGGGCTATAGCAGAGTAACAATGTTGTGATAGTGTCAGGTGAACAGTGCAGGGACTCAGCCATACACGTACATGTATCCATCCTCCCCTCAAAATCCAATCCCTGCCCCAGCCCAAGTAAAACCCAATCCCATTCAGGCTGCCACATAACACTGAACAGTTTCCTATGCTGTACAGTAGGTCCTTGTTGGTTGCCCATTTAAAATAAAGCAGTGTGTACATATCTATCCCAAACTCCCTAACTATCCCTTCTCTCCGTCCTTCCCCCAGCAACCATAAGCTTGTTCTCTAAGTCTGTGAGTCTGTTTCTGTTTTGTAAGTAAGTTCATTAGTATCATTTCTTTTTAGATTCCACATATAAGGGATGTCATATGATATTTCTCCTTTTCTGACTTACTTCACTCAGTATGACACTCTCTACGTCCATCCATGTTGCTGCAAATGGCATAATTTCATTCTTTTTAAATGACCGAGTAATACTCCACTGTGGGTCAGGAAGATCCCCAGGAGAAGGAAATGGCACCCCATTCCAGTATTCTTGTCTGGAGAATTTCATGGACAGAGGATCCTGGCAAGCTACAGTCCATGAGATCACAAAGAGTCAGTGTGACTGAGCACAATATTCCATTGTATATATCCATTATACAATGGAATTGTGTTTTTCCATTCCTCTGTCGATGGACTTTTAAGTTGCTTCCATGTCTTGGCTATATTGAAAATATCTTTTTTGATCCATCTTCCAGAATAATGGAAATAAAAACAAAAATAAATAAATGGGACCTACTTAAACTCAAAAGCTAATGCACCACAAAGGAACAATAAACAAAACAAAAACACAACCCATAGATTGGGAGAAAATATCTGAAATGATGTGACCAATAAGGGATTAGTCTCCAAAATTTACAAATAGCACATGATGTTTAACAGCATCAAAACAAACAACCCACTCAAAAAATGGGCAGAAGACCTGAATAGACATTTCTCCAAAGACATACAGATGGCTAATAAGCACCTGAAAAAAATATTCAACATTGCTAATTATTAGAGAAATGCACATCAAAACTACAATGAGGTATCACCTCACACCAGTCAGAATGGCTATCATAAAAAAAAAAAAATCCACAAACAACAAATGCTGGAGAGAATGTGGAGATAAGGGAACCTTCCTACACTGTTGGTGGGAATGTAAATTGGTACAACCACTATGGAGAACATAAAAAACTAAAAACTGAGCTACCATATGACCCTGTAATCCCACTCCTGGGCATATATCTGGAGAAAAACATCATCCAAAAGGATACATGCTCCCCAATGTTCATCGCAGCACTGTTTACAATAGCCAAGATGAAATTGTTAAAGGATCAGTTGTGAATTTATTAGATGCTCTGCTTTGAGTAGAATGAGGCTTCTGTAGATATGAGGACGGCTGACCTCTCATTATATCCCCTGGTGCTTCTCTGCCGGTTTGCGTTAGGAAACCACCTTCTATAATCCTTGTCTACCTAAGAGGCCAATCTTGACATTTCTATGTTCCTTCCTTTTGTTGCTACCTTTACTTTCATTTTCATATTTTTAGGTTTCCATATAATTAAATATTTTCCTTATATACAAAGTTGCTTTTCTTATAGTTAATTCTGGTTATTTTGGTCAAAGTGTTTATTCTCCTGTATTGCTGTGTTCAAGGTGATTTTTCTTCAGTAACAACCAGTTCTGACATCTCAGGGGCTTGACCCAACAAAAGTTCATTTCCACTCTGCCTTTTGATCACAAGTCAGCACATGGTCTGTTCATCTGAGACAATCAGGGACCTGGGCTCAGCAGGGGCTCCATCTCAACATGTTTGCCCATAATCACTGTGGTCTGAGGAAGGGACTGTGGCTGATCGCTCACTGACTTTTAACAGCTGCCTCTTATTCTCTTTCATTGGCTCAAGCAGGTCAAATGGATGTGATGAATTTCAGAGTGGGTGGCAAGTGCAGTCTGTCTCAACGTGTACAAGGAAAACTGGAACATTTGGAAACAGCTCTAACTAATGAAAACCACACTGACCTGTGCTGTGTAGCTGGGAGTCTCAGCCCATTTAAATCTTGCTGATACCAATGAAACCAGCTTATTTTCTCATCTAAACTATGAAGCTGACATTCCCTTTCAGACAATTGGGATGATGAATATTGTTTTGACCAGATTCCAAATTATCTTCCCTTGAGGATTAGACATACTATGACATCTTTTTAAGATGCACATTTCTCTCACACTGGCAT
The DNA here is from genome assembly GCF_019923935.1 of Bubalus bubalis. Taxonomy (NCBI): domain Eukaryota; kingdom Metazoa; phylum Chordata; class Mammalia; order Artiodactyla; family Bovidae; genus Bubalus; species Bubalus bubalis. Next base: position 42,385,832 of record NC_059167.1, read on the forward strand.
TTTATCTGCAATTTGTCTGGTGAAAGCCTTCTTAGTCCTCATGGCTTATCATTTTTTCCCCATCTTGTGGCATTCAATCTCTTGTCAGGAAACTATCATTCTAGAATCTTAGGGCATGGTCCAGGAAAACCTCTTCACTGTTTGATATTAATAGGTTCACTTCCTATGCCTTTATTATTTTCAAAGTACCTAGCTTCAGGGGGAAGAAAGTTTCCTAGCAAAAACTTCTTAAGTAGAAACTGTGTACCTCTTCCTACTTACATATGTTTGTTCCCAATTTGTTACATGTGAGTCAGCAGAGGTAAATTACTATGCATGTACCTAATCATTTTTGCAGATTACTGCCAAATATCAATAGTAATGACAACAAAAATTATTATTCATTGTATCTGTATAGACATTCACAGTTTTTAAAATTGAAGTGTGGCTGCTGTAAAATACTATGTTACAGGTGTGTGATATAGTAATTCACAATTTTTAAAGGTTATACTCCATTTATAGTTGTTATAAAATATCTGCTATATTCCTTGTGTTTTACAGTATATCCTTAATAGCTTGTTTTATACCTAATAGTTTGTACCTCTCACTCCGCTACCCCTCTGTTGCCCCTCCTGCTCCCTCCTGGTAAATGTTCGTTTGTTCTCTGTATCTGTGAGTCTGCTTCTTTTTTTGTTAAATCCACAATTTGTATTTTTTTAGATTCTACATATAAATGATATCATACAGCATTTGTCTTTCTCTTTTAAGTCCATCTGTGTTGCTGTATATATCATATATATGTATCATATATGTTTGTATATATATTATATCTTCTTTATTCATTTATATGTTGATGGACACTTGGGTTACTTCCATATTTTGACACTTAAAAATAATACTGCTATGAATATTGGTATGCATGTATCTCTCTGAAGTAGTGCTGCTATGAGTATTGGGGTGTATGTGTCTTTTTGAACTTTTTGTTTTTTTTGGATATTTACCCAGATGTGAAATCGCTGGATCATATGGTAGTTCCATTTTCACGTTTTCTGAGGTGTCTCCATACTGTTTTCTACAGTGGCTACACCAATTTACAGTCTCACTACCATTTGTTCTTTGTGTTCTTTTTATAACCATTCTGACAGTTGTGAGGTGATATCTCATTGTGGTCTTGATTTGCCTTTCTCTGAGGGTTAGTGATGTTGAGCATGTTTTCATGTGCCTGTTGGCCTTCTGTACGTTCTCTTTGGAAAAATTAGACATTCAAAGTTTTAAACACATAAATATCAATTGATCGTCACTCATGCTGTAAATTCCAGATGAAAACATGACAGGGCACCGCTCTATGTTAAGGGTAGAGACTGTGTGTGGTTTTTCTTTTTTTTAAGTTTGAGGAAGATGATTCCTTGTATTGTCTTTAGGAGGCAATGGGGTGGAAGAGACCACAAGAATGAACATCCCTCAGTCCATTAGACTTTAATGTTACAAAGCCTTTCTTTTGTCAAGGACCACTGGTGCAACATTAAAAAGACCAGAGACTACTTCCATAGGAAAGAAGTATGTTTAGTCTTTTACTGGGAAACTATGAAATGTTCCAAGAACAACAGATATACAATTCTAGTCAATTAAGACAAGAAATAACAAGATATGTGCTTCATTTCTGTCATTTAGACTTATAGGGGTAAGGGGGACAGATGAAGATCAAAAAGGAAAGAGTCATATGGACAAAAATAAAGGTAAAATGAATCTAATAAAGGGGGAAAGCCTGACGTATACACACGGCTTGTTTATGGAGGAGCACATACACAAAAACAGAGAAACCACAAACTCACTCATGCCTGTGAGCATTCACTTCCCACCCTGGTTCCCGGGGGGCTGCACAAACACATTTGCAATCATGGGCTTCTGTGAAATAGCATCCTTATTCATCTTTTCAGGATGCTCATGCTCAGTCATGTCTGACTCTTTGCGACCCTTTGGACTGTAGCCCACTGGGCTCCTCTGTCCATGGGATTTTTCAGACAAAAATACTGGAATGGGTTGCCATTTCCTACTCCAGGGGATCCTTCCTGACCCAGGATCAAACCCAAGTCTCCTGCATTGCAGGTGGATTTTTCACCCACTGAGCCATTGGGGACGCTCCCTCTTTTCAGTCTATCACCAATTATACTGCAAACACCTTGAGAATAGGGGCATCTCATTAGATGTTTATGAAATTGAAACATTTTACCTTCCCTAATTCTACCCTTTGGAAAGTCTGGGTGCAGTGTAGGCATATTGTCTTCAGTACTCACTACGAGGCTATTAGGACAAGCTCCCCACTGCGAGTTTGCCCCTCATCCACTGCCCAGGTCACCTTCTTGGTCTGCTTCAGAGCACACTGTTCAGAAGCAAACTCTGGGCAACATCCTGTATAATCTAGCTGGGATTAGATTTTTTGTGTGGCACATAACATAGCTTCTCACTTGCTCAAACTGTTGTTGCATTTTGGTAAACTACTACTTTTGATCATACTGGCAAATAAGTGAGTAATGTAAGAGAACAGAAGCAAATTTTTATTCTTTTATTCAACTGGTACTCAGTTGAGAGCAACTATTCAAGCATTGTGCTAGATGCTTTTAAGTTTGAGGTTATTTTGGTTAGCAACAGATGCATTAGCAATCTGTAAGGCCAGAATAGTTTTTGCCCTCATTTATTTATCATTTTGTGGGAAGAAAACAATAAAATAATGATTAAGGTGTTCTGATGGAAATATACTACTTATTCTCAGATAACTACTGATTTCTCCTCTGCCTCTCCTTTATCTTTGTCTCTTACATTTTTGTTCTCTCTTTAATTCAGTTCATGGGAGAAAGCAAAGACAAGAAGAACTCATTCCCTTTTAGGTTAAAATACCAGCACTGGCCAGCTCTAGGCAAGTGTGACCATTGTTTCCCATAGTCCTTCATTCAGCTCTGACCAAGATTCCTGCTCAACTCCCTGAGTTCTTTTCAACTGACTTGAGATTGCTCCTTTAATGTTTTCTAAAAACAAAGTGTTAGGGTAGTTCTGGGAAGTTAATGGGAAGCTAATTTCCTCAAGAAAGAGAGGCAAACAAAAATGCAGCTCATCCAGCCAGCAGTTCCAGCTTATTCATCTGCTGCTGGGATGGGAGCTGATATTTATTGAGAATCTGCTCTATTCAAGACAGGGTGTTAGGCTGAGCTACAAAGATAAAGATGGCACAATCTCTGCCCTTCTAAAGTAGTGTGTGATCATTGTAATTAGAAGGGAATACATGGTATTCAGTGTCTGGAATGTTGGGGGACAGCTTCATGGAAGAGGGGCCTTGAGATCTGGGGATTACAAAACTAGTCTGGGTAGCATACTGACATGGGCCTCCACTCTTGGACAGGCAGTGATGGAGTGTGGTATCGCAAGCAAGGCATGGTACTGACACACCGTAAGAGGTTGGAAAGGGACATGAACATTCAGTAGACCCATTGCGTCCCACTGGATTGGACTGTGTGTGCCCTCATTTATTGGACCATGGAACAATAATGCAGCATTTGATACAGTGAAATATTGGGGAACACTGTAATCAAAATGGTAATTGGGGAAGTTTATTATGGTAGCTGTATACAGGTTGATGGGCTTCCCCGGTGGTTCATGGGTAAGGAATCCTTCTGCCAATGCAGGAGACTGAAGTTTGATTCTTGGGTCAGTAAGATCCCCTAGAGAAGAAAATGGCAACCCACTCCAGTATCCTTGCCTGGGAAATCACATGGACAGAGGATTCTGGTGGGATACAGCCCATGGAATTGCAGAAGAGTCAGAGAGGACTCGTTGACTGAACAACAGCAACAACAATACAGGTTAATAGGCAATAAGAGGGAGACCAGTTAGAAGGTAGAGCAGTTGTTCAGACCTGGGATAAGAATCCAAAGTAGGGAAGTATAGAACGAGAAGGAAGGGAGCAGTGGACTCTGTCTTGTCATTTGAATGGCGCTGGAGTTAACAGGAGCTTACTATATTGCCAGAAAGCAGAATGCAGGTGACAGTGCCTGCAGCAGAGTGAAGCAAAGGTTTCAGGATCGGAGGAGTGGAATGTATTATAAAACAGTGCTGGCTCTTCTGCTCCTGAAAATCTGAGAGAGGGAAGCTATAGATATGTGGAGGTGCTGTTATTCTCTACAGACAAGATGGCATTATGCTGTGGATTTGAAAACATTCACAAGTGCCTCTTGGAATGTAGTTTTCCATGGATTAATGTGGTTTGTGTTGAAAACGCATATATATATATATATATATATATATATATATATATATATATATATATTTCATCAGTGGTTTTGCTTTTAAAAGCAGGTAGTTAAAGCCTTTTTTTCCTCTTAAATGTAAAATGCTAACTTAGTTTAATCTTTGCAGCATGGGAATGGGATATTAATGTGGCTGAAAACAGCTGTTTATTTTTTGTGGGTTTGACCATTTCAGAAACTTCACATTTATGAAAAATATTATTACTGGGGAAATAAATTTGAAACTGCGGTCCAGCTTCAATGAGGACTGTATAGTGTTTTTCCATTCTACTGCTTAAATGCTCCAAAGATTCTATGCCTCCGAGCAGGGACTTGTTATAACTGTGCTGCATGGAAAACAGGCACTCTGCAGTGTATTCTGAAGTGGATTCCCCCATCCACCTCTGCATGGCTGTTCTTGGAAACCAGCTCTTAGTTTAGCCCAGTGGAGCTATGTGTTTGGAGAGAAATTGGCTAGTAGCGTGCAGCTCCATGATTGTGCAAAGACAGCTAAAACCACAACTGCTTTTAGCGCCCCCCTTCAAAGAGTGGGAAAGCATTTTGGGGTATGGGAGCCTCAAAAAGATTAATTATACACTTACATGATAAGGTTTCCAGTTCTCTCTGACGAGCCTATTTATTTATTTTGTTTTGATTAATTATCCCAAGATGAAGTTTTTATCCAAGTTAAATCTGATTCCCAAAATATTTATCACTTTTAGTTTGAAGACCAGTGCTCTGTGTTCTTCCATCACCACACAATCTTTTTGCAGTTTGGTATTACAAGGCTTATGTGAAGAAACTCACTGTGTTGAGAATGAAGGAGATGACTGTCCAGCTCTACTTTGCATTCCTCAGACTGATGTGGGGAGACCACTCTTAAGAAGGGCATGCTGCTAAGTCACTTCAGTCGTGTCCGACTCTGTGTGACCCCATAGATGGCAGCCACCAGGCTCCCCCATCCCTGGGATTCTCCAGGCAAGAACACTGGAGTGGGTTGCCATTTCCTTCTCCAATGCATGAAAGTGAAAAGTGAAAGTGAAGTCACTCAGTCGTGTCCAACTCAGCGACCCCATGGACTGCAGCCTACCAGACTCCTCCATCCATGGGATTTTCCAGGCAAGAGTACTGGAGTGGGGTGCCATCGCCTTCTCTGAAGAAGGGCATACACGGACTAATGTGTATTCAGAGAAATTATCAGTGAGGGAGACTTGAAATCCAGTCATGTGAGGGAACTGGGTGGGTGGTCTGGAGAAAAGATTTAAATGCTAACAGAGCTGTGGTATTTCACTGCTGCTGGGGCAGACACTAGCTTAACTACCTGGCATCCAGGCCTTTTCCTGGGGAAATCTGTTACATGCATGCTGGAGAAGGAAGGAAGGTTTGCCTCCTATGGTAAAAGTTGAGGGGTCAGATTTTCCTTTTGTCTTGTCACCTGAGTGTGAGCAAAGGTCCTTGGTTCCTCCTGTGTCCTGGCACATGCTTATGTTTTGGGCTTTCAGTCTGTTAGGCAAAGGTCCATTGACAAAGTATCTAGAATCTAATGTCATATCCAGACTTGTGGAGGAGACCTCAGCAATGGTCCTCACTGTCTATTTCACTTGGCACGTGGCTTATTCCCACCTGGATTCTCAAATTCTAATAGAGATTAGGAATATGTAATCCTAATAAATTTTGTGAGTTCTCTAATACCTTTAAAATTAATTCCTTTCAATTAAGTTAGTTCATATAGGTTTCTATTGTTCAGAAACAATAATCCTGACTATATAATTGCTAAAGACCAGTAATCTTTTCTTGTTTCCAGCTTGAATTCTTAACTTGAATCCAAGGAAACTGTATGTTGAACTGTGTGTAGAATTTCATATATTTATGCACTCAGATGGGGGAGAGAAGGTTCATAGCTTTTATTCTATTCTCAAAAGGCTCTATAACCCTAGAAAGGCCAAGAACCACTTATGTACAGGATACAATGTAAAACCTTACTTAGCATAACATATAAAGCCCTTATAATCTGACCTCTGCCTTGTTGTTCAGTCGTTAAGTCATGTCTTACTCACTGTGACCCCAAGGACTGCAGCACACCAAGGCTTCCTTGTCCTTCACCATCTCTTTGAGTTTGCTCAACCTCATGTCCATTGAGTCAGTGATACCACCCAACCATCTCATCCTCTGTCACCCGCTTCTCCTCCTGCCTTCAGTCCTTCCCAGCATCAGGGTCTCTTCCAATGAGTTGGCTCTTCACATCAGGTGTCCAACTATTGGAGCTTCAGCTTCAGCATCAGTCCTTCCAGTGAATAGTCAGGGTTGATTTCCTTTAGGATTGACTGATTTGATCTCTTTGCTGTCCAAGGGACTCTAAAGAGTCTTCTCCAACACTACACCTCTAAAGCATCAATTCTTTAGTGCTCAGCCTTTGTTTATGGTCCAACCTTTACATCTGTACATGACTACTGGAAAAATCGTAGCTTTAACTATATGAACTTTTGCTGGCAAAGTAATGTCTCTGCTTTTTAATGGGCTGTCTAGGTTTGTCATAACTTTTCTTCCAAAGAGCAAGTGTCTTTTAATTTCTTGGCTGCAGTCTCCATCCACAGTGATTTTAGAGCCCAGGAAAATAAAGTCTGTACTGTTTCCATTTTCCCCCCATCTATTTGCCATGAGGGATGGGACCAGAGCCATGATCTTAGTTTTTTGAATGTTGAATTTTAAGCCAGCTTTTTCACTTTCCTTCTTCACCTTCATCAAGAGGTTCTTTAGTTCCTCTTTGCTTTCTGCCATTAGGATGGTGTCATCTGCATATCTGAGACCTCTGCCTACTGCTTTTATTTTCTCTTTTACTGTATTTCTTGTTCCTACTGGGCTTCATCCTCTTTCTATGCTACAATCATAATCAAGTCCTATGAATTCTTTAAAAGCACCTTGTGCCCATCCAAGTACTAACCAGGCCTGGCCCTGCTTAGAGCACCTCATGGTTTTTGATCTCCGTGTTTTTGTTCACAAAGTTCCTTCTGTCTTAATTTCCCAGTCCTTTCACCCTACCTTTTAAGTGGTTTGCTGGACACCTAACTCCTCTTTTAGACTTGAGTGGTTTCACATTGTACTGGTAGACTCTGAAGATCATGACCACTATTCCCCATCCCTCAGCCTACCTGCTTCCAGCATTGCCAGTAACTTTGTCAAGCTAGTAGCTGGCACGAATGTCTCTTTGCCATCCTGGGGCATTCTCCAGAGTCACTGAAAGTTGCTGTGCTGCCCAGGCACATCTCTGGGGAGAAGTTAACCCCTCTAGGGGCAATGATGGCACTGTCTGTGGATAAAAGACCCAGGCTTCCCTTCTCTTTCATAGGTGGACCTGTTCCCTTCCAACATGGTTGGAACCATGGTTCTCCATGGTTCTTCAGAGAGACCCCCGAGCACTTGGGCGGTGGTTGTTCACTGTGGTGACCTACATATTAAGCACATTTATTGACTTTTCTTCTTTCCTGTCTCACTTTCCTTATTTTTGTCTTCCTGCTTCCTGGATTTCTGCTACTTGCACTCAACTCTTTGTGTCAGGCTCTGCTTTCAGGCTAACCCAGATTGGGACACCCTATTGACTCTGAGCCTCTACTTTGGCTGTGAGGAGCTGTCTTTCCATCTGTTGCTTGTTATTGCTCATTGTTGTTTCTCTTTAGTAGACTATTGGAAAAAGGAAGAGAGTTCCAGAAAAACATCTATTTCTGCTTTATTGACTATGCCAAAGCCTTTGACTGTGTGGATCACAATAAACTGTGGAAAATTCTGAAAGAGATGGGAATACCAGACCATGTGACCTGCCTCTTGAGAAACCTATATGCAGGTCAGGAAGCAACAGTTAGAACTGGACATGGAATAACAGACTGGTTCCAAATAGGAAAAGGAGTACGTCAAGGCTGTATATTGTCACCCTGGTTATTTAACTTATATGCAGAGTACATCATGAGATACGCTGGGCTGGAAGAGGCACAAGCTGGAATCAAAATTGCCGGGAGAAATGTCAATAACCTCAGATATGCAGAGGATACCACCTTTATGGCAGAAAGTGAAGAGGAACTCAAAAGCCTCTTGATGAAAGTGAAAGAGGAGAGTGAAAAAGTTGGCTTAAAGCTCAACATTCAGAAAACGAAGATCATGACATGTGGTCCCATCACTTCATGGGAAATAGATGGGGAAACAGTGGAAACAGTGTCAGACTTTACTTTTTTGGGCTCCAAAATCACTGCAGATGGTGATTGCAGCCATGAAATTAAAAGACACTTACTCCTTGGAGGGAAAGTTATGACCAACCTAGATAGCATATTCAAAAGCAGAGACATTACTTTGCCAATAAAGGTCCGTCTGGTCAAGGCTATGGTTTTTCCTGTGGTCATGTATGGATGTGAGAGTTGGACTGTGAAGAAAGCTGAGTGCTGAAGAATTGATGCTTTTGAACTGTGTTGTTGGAGAAGACTCTTGAGAGTCCCTTGGACTGCAAGGAGATCCAACCAGTCCATTCTAAAGGAGATGAGTCCTGAGTGTTCTTTGGAAGGACTGATGCTAAAGCTGAAACTCCAATACTTTGGCCACCTCATGCAGAGTTGACTCATTGGAAAAAACTCTGATGCTGAGAGGGATTGGGGGCAGGAGGAGAAGGGGATGACAGAGGATGAGATGGCTGGATGGCATCACTGACTCGATGGACATGAGTCTGAGTGAACTCTGGGAGTTGGTGATGGATAGGGAGGCCTGGCGTGCTGCAATTCATGGGGTCGCAAAGAGTTGGACACGACTGAGTGACTGAACTGAACTGAGTAGACTATTACTTCTTTTTTTTTTAATTAAACATTTATTTTGTTTTTTTATTGTAGTAGGAACACATATGAAATCTATCCTCTTAATAAATTTTAAGTGTACTATACATTATTGTTGACTAGAGGTGAATGCTGTACAGTAGGTCTCTAGAGCTCATTCATTTTACTTAGTTGAAAATGTTTTGTCTGTTTGTCTACTGATGATTAACTCTCTACTTTTCCCTCCCCTAGTCTCTGGGAACCACCATTCTGGCCTTCGATTGTATGAATCTGATGATTCTAGCTAACTCATATAAATGGTACTTGTCTTTCTGTGTCTGGCTTATATCACTTGGCATAATGTCCTTAAGAGGTCCATCCATATTGTTGCATATTGTAGAGTTTCTTCCAAATTTAAGCTTGAATAATAGACCTAGATAGCATATTCAAAAGCAGAGACATTACTTTGCCAACAAATGTCTGTCTAGTCAAGGCTATGGTTTTTCCAGTGGTCATGTATGGATGTGACAGTTGGACTGTGAAGAAAGCTGAGCACCGAAGAATTGATGCTTTTGAATGCTGTGGTGTTGGAGAGGACTCTTAAGAGTCCCTTGGACTGCAAGGAAATCCAACCAGTCCATTCTAAAGGAGATCAGTCCTGGGTATTCTTTGGAAGGACTGATGCTAAAGCTGAAACTCCAATATTTTGGCCACCTCATGCAAAAAGTTGACTCATTGGAAAAAACTCTGATGCTGGGAGGGATTGGGGGCAGAGGGAGAAGAGGATGACAGAGGATGAGATGGCTGGATGGCATCACCGACTCAATGGACATGGGTTTAAGTAGACTCTGGCAGTTGGTGATGGACAGGGAGGCCTGGTGTGCTGTGGTTCATGGGGTTGCAAAGAGTCGGACATGACTGAGTGACTGAACTGAACTGAATATTCTATTATGTATACATCATTTTTCAATCCATTCTTCCATTGATGGACATTTAGTTTGCTTCTACAGCATAGATATTATGAATAGAGCTGCAATGAACATGGATGTGCTAATAATTCTTTGAGATCCTTATTTTAGTTCTTTAGGAGATATACCCAGAAGTGAGATTGCTGGATCATAGGATAGTCCTATTTTTAATTTTTTGAGGATTCTGTGCTGTTTTCCATAGAGGTTGCACCATTTTGCATTCCCACCAACAGTGTGCAAGGGTTCATTTCTCCACATCCTCACCAACACCTGTTGTCTTTTGTTAAGACTATTACTTTTTGAGAGTAAAGAGCTTATGTTATTCACTGTTGTTCCCTTGGTATTATTAATAAAACTGGCATAAAGTGAATCCTTATCCATGTGTAAAAAACATAAGATATGAGAGCTTTCTTCAGATCTCTCAAGGGCTGTCTTGTGTTTACAAATGTCTGTGGAGCAGAAATAAGACCAAAGAGTAGAATTTACAAGGTGATGGACCTTTCTTCCATATGGAACTATCAATGCACCTAAGGGAGGGACCTTCATTAGTAACAGTGGTTTGTTATGGCATGATGACTCACTTGGTTTGTCCACTCTTCTGTCTCTGGCCAAGAATTCCTGTAATAGAGAGTTTTATGGAAAATGAGTCCCACACACAGATGCCTACAGAGACCAGGCAGACATGTGAACTAATGAGGCAGTCCAGGCATAAGATAATTGGGAATGGTGGGAAGTACATGGAAATACAGTGCATGCCCTGCCTAAACAGGCTGGTTGCTCCTCAGCTCCAGCCAACAGCTTTGCAAGAAGGTAGGTTCACCACTGCCAGGCCTTTCATTTTTTTCAAGGGAAAACAGAAATCTAGATTCTTAAAACTTCTCAGTTTAAAAAGTATGTGGGTCAAGAAAGCATCACTGTGGTTGGTTACTGACCATGGTTGTGAGTGTGCAACCTTTGTGTAATATATGTAGCAGAGGATGTTAAAGCCTCAGGTGTGAGGACAGCCTCCTCAAGAAACTGGCCTGGGGTCTGATCAGTTTGCCCCCTCCAGCCCATAAACATACTCTGCCTGTTCCCAGCTTGGGCCTTTGGCCATCCTGTCCTCACAGCAAGGAAGCTCTGTGGCTCTGGCATTTCCCACTATGGCTCTTTTTCCCACAAACCCTATCTTCTTGGTCCACCTCTAGTATTTCCTGCTCTTGAATATCTGCTGCACTTGGTCATTGTCCAGTGGTCTCATAGTCTGTCTTATTTAACTGAGTTATAAGTCTCTCATAGTAGGGGCTTCTATTTCACATGTCTTTCCTGTCATTTGTAGCATAGGGTTCTTGCAAGAAATACGCTTGCTCCTTGGAAGAAAAGCTAAGAGAAACCTAGGTGGCATATTAAAAAGCAGAGACATTACTTTGCCAACAAAAGTCCATCTAGTCAAAGCTATGGTTTTTCCAGTAGTCATGTATGGATGTGAGAGTTGGACTGTGAAGAAAGCTGAGTGCCGAAGAATTGATGCTTTCGAACTGTGGTTTTGGAGAAGACTCTTGAGTCCCTTGGACAGCAAGGAGATCAAACTAGTCCATCCTAAAAGAAATCAGTCCTGAATATTCATTGGAAGGACTGATGCTGAAGCTGAAGTTCCAATACTTTGGTCACCTGTTGTGAAGAACTGATTCATTGGAAAAGACCCTGATGCTGGGAAAGATTGAAGACAGGAAGAGAAGGGGACGACAGGGGAGAAGATGGTTGGATGGCATCACCGACTCGATGGACGTGAGTTTGAGCAAGTTCCAAGAGTTGGTGATGGACAGCAAAGCCTGGCGTACTGAAGTCCATGGGGTCGCAAAGAGTTGGACTGAACTGAACTTGCTCTTCTGAAGCTGAACTTCCAGTGTTGAGAGATAAGCACAGGCCACTGAACAAATAAGCATAAGAAAATTGGACAGTATTTGTGAGAATAAATAAAGTAGTTTTGGGAGACAAAAATAGGATGGAAAGAATATGTGTGTGTGTGTTTGTGTAGGTGTGATTATTCTGGGTTGGAGATGGGGGAAGGTCTTCCTGATGCTGTGACATCTGAGACTTGAATGACTATGAGGGGCTAGCCATATCAAGATCGGGGAAGAACGTTCCAGGGCAACAGAACAGCTGATGCAGTGGGTCCAAGGCAGGAGCCTGTGTGGTGAGCTGGAGGCTCAGCAGGGAAGTCATCGGGAAAGGAAATTTTAGAACTAGCAACTAAATTATTCAAGTGAACTTATTGTACAATTATTACTGTTTAAATGTATATGGTTGTGATCATTTAGATCTAAGAATCTCTGCCATGATTTCAGGATCAGATTCAGTAATTACCAAAGATTCACAGAGGAGAAAGTGATTGTTTTAGAATTCACATGACATATCCTACTTTGAAGCCTCAGATTTCCCATGGATAGGATAGGACACTGGCAATGTTTCAGGAAAATGGCACCTGGTATTATATTCTTAAACAATATTTGTGTTGGAAGTAGTCATATAGCAGTGAGCATTCATGCAGTAAGAAACAATTCCTTCATCCTTTAATAATTGCCCTCAAGGATTATAAGAGAGATGAAGCATCCATTTTAAAAGTTAACTGGACAAGGAAGAAAGCTTTGTCCACAGAGTTTCAGATTTTCTTGGATTTTCTGGTATCTACACAACAGAGACCTGCTGAATTGCCAGCCTATAACAAGCCACAACCCTGGATCCAGAGAGCATTTGTGATGTCCAGCCAATGCAGAACTGCTTTCCCTCCCAAAGGGTGGTCTCCAAATCTGTTGTAGCCTTTGGCAAGACATTTGTATCACAATTAAAAACAGATGCCCTTTCTGCCCTTTCCTTTGTTGTCTGAGTTACTACTGTTCAGGGGGTGTGAGCCATGGCAGTCTCTCACGCACCTTCAGAACACCCAGCGAGAGTCCTCATTAGACATTCCTGTCCTGAAGCCTTGCTATGAAACACTCAACAAAACAGAGTAGACACAGGGAGGTTCTAGTAATCTGCTCAGTACCTTCTGAATGTTTCTTATCACAAATCAGAACACCAGTCCTGAGGTTTAATACAAAAAAAACCCACCTCTCTCTAGATAGTTTCTACTTGAGAATATTTAATCCTAAAGGAAAAATATTTAATCTTAAAGAACTGTGTAGTCCTAGAGGAAAACCAAAGCACGCTCTTGCTAATGGACTGTTTGTTGTTGTTGTTGGTACTGAATTTTATTACAGGATATATTTGTATTATATATATATATATGACATTGACATTCCAGAGTATCAAAAATCACTGTGAATTCTTGATTAAAAGAGACTTATTAAACATAAGACTGAATATAATGTGTGGACTTTGCTTGGATCTTGCTGTAAATTGAAATTGAAACAACTGGGAAAATTTAAATATGGATTGAATATGAGACGGTGTTAAGGAATCATTGGTAATTTTGTTAGATGTGATAATGATACAGAGGTTACGTAAGAAAATATCCTTATTTTATAGAGTTGCACTCTGAAATATATAGGAAGGAAATGTCACATGTATAATTTATTTTAAAACACTAGCAAAATATTGAAGAAAATATTGCAAAAAATTATTGTTCAGTCTAGGTGATGGGCGTATGGAACATGCTATTGTATTTCCTTTGTTGTCCTGTATATAATTTGAAGTTTAAGAAATTCTTTGCAAATTGTGACATAGCAGAGCAATTTGTCAGCTAAATAGCACTATTTTACAATGTTAGTGGATGTTGCTTTATTGTGCCTTTTGTGCTGCAGCCATAAATGTCAGTGGACCTGGAAACTAGATGATTTTTTGGAAATGAGACACTACAGGAAAAATGAACCAATATTCTCTTCTTATGTATGCCCTCCACCCTACCCCTGTGTTCTCCTTTTGCAACTTGGCCCATGAGGGAGGTGAAATAGTTCACAAATAAAACTGAAACATATGGAATCCTAAAGCTAGAATTTTAAACATTTTGTTTCATTGTCAACTTTTAAAAAGAATATTTTTAAACTATAGTTACCATAGTCATTTTCCTCCTTTTCAAAATGTGTTCTATAATCTGGATTATATTCAGTTCAGTTCAGTTCAGTCGCTCAGTTGTGTCTGACTCTTTGCGACCCCATGGACCATAGCATGCGAGGCCTCCCTGTCCATCACCAACTCCCAGAGTCCACCCAAACCCACGTCCATCGAATCGGTGATGTCATCCAACCATCTCATCTTCTGTCGTCCCCTTCTCCTCCTGCTCTCAATCTTTCCCAGCATCAGGGTCTTTTCAAGTGAGTCAGCTCTTTGCACCACGTGGCCAAAGTATTGGAGTTTGAGCTTCAACCTCAGTCCATCCAGTGAACACTCAGGACTAATCTCCTTTAGGATAGACTGATTGGACCTCCTTGCAGTCCAAGGGACTCTCAAGTCTTCTCCAACACCAAAGTTCAAAAGCATCAATTCTTTGGCACTCAGCTTTCTTTATATACATGGATTATATTAACATGTATAAAATTATTGGTACTGTCTAATGTAGATACATGCCTATCAATGGCCCATCTTTTCCTTTCTCTGTTCAGGGATTTTGAAGGAGTTCTTGTTAAATCTACTAGTGCTTTTTCTTCAGACAACTTTGTTGCAGATGCTATGTGCCAGTATTGGGTATTGTTAAGACTTTCTTACCTTAAGATATTTTGATAACTAGACCCTAAAATAATATATTTTAATATATAACAATTCTCAATAATATGTAATATTCCTATTTCCATTGAACCTATTGATAGAAATAACAAATTCACACTGCAGTGTGCACTGAGTCACATGACCTGGCTACTGATGGAGCAAAGCATGTTGTTATATTTTTATCCCCACCTACATTTAACTTGTAAGTTCATTTTTTGACTTATTTTTCATCCTATGTAGTATCAGTAGTTATAGATTCAATACCAAAGGGAATCTGGCTGTCCCCTTTCCTCAACTTGTACATTTTTAGTAAGCTGTGAGTACTGGCACTTTTTTTTTTTGAATAACAGTGTCTAAATGGAGGTATCTTGATTTTGAACTGGAGTTAAAGCATCCTTCTGAATGTCCAACAGTGAACACGCACTGTGCTCTTGTCACATAAGGCACTGGTGAAGGTTCTGTGGAGTACCAGGTTGCAGACTATCAAATGCTTGGAACCAGAAGACCTGGTTTCTGTCTTCAGGAGTTGGCAAACTTTGTGCAGACAATTACTATGGAAAGTATATGATAAGTATATGAGTTATGAGGGTGGTACTGTGGAGGGGAAAAATGTAACCTAAAACTTTAACATAATTTGTTGGTTGTTAAGTATGTTGTCATGCATTTGGTATTTTTTAATATAAAATTATAAAAGCACTACTGAAAAAGCAGTAATATTCTAGGGGAGAGGAACCTGGAGGCAGATCCTGGAAGAGAGAATCATGTAGAAAAGGCTGCCTTGAAAGTATGTTCAGTGTCCTTCAGTTGTGGGGACAGGGGCCAGTTTCAGGTAGCTCTGCAAGGAGGGAGCCAGGGAGAGATCCTACAACTTCACTCTCTTCCCTCCCACCTCTCGTTGATATTCTCCCTTTTTCTAATCTAAAGACAAGGGAGCCCACTGGTGTAGTCCATCCAAGTCAGCCTCCTGGGGCAGATAGCAGAGTAGATAACAGCAGAAAGTAGAACAATTATCATCTTCTTCTCAAAATATAACAATATGGGGGGAATGCTTGGAGGGAGTTCTTCACAGAATCTAAAATGTTAGAGCTGGAAGGATCCTGAGAAATAATTTTCAACTTCATTTTGAAGATGGAGAAATAGAGCTCTATTGAAATAGCAACTTGAGTACAGTGAGTTGTCTCATGGCTGAGAAGATATGACAGACCTTTGGAGAGCCCAGGCTCTTCCCAGCAGGTCAGGCAGATTAGCCTCCATGTATTTTTCAAGTTTTTCCCAGAGGCACCCCACTCACTCAGCCACTGTTCAGCATGAGTGAAAATGGTAAGAAGGTTTTGGTTGTTATTCAAGGGAACATATGGGTACTATAAACACAGTCAATGCAGTAGGGCTTGTTTCTATAACTGAAGTAAGAGTCATTCCAGATAATCTGGAAGGCACAGAAATACGTCAAGGAGAAAGTAAAGCCGCCCACAATGCACCACAGAGATGATGACTGTTAACATTTTGGTGCTTTCTTATAATTTTTAAAATTAAAATGTACAGTTTCATATTTTATGTGTTCACTTAATAATGAACAGTTTCCCATGGAGTAATAGAATGCTTTAGCAGCAATAGTATAGCATAATATTTTTAATAGATGTAGCATGATTTTAAAAGTATTTTCTGTTGTAAGCAATGTGGATTCATTCTTAGTTTCTGCTGTGATAAATAATGCTACAGTATATACACATATATACATGTGTTTTTTACACACACACATACAGAAGTAATTGTGCTTATCTCTAAGAAACATTTTTGTAAATAAAAGTTCTAGTATAAGCATTTTCAGGGGTTCTTTCTGGTGGATCACAGTGGAAAGAATGTGGCTATGGGGTAAGACGTCATGACTTGTTCTGCTCTGCCACTTTCTAGATGTGTGACCTTAAAGTAAAATTGACTTGAAAAGAGAGTAATTTAGACTATAAGGAAATCTTTCAGAAAGACCTATTTAAAATCTAAGGTATTAATAATAAAGACAGAAATGGAAGTTCTCAATAACTGTATTTTTCTTTGCACTGAATTGTCCAGTAACTTTTTTTCTTTAGAAAAAATTTTTTTTTTCCTGTCCAGTAACTATTTCTAACTCTGTCCACCATAATCTTCCTTCCTAAGTGCTCACCTTCAAACTCTACCAGCGGGCAAAGCACGTGTACAGTGAGGCTGCGAGAGTGCTCCAGTTCAAGAAGATATGTGAAGAAACACCTGACAACATGGTCCAGCTGCTTGGGGAGTTAATGAACCAGAGCCACGGGAGCTGCCGGGATATGTACGAGTGTAGCTGCCCTGAGCTGGACCAGCTGGTGGACATCTGTCGGTGAGGCTGAAAGAGCAGTGTGGTGGGATGCTACCAGGGAAACTATTTAATGGGGAAAATAAGTGGGATGCCACCAGGGAAACTGTTTAATGGAAAAAAGCAGCATTTTTGTAATCTTCTCAGTGAAGGAAGATCCTTTCCACTTTGTATCAGAGGGTTTGTCTGTGACATACAGCTAGACTTGTTCCTTCCTGAAGATGTGTAAGATAAAAGATTGGAGACTCAACTCCATGGCTTTATGAGGTTCCAGGTTTGGAGTCCAGAGAAGGCAATGGCACCCCACTCCAGTACTTTTGCCTAGAAAATCCCATGGACGGAGGAGCCTGGTAGGCTGCAGTCCATGGGGTCGCTAGAGTCGGACACGACTGAGCAACTTCACTTTCACTTTTCACTTTTATGCATTGGAGAAGGAAATGGCAACCCACTCCAGTGTTCTTGCCTGGAAAATCCCAGGGACAGGAAGCCTGGTTGGCTGCCATCTATGGGGTCACACAGAGTCGGACACGACTGAAGCGACACAGCAGCAGCAGCAGGTTTGGAGTCAGTTCTTCACAACATCATAAAAAAAGACTTTCCCATCTTTGGATGATGTTTCAGGGACATTTTCTCAGACACAGACCCTGTTGTTACTTTCTCATGGTATTTTAAGCAATGGTTTTCACTACACTGCAGCTCCACCAGCATCTCCTGTTTGGTGTCCTAAGTTTAACAGTTTTATTCAAAAGAGGAGAAAGAAAGGAAAGAGGACCTCAAGCCTAACAGAAGTGTATCAGGGGAGAGGATGCCGTAGGAATTACTCAGAGGCAGCATTTCCTGTTTTCTAGGTTTAGATTAGACAGTTTGGGGAAAAGGATTGAAGAAAGCCCAGTTTATGAATGGACAGTTGAAACACAAATGTAAAGAGGGAAACTCTTTCATAAAGCCTGAGAACAACAGCCTTATAATTGCTGGAGAATAGGGATAACAGAGTAGAATGGTTCCTTTACCCAGAAGGGAACTCATTGACCTTGGAGGATAGAAAGGGAAATTGGGAGAACTCTCAAATGGATTGATGTTCTTTCCATTGTGAGAAAATCATAGAGAACTGCCTGCAATTAGCAATGAAAATATAATTAACCACTTGGCGCCTGCGGCTTGCCTCACTCATTGCCACACACCCAGCCTGAAAAGTTTAAACCAAGTAGCTCCAGTGATTGTAAATGACATGTGTAACCCAACTTGTTGAGAGACTTGAACACAACCTTGCTGAAAATCACTCTGCCAGTGTTTCCTCACTGTCTGCCAAAAAGGCTTTCAGAGCTTGTTTCATTGAAAGTACTCTCTTCTGAAACTATCAAGGGCAGATATTGTTCAGTTTGGGAAATAACAGGAAGTGGAATGATTTCTGCAGAAATTTAGCAGAAGCATCTTTACTAAGAAGGTAGTAGGATAGTTTGGATCCCATCTGAAAAGCAATGGAGGGGTATTTACCAGCCTCCTGGAATTCTCAAATGGACTTTCTTGTTCTGGCATGGTCAACCAGATCTTGTCTTTATGCAGCATACATTCACATGGGTAAGGAGGGAAATGACAACTAAAAATAGAGTGGGACTGATAAGTGTTATGAAAAAAATAGAAAGGCTGGAGAGTCCTAGGGGTGGGTGGGTAGTCTTTATACTGACTGGCTGAAGAAAGTCTCTCTGAAGAGATAGTTGGGCAAAGACCTGAAGGAAGTGAAGAAATGAGAACAGTGGCTTCACATGTGAGAACAGTCCAGGAGGAACAGTACACGAGGAACAGTACACACGGAGGGCAGTATCGGAGGAGAGGGCAGCAGGTGATGAAGCAGGAGAGGCCATGGGGAGTCATACCCCTGAACCTTGTTGGCCATTGGAAGGACTCTGAGTAGGAAAAGGTGGCAATAGAAGTGTGAATTGATCTTATGCCAGATGTGCCTTGAAGGAAGAGTCCAGAAGATCGCTGTATGGGTGAAAGTGAGGAATCAAGATGACTTCTGGATTTTTGACCAGAGAAAATTTCCTTGTTTCTGTGAAAGCCATATTTTGGGGTGCCAGGCTTCACATTTCTGGGTCAGAATGATCTTCTAGTTCCATAAGATATGAAAGCAGGAAGAGGCCTTAGAGATCCATGAGAGTTCTAAGAGGGTAAGAGATTGGAACAAGGAAACATAACGAGTCATTGGGAAAGCCTAGCTCCCCATCCAGGTGTTTTTTTTTTTTTCGCCACACCTGTTTCTCTCTCCTTGGGTTATACTGAAAGTGAAAGTGTTAGTCAATCAGTCATGTCTGACTCTTTGTGACCCCATGGACTATAGCCCACCCTCCAGGATCCTCTGTCCATGGGATTCTCCAGGCAAGAATACTGGAGTGCATTGTCATTCCCTTCTCCAGGGGATCTTCCCAACCCAGGGATTGAACCTGGGTCTCCCACATTGGAGGCAGATTCTCTACCATCTGAGCCACCAGGGAGGCTGAGATGTATTTGAATGAGGGACTTTAACCTATTTTATTAAAGTTTTAATGATGGAGGCTCTGGTTTTCTATAGGTTGCAGTATTTGAACATGGAGCAAAGCCATGTTGAGCAGGGAAGGGCAACGTGTGGAGAAGGATGAAAACTGGGCTGGAATTTAGGAAGGATGCGTTCTAGCTCTGCTTTGTTTCATTCTGAGCTTTGTGACTTTGAACTGTCACCTTGCTTTATGATCTCCAATATGTTTTTCTGTTCTAGCAGTCTATAGATCTATATATATATTTTGAAAATGTGCTTCTAGTAGAAGATTTGGAGAAGGCAATGGCACCCCACTCAGTACTCTTGCTTGGAAAATCCCATGGATGGAGGAGCCTGGTAGGCTGCAGTCCATGGGGTCGCGAAGAGTCGTACACGACTGTGCGACTTCACTTCCACTTTTCACTTTCATGCATTGGAGAAGGCAATGGCAACCCACTCCAGTGTTCTTGCCTGGAGAATCCCAGGGACGGGGGAGCCTGGTGGGCTGCCATCTATGGGGTCGCACAGAGTCGGACACGACTGAAGCGAATTAGCAGCAGCAGTAGCAGCACTCCTTTTCTTAATGGCAGCTAAACTGTCTCTGTCTAGACCATTTTCATCTGCTGTACTAATTTTCAGTTGGGTCTGGTGTAAGGAGCTCACTCCCTTTTTTATGGTTGTTTTGTTTGGAATTGCTAAGTATCAAAATTACTTTCTTATTCTATATGGACTGTTTGGACTGAGTTTCCCATATTGAAAGATTATCTTTTGGCATGTTGGAAATATTGGCTAGAATAGTTGTCTGGCCTCTTAGCTTCTTAAATAATTAATTTTCTCTTTGCTGTAACTGTGGGCAGCAGGTGATATTCTCCAAATATGCCAGTTGATTGCTAGTTACTAAAGGTCTTGAGTAGTGGAGCAACCTCAGAGGAGAATACTCTGGGAGAATTAAGTAGATGTAGTCATTAATGCCATGACTTCCTAAGTCAGCGCATATTTTTCATAGGGCTATTTTTGTCCCACAGGAAACTGTGGTCTAAACTCCATTTTCAAAAGCTCTGGCACTTTGCTTTATGTGGATGTATGAGGCGAAAAGGGAGGAATGCAGAAGAATGCAAGATAGTGGTAAAACAGAATGGTTAAAACAGGAGAGAAAGACAATAGGAGAGTAGTAAATGGTAAATGAAAAAGGTGCAAATTAAAATGGCAAAACTCTTAAGCCCTGGTTCCTTCTGCAGCTTTATGACTATCTTGGTGGGCAAGCAAGTGTGGGATGTGCTGGGAAGGACCTGGCAAGGCCTGGTGTGGGCCATTGGTCCCATAAAGTCATCATCTGGTAGAGTACTGTTTTGTATAAGAACCACCACCACCTCCATAATTCCCTGTCTCCTTAAAAAAAGTTAACACCAACAGGCAATTGTGATTAAGACTGGGCAGCCTGAGAAGGTTGGTTGCCTTGTGGTGATCAGAAGAGGGAAGAGGGAAGCTGAAGTTGAGGAGGAGCACTGCCAAAGACTCTCTTTAGATCACCTTCCCTGGTCCACTTGTGGCACTTAAAATTCTGTTAGTTTTTCTGAAGGCCTGCTTGGAAACTATTTGCTTGAAAAGACAACTGACTGATTGAGTGAATGAAGGATGTGATATGTAGAATACTAGGCACTATCTACAAATCTGAATGTGATCTGAGCTAGGTGTCTCCTGGTAGCTCATCTATAGGACAGCTTTATGACTCAAGTGGAGAGAAGTGGGGGAAAAAGGATAGAAGAGATCACAAATGCTTGAATTTGTTTCAGCTGAGCCTTTTACTGCTCTTCAAGAGAAAATCAGTTTAAAATCCAAAGAAAAGGCCAGAGAGGGAGAAGGAAATTATACTTATTCAGTTAGACTGCTTATTTTTTTAATTAAATTAGAAAACCTCAATTATATGAAATAATGAAGAAAACAGATGAAGCTTGCCCAATTATAAAATGATTCTTTTAAATGAACTAAATGTAAATTTTAAGAAAATGGGATTTCTTGAGGAACACAATAAATTTTGTAACCAAGTCAGTTATATATGAGACAGCTCATTATTATATAGAATAAAGAATGGTTATATAATACTTAAAAAATAGTTAATTTTTTATTGCCATTTTGACACTTGTTGAAATTAGAGAGGACTCACTGAAGTGTTACTGCCCAAGCTACTAAGGAAGATAAATAACAAGTTTTAAAAGACCAACAAAGGTTACAGAAGTTCATTTGTGGGCTTCCTCAGAAGCCTTCCCACAACTTTATTCCATGGCTGGCTGTGTGGCTTAGCTTCTTGCAGCCATTTTCCTAAGCAGGTGGGAGTAGGGAAGAATGAAGTGTAAATCCACCTGTGTGTGCTCTTTTCCTCATGATCTTATGGGCTAATCTGAACACTGTCAAGAAAAAGGAAGAGAGAGCCATTCAGCTGCCTTAGGGGCACACTTCTCTTTGGGTTTCTGTCCTCCATTTATTGTCCCCCTCCTCCTACACTCCCCTCCCCCAGTATGTGTGCCATTTGCAGGACAAACCGACTGGTCTTCCATGACCTTTGTGGCTTAAATTTATAAAATGGATATGTGGTTGTATTTTCTTATACATTCTCATTTGAACACTGTTTGAAGTCTATGGTTTCTTGAATCAAAAGCAATCTAGGGGGTACTCTTTCTGCCCCCTTCTGATGCCTATGTCAGAAGCTTTCTCTATCTCCTTTATACTTTAATAAAACTTTATTACACAAAAGCTCTGAGCGATCAAGCCTCGTCTCTGGCCCCGGATTGAATTCTTCTCCTCCAGGGGCCAAGAATCCCGGTGTATTCGCATGATTCAACAACAACCTTTCATCTTGGGGGCTCGTCCGGGATCCTTCAGGACAAAGTAAAGATGCTTGGAGCTTTAGTTCTTTGTTCTCTTAGCGAACACGTTTTCTGCTGTGCTTTACTAACTCTACCGTGTGCTTGTGTGAATGAATGGCATGTCCTGCGTGAAGCAAGTTAGGAGCCCTGCTCTGCAGTTCCACGGTGATCTCATACGGCTTATGGCAGAAACCTGTCGGGGCATTATACCGACCTGCCAATGCCAAGAGGCACCCAGTGTCTCCTTTGGGAACCGACCAGAAATGGGCAAAGCGTGTGGACCGAACTCTCCTTTCTCGGTCAAGCTTTTCGGTCTCTTTGACCATTTCATAACTCCTTGGGAATTAGAAGTACTAACCTAATCTATCGGATCATAGACTTTCAAGAGACTTGTGATCTATATTGTTACTGTATACTGTGGCTTAGGTCCCAAACTTGGATTGGTAGTCAAGAAAGCACCTAGCCTCGCTAGGAATCAAAGTTCAGAAGCTAGATGGAGCTCTAGCTCCCAGAACATCTCTGAGGTTAAAGGTTACTCAGATTGGGACTGCGATGGGTTTTTTTTCCCTTTGGTAACGCCAGCTCTTAGTGGACCAGAGGAGGCTGTTATACTGGTGTGGTGATGCTTGGAAAGAACATCACAGTTTTATGTTCGTGTTGGTCTTATTGTGGTCAGGAAATACTCAGGGTCGTGCACAGGCACTCAGGTGACTAATATTTCCCACAGCGGTTTTAGCTTGGGAGGCATTCCAGAAGGTTACTCTGATTCACCCCGGGTGACATCAGAGGCAAGCAAGGTTAAGGGTGAAGAGCTGGACGTCAAGTAGGGATGCTATCAAGTCTACCCCTGGTACATCCCCACCCCATCTCGGTGGTAGAACCGGGAGGGACGAGTACGGCGCCTGCGTCGGTAAGGGACAGACTAAGTCCGACTAGGAAGGAAAAGCTTTTGGTGTAACGTCTGTCTACACCCCCATCTAGATCAGGGAGGGACGCCTCCGGTAGAAAAAATGGCGCTGGTCGCTTTTTTTCTCTCTTACAGATGGGAGCTAACAATTCCAGCCTCACTCCTTTGAACTGTGTCCTGAAAAACTGGGATAGATTTGATCCCCAGGGCTTGAAGAAGATACACCTGGTCTTCCTATGTGATACTGCATGGCCACGGTATCCATTGGAGGACGGCGAACGGTGGCCAGTTGGAGGGTCTCTTAAGCATAATACTGTTCTACAATTAGACCGGTTCTGTAAGGAACAAGGGAAATGGGTAGAAGAAGCATATGTGTTGCCCTTTTTCTCTCTGCGAAATATGCCAGACTTATGTCCTAAGGGTATAGATTTGGGCGTGAAACCTTCAGCTCCCTCCTGTCCTCTTACTCTGCCCCCGTGCGGGGGACTCCAAACTGGGATTCAAACTGCCCACATGGAGGTCCAAACAACTCCTGTCTCAGTACGACCTCAGACTACTCTGGTTTCAGTAGAAACTCAGACCATCGAAGTAAGAGATGAGATGGAGGACAGGAGACAAAAAGAAGAGGAAAAACAGGTTTCTCCAATCTATCCCTGGGATCATATGCGCAGAGCAGCCAGAGAGACTGAGGAACAGCCACACAAGCTGTTGCCTCTTTATGAAACACCCACTGGGAGAAATAATCAGTCTGTGAGAGTTAATAAGCCTTTTTCTTATCAAGAAATACAAAGAATCAAGGAGGATCTGGGAGACTATTTAGATGACCCAGAAAAATATATTAGAGCTTTTAAAGGTGTTACTCTGCTTTATGACCTCACTTGGAAGGATGTGATGTATATCTTGGGACAAACGCTGACTCCTGAGTCAAAGACTCGAGTTTTGGGAAAAGCGGTTGCTTATGGAGATGAATGGCTTGGTAATGAATCAGTAGGGAAGAGGGAGAACGAGATAGCGGCCCTCCCCACTGGGAATCAGGCGGTCCCAACTATAGAACCAGACTGGGACTACAACACAGCTAAAGGAAGATGGGATCAGAGTCATTTTGTTAGATGTATTCTTGAAGGACTTAGGCAGGCGCGTTCTAAGCCTTTAAACTATGGCAAATTGGCAGATATAGAACAGGAGGAGAAAGAAGCTCCTGGTAAATTCCTAGATAGACTGAGAGAAGGCCTTCGCTGATTCACTGAGATTGATCCCGAAAGTGAAGAGGAAAAAGTGATCTTAAAGGATAGATTTCTCACTCAGTCGGCTCCAGATAGCCGCCGCCGTAAGCTATTAAAACAGGCGTATGGACCAAATCAGTTACAACTGGCTCAGTCTATTATGGTAGGGAATATGAGGAAAAGAAAGAAAGGCAAAAAAAGACAAAGGAAAAGGCGGAAGCCTTCGCCATGGCTATGAAAAATGTTCTTAAACAGCCTGAGAAAAATGCCCAGAGGGGCCCAGGTGAAAAGGGATGGGCTTGCTACTACTGTGGAAAGGAGGGGCACCTCAAGCGGGATTGCCCTTAGGCATCTAAGCCGCCCCTGGCTCCATGTCCGGTCTACAAAGGACCACACTGGAAGAGAGACTGCCCCCAGAGGCGTAGGTCTCCCGGGTCGGACTCTCAAGACAATCAGGACTGAAGGTGCCCGGGGGTCCCCACACAAGCTCCCGTCCTAATTACACCTGAGGAACCCCGGGTATTAATAGTTGTGGGGGGCCAATCCGTCGATTTACTTTTAGATACTGGGGCAACTTATTCTGTGCTTACTGAAGCCCCTGGCCCACTTTCTTCCCGATCCGCTTCCGTAATGGGACTGTCTGGACGAGCCAAAAGGTGTTATTTCAGTTATTCTTTATCTTGCAACTGGGATTCTGTGCTGTTTTCACACGAGTTTCTGATCGTGCCAGAATCTCCCTCACCCCTTTTGGGAAGGGATATACTGAGCAAGGTCCATGCCTCTGTTTTCATGAATATGGAGCCCTCCCTTTCTCTCCCTTTAGTTAAACAAAACGTAAATCCTAGAGTATGGGCTGATGGAAAATCTGTGGGTCGAGCACAAAATGCTATTCCTGTAGTTGTTAAGCTCAAAGACCCGCACGTATTTCCACATAAGAAGCAGTATCCACTGAAACGTAGTTAAGGAAGGGTTAAAACCCATCATTGAAAATTTAAAGGAGCAGGGACTATTAATTCCCTGTAACAGTCCTTGCAACACTCCTATTTTGGGTATAAAGAAATCGAATGGTAAATGGAGACTAGTTCAAGATTTACGAATAATAAATGAGGCTGTAGTTCCTTTACACCCCGTGGTGCCTAATCCTTATACTCTATTGTCTGAAATTCCTGAACGGGCCAAATATTTCTCAGTAATTGACTTAAAGGATGCCTTCTATTCAGTGCCTTCGGCGGAAGAAAGTCAATTCCTATTTGCCTTTGAAGACCCTACGCAGCCAGCTTCTCAATTAACCTGGACAGTTTTGCCCCAGGGATTTCGTGACAGTCCTCACTTATTCGGACAAACTTTGTCACTGGATCTACAAAACTTTAATAGCTCTGAAGCAGTGGTGTTACAATATGTAGATGATATTTTGCTCTGTGCTGAGACAGAGGAAGCTTGTTTGCGAGCCTCAGAAGATTTCTTAAACTTTCTGGCAGACTGTGGTTACAAGACATCAAGAGAAAAGGCTCAGCTTTGTCAACAATCGGTTAGATATCTGGGCCTAATCATATCAGAAGGGACTAGGGCCATAGGCCCTGAGAGAATTAAACCTATACTAAATCACCCCCTACCTATGACTTTAAGACAATTGAGAGGATTTTTGGGAATCACAGGTTACTGTCGCATTTGGATTCCGGGTTAGGGGGAACTTGCCCGGCCTTTATATAAACTTATAGCTGAAACTCAGCAGGCCCAAACCGACAAACTGGTTTGGTCTCTAGAAACTCAAAAGGCTTTTAAGGTCCTTCAGACTGCTCTCCTGGCAAGCTCCAGCTCTGAGCTTGCCCACAGGGTCAGAATTTAATTTGTTTGTCACTGAAAGAAAAGGTGTGGCATTGGGAGTTTTGACACAACCCCGAGGGCCTCACCAGCAACCTGTAGCTTATCTAAGCAGAGAATTATATGTAGTTTCACGTGGGTGGCCCCACTGCCTAAGAGTAATTGGGACAGCGGCTTTATTAGCACCTAAAGCTTTAAAAATAATTAATGGACGAAACCTTACTGTACTGACTTCTCATGATGTGAGTGGAATCTTAAATTCTAAGGTTAATATTTGGATGACAGTAGGCTTTTTAAGTATCAGTCGTTGTTGTTAGAAAGACCAGTAACTAAGCTTAAAGTTTGTAAAAATTTAAATCCTGCCACTTTCCTTCCTGAGAAGGAAAATGAAACACCTGATCACGATTGTTCTCAAATCCTAACTTTAAACTATGCAACTCGAGAGGATCTAAAGGATAAACTGCTGGGTCTGTGGAGCGCTCCCCTCTTCGTCAGTGGAAGGCTTCCCGTGGTGGACATCCCCACTTCAAGGAAAAGACTTTCTCCAAGTCTGTGAATACCTTTGACAACAATCACATGCGATGCCTCTTCTTCATCTGATGACATCTACCAACCCTAAAATGGACTGGTGCAACACTTTGTACTCTAACTATGGACATAATGTGACTTTTAATTTTGATTATACATTGTCTCGGTTCAATGACTATTTTTCTACATATGAGGTAAATAGGCCTAGATGGTTTTTTACCTGACGTTTATGAAATATGGGATGAGGTTACATGGCTAACTCCTGAAAAAGGACGCTTAATATCTACTGCCTTTATATGCTGGGAACAAACAGAGCCGTCCCCAAAAGTTAGCCAACAACTTAATTACAATGATTGGAAACAATTGGGATATTTGTCTCAGGAAACATGCAATGTAATCATTCCCGTGTTTTCCAATCCCAGATCAGGTTCTCCCTTTGTCTGGCCAGGCAAAAATTGGGACTGGATATCTCAGTCGCACTGGCTTGCTCCAAATGGGACTTATTGGATATGTGGCTCTTACCTACGGGCATGGCTTCCCCCTGGTTGGATAGGGAGATGCACCCTGGGTCTAGCCTTTACTCATGGCTTTATATTTTCAGAGCTTCCAGAAAAGCCTGCTAATTTACCCCACCTTAAAACTCGGTGGGCAAGGTCTGTATTTTATTGGTATGATTATTTGGCTGCAGCATTTGTTCCCTCTTTGGGAACTACAGATGTTATGTTACGAGTGGATGCTTTGACTAATTTTACTCAACAGGCATTACAAGATTCTCAAAAGGCTATTTCAGCTCTTAATGCTGAACAAGCACAAATTAGAAAGGTGGTTTTACAAAACAGATTGGCTCTAGATATTCTGACAGCTGCACAAGGAGGAACTTGTGCCATTATTCATACCCAATGCTGTACATATATACCTGACATGAGCACGAATGTTACTCATTTTACTAACCACATGAACAAGATGATTAGGGCCGTGGATACTCCTGAAGCCTCAATTGCCTCACTTTGGGAGACGTTAACTAGTTCCCCATGGTGGACAACTATCTCAATTACAACAATTCTGGTTGTTTTGTTCTTGCTGTTTGCTCCCTGCATCTGTAATTGTATAACTGGATTTGTTTCTAGCCGCATGAAAGCTTTTAAGTTACAAATGGTTGCTCAAACTCCTGCTACTGCTGTAGCTTCCTCCAACTACTATTTGGGGCCCCTGGATCAGATATCCTCAATATGAGGATTAGGAGAATATGTTGCCTCACCAATTTAGGGACAACGCCCCTTGTCAGCTCGGAAGTAGTTATGGAATGAGAACGACGCCCCTTTTCCCTAGGCAACATAATTCTCCTAAAAGAAAAGGGGGGAATGAAAGGGTAACAGGCAGGAAGGCCAGGGGTCTCCAAATGGAGGAAATAGCCTGCAAGTGTCAGACATTTTTATCTCTCTTAAGCGGCAGGAGGAAACAAACTAGCAATATTTTTTTCCTTCTCTATACAAATTTAAAGAGAGGTTTCTCTTAAAATACTGTGTTGCCATAATGACACCTGGTTTCGCCTGAAGTTAGCTTTTCTTGAGCCTAGAGATAACCAATGCCTTTTTCTTATGGAAATGTTTGTCTTAAGCTATGCTAATGTACTACACCTTTACTCCAAACCCTGTCTCCAAGTCGGTTCCGCCTCTTGGCCCAAAACCTACTTGACAAACCAGTATGTTATACTCAGATATTGTTCCCCTAATCTATGTAAATGAAACTATTTGTATGGTGGTCTGCCCTTCTTTAAGATTCAAGTTAATTATTTTACGGCCCAAGATAAACCATTTGGTGCCAAGATTATCCCAAAATGCGTCTTATGGGCGAGGGGCCTGGTGCTATTCTGAATTATAAGACATTCCTTTCTTTCATTAACAGACTGCTAGTGACTATATAACATCCAGCTGAAGACTAGCAAGGGGGTACGCTTTCTGCCCCCTTCTGATGCCTATGTCAGAAGCTTTCTCTTATCTCCTTTATACTTTAATAAAACTTTATTACACACACACACACACAAAAGCAATCTCAAAGTGTTTCTAATAAAAACCATAGAAATTGTTCTAGAAGCTGTGTTTTCCTGAGATTCTAATCAGAAAATTTTATACTTAGAGCAGAAGCTAAAAGTCTTTCCAGAAAAAGAGTACATTACTGATTATATATATATATATAAAATACACATATAATTGTTTCAAATTGTTTTATTTTACTCAATATATTTAAAATTTAGCCATTTCTTACAATTTACATTTTGTTAAGATAGTTATTTTATAATTGGGCAAGTATCATTTTCCTTTATTATTTTACTTTGTTTCACATAATTGAAGTTTTTAACATTAATTATTAGAAACTCCCAAGTGCCTGGAATTATGCTGGGCTGGAATTAGATAATAACCTGTCCCTAAATTCAAAATTTTCTGAAATAACTTAATATCTATTTATAAAATATATCCCTCTGCAGTTTGTGGCAAAGCTGGGACTTACTGGATCTCTCCCCACCTCCTCCCTCAAGGCCACCTTTGATCCATGCCTTACTTTAGTCAGTGCTTTATGGTCAACTCAGTTCATTTAAAAGTAGGAAATTTTATTCAGGCTATACTTAGGTGTCTGGAAAGCTGATTATATAGGAGTACACTTTTTAGTGATAAAAGGGGTCAAAGGGGAACATTCCTTATAATCTATATCTGCCCTAGTCTTTGTTTTGTAGATCATGCCTTATAAGGCTGAGGCTGTTTTTGTTGTTTTGACCAAACCTTCCTTGTTAGTCCCAATCAACTGACCACAAGCATCAAAGTGATATTTGGGATTTTAGGGGTTTGGTTTTCCTAGTTTTTGTATTGCTTCTCTGATGTGCTGTAGCTCAGGAGCTGTATTTTTAATGTCTCACTAGTTTCCCAGGAAAAAAAAGCAGTTGTGAAAAGTTCACTCAACACCCTTAGCTCACCTAACTTTTTTCTTGATTTAAAGCTTATTAGTTTACTAACTCTGGCTCTCTCACACAATTTCTATGGCCACATACCAGCAGGGCACACTGCAGGCAGTATCTCGCTGCCTTTGTGAGTGTGTATAACTGGGCAGGCTGCTGACTAGCTGTTGGGGCAGCGCCTGGTTTGTGATCACAAGTGCCACTGACTCGGGTAGAGGGCTCTTTATAATAGCACTTACCGTTCTTTGGCCACCTCATGCGAAGAGTTGACTCATTGGAAAAGACTCTGATGCTGGGAGGGATTGGGGGCAGGAGGAGAAGGGGACGACAGAGGATGAGATGGCTGGATGGCACCACCGACTCGATGGACGTGAGTCTCAGTGAACTCCGGGAGTTGGTGATGGACAGGGAGGCCTGGCGTGCTGCGATTCATGGGGTCGCAAAGAATCAGACACGACTGAGCGACTGATCTGATCTGATCTGATCTGACCGTTCTCTACAGGGGAAATTTGAGCCCTGATGATTTCAGACCATGTGGTTGATGCAATCTAGTTCATTTTCATTTGTAGCAGGCAGGGTGGTGACAGAGCAGCTCTGGAGACTTAAAAGTGAATGATTTACCTATAAAGACTTCTGGGGTCTGCCCTCTGGAAACTGGCAGCAGAGTCAGGAAAATAAGCCCCCTGGCACAATTCCTATGGGTTTTACAGCCAGTTAGAAACACTTTCAGTTTGCTTTAGATTCAATTTTGAGACCACAGTTTTCAAAAACTGTTCAAATGAGAAAGTGTAAGAAAATATGCCTAGAAGTTCACTGAAGACCATAAAAGAACTGGTTGACTTGAGTCCAGAAAAATGGTATAGTTTGGGTCTTAGAAAATCAAATAAGAGGGCATACTGTTCTCTAAACCATACCATGCTGGCTTTGATGGTTAGATTTTAGTGTCTTTCAGAGATACTTCAGTGACACCTCTGTTTTTCTCAGCATCTTCCACAAGAAGAGATAGTTTGATATGGCTGTGTGACAACTTTTTTTTTTTAGTCCACCAAATTGCAAACTAGCCCCTTGCCAGCCTAGGAACTCAAGATAATACTAGAATCTCAGGGTAAGTGAAACTTTTCAATTTAGGCTCTGTTTATCTACTGGGCCATAAACTGAATGTTTGAGGGGCAGGAGGAGATGAATAATCTATTTGCTTGCAAGCATTTTTGTTTTCTTCTCTAGACATCTACTTTCATATGAAAAATATATTTTAATGAATATAACAGATGATGAAAAGAAATCAACTGAGAAAATCATTGAGGGGGAAATGAATTACTGATGTGCAATAATTCTCATGTCCTAGAATAAGGGTAATATTCTATTGATATTTTCCAGGAAATAAAGTAGCTCATTTATATGGAAAAAAGGGACAGAATTGTGCTAAATTAATTATGAAATTCTTAATCTGCTATGAATTTGGAGTAAATTTTATTAGGATGAATTTGGAAGCACATGTGAACTGTTCTTGTCAGGATAAATTGCATCTTTTAAAGATGAGTGATCTTTGTACTTGTGTAGGGCCTTTCACTTTGGTATAAATCTTAGGTTTGAAACTGTGCTTGGTTGATGGCCACTAAAATTACCTCTTGCTGCACGGAGGCTTATATAGTCATTTCCATCTCAACCACACATTTTGTTCAGATGAGAAATTCTGAGTCCAGTCATCAGAACCAGCTCCTGAAGGCACAGGGCAAATGGGGATGGACCTGCTGAACCACTACCCTCTTGTGGAAAGGTCTGCATAATTTCCCTTTAGAGATTAGCAGGTAAACTAACTTAGAGTTTAGTAACATTCTTTGTTGATAAATTCATTTAGCACAAATCTAGGCTATCTGTTCTAGGTTACTGAATGCAGCTTAAATAGCCACCAGAGGAAGCTCTCACTTGTATGTATAAGACTTGCACTTTAAATTTTGATTTGCCCTTTTATGGAGCAACCTTCTGATTCATACTTTTGATTACATGTACTACCTGTTTTCTTTTTACTCCCTCTTCTTGATCACCTGAAGACTTGTTATATAACTCTTCAAATGCTGGCTTTATGGAATCAAGACTACAGGGGGTTATTGCCAGCCTTCATGAAACAGGAGTACTACTAATTTTTACTAAACAGCCAAAACTTGGGGCTAGTTTTAGATACAATTAAATTTCAAATCACCTTCTGATAATAGTACAAATTTTGTAATGTCCTAAAATGTTTGACAACACTGAAAAAAAAAAACCCCACAAAAACCCACAAAACAAAGCACACCACATAATCTCTCCTTAGTTCTCGGAGTGTTCTGAAGCACCAGGAAAATCAACTCTTATTTTCATTTGCAAGTTCTAATTTTTTCTCTCATTGTTTTAGGAAATTTGGGGCTCAAGGATCACGACTTACTGGAGCAGGATGGGGAGGCTGCACAGTTTCAATAGTACCTGCTGAGAAGCTGTCCAGCTTCCTGGCAAATGTGCACGAAGCCTATTACCAGAGGAGCAACCGAAGCTTAGCGCCGGAGAAGCAGAGTTTGTTTGCTACCAAACCTGGAGGTGGAGCTTTGGTTTTCCTTGAGGCCTAAACAATGTAAAAAATCTCCAAGAAACTATTTAGAGCATTTAGGGACTGGCAGGACTTCTTATGCCATAGTACATTAATCCTCCTCCTGTTTTGTATTATGAAGAAATGGTTGCTATTATCAAGATATATTTCCAAAGAAATGGTTGAAATCTCCCCATGCTTCATAAAGATGATTTTTCCACCTGAAATATGTTTTCTACCAATAACGGCAAAGATTATGCTTGGATAGAGATCTCTTAAGATAATTTACTTAGATTTATTGATTTCAAGATTTTTAAAGACACATGGTAAAAGCCCATCAATACGGGTACCTCATGGACTGTATCTGAAGTAAACACACATTCTTAAATGCAGTTTACTTCTGGTTCCTCCTGGCATTCTTCTTCCTCAGGGCCTTCTGTTGATGATGGTGATGACAGTGAAGCCAAGAGCTCTCTGTCAGTTAGAGCTTCAAATCGCTATTAAAATGACACACTATTAAGGAGCCACAGATGTTTCTGGATATTGTATACTTGAAAGTGAGATTCTCCCAGTTATCAACTTGAGGGAGATCACTTAAATTTTTTTCAAAAAATGGATTCAGGAAGAAAATCCCAGGCTGATTGAATTTTTTTAACCATTTGATAGCATATAAACAGTTACTTTCAATTCTTTTGGCCCTGAGCTTTCTCTATCATAAAAGAGAAACTTTAGATAACAAAACAAAACAAAAAAAACACTTCAAGTTCTTGTCTCTGTGCACATGGAAATAGATAATTATCCAAATATTAATTCAGATCATTCAATTTATCCATGGAATTTACTTTATTCCTACTCTATCCTTCCTTTTCTTAAATGCCACTCGAGTCCAGGATGCAGGTTTACTATTCTAGGAAAATCCATCTGCGCCTTGCAGCCTGCACTGTATGTCGAGCAAGGCTTGTTTGTATATGTGAACCAATGTAGGGCAGGTGTGAGGCACGCAGGCGAGGTATGAAAAGGCCGAGAGTGGGCTCTGGGATTGGGTAGGCTTGTTGGTAGATGCCTGTTTATCAAAATGGGCAGAAAGTTTGGCCTCATGGTTATGGTTAATGAGTGGCTGTCCCCCAGAGAGACTACAGGAAGGCCTCCCTGAATTATATCACAATTTAGACCAAAAAGCATTTTGCTGGCATAGTCAGATAACTGAGGGACAGCAGTTATTTGGCATAAATTATCCATAAGTTTATCACAATTTTCTGTTATTCTCAGCTTGGTTTTGCTCAAACACTGGGCATCTTCTTGAATCTCAGTTTCAGAGAAGCTGAGACAAAACTGGTTGTAACATTTCTCAAAGAACAGCAGTCATATACAAGCACTAGGAAATCCATTATTCTAAAATAAATTTTGGTACATTTTTATTCTTAGCAGAAAGGTAAATACTTGAGAAAACTTAAGTCAAATTTGCTTGCATTTAAAAAATTGATTTAAAATTATAATCCTTTAATAATTTTCCATTTTTCCACAGAAGATCTGTGGTTGATTGATATATAATTCTTTGAAGATACCCGAATTATTGTAAAAAATGCACTTGCTTTTGCTTTGCTATTCTATTTAAATTTTTCACAGGAGAAACCTTCTCCTCTGAAATAGGTAAGTAAACATTTCTTGTGCACACTCTGCTTTGGAGGACATAGCCATTCTAAGCTGAATCTACTCCCGTATTTATCTTGATGTCTGGCTTGAAGAAAAATATTTTTCCAGTGAAACCATCTCCTAGTGTTATTCTAGAAATTGTGAAAGATGTTGAACTCATTTGTGGAAAGGAGAGGGCTAAAGAAAGTGAAGTCCCTCAGTTGTGTCCAACTCTTCAGGTCTGCATGGACTGTAGCCCACCAGGCTCCTCTGTCCATGGGGATTCTCCAGGTAAGAATACTGGAGTGGGTTGCCATTTCCTTCTCCAGGAGATCTTCTCGACCCAGGGATCAAACCTGGGTCTTGGCAGACTCTTTACCCTCTGAGCCACCAGGGAAGCCCAAGGGAAGGGAAGCCAGGAGGGAAGACTTTCTTTCTTTCTTAAAGGATGAATAGAATTTGAAAGCTGGGGAATAGGCAATGCAGATGATCAAAGTATATGATTATGGATAATAAGCACCATATGTTCAGAAGACTTGGTGGGAGTGAAGGGTTTGCCTTGGGATGGATGTAGTGGAGAATAAGATGGGTGATATTGGTTGGAACCAGATTTTGAAGAGCTCCGTGTTCAGCAGGTAGACCAGGTATTGCAAACCAGCAGCCCACAGGCTGTGTCTGATCTACAGATTTATACAGTTTGACCTCCAGGGTATTTAAAAACTCGAGTCCTAAACAGGAATTTTACTGAAGAATCTGGCCCACTCTAGTATTCTTGCCTGGAGAATCCTGTGGATGGAGGAGCCTGGTGGGCTGTTGTCCATAAGGTTGCACAGAGTCGGACATGACTGAAGTGACTTAGCATGCATGCATGCAGTGGAGAAGGAAATGGCAACCCACTCCAGTATTCTTGCCTGGAGAATTCCAGTGACAGAGGAGCCTGGTGGGCTGCCGTCTATGGGGTCTCACAGAGTCAGACACGACTGAAGTGACATGGCAGCAGCAGCAGCAGCTGGATTGCAAATGGTAAAAGATCTGATAACACTTTGGTCTCCATTCCTGCAGTCATAGTGACCTATGTGAGGAAGTAGCGGCCATGTTTAGCTGAGGCACAGACTCTCCAGTGTGCTATGCTTTCCACAGCTCATGTCGTTTCCCTAATATTCAAGCCATTTACTGTTAACCAGCTGAGGTCATTTGCTCTTTACCAGCTTACTTCCACAATTTTCTTATACTAAATAAATATTTCTCTGTACCTGTGTCTTTAGCAGTAGTAGTCAAGAGAGATCATGAAATAATGGGAGGAATAATTTTTTGTGTGTGGAAGCATTGTTTTATTTGTTTAATATATAACACCCCAACAGTGCAGGAGATGCAAGAGACTCTGGTTGGATCTGTAGGTCAGGAAGAGCCCTTGGAGGAGGGCAGGGCAACCCACTCCAGTATTCTTGCCTGGAGAATCCCATGAACAGAGGAGCCTGGAGGGCTACAGTCCATAGGGTTGCAAGGAGTTGGACACGACTGAAGCAACTTAGCACACATGTACTCCTTTGTTACCTTTCTGCTTCATTGGACTGTCTTTGATCTGTTTTTGACATTACAGCAATAGCCAATGAGGATTGCTCTAGATTTTTGCATGGAAGCCTGGCACGCTGAAAATGAAAAGCTCTCTCTTATTCCTAACCTCAGAATGTCCAACCTTCAGATTTATTGTACACTGTTCTCTACATGTTCTTTCTTGTTGGAAGGGAAGAAGGACCTTTAGCTTTAACAGGATTGCCTGTAAGTTGAGGAGGAAGAGAAGGGAAGGGAATAAAGAAAACGCCTGCCTTTTCTTTCCTTCTTATACTTGAGTCCTATTTAGAGCCTTATCATTTCTTATGTCGAGAAGGCAATGGCACCCCACTCCAGTCCTCTTGCCTGGAAAATCCCATGGGCGGAGGAGCCTGGTAGGCTGCAGTCCATGGGGTTGCTAAGAGTCGGACATGACTGAGCGACTTCACTTTCACTTTTCACTTTCATGCACTGGAGAAGGCAATGGCAACCCACTCCAGTGTTCTTGCCTGGAGAATCCCAGGGACGGGGGAACCTGGTGGGCTGCTGTCTTTGGGGTCGCACAGAGTCGGACACGACTGAAGTGACTTAGCAGCAGCAGCATTTCTTATGTTCCTGTTAATTGAGGGCAAGGGTCATTCATCTAACATAGGAATCCAATATATTTTTGTTGAATTATTACTGGGAAATAAAAATTCTGACTGCATTTGGAGGTTTTCAGTTGTATAAAATGCTTCTGGTCAGAAGCGAAGATGGGGATGAGTGAGCATGAGCTTGTCACAAATCATGAGACAGAGATTATACTTAATGTACATGTGGATGATTAAATAACAAGAATGTATTCTATCCTGCTACTGTAACCTGGACTTGAAAATGATATATTGCTTATTAAGTATATTCCAGTCTTCATAAGAGAAGCTAAAGAGGGAATTCTCAATTATTTTCAGGAAAAAACAAAACAAAACAAAACAACCAACTTACCAGTTGATGGAGGAAATTCTCAAAATCACTCTTAACTTCATAGGGTTTCTTGGTAGCCTTTGCTTGGAGTCTAATTGTGAAAACAAGACAAATGGTGAGCAAACTAATTGTTTTAATACTGACACCAACTAAGCCAGCATCTACAGGGTTTAATATGCTAGCATCTACCACTTTGCATATATTAATTCAATTACTCTGACAATAATCCTAGGAAGTAAGTTCTACTATTATCCTGTATTATAGATGAGGAAAGAGGCTTAGATAGGTTAAGTGACCTGTCCACAGTCCTTCAGCTAGCAAGTAATAGAGGATTTGTACCCGAGCAGTGAGACTAGAGCCCTCCATTGTAATCACCGTGTAACACTGCATCCCAGCAGTGAAACACCCTCTT
Organism: Bubalus bubalis; assembly: GCF_019923935.1. Classification (NCBI taxonomy): domain Eukaryota; kingdom Metazoa; phylum Chordata; class Mammalia; order Artiodactyla; family Bovidae; genus Bubalus; species Bubalus bubalis. The sequence goes on from NC_059167.1 coordinate 42,422,775, forward strand.
CAGTGAGAGGGTCCACACAGTATTCCCTTCACTGACTCCACTCACTGTGCTCCAGTGGGGATTGCAGGATGAGCCACTGGGGAGGGAAGAGTAAGAGGAACTGGTCTGGGAAGGATCTTGGCAGGGGAGAGAGAGATGTAAAAGGATGGAGGGTGAGAGTGCTTACTAAACCTTAAGCTCACTGAGGGTGGGGATCCAGGAATCTATCATGATCTCGGCCACCAACTACTCCATTCAAGAAATATTTATGAAGGAGTTAAATAACTGAACTGAAGAGGCAGCAGGAACCTTTCCAGAGATTATGGATGAAGACAGGAGCAGAGGCAGGCCAAGCAAGTAAGGATAGGAACTTGGGACCAGGGATAGACATTAGGAAGAAAAACATAGGTAAGAGAAAGAAAAATGAAAAGGGAAGAAGGATATTAATTTCAGTGGCAATTTTCAAGTGAAACATTTAAAAATTATACTGTGAAATCTGTAGGAAGTAAAATTTTCTAAAAATTCCAAACACACTTTTGCTTGAGCATGAAGCTTGGATTAGCCAACCCCTCATAAGGCCTGCTCTACATTTCTTCAGCATGTAGTCTAGGGTTCCCTGAGAGCATGCAGTAAGGCTACTTCTTAGAGGTCTCTTGCATTAGTGTTCTCTGACTGACAAATGCTCCCTCACTCATTCTCTACTTTATCTCTGCCAATTTTATCTTCTAAGCCTGGGTTTTCTCCTCATTTATTACCCTCTTGGGCTCTCCTTTCCTGCTTTTCTTATCCTGGCTCTTATGGTTGTTTTGGGTCTCTTCTTCATAGCACTATTTAAATACACTCCAAAATATCCCTGGTGCCCTTTTTTCAGTAATACTCTCTTAGAGTCTTTTTGACTGCAAGTCATTCTGAGACTGGTTCATCTTGCTTTGTTAAAAATCAATCCATCGTCAACCCACTTTTAACTTACAGTCCCTCTCTTCTTATTTTTAAATAACAGCTTTGTTGGTATATCTCATACCCTAAAATCCGTCCTTTTAAAGTATGCAATTCAGTGGCTTTAGTATATTCGCAAAGCTTTGCAACCATCACCACTACCCAATCTCCCATCTTTGTCTTTCCTTTCCATGAGTGTCTTTTTTTGAAGACTACAGATGGAAACTTGAACACTCTGCCTGTAAATTTAACAGGCTCACTGGAGTAAGATATCCATCTGAGTATTTCCCCCTTCACATTCTCCAGCAGTGTGCCATTGCATAACACATATTTGAGTGCTTCTTGTGAGGTGCTCTGAAAATTGGTCTACATTCTTCTGCATATCCTGAGTGGTGAGAGATCCTATCCTCTATAGATCTGATTTTTGGGAACCTGGAAATAAGATCTTATAATTTGTGTGTTGTAAAGGTGAAAGCTGGATGATAAAATTTTTGGTGAAAAGTGAACTAAGGTTTTAAAATAATGAGCTGAATTTTCTCATGTGACTGAGAGACTGGGTTTACAAGTTGCAAAATAGCAGTCAGAAGTATGGCAGTATGACTGGAAGAAAATTGTGGTTTATTTGAAGTGCTGTACTCATTGGACATTTATCCTTGCTTATGTGGATATACTGGAAGAAGAAGTGGGTTAGTCCCAATGCCTTATAGTTTTCTTTTTTATACCCTCATTTATGAAATAAACACATGTGCCCAACTTTCTTTGTTTCAGGGGGTACAATGTTTGTATGTATAGGGGAAGCAGCAGGGGCAGAAAGGGGGCAAAGAACTAGCCTGAGACAAAGTAAATAGGTTGTTTTTCTATAGTTCACATCTTCTGTAGGGCAAGGCATGGTTATGGATCTTTAAAAGGCCCTCAGCTTAAGTCCTATGCCTGGTGGAATAAAAGGAGATGATGATAATATTTAGCAATTAATTAAATTAGCAGAGTAAGTGATTATATGGATAAAATAGTGCTAATCCAGATGAACTATTGAGTAGAAAACTTCAGCAGATATTCCAGTTAGTGAATTTTTACATATTAAACCCATTGTGGTTTACATAACAGTTATTCAATTAAAATATTTTTTAAGCACTACAAGTTGAATAAGAAACAAACCTATGAAACTCCTTGTCAACTTTTTCCTGTCGCTGTCTTAGGAGTTTTATTTCTTCATTAATTATGTGGTTTTCTCTATAAAATCAAAGTTTGGAGTTAAGTTTTTAAAATAATGCAGGCAGTTCTCATTGAGAAAGAATAAGTCAACAATTTGCTGCCTTCCACATATCAGTAAAAGTTCCTTACAAAACTTTTCAGCATCCCCTCCCAATGCATGACTTTGGTATGAGGAGTTCCCCATCACATCTCCCCTTATAAACATGCACCAAAGGCATCATCCATGTCACCTAAGCATGGTCTGGACTCCACCTTGCTGCTTCCACACAGACTGTCTTATAAGGTACCCGTCCCTGTTCTTCCCGCTGAAAATAGGAACCCGGGAGTTGGTGATGGACAGGGAGGCCTGGCGTGCTGCAGTTCATGGGGTCGCAAAGAGTCGGACATGACCGAGCGACTGAACTGAACTGAAGGGTTCTGTATGTGTGTCTGTGTGTGTCATGTGTGTCAGTGGGAGGGGAATGGGGCCCCAGGGGAAGTACCAGCTCAGACTTCTGTCCTGCCTGCTGGATGGAATGGGACTTGGCTGACTATTCTTGGGTTTCCCTCTCATTGATGTGCTTCCTGAACAGCATCTGGTACCGAAAGGGTAGGATACCCATCCTTTCTCCCCTTTAAGGGCAATAAGACAGCTAGACAGTGACCTTGATATCACAGGCAGAAGAACTGGACCCTACCAGTGCTCATAAAAACTGATGGACATCCTCATTAAGCCATTTCATGCTTTCTGGCACATAAGAATACTATAACTGGGTAAGAGTAATAATTTTTAGTTAAGCACAAAAAACTTAGAGTGTTTCCCCAAGAAAACATTCCAGAAAAGACCCCCTGCCTTTCCTCCACACCACCCCTACTCCAAGAACTCCTTCTACTGCAAACAACCTGTCTGTTCTCCAGGGCTTATCTTTGTAAATGAATAATACTCAATCTCTGTTCTCTGGAACTCTCCCCTGGTTTCTCCACATTGGAGTACATCCCCCCACCCAGACCATGGGAAAGCTTCCTTCCTTCTTTCAATCCCTGATACATGCCTGGTCGCCATGGTTACAACATACATTGACACTTACCTGAAAGGAATCTCCGAGTCTATTATAAGATGCTCAGAGGTGACTCTTCTTGTCAGTAAAATAAGGAGCTTAGTTGTAGATAATTTCTATGGTCACTTCCAGTTTTAAAAGTGTCTATGATTTTATATTTATCATTAGTGTGAAGTAAACTTACATTCTAAATTCCTTTCGGTTCTTTGCAAATTGTCTTTTTGCCTCCTTTAGAATATCACGATAAGTTGGTGCAGGTGGTGTGATAGGCCTATGGTTAAGGAAAGATTTTCAACTAGGAAAATTTGGCAGAGGTAAACATATCCTTCAAAGGAGGACTCAGGGAGCCATCTTGCCTGGGCTTCCCAGGCATGAAAGATCTCAAGTATAAACGTGAATATTATGTCTGGGGTTGCACTGAAAGGACCAAAAGAAGTCAATACCCATCAGACCATGGCAAATTTATATCCACAATCTCGACTACACCATCCATAGTGCAAAGGACTTACAATTTCATAAATCCCATAATTACTATGTTCATGTTTTTTTTTTTTTTTTTTTTTTTTTTTGGTGTGATTTAAAGGCAGTGATTTGTTAAATGTAAATATTAAAACTGTACTAACATTTTTGTAACTCTGGACATTTCTTCATTTCTATATAGACCGAAACCTCAAAATCTCTTGGCTTTTGAGAGACTCTGAAAGTGACTGGCAGCATATGTTGGCTGCCTCTGCTAACTGCATGGAAAAAGGTAATAAGCAGAAGATAAAAATGTTCTGCTAATGAATCTGGGGCTCTTATACTGTCTGTTCCTGTTATAGCAGTGTCTGTGTCCCTAACCCTGGTCTTAACCCATGTTTGTGTCTGGCAAAGCAGACACTTGCTTCCCTTCTGAAGTGGCAATCAGAAAGTGACTTGAAAGGAGGGCAGCCCTCATCTTGTGTTAATACCTTAGGTTCATTGATAAAGTAGGAGCTCTTAAACCTCTGCTGTAATTAAGACACAGGGAATGAGTTTGTATTTCCATGGTCCCACTCTTCTACCTGAACCACCCTTCAGTATCACCTCCATCTTTCTCTGAATACAATTTGCTCATTTAAAACATATTTAAGTTCCCTTCAAGGATGTTTTTGATGCTCGCTTAAATCTTAATTATCTGGTATAAGAATGTTAGGAAAAGTCTGATGGATATGGTTCCTGAGACAGGTAATTTCCTGAGTAGTGTATCTCAATTGAGATAACCAGCATGAAAAACACGAATGGCTTCACAAGGAAGATTCTTACAATAAACTTGTATAAAATTAATGTCTTCCCTATGATGCTCTAAACTACTCAGGAAATAACTTAAATCAATTATGATTGAATAATTAGTGATTGAATAGTAAGGTCTTAGAATTAAGGAAAAGAACACTTGGTTTCTGCATACTCCAGACTACTTTTTCAGCAATGCTAGAGTGATAAATTTCTCTCTGCCAGTCACAGAACCTGTTAGCAGCATCACTGAGTTGCTGGGAAGCAGTGTGGATAGCAGACCACACTTCATCCTACCAAGCACAGAGTTTGGGAGGATCTAGATGATTATGTTATCCTGAGTAGGATAGGAATTCTCTGAAATAGATTTGAAAGAGAAGTTCACTCCTGTTCTTTATACATGCCAAGTTTATTTTAACTCCTTAATCATATCTAGGGTCTAGAGTATAATTATCGTAAAGATACAAGCCTAGAGGAGGAATCTCAAGATGGTGGGGTAGGAGGACGTGAAGCTCACCATCCTCCACAAACACATCAAAAATACATCTCCGTGTGGAACGTTTTTCACAGAAAATCAATTGGAAACTGGCAGAAGATCTCCTATACAACCAAAGCTGTAAGAAGAGTCTCTGCATAACCAAGTAGGATGGGAAAAAAGGAATCAGGACAGGACTGGCTTCCATGGGAGGGATCTGCAAAGGAGAAAAGGTCCACACAGGGCAAACCCTGGGAGCCCCCTTGTTTGCTGGGAAGATAAGCTGGGCAGAGGGGCTGGAGAAGCCCAGACTCTACTTGTGAGGAGTGCCTGTGTGCTGACTTGCTTACAGTCAGGGCAGAGAGAAACTGGTAGCCGGCTTGCCACATTTTCCAATCTGAAGTGGGCACTGGGCAGGGCTACAAACATGTGCAGTGACTAAGCACTGACTCTCTGGCAGACAGACTCTGGGAGAGGACTTGATCTGGCTTAGTGGAGATAGCCTGGGTAGTCTGGGGTGTATTTTGGGCCATACTTCAGAGTCCTCTGTCACTGCTTGCATGGTAGGGCCAGGTGCAGCTGTGGTGGACTTTGTTGGTGCGCGCAAAATGTTACACCACAGAAATGCTCAGTGGGTGCTGAGTCTCAGATGGAGAGCCCCTGGGTAGGAGCATGCAGTGGTTGGTTTCCCAGAGGGAGTTTACTGGATCCACCCACCTCACACACCAACTTGGAGCCACATTTGGCACAGAGACAACCCAGGTCTCAGGCAGCAGCACAACTACTTCAGTTCCTGCAGCCGCAATGCCCAAGTACCGCCCACTCCACACTAAAGCCTAGTGCTAGGTCTGGGATGAACACGACAGAGAAAAAGATGTGACTTTGGGCTGCTTCTAGGCAAAACTGCAGACACCTGCATGGGTAATATATAGATTCGCTGTGACCATATTGGCCTCACTTGCTTCATGGTTGTCTCGTTTGAAGCAGGCCATGCACTCAAAGGCAAAGGAGTCTGACTGAACTTGACCCTCAGGGCTTCTACTCCAACAACTGAGGAGCAGACACCACCCTGACAGGGCTGAGAAAGCCACAGAGCAAGGAGGAGGCCCCACCCAATGTCCAGAATAGGCTCTGGACATCACATCACCAATTACTTCCCTATCAGGGGGATAATAGCCAGCATACTCTGAGAAAAGATGTTGCTAGCACCTACACCAAAAATATTAGATTCATAGACTGCACAGGGGTGTTTCCAAATAAAAAGCCCTTTAAAGCTAACTATTTCTCCTAAATTAATAAAGTCAAGTAAAATGAAAAAGCAGGGAAACTACTCCAAATTAAAAGAGAAATCACCTGAAAGAACAAAAAAGGAAAGAGACCTCACCAGTCTACCAGACCCTAAAGGAAGTAATAAAGGTGCTAAAGGAATTAAAAGATTATCGATAAAAATGCAGATCACTGTAGTATAGAACTAGAAACTATCAAATCAAAGTTAGACAACTCAGTTGCTGAGATAAAAACCAATCTAGAAGCAATGAATAGCAACTAAATAACATAGAAGAAGATATCTGGAAGACAGATTAATGGAAATCACCAAATCAGAAGCTCAGACAGAAAGACAAATGAAAAAAAATGAAAGCAACATATGAAATCTAGAGGATAATATAAAGCATGTCAACCTTTGCGTAAAGGAGAAGAGTTCCAGAAGAAGAAGAGAAAAGGGGATTAAAAGTAAATTTGAAGAAATTATTGATGAAAACTTTCCAAATCTAAAGAAAGAAACAGGTATTTAAGTACAGGGAACACAGAGGGTCCCAAACAAGATGAACCCAAACAGACACACACCAAAACATATCATAATTAAAAAGCAAAAGAGAAGATTCTAAATGCAAGAGGAAAAAAAAAGTCAGTTATATGTGACCCCCATGCCCCATAAGGCTATCAGCTGATTTCTCTTCAGAAACTTTGTAGGCCAGAAGGGAGTGGCATGATATACTCAAAGTTCTGAAAGGAAAAAAACTTGTAACCCAGAATACTCTATTCAGCAAGATCATCATGTAGAACAGAAGGAGAGAGAAAGTATTTCTCGACAAGCAAAAATTAAAAGAACTCAACAGTACTAAACTTACTCTAGAAGAAATCTTGACAGGTATCCTCTAAACAGAAAAGAAACAAGAATCTATAAGAAAGGGAAAGTCACAATAGGAAAGGCAAATATATTAAAAAGTTGAAGATCACTTAGATAAGATAGTACACAGATTAAAAAAATAATTCATTTTTTGTAAAAGTGATTTTAACTGCAATCATCAGCAAAAGAATGATATGTAAAATAGGACATCAAAATCACAGAAAGTGAAGAAGGGAACTATAAAAATGTAGATTGTTTAGAATGTGTTTGAGCTTGTGTGACTATCAATTTAAAGCAAGTAGATATAGTTAGGGGTAAACATACTTGAAAACCAGGGTAATCACAAATCAAAAACATATAGTAGGTTCACAAATGCCAAAAAGAAAGGAACTCAAGCATACAAAAAAGCCATCAAAGCACAAAAGGAAAATCAGAGAGAAGACACAAAAAAGAAGTGCAATATCAACAGGAAAACAAGGCTTAAAATGGCAATAAGTAACACTTATCAATAGTTACTTTAAATGTCAAGGGATCATATCCTCTGACCAAAAGACATAGAGCTGTAGATTGGATAAAAATCAAGAACCTATAAAATGACCTACAAGAGACTCACTTCAAGATGAAAGACACACACAGATTGAAAGTGAAAAGATGGAAAAAGATACTTCATGTAAATGGAAATGACAAGAAAGCAGGGATAGCAATGCTCATATTGGACAAAATAGACTTTAAAACAAAGTCCATAAGGAAAGACAAAAAAAGACATTATATTATGAAAAAGGGACAAATACAAGAAAAGGATATTACAGTCATTAACATACATTCACCCAATATAGGAGCACTGAAATATATAAAACAAATACTAACAGACATAAGGGGGAAATTGACAGGAATACAATAACAGTAGGAAACTTTAACATCTCACTGACATCAGTGGACGGATTTTCTAGACAGAAAACCAATAAGACAACAGTGGTCCTAAATGGCACAATAGACTAGGTAAACTTAATTGATATCTACAGGACCTTACATCCAAAGCACCCAGAATGCACATTCTTTCCACGCATACAAGGAACCTTCTCTAGGACAGACCACACAGCTACTGCTGCTGCTGCTGCTAAGTCACTTCAGTCGTGTCCGACTGTGTGACCCCATAGACGGCAGCCCACTAGGCTCCTCTGTCCCTGCGATTCTCCAGGCAAGGATACTGGAGTGGGTTGCCGTTTCCTTCTCCAGTGCATGAAAGTGAAAAGTGAAAGTGAAGTTACTCAGTCATGCCCGACTCTTAGCGACCCCATGGACTGCAGCCTACCAGGCTCCTCCGTCCATGGGATTTTCCAGACCACACATTAGGTCATAAAACACACTTCAACAAATTTAAGAGGCTAGAGCTTATCTCAGGCTTCCCTAGTGGCTCAGCTGTAAAGAGAATCCATCTGTAATGCAAGAGATGCGGGAGACACGGGTTCGATCCCTGGAGGAGGAAGATCCTCTGGAGGAGGGCATGGCAACACACTCCAGTATACTTGCCTGGAAAATACCATAGAGGAGCCTAGAAGGCTGTGGTCCATAGGGCTGCAAAGAGTCGGACATGACTGAAGCAACTGAGAATGAGGATGAGAGCTTATCTCAAACGTCTTTTCTGATCACAATGGTGTATGAAACTAGAAATCAGCAACAAAAAGAAAAATAGGAAAAGAACAAACACATGGAGACTAAACAACATGCTACAAAAAAACCAATGGGTCAACAATGAAATCAAAGAAGAAACCAGAAAATACTTTCAAGACAAAAGACAATGAAAATACAACCTTATAAAATCTATGGGATGCAGCAAAAGCAGGTCTACAAGGGAAGTTCACAGTGATTCAGGCTTTCCTCAAGGAACAAGAAAATCTCAAACAGCCTAACTGACCACCTAAGAAGTCAGAAAAAGAACAAACAAAATTCAAAGTCAGCAGAAGGAAGGAAATAATAAGGATCAGAGAAAATAAGAGATCAAAACAACAATAGAAAACATCAATAAAACCAAGAGCTGTTTTCTGAAAACAGAAACAAAATCAACAAATCTCTAGCCAGGTTTACCAAGAAGAAAAGAAAGAGGACCTGAATAAACAAAGTAAGAAATTAAAGTAGAGAAATAACAATGGATATTGCAGAAATACAAAAAATCATAATACTATGGACAGTTATATGCCAATAATTGGACAACCTAGAAATGGACATGCTTTTAGAAATGTCCTGCTAAAACTGAGTCAAGAAGAAACTTAATTTGAGTAGACCGATCAATAGACATAAAATAAAATCTGTAATTAAAAAAGCTCCCTGCAAACAAAAATCCAGGACTAGATGGCTTCCCTGGGGAATTCTACCAGATATACAAAGAACTTATACCTATTCCTCTCAAACCATTTAAAAAAAACCAAGAGGAAGGAACACTCAAATTCATTCTGTGAGACCATCATCATCCTGATATCAAAATAAAAGACACTACTAAAAAAGAAAGTTACAGGCCAATATCTTTGATGAATATGGATGCAAAAATCCTCAACAAAATAGCAAACTGAACCCAACAATACATAAAAAGGACCATACATCGTGATCAAGTTGGATTTATCCCAGGGTTGCAAGGATGATTCAAAATATTCCAATCAATCACTATGATATATGACATTACAAAAAGAAAAGACAAAAAACACATGATCATCTCAATAGACACAGAAAAAACATCTGACAAAATTCAATATCCATTTATGAAAAAAATCTCACCAAAGTGAGTATAGAGGGACCATATCTCAACATGACAAAGGCATTTATGACAAACTGAGAGTCAACCTCATTTTTGACGGTGAAAAACTGAAGGCCTTCCTGCTAAATTCAGGAACAAGACAAGGATTCCCACTATTACCACTTTTATTCAACATATTGGAAGTAGTAGCCACACCATTCAAACAAGGTAAAAGCATAAAAGGTATCCAAATTGGAAGGGGAGAGGTAAAACTGTGACCATTTGCAGATGACATGATACTCTATACAGAGAACCCTAGCGTCTCCACATGAAATGTATTAGATCTGGTACATGAGTTCACCAAGGTATCAGGATACAAGATTAATATACAGTAATATGTTGCTTTTCTTTATACTAACAATGAAATATCAGAAAGTAAAAAAAAAAAAAAAAACCCTTATTTAAAAGTGAGTCTAAAAAAGTAACTTGGAATAGACTTAATCAAGGAGGTGAAAGAACCATTTGCTAAAAACTATGCTGCTGCTGCTGCTAAGTCACTTCAGTCGTGTCCGACTCTGTGCGACCCCATGGACAGCAGCCCGCCAGGCTCCCCCGTCCCTGGGATTCTCCAGGCAAGAATACTGGAGTGGGTTGCCATTTCCTTCTCCAATGCATGTACGCATGCTAAGTCGCTTCAGTCATGTCCGACTCTGTGCGACCCCATGGACAGCAGCCCGCCAGGCTCCTCTGTCCACGGGATTCTCTAGGCAAGAATACTGGAGTGGGTTGCCATTTCCTTCTCCCCTAAAAACTATAAAATGCTAATAAAGGCAACTGAAGATGATTAAAAGAAATGGAAAGATATCCTATGCTCTTGGATTAGAAGAATTAATATTGTAAATACAGTCATACTACCCAAAGCAATCTATAGATGTAATGCAATCCCTATCATATTACCCATGACATTTTTCACAAAACTAGAACAAATAATCCATATAAATAAAATGTATATGGAACTACAAAAGACTTAGAATTGCCAAAGCAATCCTGAGGAAAAATGAACAAAGCTGGAGACATAACGCTTCCAGACTAGACAATACTAGAAATCTACAATAAGGAAAACAGCAAGGTATTGGCATAGAAAGAGATATGTGAATCACTGGAACAGAATATAGAGTCCAGAAATAAACCCACATACCTACAGTCAATTAATCTACTTCGATTATACAATGGAGAAAATAGTCTCTTCAATAAGTGGTGCTGGGAAAGTTAGACAGCTATTGTACATGTAAATCAACAACACAGAACACTCCTTCATACCATATACAAAAATAAACGCAAAATGTTTTAATGATCTAAGTATAAGACATAACACCATAAAACTGGAAGAGAATATGGACAAAACATTCTTGGACATAGGTTGTAGCAATATTTTCTTATATTGGTCTCAAGGCAAAAGAAATAAAATCAGAAATTGACAAATGGGACCTAATAACATTAAAAGCTTTTGCACAGGAAAGGAAACCATCAACAAAACAAAAAGACAGCCTACTGGATGGGAGAAAATATTTGCAAATGATGAAACCAAGAAAGGGTTAATGTCTAAAATATATAAACAGCTCATACAACTCAATATCAAAAAACCAAACCATTCAACAAAAAATGGGAGTTCAGTTCAGTTCAGTCGCTCAGTCGTGTCCAACTCTTTGCAACTCCATGACCATAGCACACCAGGCCTCCCTTTCCATCACCAACTCCCAGAGTCCACCCAAACCCATGTCAAATGAGTTGGTGATGCCATCCAACCATCTCATCCTCAGTCGTCCCCTTCTCTTCCTGCCCTCAATCTTTCTCAGCATCAGGGTCTTTTCAAATGAGTCAGCTCTTTGCATCAGGTGGCCAAAGTATTGGAGTTTCAGCTTCAACATCAGTCCTACCAATGAACACCCGGACTGATCTCCTTTAGGAGGGACTGGTTGGATCTCCTTGTAGTCCAAGGGACTCTCAAGAGTCTTCTCCAACACCACAGTTCAAAAGCATCAATTCTTCGACACTCAGCTTTCTTTATAGCCAAACTCACATCCATACATGAGCACTGGAAAAACCATAGCCTTGACTAGATGGACCTTTGTTGGCAAAGTAATGTCTCTGCTTTTTAACATGCTGTCTAGGTTGGTCATAACTTTCCTTCCAAGGAGTAAGCGTCTTTTAATTTCATGGCTGATCACCATCTGCAGTGATTTTGGAGCCCCAAAAAATAAAGTCAGCTACTGTTTCCACTGTTTCCCCATCTATTTGCCATGAAGTGATGGGACCACATGCCATTATCTTCGTTTTCTGGATGTTGAGCTTTAAGCCAACTTTTTCACTCTCCACTTTCACTTTCATCAAGAGGCTCTTTAGTTCTTCTTCGCTTTCTGCCATAAGGGTGGTCATCTGCATATCTGAGGTTATTGATATTTCTCCCGGCGATCTTGATTCCAGCTTGTGCTTCATCCAACCCAGTGTTTCTCATAATGTACTCTGCATATAAGTTAAATAAACAGGGTGACAAGATACAGCCTTGACATACCCCTTTTCCTATTTGGAACCAGTTTGTTGTTCCATGTCTAGTTCTAACTGTTGCTTCCTGACCTGCATATAGTTTTCTCAAGAGGCAGGTCAGGTGGTCTAGTATTCCCATCTCTTGAAGAATTTTCTACAGTTTATTGTGATCCACACAGTCAAAGGCTTTGGCGAAGTCAATAAAGCAGAAATAGATGTTTTTCTGGAACTCTCTTGCTTTTTCCATGATCCAGCCGATGTTGGCAATTTGATCTCTGGTTCCTCTGCCTTTTCTAAAACCAGCTTGAACATCTGGAAGTTCATAGTTCACGTATTGCTGAAGCCTGGCTCGGAGAATTTTGAGCATTACTTTACTAATGTGTGAGATGAGTGCAATTTGCGGTAGTTTGAGCATTCTTTGGCATTGCCTTTCTTTGGGATTGGAATGAAAACTGACCTTTTCCAGTCCTGTGGCCACTGCTGAGTTTTCCAAATTTGCTGGCATATTGAGTGCAGCACCTTCACAGCATCATCTTCCAGGATTTGAAATAGTTCAACTGGAATTCCATCACCTCCACTAGCTTTGTTTGTAGTGATGCTTTCTAAGGCCCACTTGACTTCACATTCCAGGATGTCTGGCTCTAGGTGAGTGATCACACCATTGTGATTATATTGGTCGTGAAGCTCTTTTTTGTACAGTTCTTCGTGTATTCTTGCCACCTTTTCTTAATATCTTCTGCTTCTGTTAGGTCCATACCATTTCTGTCCTTTATCGAGCCCATCTTTGCATGAAATGTTCCCTTGCGATCTCTAATTTTCTTGAAGAGATCTCTAGTCTTTCCCATTCTGTTGTTTTCCTCTATTTCTTCGCATTGATCACCGAGGAGGGCTTTCTTATCTCTCCTTGCTATTCTTTGGAACTCTGCATTCAGATGCTTACATCTTTCCTTTTCTCCCTTGCTTTTCGCTTCTCTTCTTTTCACAGCTATTTGTAAGGCCTCCCCAGACAGCCATTTTGCTTTTTTGCATTTCTTTTCCATGGGGATGGTCTTGATCCCTGTCTCCTGTACAATGTCACGAACCTCTATCCATAGTTCATCAGGCACTCTATCAGATCTAGTCCCTTAAATCTATTTCTCACTTCCACTGTATAATAATAAGGAATTTGATTTAGGTCATACCTGAATGGTCTAGTGGTTTTCCCCACTTTCTTCAATTTAAGTCTGAATTTGGCAATAAGGAGTTCATGATCTGAGCCACAGTCAGATCCCAGTCTTGTTTTTGCTGACTGTATAGAGCTTCTCCATCTTTGGGTGCAAAGAATATAATCAATCTGATTTCGGTGTTGACCATCTGTTGATGTCCATGTGTAGAGTCTTCTCTTGTGTTGTTGGAAGAGGGTGTTTGCTATGACCAGTGCGTTCTCTTGGCAAAACTCTATTAGCCTTTGCCCTGCTTCATTCCGTATTCCAAGGCCAAATTTGCCTGTCAACCCAGGTGTTTCTTGACTTCCTACTTTTGCATTCCAGTCCCCTATAATGAAAAAGACATCTTTTTGGGTGTTAGTTCTAAAAGGTCTTGTAGAGAGCAATATTGCATAGGAACCTGGAATGTTAGGTCCATGAATCAAGGCAAATTGGAAGTTGTCAAACAGGAGATGGCAAGAGTGAACGTCGACATCCTAGGAATCAGCAAACTAAAATGGACTGGAATGGGTCAATTTAACTCAGATGACCATTATATCTACTACTGCGGGCAGGAATCGCTTAGAAGAAATGGAGTAGCCATCATGGTCAACAAAAGAGTCTGAAATGCAGTACTTGGATGCAGTCTCAAAAATGACAGAATGATCTCTGTTCGTTTCCAAGGCAAACCATTCAATATCACAGTAATCCAAGTCTATGCCCCAATCAGTAACGCTGAAGAAGCTGAAGTTGAATGGTTCTATGAAGACCTACAAGACCTTTTAGAACTAACCAGGTTCTTAATTTATGTTAATTTACCTGAAATGAACTGACTTGAAAGATACAATTCATAGTAAATTTTAGTAATGACACACAAATTGTTAGTCACATATTAGTGATAAAAAATCTATATGTGCACGTGTGACAAAGATTATTGGAAGTCTTTTTATGAATAAAAGTAAAAAGGAATTGCACATGGCTCTAAGGAATTTCCCACTAGATTCTGTGTAGATGGAGAGTTATACAGAACTAGTGATCTACTATGAGTCTCAGTATTTCTTTTTCCCCCCATTGACTATTTGAATCTCCCCCATCATGGATAATCCACAACAGATGGTTTCTTTGTATAGCTTTTATTTTTATGCTGGGATAAATGTTGATAGGAATATATCCTGATTTAGTTTTAATTGTAGTTTAATCACCTGCCTCTTCATAGTTTTTACATGTTGGTCTGTATAAATGTGTGGTGGTGGCAGCTTGTGTTTATAGTAAGACAAAACACTCATCATGACATTGCATTGAGTTCAGATTTTTCCCAAACTGCAACAAAATGTGAATGAACATTATAAACTCAGGTTAGAAATACAGATACAGCCTATAGACTTTACTTTTTAATGAGACTCAACATTTTGTTTTTGAGTTTTCTTTTTAAAAAAATAAATAATATTTGTTTCACATGTAAAATAATTATTAGACTTAAGAGTTTAGTTTACTGGAAACTAAAAAATAAACTAAAGAAATACTCAGAAGTCTAATAATTATTTTACACATAAAAGAGTTGAGGTAGTCTACAAAAATGCAGACAAATGTGAGAAGGGAAAACTAGGAGCTCCAAATACATTTTGCACAAGATTCTTCCCAGTTTGAAAACATACCACACATTCAGCTCTGCATCCTAGAAGTCAGTTTTTCTTTTCTGTTTTACTCAAAACACTAGTATTAAGCAGTCACATTAAAAAAAGAGAAATTCAAAGATCATTCACTAAAAAATTTAAATTTTCTACTAGTAATGATTTAATGTATATTATCTAGTAAAAGAGCTGATAACTTTCCTTATAAATATACATTAAAAATCATGTCAGAATCCGCAGCACCTTGTGACGTATGATTACGCTCCCTCCCTCCCTCCTTCTCTAGACATATCTCCAGTCTTCTCAGTGTTTATATGTGGACCCTGAGACACTGACAAGAAAGCAATCTTCGTCTTCTCTTTTATGACTTTAGGAAATCATTCTGAGTCAAAAGAAATATTACCTGCGATGTTTATTTTTAAACAATCGGACCAGACCAAATGGATCTGGTCTACAAGACTCTGATTTTAAAATTGCATACTGATCAAGTATCATATTGTTCTGAATTTAGTTGAAAAAAGTGTGTCATAAGAATCACTTTTGCAGAAACTTATAAGGGAAAATAATCTGAAAAAAATAAATATAGATACGTAAAACTGAATCACTTTGCTGCATACCTGAAACTAATACAATACTGTAAACCAACTATACTTCAATAAAAAAACTAAGTAATGAAAAAAATGAATATGAATGCCATGCATGAACCTCCACTGAAATGCAGTTTTTATGAACTGGTTGGAAGGAGAATATGTTTGAGATATCCATCTGAAAGTATGGCAGGATAAATCTCTCTGTGAGTCTTGATAAAACAAATTTTTAATGAGTGGAAAAAGAGAATTTCTTTCTAAAGAAATAAATCATTTTGAAATAGAATGTGCTCAATCATGCAATCTTATATGTCTGAAGGAAAAACTATAAAAGTTATTTAATACAGGACCAGCTGTAGAAATTTGAATTAACTATATATTCTCAAATATGACAACATTGTCATGGCATCCCTTTTCTTTTGTCTTCTGTTGGCTTCTCTCCCTCTTACCAATCCTCTCCCAAACCATAATTGTGATTATTTTTTAAAACCTAGAATACGTTTTTTGTTTTTTTTTTTTTAATTTTTATTTTATACCGGAGCACGGTTGATTAACAATGTTGTGTTAATTTCAAATGTAGAGCAAAGTGATTCAGTTATACATATACTTGTATTTATTCTTTTTCAAATATTTTTCCCATTTAGGTTAATATAGAATACTGAACAGCATTTCCTATGCTATACAGGTCCTTGTTTGTTATCTCTTTTAAATATAGTGGTATGTACATGTCAATTCCAAGCTTTTAATCTATCCCTACCCCTTCCGTCCTGCTAACCATAACTTTGTTCTCTAAGTCTGTGAGACTAGAATATGGTCTTATCTTCTGGAATTATACATGCCCCCTGGGTAAACAATTCAGCACCAGAGTTTTTGAGTGCATTGGCTCAGAAACCAGATTGTCAAAGATAGACTACAAGTGTTATCACTTACTCTGGTGTCCTCAGACAAATTGTCTAACTTTCCTGTGCCTCAGTTTCCTTATCTGTAAACTAGGGACACACACACACACAGAAGTCGCTCAGTCGTGCCCGACTCTTTGCGACCCCATGGATTGTAGCCCACCAGGCTCCTCGGTCCATGGGATTTTCCAGGCATGAATACTGGAGTGGGTTGACATTTCCTTCTCCAGGGGATCTTCCTGAGCCAGGGATCGAACCCAGGTCTCCCGCATTGTAGGCAGACGCTTTACCGTCTGAGCTACCAGGGAAGACCAGACTAGGGACAATAATAGTAATTACCTCAGAAGTTGACATGATAATTAAATGAGTTAATAAATGTAAAGTACTTAGAAACAGTGCTTGGTATACAGTAACTTTTTAATAAAGTTTAAAAAACATTTTATAATGACAATTTCAAAGATTAATTTTGGACCAATGACTCCTAAATTTCTATCTCTATCCTCTAGCTTTCTTAATTTTAACAATAATGTCAAATTTTGTCAAAAAAATAAAATGAAATTTAGTCTTATCTTTATATAAACTGTTATATACCCACCCATCAGACATTTATTTAATACCTATTTTAAGATACTTTTTTTTTTCTCGTGTCAGGGATATGGAGGCAGATAATTCTTTATTCTCTATTGGATGAGAAAAACAAGTATAGAAATGGTTACACTACAATGTGATAAATATTTGGATTGAGGTATAAAGGGGCTATAAAATTATTGAAGACATTTGTCTAAATCAAACTCTTGCTCAAACATTGTGAGTTATCCACTGATGTATAGCAAATTATCCTGAAATTTGGCAGAATAAAACAAGAAACATTTATTATTGGATAGCTTCTGCAGGTCAAGAATCTGGGCACAGCTCAGCTGGATACTTCAGGCTCAGGGTCCCCTCACAGGCTGCAGTCCAGGTATGGCAAGGGCTGCAGTGATCTCAGGATCAAATGAAGGAGAAGCTGCTTCTAGGCTCACGCATGTGATTATTGGCAAGATTTACTTCCTCAAGGGTTGTTGGACTAAGGGTCTCAGCTCCTTTTTTTGTTTTTTCTTTTTGCATTTTAATAGGGCTTTCATTGCAGTAAAAATATATTATTTCCCACTACACTTAGGGTCCAAATAACAGGGTCTCAGTTTCTTGTTGGCTGTTGACTGGAGGCCTTCCTCACCTCCCTGCCTCTGGGGAGTCTCCACAGGACAGCTCGCAACTTGGTAGCTGGTTTCTCCCAGAGGGCTCCAAAAGAGCAAGCAAGAAAGGCTGAGTAGGACTGATGTCAGTCTTTTTGCAGCTGAATCTCAAAAGTGACATTTCATTATGTTTGCCATATTCTATTTGTTAGAAGCAAGTCGTAGGTTCAGCCCATACCCAATGGGAAATAATTACACAAGGGCATAAAACAGAAGGCGGGAACCACTGAGGACCATTTTAGAGTGTGCCAATCCCAAACATGATGAATTAAATTTGTCTTTTTTTGTTTTTGTTATTTATCTCCTCCACTTTCTCTACTATCTCCTACTCCTTCACTCTGAATAGATGTATTTATTGCAAAGTGTTATTTTTCCGCTTCAGAAAAGCCAGAGGACTCCAATAAGCCCAGAGGAAACTAATAAAAAAATATTCTATATTCTGAATAGCTGTAAATATAAATGTAAATAAATAGCTGTAAATGTAAACTTTCAGAAGAAAGATTAATTTAATGATCGTACAGTCATCACAGATATAAGACATCTGGACACAAATTTCATTAGCAGCTATCAAGATCTTGGTTTTAACACAACATTTTAAAAATCAACTATACTTCAATTTAAAAAAATTACTGACAATTACACACTGCTATATTTAAAGTGGATAATCAACAAAGACCTACTGTATAGCACAGGGAACTCTGCTCAGTGTGGCAGCCTAGATGGGAGGGGAGTTGGGGGAGAATGGATATGTGTATATGTGTGGCTGAGTCCCTTTGCTGTCTACCTGAAACTACCACAACATTGTTAATCAGCTATACCCCCATATAAAATTAAAAGTTAAAAAAAAAAAACCAAAACAACAAAAAAAATTTTTAAGGAAAAACATGTTAAAATAAAGATCTTGTCAAAAACATTACTGGGCTGTGCCGCCAACCACCAGCCTGGACCGTCATGTCAGGCAAGTAGCAGAATAGCAGACTGTTGCCAGCCCTGCTGCATGAATCACCTGGGCAAGCTACTCAGCCTCGAGCTCTGACCTCCTCATTTGCGGAGTGGCTGTATGAGTGCCTGCCCTTCCCACCGCCACAGGAGTTGTGCCATTTCTCATAATAACACATAGAGAGAGTCGATACATGCTTTGAAACACTGCCAAGTGCTGACGAATGTAAGGTGTCAGTATCATTTTGTTCATCATTAGATCTAGGAATATTTTTTCTTATCAGCAGGTATTACATTTTATAAGCTCAGAAAGTCTAATTACTTTCTTTTCTTAAAAAATTTTGTTTTATTGAAGTGTAGTTTATTTTTAATGTTGTATTAATTTCTGCTGTACTGCAAAGTGATTGGTTATACATATATACACATTTTTCCATATTCTTTCCCATTATGGTTTATCACAGGATATTGAATATAATTCCCTTACTATACAGTAGGATTCTGTTGTTTATCCATTCTGTATATAACAGTTTACATCTGCTGATCCCAAACTCCCAATCCATCCCCCACCACCATCCCCCAGCAACCACAGTCTATTCTCTATGTCTATGAGTCTGTTTCTGTTTCACAGATAAGTTCAGTTGTGTCATATTTTAGATTTATAAATGATATCATATGGTATTTGTCTTTCTGCTTATTTCACTTGGTATGATAGTCTCTAGGTCCATCTATGTTGCTGCAAATGGCATTCTTTCATTCTTTTTTATGGCTGAGTAATATTCCATTGTATATGCGTACCACATTTTATTTAGCCATTCATCTGTAGATGGACATTTAGGTTGTTTCCATGTCTTGGCTATGGTAAATAGTGCTGCTATGAACACTGAAATGGTATGTATCTTTTTAAATTAATTTTGTCCATAGCTGACACTTTCTAAATGGTGATTTCTTTCAGATTTTTAGGAAATGAAATAGTCTTCTAAATGGTTTCATGTTCTAGATATCCATTTTCTGCTTTTCCCATCTCAACCCGTACTTACACTCTTCCCACATTCTCAGTAAATTGGTGTTATGAAACCTTGTATTGCTGTTTGACAAATCCATGCCCATCAGAAATATAAATAGAGACATTTTTACAATCACAATAAAAATTAGCTAAAAATAAAAATAATCTATAATGAATGGTTTTATATATCTTTCAAGTTTCACTTCTAAACATTTAAAAATTTTGAATTTTAAACATTAGTTTGAATAATTCAAGGTTGATGAGCATCCTTAAATTACAAGTCTCAGAACAGACTGAATTAGTTCTCTAGTTTGCCTTTCTCCTTGTGTTCCAGAGTCATCCAAGTTAATTACATGTCCTTGCGGTCAGTGAGACTCTGGAGGTTATCTGGACTGAAATATGGGAGAAGTGTCCTAGAAAGAATCCTCAGAGTCTGCCAGAGCAGAGTTCTCCACACTGCTAGGATCATGTATCCTATGACTAAAAGCTATGTGAGCACACACCCTTATAGGTATAATTTAAAATTTAGAAATTATACACATATCAATCTGTATTAATTTATTAGGCATATTATAAAAGATGCCGTCTACAAATAGAAAACAGTGAGATGAAATAAAATATTAAAAAATAAATTTAATATGATATTTATTAATGGTACACTGAACCTTTTATCCTCAAATTATAGCGATTTGTTTTGAGGTCTATACAGTTTATAAATGCCTTGCAAATTAAACTGGCATCATACTATTATTTGCTAATTTTGAAAAGTACAACGTACATTTAGGGCTAGGCTCATTGTTGTAATAATGATGTCTATCCATATTTCAATTGATATTTTTGAAAATTTTTATTTTTTTGGCCTATGTCTCAGCAGAACTGATTGGATCACCACTAATTTTGTCTCTCAGTATGACTGAAAAGGAGCTCCTTCAAGAAATAGGGGAAATATCATTTTTTTTTTTTTTAATAGTCTTGCATTATAAATATTACCATCAATCCAAAGTTTCTTTTCAGGGAAATGTTTAAAGCTATTGGTCCACCAGTAAGTGTTAATTTAGTTAAATTACATGATATAATCTATAACTCTGTTTAACCATCCAAAGAAAACAGCAATAAATTGTGAACCTCAGACAATAACATAAGAGCAAAGATGTCATTATTATCCCTCAATACAGTAGAGTGAAGACTGAAATGTCAACTGAGTGAGGGTACCTGTCTTCTAAATATAAGTCAAGTATAATTTCTTTTTTATTTTTAAAGATATAAATAGGTACAATATATATATTTTCCACCCAGAGTTGTATACACCCCAGTTTAGAGACCATTTACTATATCCCTTTGTGTTCATCCATGTCCCTAGTGAGACCTGGGCAAGAATCGGTTACACAGAAGGGGGACAAGAATGTAAACAGACATGCCTGCTGCAACCAAAGAGCTCCAACTTCATTAAATTATTGGGTTGGCCAAAAAGTGTGTTTGAGATTAAAAAAAAAAAAAAAAAAGGAAAAACCCAAAAGAACTTTTTGGCCAACCTGATATATTTTTATATATTAAGCTAAGAAATATTCAGTTGAACAAAGGATTACATAGCTAAGGTATGTCTGAAACTTTCTTCTGGAGAAATCTAGAAGCCCATGACCCACAGTTCTGACAAATGTTTGAAATGGAACACTTTACTAAAGAGCTAAACATACCAATTTTTTAAGTTCCTGAGTTTTATGTTTATTTCTCTTACATGCAAAATCATAGCCTTAGATCTAAAAGAGAAAATACTTTTAGCCAAACATGCTATGAAAGTTTTGAATGTAATTCAATGCTAAATAGAGCATTAGTTATAAAATACAATAAATTTTTTTCTTAACTGAGACATTAAAAAAAGCTAAAAGTTTTGAATATTTTGGAGATAGATCATATTAAAGCAAAGCTTAAAAAGGATATGGTTCTTTCAGTATTTCAGTGAGTTTAGTCCTGACTTGTCTAGGGGCTTTGGAAATACCAGCTACCTCATGCATCTCAAGATAATATAAAATCAGTGGACTCTGACCTCCAAAATTGAAGAGAACACGGTTAAACTCTGGACCACTACTGATATAATGGGACTGTAAGGGGTAGAAAAAAAAGAAGAGTCAATTATTACTTTTGTGTATTTTTAAAGAACTGTAAATTAAATATATCTGCATTATAACTATAAATACAATTATTATCTGGTATATTAAAACAAAGGGAAATTTTGCAAGGCATTCTTCTTAATGAAAGTGCTTATGAGCCTATGAGTGTGTACTGTAAGGCTCTGGTGGTCTTTTAGCATGAAGACAGGCCAATAGAGAGAATTCTATCTGAAGAACAGAAAGAGAAAAATGAGCAGAACCCCAGAAAAAGGGATAGGAAAAAATATGAAGAAATAATGACTGAAACTTTCCAAGTTTTATGAAAAACACATCCTAGAAACTTAACTCCAAGTAGGATAAAGTCACATCTAGATGATCATAGTCAAAAGTGTTAAAAAGACAAATTTCAAAACCAGCAAGAGAAAAACGACATATAAGAGAACCCCCAAAAGTTAACAGGTGACTTCTCATCAGAACAGTGGAGGCCAGAAGCCCATCAAAGTGCTGATGAAAGAAACTTCGACCATGAATTCTGTGTCAGGGAGACAATCACCATAATTATAATTGCTTCAATATTCTTCTATTGACTTCTTGTAGAATACAAGGTAAGTATAGCAACTACTCATATGTTGTCTTTCCTCAGTTTTTGTAATTCCTAGATGAGAGATTTATTGTTGATTCCACTTCCTATGGGGAAAGATTTTTTTTTCTCATTTGTTTTAACTGATATATAAAATTCTCATATTTCTTTTGCTTATGGTCAATTTTTCACTGTATTCATTCATAGCTACTACAAAATTATTTCAAATGGTGGGACTATTGTAATCCCACTATTGTCTTCATGACAATTCATATCAGGTTATATCTAGCCTGATCTCAAAAACTGCATGCAGAACTGGACTGAGCTCTATCAAGTTTAAAAGGAGATCTTGCCTGTCTAGAAAGATGTCTTAATGACCCTTTTTCTGAGTTCTGTCTTGGTAATAATAAAACAGAAACTCTATCTTACTGAAGTTTTAGATATAGACATTTCTGTTATTTTTCTGCAGTTACTAGTTTCTAAACTACGAAAACCACAGTACACAGATGTGTCCTCCTCGATGAGAATCTATGACTTTAAAAGGATAGTCCCATCAGTAAAGAGCAGAAATAGGCATTAAATGCAAATCCAGTGTTTTGTGAAGCCTTAGCCATTTTCAGTGCCAAAGAATGCTCAAACTACTGCACAACTGCACTCATCTCACATGCTAGTAAAGTAATGCTCAAAATTCTCCAAGCCAGGCTTCAGCAATACATGAACCATGAACTTCAATCTGGTTTTAGAAAAGGCAGAGGAACCTTTCAAATTGCCAATATCTGCTGGACCATCGAAAAAGCAAGAGAGTTCCAGAAAAACATCTATTTCTGCTTTATTGACTATGCCAAAGCTGTTGACTGTGTGGATCACAACAAACTGTGGAAAATTCTGAAAGAGATGGGAATACCAGACCACCTGACCTGCCTCTTGAGAAACCTATATGCAGGTCAGGAAGCAACAGTTAGAACCGGACATGGAACAATAGACTGGTTCCAAATAGGAAAAGGAGTATGTCAAGGCTGTATACTGTCACCGTGCTTATTTAATTTATATGCAGAGTACATCATGAGAAACGCTGGGCTGGAAGAAGCACAAGCTGGAATCAAGATTGCCGGGAGAAATATCAATAACCTCAGATATGCAGATGAGACACCACCCTTATGGCAGAAAGTGAAGAGGAACTCAAAAGCCTCTTGATGAAAGTGAAAGAGGAGAGTGAAAAAGTTGGCTTAAAGCTCAACATTCAGAAAATGAAGATCATGGCATCTGGTCCCATCACTTCATGGGAATTAGATGGGGAAACAGTAGAAACAGTGTCAGACTTTATTTTTCTGGGCTCCAAAATCACTGCAGGTGGTGATTGCAGCCATGAAATTGAAAGACACTTACTCCTTGGAAGGAAAGTTATGACCAACCTAGACAGCATATTCAAAAGCAGAGACATTACTTTGCCAGCAAAGGTCCAACTAGTCAAGGCTATGGTTTTTCCAGTGGTCATGTATGGATGTGAGAGTTGGACTGTGAAGAAAGCTGAGTGCCGAAGAATTGATACTTTTGAACTACGGTGTTGGAGAAGACTCTTGAGGGTCCCTTGGACTGCAAGGAGATCCAACCAGTCCATTCTAAACGAGATCAGCCCTGGGTGTTCTTTGGAAGGAATTATGCTAAAGCTGAAATTCCAGTACTTTGGCCACCTCATGCGAAGAGTTGACTCAATGGAAAAGACTCTGATGCTGGGAGGGATGGCGGGCAGGAGGAGAAGGGGACGACAGAGGATGAGATGGCTGGATGGCATCTCTGACTCGATGGACGTAAGTCTGAGTGAACTCCAGGAGTTGGTGATGGACAGGGAGGCCTGGCGTGCTGCGATTCATGGGGTTGCCAAGAGTCAGACATGACTGAACGACTGAACTGAACTGAGCCATTTTCTTGGGTACTTTAAGGTCTCAAGTTGTCCAAAGAACTCTTGCTAAAGATATACCAAGTAGCCAAAATAATTAACAGAAGTCCCACTGCTTCCAATTACCCCCACAAAAGATAATGGCAGAAAACTGAGAACTTTAAGATTCCATAAAACAAAACTTTTATAGCCAAAGTCAATTTAGTACTAAATTTTAAGAACCAGGCAATCCAATGAACTTTGGAAGGGTCACAAAGGATGAACTAGGAAATTCAAGGAATGGTTTCAGCCTTCAGTTTTTCTGTTAGTTTACTAAACGATAATTGGTGACAGTGGATAGAAAGCTAAACTTTGATTTTGAGGTTTGAAAGTGTGTACTGTCAATGGTCATATGGACACTGGGAACCCATAAGCACCCATTCAGCATTTGGATGACACTGGTGCTTAGAAGGACTTCCTTGTAGCTCAGGTGGTAAAGAATCTGCCTGCAATGCCAGAGACTCCGGTTTGATCCCTGGGTAGGGAAGATCTTCTGGAGAAAGGAATGGCAATCCCCTTCAATATTATAGCCTGGAGAATCCCATGGACAGAGGAGCCTTGTGGGCTACAGACCACAAAGAGTCAGACACTTAGGAAAAAAAAAAGTGCTTAGAAAACTTTTCTTTCCATTGAACTGAAACATGTTCTCTGTACAGCTTTTACTTATTGTTATTGGTAAAACTTTTTAGTATGTATTAGTAAAAACTTTTTTGAGCCATATAGAAAAAGTCTAATCCTGCTACTAATCTAATCTACTGTAGCTCTCTACATATTTGAAAACAGTTATTATGGGCTCCAGTCTCATCTTTTCTAGTGGAAACATCTTTACATATTTTGGCAATTGCTCAAACATTATGGTTTCAGAGCCCTTTATTATCTTGATGATTATACCCTTTTACAATGCAGGGCTCCAAAATGAACATAATGCACATTCTTTGTCCAATCAGCACATATGTTTAGACAGCCCATGAATACAGTAGATTTTGGGGTCAATGACATTCTACTTTTGACACATAGAGAGCTTACTGTTGAAAGTGATTCCCAAATCTTTTCAGATGCCGCCAAGCCAAGGCTTTATTATTCTATACTTAGGAAGTTGTAATTTTGGACCTTTATACTTTTTCCACAGTAACAGTTTATCTTCTAAGATCAGGTCTGTTATTCTAGCCTGTTGAAAACTTTTGGTCATTCATAATTCTTCCAAGTTTTATGACGTCTACATAGCTAATAAAAAATGGCAACCATGTTTTCATCAAAGTTGTCAATAAAATGTGTGTAATACAGGGCCAATGATGCAGCAATATGGTGTACTGCCAAAGACATAACTGCCATTTGCTTTCTAGCTTTTAAAGTGTCATCTGAAGAAAGGTCATTTGGTCAGTTATAAATCCCTCCATCCATATTTCTCCAACTTGTAAACAAAGTATAAAAGACCATTTTTAGTGGTTGTTCAAGGTCAGCTATACAATTTCTATCATACTTTCCTGATTTTGAAATTTACCAACATTGCCCTCCTCCTCTACTCCCATCTCCTCCCCTGCCCTCCCATCCCCTGCAGCCAAGATGGTGCAATATTGCCATCTACATCAACCTGACTCTCAGAGGTTACCAATTTCTATCCTAAGCACCAGCAAAACATCCTTGGCAGGACTGTGACATTTGGAAGAGATTCTACATACCTGGATTATTAAAGACCTGGAAATATATGAATATGACTTTCATAAAGTGATTTTTATAGGCATAATGTAAAATTTAAAATAATGGTCAGACTTAACTAGATAATTCAGACCAAATTTTATCAATAAAGACTGCAACAGATTTAAAACTTAACTGGCCAACAAATTAAGAGTTCAAATTCAGAAGTTCAAGCCAACAGTCTCATCAAATTTTGGCTAAAGCAACACAAGGTAGCAAGTCCACAGGATCTCTATTTTGGAGGCACATTTAAAACTGTGGAGAAAGCAAACATTCAAGACTGAAGAGTAACAATACCTGCATGTGGTCATTTATTCCAGGACCATGGTTTAAGAGGTAGGGACAGGTCAATCACTGTTGCAAACTCCTCTGATGTTCTGTCTACAACTTTGACTGATGGTTTTTGAGGTCAGAGCCCTGTTTGTATGTCAGCCCAAGTAGAAGCAGTGCCAGAATTATGATGAAAAGATAAACATTATTCTTTTTCCTTAGAGATGAGGATAGTTTCAGAAATAAACACAACTTAGCAATATTAAGGTTAGTCTCCCTAATAAGTCTCTTCTGATCAGTTTTTCTAAAATATATATCGAGAGTATAATAACCTACATTGTCCATGTGAAACTGTTGAACTAATTATACTGAAAATTTAAAAAGTAAGAACATTTTTTTTTATGATCATTATACTTCAAACCTTTGTTGGTAGTTTTGGTGGTCTTGATTCTTCCTTGAATGCAGGCGTTGTATATGCTTTTGGGTTCTCTAAAATTTTCGATATATTGAAGTCTATAGCTAAAACAAACAAACAAACAAAAATTTCTTAAATTCTGTTCTTTTTTTCTTCAGAAAGGAATGACACCATGTCTTTTATTTTTTTCCAGCAATGTACATTAAACATGGAGAGAGGTAAAAGTGTGAGGTTAGGATATTGTTACATAATAGCTTGCTCCAGTCAATCTAGGCTCCCAGGTGGTAAGGAATCTGCTTGCCAATGCGGGAGCAAGAAATGCAGGTTCAGTCCCTGGGTTGGGAAGATCCCCAGAGTTGGGAACGACAAACCACCCCAGTATTCTTGCCTGGAAAATTCCATGGACAGAGGAGCCTGGCGGGCTACAGTTCATGGGGACCCAAAGAATCAACAGAGCATGCCCGCACGCCCCAGTCAGAGGAAATGAATATTCCATCTCATTTCACTTAACAGGGATTTAGAGTTTTCAAATTTATTCACTTACACTATTTCATGCTGTCTTCATAAACCATTTTATGAGCTAAGTAAATTTCCCACAACTTACAGATGAGAAAACTAAAGTGCAGGAAACTCTACGACTTTTTCTAAGATGAGTCTTGCTCTAAGTCTTACCCTACCATTTATTGAGAGTAGAGGAAAAGGATATGGACCTAGGGCTTTTGCCTCTGAGTTCAGAGCTCTTTCCATGACCCTCTAGTTAAGTAGAATAGGAGGTTTGGGCCTCGGCATGTTAGAGGCCACCTTTTCCATATACTGACAACACACCCAGATAAGGAAAGACTTGGTAAATTTTTTTTTTTTTTTTTTTTTTTGTAACCAGCATAAATATGCATGAGGGCACATAGGGATTCTTATCTTAAAGGAGAGCTATATCATTTAATCAGTCATGTCAATCAGCCTAAAAGCACAGGCTAGTTACTAAGGGTACCTCAATATAGAACAGAGAAAACAGGTGATCTGAGAAGTTTGCACTAGGTCTTGGCACTGACAATTATTACCAGTTACCAGGTAGACAAATTAGACTACAGTATTTGAGGTTGATGACAAACCTTAGAAGAATAAAGGTTACTTGGATTGATTATTTATGTTACATATTAAAAGATATTCGATGTTAGCTTGAAATACTGGAGGCAACGAGGCATTTGTCTCTGGCAGAGATTAAAAAATTGGCTGGCAAGGAGCCTGTATTTTAAGAGTGAAACAAAAGTTAGGTTAAGTTGGGAGTTAGAATGGGCAAGAAAGGTAATGAACCATATCATTTCTCTACTTTAAAACTTGCTCAAAAACATACAAACCATTATGGAAAGGAATTTGACAATATCTATCAATAACACAGACATTTTTTCTTTGCTTCAGTAATCCCTTCCCTAAGAATATATTCTTCACAATCTCCTACACAAGTACAAAAACACACAAGTACAAGTTTAATGATTATGTATTTAATATTTAAATACATAAAACCTATGTATTTAATAGGTGCAGGTTGAAAAAACCATGGTACTCCTATTTGTTGGAATACTATGAGCTGTAAAAAGAAATGAGTAACATCTCTGTACAGATGTGAAGATATCTTGAGGTTATATCATTAAGTGAGGAAAGCAAGTTGCAGAACAGTACACAGAGTATATTACTTGACTGAAAGTATACAATATGCTATGTTCAGTTTAAAGAGATAGACTTTCTATTGTACTTGCCTTCATTTGTATAAAGGAACACTGAAAAGATAAATAAGAAATGAATAAAAATATTCTCTTTGGGAGGAATAATTAAAAATAAAAATTGCTCAATTTTGAATTATTCTTAAATACATACTTAGGTGATATTACTCAACAGTGGCCACAGGACTGGAAAAGGTCAGTTTTCATTCCAATACCAAAGAAAGGCAATGCCAAAGAATGTTCAAACTACCACACAATTGAACTTATCCCATATGCTAGCAAAGAAGTAATGCTCAAAATTCTACAAGCCAGGCTTCAACAGTACGTGAACCATGAACTTCCAGATGTTCAAGCTGGATTTAGAAAAGGCAGAGGAACCAGAGATCAAATTGCCAACATCCATTGCATCACTGAAAAAGCAAGAGAGTTCCAGAAAAACATCTATTTCTGCTTTATTGACTATGCCAAAGCCTTTGACTGTGTGGATCACAATAAACTGTGGAAAATTCTGAAAGAGATGGGAATACTAGATTACCTGACCTGCCTTTTGAGAAACCTGAATGCAGGTCAGGAAGCAACAGTTAGAACTGGACATGGAACAACAGACTGGTTCCAAATAGGAAAAGGAGTATGTCAAGGCTGTATATTGTCACCCTGCTTATTTAAATTATATGCAGAGTACAATATGAGAAATGCTGGGTTGGATGAAGCACAAATTTGAATCAAGACTGCCGGGAGAAATATCAATAGCCTGATATGCAGATGACACCACCCTTATGGCAGAAAGTGAAGAAGAACTAAAGAGCCTCTTGATGAAAGTGAAAGAGGAGAGTGAAAAAGTTGGCTTAAAACTCAACATTCAGAAAACTAAGATCATGGCATCTGGTCCCATCACTTCATGGTAAATAGATGGCGAAACAGTGGAAATGGTGACAGACTTTAATTTTGGGGGCTCCAAAATCACTGCAGATGGTGACTGCAGCCATGAAATTAAAAGACACTTGCTCCTTGGAAGAAAAGTTATGACCAACTTAGACAGCATATTAAAAAGCAGAGTCATTACTTTGCCAACAAAGGTCCTTCTAGTCAAAGCTATTGTTTTTCCAGTAGTCATGTATGGATGTGAGAGCTGGAATATAAAGAAAGCTGAGCACTGAAGAATTGATGCTTTTGAACTGTGGTTTTGGAGAAGACTCTTGAGAGTCCCTTGGACTGCAAGGAGATCCAACGAGTCCATCCTAAAGGAGATCAGTCCTGGGTGTTCTTTGGAAGGACTGATGTTGAAGCTGAAACTCCAATACTCTGGCCAAATAGGAAAAGGAGTATGTCAAGGCTGTATATTGTCACCCTGCTTATTTAAATTATATGCAGAGTACAATATGAGAAATGCTGGGTTGGATGAAGCACAAACTTGATGCGACTAGCTGACTCATTTGAAAAGACCCTGATGCTGGGAGGGATTGGGGGCAGGAGGAGAAGGGGACGACAGAGGATGAGATGGCTGGATGGCATCACCGACTCGATGGACATGAGTTTGAATAAACTCCGTGAGTTGGTGATGGACAGGGAGGCCTGGGGTGCTGCAGTCCATGGGGTTGCAAAGAGTCGGACACAACCGAGTGACAACTGAACTGAACTGAACCTATCTTCTAGTTGTTATGAACAGATAGTTTAAACAAAAGGACCTTCATGTTTACCCTATGCACAACAAACGCCAAGACCCTCTGGTGGGCTGGTCAGTGTTTCGGGATGGGTACAGAGGCAGTTCTGGGCTCTTCAGTCTTGAGGTGGACTGTCTGCTAAGGGGCTATGCCTCTGCTGGTTAGTTGTTTGGCCTGAAGCTTCTCAACTCTGGAGTCTGTAGGCTCTTGAGTGGCACCAGGTCTTGGAGCTAATGAGCCAAGATACCAACTGCTGATGATGCTTCCCAATATGTCTGCACCCAGAGTCAATATAGCCCCTTTCCTGCCTCCCCACGAGACTCTCTAAGCCCAGCAGGGATATTGTGTTTTCCCTTTAAGAGTGAAATTTTTATTTTTCCCCAGTCTGGTGGGATTCCTGCAATTAAGCCCCACTAACTTTCAAAGCCAAACACTCTGGGGGCTTCTCTTCTCAGTACCAAATCCCTAGACTGGGTAGCCTGATGTGGGAGAACCTCTAAAATTTAATTATTCTCCAGTCTGTGGTTTACCCATCCAGGAGATAGGGGATCTGATTATATGGTAAGTCTACCCTTCCTACCAGTCTCTCTATAGTTCTTTCTTTATGTCTTTAGCTATAGAAGACTTTTCTGGTAGGTTCTAGTCTTTTTCATTGATGGCTGTTCTGAAGATAGTTGTGATTTTGGTGTGCTTTTTAGAGGAGGTGAGCTTAGGGTCTTTTTACTGTGCCATCATGGCTACTTTTGACAATATTTTTTATTTATTGGGACAATATTTTGCAAGTGTTATTCTATAAATATGTTTCTACTTTTCAGACCATGATTCTTGGTTTTATTTGAAAAATATCACAGCTAAGCTCATGGTGAATGTTCCACTAGTGGCAGAGCATTTCAAGACCTTAATCATACTCCAAAAACTGCTCTAAAAACACATAAGCCATTTCTGCAGGTACTTCCCAAGACAATTCCAGTCACAGTCTGGGAGACTTTTCAAGGTATTTCCCTCTCCTATTCACTAAAAGAGTGGCTCAAACTCCCACTTGACCAGTAGCTTGAAGCACGGGCATGTGAACTTAATGTGCGTTCCTGAATCAGAGTAGTGTATTAGTTAAGCCTTGGAGACAGATGGACACAGATTTAAACATCAGCTCTGCCATTTGAAAACTAAGTGACTTTGGGCAAATACAATTCTTTAAGCTTTCAGTTCCTTGAAATATAATTTTGAAATGATAATAATGATTAAATTATAGACTTGTTAACTGGATAAAAATGAGATCATATAGGCAAATCACATGTAACTGGCATCCTGTAATGACTGTGTAAATTTTAGACAATATTGTCATTACCATCATTTTTTAAGGAGAATGAATTCAAACTCTCTATTACTTCATACTTAATAAAAGATTCATTGAGAGAAAATATTGAGGAGTGATTGAGTGTTATCTATTTCTTTAGAAAATCTGAGACATATTCTTGAGCTGAGGTAGACTGAAAAAGAGATATACATTAGAACTGAATTTTCTTGGCCACTTGTAGATCCGTTTTTACCAGATTATACTTTGTCTTTATATGCCCTTGGTTAACATAGTGCCATGTTATAGACTCAAATATGGCTGTATTTACACATCAACAACATTCATTACATTACGTAGAGCTTCTCTTAGGAGAGGGTGTTAATCAGTTGAGGTGTTCACAAGTATTCACCTTTTCATCCTTCCAAGGCACATGGTAGGACTAAATATCTAGTCTCTTTGAAGATAATTATGGCATTTGCAACTTGCTCTGGGCAGTATAAAAATGAATTTGATTACAACTATATATGTAATCTCCAGTGACCCACTTTCCAGTTGAGTCTAAATTTCCTCCTGTGTTAAAGAGGTCTTTTAGACATTTTTTGGTTTCTTTAAATTATGTTCCCTATTGTAAATTATATGAATTAAGGCATGAGAAGACAGATTAATCTACCTCCATCAAGTGGGGAAAAACCCTACAAATGTGATTTCTTAAACCTAAACCTATTTTCCATTTATTCAATTTTTCATGCATTGCTTCAAGAAATGCTTTCTTTGCAGACTTTGTGAAAAACACTATAAATTTCAAGAGAAATTAAAAGTATACAGTTGCTGGCCTCAGTAACCAATTGTAATCAAGTAGGTTGATAAAACATATGCAGGTAATACTTGTTAAAAATTCAACATCTATTCAAAAGTTAATATAAGATGAAGAGGCAAATAGATTGTATCAGAAGTAAAACTTTAAGGATGAATTAGAGATTGTTTGTGGGATGAGTTAATCAGAGAAGGCTCACTTAAAAACTGATCAGATTTGCAGGAATGCAGACATGGAGAAAGAATTCAGGCCAATGGCATGAACATAGGGCTGAGGTTGGGTAACAAGGTATTTTAACAGGACTTTGAGGAGACCACCCTAGTTGCAGGAAAGTGTTACCGTAGGGATGTTTTAAGAATATGAAGAAGAAAAAGAGCAAAGGAGATTAAGATGAAGTGGTTAAGCTAGTGTAAGCAGATTTTTACTATGTGTCTGTCAGGAAATAATACATTGAACTCAAATCTTTGATGATGATTGAAATAATTGGTCTGTAATTATGAGTTAATTTAAATACTATAGTTGCTTAACAAATGATGTGAGTGATGTGGTTTTACCCCTTAAGTCATAAACTTGTTAATAAGCCTGATTATCTGAAATTATCATAAATTTTATAAATGAAATAGGAATGGACCAACCCAACCACTATGAAAATCATGAAGAAAAGAGGAGCCAAGGAATGTATAGTTACCTTTACCACAGAGGAATAAATTACAGTATTATTAGTGAAAAATCAAAACATTGAAATAAAATCAAAGTGGTAAAGAATTCACATTTTGGTGGTGTCAGTGTTATGTATGACTTACATGAAATACATATGCTTCATTCAAAATGTGGATGGAGAGGTCAAATGTAGCAGGCATAAAACTTTTGCAAGAGTTCATTATGTTTTCCTCTTAGTGTACATGTTAAATGAAGGGTGCTGTGGTTCACCCATATAATTTCTACTTTGTTTAGAGTCATTGTGCTCTAATGGGAAAAATGCTAGCAGAGGTCCTAGTGACGCAGTGTCAGTTCCCCACCCTTTCACCAAAATCTTTCCATTAGAATAATTACTGTAAGTTAGACTTCTGTCCTAAACAAAGAAACTAGCATTTTATTCCACCATTAAAAAAAATTCTAGGCTCTCAAACCTCTTCCATGGGTGGATTATCAACATTCACCACCAATAATATGTCTTAAAGAAAGTTCATATTGCAAGATCAAATTTGAAAAATTAATTTATGCTTTTAATTAAACTAAGATTTCTATGTCAATGAGGAATTAATAGTTAAAATGAATGATTAGAATAAGAATTGGCTCTTTTAATGCTGGTAATTCCAAATTCTTTGATCTGCTACCACTAAGCTCCTATCCTGACTACTGAGACTAACCAAATTCAAACTTAATGGAATCAATCATACCAAGAGAATAGACACCATCAGAAGTTTCATTTTAAGGCCACAAAGCACTAATAGAATTTGTGGAAGGTTTGAATTAGTTAGTACCTTGGGAAGACATGTCATTCTTAATAAAATTTTCTTAGAGAGAAATACTGAGTGCTACTACAATATGATCTAAGAACAAATTTTCTTACTAAAATAATTGGTACCATTATACTACAGTGGAAAATCCATGGGAAAGAAGAGAATGGCACAGATAGCTAGTGTTCTTCATTGAAGGAAATACTTGTGGGGATCTTTTTCAAATGCAGTTTTTGATTTTGTTATTAGGTATGGGGTGTAATAACACCACAGGTGCTGGTGATGCTCTACCATAGTCCACGGAGTTGCCTTTTGAGTAATAAGGTGGTAGGTAACACAGTGTTGCAACAGTTCCTCTCTAATGATGTGACTTTGAACCTGTACCCTCAGATGTAAAACAGTATCATGAACACTGGTCTCATAGGATCACTAGGAGAGTAAGTGAACATTATGTTTGTGAAGTGCTTGGCAAAGTTGACCTTAGACAGGAGCACAGAAGGAAAAGAGTATTCATGCGCACTTAGTCATGTCTGACTCTTTGTGAAAACATGGATGGTAGCCCACCAGGCTTCTCTGTCCATGGAATTTTCCAGGCAAGAATACTGGAGTGGGTTGCTATTTCCTATTCTAGAGGATCTTCCCAACCCAGGGATCAAACCTGTGTCTCTCATGTTTCTTATACCGGCAGGCAGATTCATCACCACTGCGCCACCTGGGAAGCCTGGGAAAGCAGAGGAATGGAAAATAATGTTGGTAACTGGGTATATGTGGTGGTGGGAGTTTGTGGAAGTTCTCATTGTCTTAATTTTCTCACTGAAGTAGGAAGCAAAATCACTATCTGAGATTGAGTATAGGGGACAGAGTGTTGGAGATATGAAAAGATAAAAGGGGGAAATAGTTGGCTTCATGAGTGGTAGAAATAAAGGACCAGAGGAAACTGTACGATTACCTGACAGAATTAAGGCCCACTGGAGTTGTGTACTTATGAATTAAAAATGAGACTAGTTAGCATGGTTGAATGTGTTCTCTGTGTACATTTAGCTGTACACTTTCAGATGTGGGAAAGATGGAGAATGATTTTTAATTATTTTAATTATTTTTAGTTGGCAAATTGTAAAAGGAGTTGGGGATGAATACAAAGAAGTAGCTAGAACTACTGACTACAGTAGTTAGGTAAAAAGGGAAGAAGAAGGGTTAGTAAGATCTATATATTGTTGGGATTTTATTTTTGACTTAGTATGCAGAAAATTTTTGGAAATGTTCTATCTGTACCTGCACTTGAATGGACAGTTGAGTTATTGCATGTAGCCTCTCTCTCTCTCTCTCTCACATGTTATAATCACTAGTGTTTTCCTGATATATATTATTCACTAACACTTTTTGTCAGATTTAACTATTATCATCTAAGAGGGGAGAATTAAAGTATTACGGATTTTATATGAAAAATTGTAAGCTCGTCCTTGAGAGTCTGAACATTTTTGCTATGTTTCTAGGCAATATTTTTGGTATATACATTTTCACACATTAATACATTCTGTTGGATTATTTGTTAGGTAGTCTCTCTTCCTTTTAGTGCTTTATTCCTTTAATTTGTCTGATATGAATATTACTATATCAGCTTTCTTTTGCTGAATACTTTTATCTTTTTCCATTATTATCTTTTCTCATTGCTTCATTTTTAACCTTCTAGAAGGTTTTGTTCTGAGAATTTCTTTTGTGTGTGTGTGAGAAGGATGAACATTCTTTTAAAATAACCTACTTGAGGTTTTAACTCTGAGTCAGATGTAGTAGGTCTTATAGACCAATGTTTCCACTTTAATAATTAGAAAAAGCAGGGTAAATGACAAAAATGTCGTTTTAAAGGACACTAGAAACAATGGTAGAACAAGCGGAAATTCCAGAGAGGGAAGAACCCTTCCTTTGTGAGCTGACAGGCCTCCAGTTATTTTCACCCCTTGAAAGCATCTACTAATTTGGGGTGCTACTGAGAATCGGGTCTGGCGTACGCAGTACTCTTAGAGAAGAGATGAACCATCAGAGCTTTAACAATCACGTAGGCTGGTATAAAATCAAGACAACTCCCAGGTACACCGCAGCTAATTTTTACCATGGGATATTTACAGAGTTCTGCTGTGGTATGGAAGGCTGGGACAGGGCTGGGTTAGAAGCTTCTCAAAGGGTGGACAAAGTCTCTTCCAGGTCTTAGACAGTGGCTAGGAGACAACATTTCACAAATAGCTGGTTGGTCTTCCCCTTAGGACAATATGTCAGATTTTGAAGATGTGTGTCATTGGAGGTTAAAGAGTTAAGCTCAAAACATTCAAAGCATAGAATTAACTCTCTCTCTCTATTTCACGGCTGAGGATATAGAGACTTCTAGGTTCTTAATTAAAAACCCACAAAGACCATGCCCAAAGATTAGGGAAGACCTAGAGTTCAGTGAATCTTATCAAAGCTGTATTCCATCTGTAACCCAGTTCAGTCACAGAATAAGGCATGGTGTTTAGTCCCTCATGCTAACTGGAAAAAGCAAGAGGCATCTCTGGTGGAAAATAATATTGTCTAAATGTCTATAGTTACTTTATACCCAATGCTTAATGTATAATAAAAGAGTGTAAGACAAGCAAAGTGCATGATAGATAGAGACACACAGATGATCCATAAATTGGAGTTTAGAGACAAAGGGCTTTAAAATGATATTATAAAGATGCTCAAGAAATTAAAAGAAAAGATGAACACGATAGGTGAAATTACACCAATAATCAGGATCTATAAAATTGAATAAAGGATCCGTTCTGGATCTATAATTACATACAGATGTACTTATAGATAAGTACATACTAATAAGCACAATGAGATGGCTGGATGGCATAACCGACTCGATGGACATGAGTCTGAGTGAACTCCGGGAGTTGGTGATAGACAGGGAGACCTGGCGTGCTGCGATTCATGGGGTCGCAAAGAGTCGGACACGACTGAGCGACTGAACTGAACTGAATAAGTACAATGACTGAAATTAAAAATTCATTGAATGTATTTAACAGAAGACAAGATTAACGAACTTGAAAGATGTCCAAAGAAAATATCCAAACTAAAACACACATATATAAACACAGAACAGAGAAAACAAAACCTTATAAGATACATGGGGTATGGGAGTCCTGAAGGAGAGGAGAGTGAGATTGGGGTAGAGCAGCATTTGAAGAGATAATGGTGGAGAATTTCCCTAAACTGATGAAGAAGGTCAACTCACAAATTTTTAAAGATTTAGAAAACTCCAAATATAAAGTACAAATATGAAGAAAACCATACTTAAGTATATTATACTCAGTCTGCTGAACAATGGAGATGAAGGGAAAAAATATTAAAAACAGCTGGGGAAAAAAGATACATTTCCTTCAAAGATGCAATGATAAGATTTTATTAACAGAAACAATGGAAACTAAATAAAAATTTTAAATGGCAAAACAAAAATAAAACTACCAACATAGAAATATGTGATCTGCAAAAGTGTGTTAAATGTGAAAGTGAAACAGACATTTCAGACATAATAGGACAGAGCATCCAGCATGCTTGAATTTTCTCATATTACTCTTGTATGTCTCAAGTCTCAACACCATTACTTATTGTGAGAAACTGACAAGTTACTTAACCTATTAGGGTCTTCCTTTGTCAAACAGGGATAACCATTCTATCAATCTTAAAGCAAACTATGAAACAATAGCATGATAATAGTAAACTCTATTTCCAGAGTTAGTCAATATTACGATAAACAGGTTTATAGTCTATTTACTATTTTGCCCTTATTTTCACATGCCACTCTCACTGTTGTCTAACAAGTACAGATCAGATCAGATCAGTCGCTCAGTCGTGTCCAACTCTTTGCGACCCCATGAATCGCAGCATGCCAGGCCTCCCTGTCCATCAACAACTCCCGGAGTTCACCCAGACTCATGTCCATCGAGTCAGTGATGCCATCCAGCCATCTCATCCTCTGTCGTCCCCTTCTCTTCCTGCCCCCAATCCCTCCCAGCATCAGAGTCTTTTCCAATGAGTCAACTCTTCGCATGAGGTGGCCAAAGTACTAGAGTTTCAGCTTTAGTATCATTCCTTCCAAAGAAATCCCAGGGCTGATCTCCTTCAGGATGGACTGGTTGGATCTCCGTGCAGTCCAAGGGACTCTCACGAGTCTTCTCCAACACCACAGTTCAAAAGCATCAATTCTTCGGCACTCACCCTTCTTCACAGTCCAACTCTCACATCCATACATGACCACAGGAAAAACCATAGCCTTGACTAGACGGACTTTGTTGGCAAAGTAATGTCTCTGCTTTTCAATATGCTATCTAGGTTGGTCATAACTTTCCTTCCAAGGAGTAAGCGTCTTTTAATTTCATGGCTGCAGTCACCATCTGCAGTGATTTTGGAGCCCAGAAAAATAAAGTCTGAC
The DNA here is from genome assembly GCF_019923935.1 of Bubalus bubalis. Lineage (NCBI taxonomy): Eukaryota > Metazoa > Chordata > Mammalia > Artiodactyla > Bovidae > Bubalus > Bubalus bubalis. The sequence continues at coordinate 42,460,944 of NC_059167.1, forward strand.
ACTGTTTCCACTATTTCCCCATCTATTTCCCATGAAGTGATGGGACCGGATGCCATGATCTTTGTTTTCTGAATGTTGAGCTTTAAGCCAACTTTTTCACTCTCCACTTTCACTTTCATCAAGAGGCTTTTGAGTTCCTCTTCACTTTCTGCCATAAGGGTGGTGTCATCTGCATATCTGAGGTTATTTATATTTCTCCTGGCAATCTTGATTCTAGCTTGTGTTTCTTCCAGTCCCGCGTTTCTCATGATGTACTCTGCATAGAAGTTAAATAAGCAGGGTGACAATATACAGCCTTGATGTACTCCTTTTCCTATTTGGAACCAGTCTGTTGTTCCATGTCCAGTTCTAATTGTTGCTTCCTGACCTGCATACAGATTTCTCAAGAGGCAGATCAGGTGTTCTGGTATTCCAATCTCTTTCAGAATTTTCCATAGTTTATTGTGATCCACACAGTCAAAGGCTTTGGCATACTCAGTAAAACAGAAATAGATGTTTTTCTGGAACTCTCTTGCTTTTTCCATGATCCAGCAGATGTTGGCAATTTGGTCTCTGGTTCCTCTGCCTTTTCTAAAACCATCTTGAACATCTGGAAGTTCACAGTTCACATATTGCTGAAGCCTGGCTTGGAGAATTTTGAGCATTACTTTACTAGCGTGTGAGATGAGTGCAATTGTGTGGTAGTTTGAGCACTCTTTGGCATTGCCTTTCTTTGGGATTGGAATGAAAACTGACCTTTTCCAGTCCTGTGGCCACTGCTGAGTTTTCCAAATTTGCTGGCATATTGAGTGCAGCACTTTCACAGTATCATCTTTCAGGATTTGGAATAGCTCAACTGGAATTCTATCACCTCCACTAGCTTTGTTCATAGTGATGCTTTCTAAGGCCCACTTGACTTCACATTCCAGGATGTCTGGCTCTAGGTCAGGTACACTAAGTGGTTATTCTTGTGTCCTAGACATGCTGTACCTATCTCATTAGCTATTTGGTAATCAAATTACACTGATTAATATATGCCTACAATTAATTAACTGGATCTTTAAAAAGTGTTTTACCTTGTAGTCATATCTCTTCCAGATTTTATTTTTATTGCTGGACTTTTGAATCCATATTCCCAACCAGTGGGAGTTTTAGTGTCTACAATACTACCAAAGGATAAGACTCAGGATATTATCTATAATCCTTGAGGTGGAACTAAAAGTCCTTGACTTTGTTATATGGCTAAACTACTATTATTTTGTTTTGTTTGACTGCTTTCCTTTGTTTCTGCATTTTCTCATTCTCTGATTAAATTTGCTCTTTGAAACTCTGGAAAGAACTCTATGCCTTTCCAACATTTTGCCACACTTGTTTTCTCTTATTTGGTTAAATCGTTATTAAAATAAGCTGCAGACTCCGCCAGCATTTTAAAAATGAGGCAAATAAAAAGCATTTATATAGCTATGATTATTATCATTTATGCTTATGCATAACTTAGCACAGAAGCAGACTGTGTACCAAGGATTCCAGTATAAGCAGATCATTGGGAGAAACAAGGAACATGGATTACAGAAGAAGTGAAACAGGAAAAATAAAATAGCCAATGAAAGACGCAGTATCAAGCCAGGTACCACAGTGGGTGACTAGATTATAATCCCCTGCTGCTAAGTCACTTCAGTCGTGTCCGACTCTGTGCGACCCCATAGACGGAAGCCCACCAGGCTCCCCTGTCCCTGGGATTCTCCAGGCAAGAACACTGGAGTGGGTTGCCATTTCCTTCTCCAATGCATGAAAGTGAAAAGTGAAAGTGAAGTCCCTCAGTCGTGCCTGACTCTTAGCGACCCCATGGACTGCAGTCTACCAGGCTCCTCCGCCCATGGGATTTTCCAGGCAAGAGTACTGGAGTGGGGTGCCATTGCCTTCTCTGTATAATCCCCTAGGGAATCTCAAAAATGACAGAATGATCTCTGTTTGTTTCCAAGGCAAACCATTCAATATCACAGTAAACCAAGTCTATGCCCCAACCAGTAATGCTTAAGAAGCTGAAGTTGAATGATTCTATGAAGACCTACAAGACCTTCTAGAACTAACACCCAAAAAAGATGTCCTTTTCATTATAGGGGACTGGAATGCAAAAGTAGGAAGACAAGAAATACTTGGAGTAACAGGCAAATTTGACCTTGGAGTACAAAATGAAGCAGGGCAAAGGCTAACAGAGTTTTGTCAAGAGAACCCACTGGTCATAGCTAACACCTTCTTCCAACAAGACAAGAGAAGACTCTACACATGGACATCACCAGATGGTCGACATCGAAATCAGCTTGATTATATTCTTTGCACCCAAAGATGGGGAAGCTTTATATAGTCAGCAAAAACAAGACCTGGATCTGACTGTGGTTCAGATCATGAACTCCTTATTGCCAAATTTAGACTTAAATTGAAGAGAGTAGGGAAAACCACTAGACCATTCAGGTATGACCTAAATCAAATCCCTTAAGATTATACAGTGGAAGTGAGAAATAGATTCAAAGGGATTAGATCTGATAGAGTGCCTGAAGAACTATGGATGGAGGTTCATGACACTGTACAAGAGGCAGTAATCAAGACCACCCCCTAGAAAAAGAAATGGAAAAAGGCAAAATGGTTGTCTGAGGAGACCTTACAAATAGCTAAGAAAAGAAGAGAAGCTAAAGGCAAAGGAAACGGAAAGATATATCCATTTGAATGCAGAGTTCCAAAGAATAGCAAGGAGAGATAAGAAAGCCTTCCTCAGTGATCAGTGCAAAGAAATAGAGGAAAACAATAGAATGGGAAAGTCTAGAGATCTCTTCAGGAAAATTAGAGATACCAGGGAACATTTCATGCCAAGATGGGCACAATAAAGGAAAAAAATGGTATGGACCTAATATAAACAGAAGATACTAAGAAGAGGTGGCAAGAATACACAGAACTATACAAAAAAGATCTTCATGACCCAGATAACCATGATGGTGTGATCACTCACCTAGAGCCAGAAATACTGGAATGCAAAGTCTAGTGGGCCTTAGGAAGCATCACTATGAACAAAACTAGTGGAGGTGATGGAATTCCAGTTGAGCTATTTCAAATCCTGGAAGATGATGCTGTGAAAGTGTTGCACTCAATATGCCAGCAAATTTGGAAAACTCAGCAGTGACCACAGGACACGAAAAAGTCAGTTTTCATTCCAATCCCAAAGAAAGGCAATGCCAAAGAATGTTCAAACTACTGCACAATTGCACTCATCTTACATGTTAGCAAAATAATGCTCAAAATTCTCCAAGCCAGGCTTAAACAGTACGTGAACTGTGAGCTTCCGGATGTTCAAGCTGGATTTAGAAAAGGCAGAGGAACCAGAGATCAATTGCCAACCTTCAATGGATCATCGAAAAAGCAAGAGAGAAAAACATCTGCTTCTGCTTTATTGATTATGCCAAAGCCTTTGACTGTGTAGATCACAACAAACTGTGGAAAATTCTTAAAGAGATGGGACTACCAGACCATCTTACCTGCCTCCTGAGAAACCTCAATGCAGGTCAAGAAGCAACAGTTAGAACCGGACATGGAACAACAGACTACTTCCAAATTGGGAAAGGAGTATGTCAAGGCTGTATATTGTCACCGTGCTTATTTAACTTATATGCAGAGTACATCATGCAAAGTGCCAGGCTGGATGAAGCACAAGCTGGTATCAAGAATGCCAGGAGAAATATCAATAACCTCAGATATGCAGATGACACCACCCTTATGGCAGAAAGTGAAGAGAAACTAACGAGCCTCTCAAAATGAAAGAGGAGAGTGAAAAAGTTGGCTTAAAGCTCAACATCCAGAAAACAAAGATCATGGCATCCAGTCTCATCACTTCATGGTAAATAGATGGGGAAACAATGGAAACAGTGAAAGACTTTATTTTGGGGGGCTCCACAATCACTACAGATGGTGACTGTGCCATGAAATTAAAAGATGCTTGCTCCTTGGAAGAAAAGTTATGACCAATCTAGACAGTATATTAAAAGCAGAGACATTACTTTGCCAACAAAGGTCCGTCTAGTCAAGGCTATGTTTTTTCCAGTGATCATGTATGGATGTGAGAGTTGGACTGTGAAGAAGGCTGATCACCAAAGAATTGATGCTTTTGAACTGTGGTGTTGGAGAAGACTCTTGAAAGTCCTGTGGACTGCAAGGAGATCAAACCAGTCCTTCCTAAAGGAAATCAGTGAATATTCATTGGAAGGACTGATGCTGAAGCTGAAACTCCAATACTTGGCCACTTGATGCAAAGAACTGACTCATTTGAAAAGCCCCTGATGCTGGGAAAGATTGAAGGCAGGAGGAGAAGGGGACGACAGAGGATGAGATGGTTGGATGGCATCACCGACTCAATGGACATGAGTTTTAGCAAGCTCTGGGAGTTGGTGATGGACAGGGAAGCCTGGTGTGCTGCACTCCTTGGGGTCGCAAAGAATCATACATGACTGAGTCACTCCACTGAACTGAACTGATAAAATCTCTGTGGAAAAAAGTACAAAACACATGCCTCAGAATTATCCGAGCCAAGGATGGCAGTGGTGGGAAGTTGTGGCATATATTAATTCTCTCTCCTCAGTTATCAGGTCTCTCCTCAGAATTACCCTCAGAGGCTATTAATTCCGGCCCTCTGTGTGAGGGCAAAGTGAGTTCTGGTAGCCCGTCAACCAAGATACAATTGCTAGCTGATGGAAGGCAAGTTGACATGTAGAGAACATCAGCAGATTTTCAACACATTTGAACCAGAACTTATTTAACACATTTGAACAAGGACTTAGGAAACAATAGTTTAGAACAGTACACTTTCAAAATTATTGAAATAAAAAGACATGTAATAAAAAAGAGAATCTTGACAGGAGCAAGATTTAGATTAGTTGTTATCTTTAGACTTACAGGTTTCAACATATAAAATTTTCCTTTTTTTTTTCCTCTTCTTATATTGCCCAAACCTGCAATAACAACACTGAACTGAGCAGTGACCCTATTCTTAATGTATCACCATTAACAATGATGTTCTACAGGTTTGTTGTATTGACCTCTACCAAATTAATGAAGCTTTCCTCTAAGTCTCATCAAACTAAAATTTATTTCATTTTTAATTTTTTATATTCTAATATTATTATTAATGTTAAGAATTAATATTAAATCATGTAAAATATTATATATTTTTATGCACTGCGAGATGACAATACTGTGTCATATAATTTTAGGTCTGTCTTTTGCAAGCAGTATATACCTGGAATTTTATTTGTGAATTTTATGTTTAATTATAACAATTTCTTAGAATCTGTTTTATGATATTAAAATTTAACATAGTCATATTTATTATGATGATTAATGGGTTTAAAATTATTTTTGCCATTTTATTTTAGTTTTCCTCTATTAACCAAACTTTTCAGTTATTTCTGTTTTACTTTCTTATTAGATTATTTTCCATTACTGTTTTCTTATCTGCTTTAGAAGTTATAAGTTTCATTTCTATTCTTCTAGGGATTAATCTTTTCATACTGTTCATGGGGTTCTCAAGGCAAGAATACTGAAGTGGTTTGCCATTCCCTTCTCCAGTGGACCACATTCTGCCAGACCTCTTCACCATGACCTGTCTGTCTTGGGAGGCCCCACATGGCATGGCTTAGTTTCATTGAGTTAGACAAGGCTGTGGTCTGTGTGATTAGATTGGCTAGTTTTCCATGATTATGGTTTCAGTGTGTATGTCCTCGGATGCCCTCTCGCAACACCTACCGTTTTACTTGGGTTTCTCTTACCTTGGACGTGGGCCAAGAGAACGCACTGGTTATAGCAAACACCCTTTTCCAACAACACAGGAGAAGACTCTACACATGGACATCACCAGATGGTCAACAGTGAAATCAGATTGATTATATTCTTTGCACCCAAAGATGGAGAAGCTCTATACAGTCAGCAAAAACAAGACTGGGATCTGACTGTGGCTCAGATCATGAACTCCTTATTGCCAAATTCAGACTTAAATTGAAGAAAGTGGGGAAAACCACTAGACCATTCAGGTATGACCTAAATCAAATCCCTTATGATTATACAGTGGGAGTGAGAAATACATTTAAGGGACTAGATCTGATAGACAGAGTGCCTGATGAACTATGGACGGAGGTTCGTGACATTGTATAGGAGTTATAGATCAAGACCATCTCCATGGAAAAGAAATGCAAAAAAGCAAAATGTCTGTCTGAGGAGGCCTTACAAATAGCTGTGAAAAGAAGAGAAGTGTAAAGCAAAGGAGAAAAGGAAAGATATTCCCACTGAATGCAAAGCTTCAAAGAATAACAAGGAGAGATAAGAAAGCCTTCCTCAGCGATCAATGCAAAGAAATAGAGGAAAACAACAGAATGGGAAAGACTAGAGATATCTTCAAGAAAATTAGAGATACCAAGGGAACATTCCATGCAAAGATGGGCTCTATAAAGGACAGAAATGATATGGACCTAACAGAAGCAGAAGATATTAAGAAAAGGCGGCAAGAATACACAGAAGAACTGTACAAAAAAGAGCTTCACAACCAAGATAATCACGATGGTGTGATCACTCACCTAGAGCCAGACATCCTGGAATGTGAAGTCAAGCGGGCCTTAGAAAGCATCACTACGAACAAAGCTAGTGGAGGTGATGAATTCCAGCTGAGCTATTTCAGATCCTGGAAGATGATGCTGTGAAGGTGCTGCACTCAATATGCCAGCAAATTTGGAAAAGTCAGCAGTGGCCACAGGACTGGAAAAGTTCAGTTTTCATTCCAATCCCAAAGAAAGGCAATGCCAAAGAATGCTCAAACTACCGCAAATTGCACTCATCTCACATGCTAGTAAAGTAAATTTACTAGCTCAAAATTCTCCAAGCCAGGCTTTGGCAATACGTGAACTGCAAACTTCCAGATGTTCCAGCTGGTTTTAGAAAAGGCAGAGGAACCAGAGATCAAATTGTCAACATCTGCTGGATCATGGAAAAAGCAAGAGAGTTCCAGAAAAACATCTATTTCTGCTTTATTGACTATGCCAAAGCCTTTGACTGTGTGGATCACAATAAACTGTGGAAAATTCTGAAAGAGATGGGAATACCAGACCACCTGACCTGCCTCTTGAGAAACCTGAATGCAGGTCAGGAAGCAAGTTAGAACTGGACATGGAACAACAGACTGGTTCCAAATAGGAAAAGGAGTATGTCAAGGCTGTATATTGTCACCCTGCTTATTTAACTTATATGCAGAGTACATCATGAGAAACGCTGGGCTGGAGGAAGCACAAGCTGGAATCAAGATTGCCGGGAGAAATAGCAATAACCTCAGTTATGCAGATGATGCCACCCTTATGGTAGAAAGTGAAAAGGAACTAAAAAGCCTCTCGATGAAAGTGAAAGAGGAGAGTGAAAAAGTTGGCTTAAAGCTCAACATTCAGAAAACGAAGATCATGGCATCTGGTCCCATCATTTCATGGGAAATAGATGGGGAAACAGTGGAAACAGTGTCAGACTTTATTTTTTGGGGCCCCAAAATCACTGCAGACGGTGATTGCAGCCATGAAATTAAAAGACACTTACTCCTTGGAAGGAAAGTTATGACCAACCTAGATAGCATATTGAAAAGCAGAGACATTACTTTGCCAACAAAGGTCTGTCGAGTCAAGGCTATGGTTTTTCCAGTGATCATGTATGGATGTGAGAGTTGGACTGTCAAGAAAGCTGAGTGCCGAAGAATTGATGCTTTTGAACTGTGGTGTTGGAGAAGACTTGTGAGAGTCCCTTGGACTGCAAGGAGATCCAACCAGTCCATTCTAAAGGAGATCAGTCCTGGGTGTTCATTGGAAGGACTGATTCTGAAGCTGAAACTCCAATACTTTGGCCACCTCATGTGAAGAGTTGACTCATTGGAAAAGACCCTGATGCTGGGAGGGATTGGGGGCAGGAGGAGAAGGGGATGACAGAGGATGAGATGGCTGGATGGCATACCGGCTCGATGGACGTGAGTCTGAGTGAACTCCGGGAGTTGGTGATGGACAGGGAGGCCTGGTGTGCTGCAATTCATGGGGTCGCAAAGAGTTGGACACAACTGAGCGACTGAACTGAACTGAGGATTGATCTAAAAATATTTAGCGTATTTTTATCAACATCTAGAATATATTTATATGTCTATTCTCCACTTAAATATAGGCATAGTCCCAGTAAATTTTTGTTTTTTTCCTAAACTTATCTTACACCACCTCCAATGTTGTAATCATTTAAGATTTTAGTTCAAAATTGTTTTAAAATATTTTTAACACTGAGATTTAAAAATACATTTAACTAATTTTTTAGTCTTTATTGTGTTCCCCCCTTATTAGCATTAGTATATTTGTGTTTATACCCATGTATTTATTTGTTTATGAGGCATAATTTACATAGCTCTCTTTTCCCCCTTTTGGTGTACAGTCCTTTGAATTTTGACAAAAGAATATGGTTGTATACTCAGCACCACAATCAACATATAGAATAGTTCCATTATCCAGATAATCATCCTGCCCCCATTTTCGTTAACCTTTTCCCCACTGCAGTCACTGGCAACCACCTCAGTCACTGAGTTCTTTTCTGTACCTGTAGTATTTGCCTTTTCTAAGGTCATATAAGTGGACCCATATAGTATGTAGCCTTTGTGTCTAGCTTCCCTCATTTAGAATAATGATTTGAGACTAATGCATATGTCGTGCATATTAGTGGCTTGTTTCTCCTTATTGTTGAGTAGTAGTTGTTTTTTTGTATCCCACATTTTCTTCTTGGAAATATTTTTTATTTTGCTGCACTAATTCTTTCAGAGAGAGTCTGTAGCTAGTAGATCTTTTAAATTCTTGTTTGTGCAAAGATATTTATATTTAAACTTGCTTTTGAATGGTACTTTGACTGATACATATTTTGGTTTAATGTTATTTCCCTCAGACTTTTGTAGGTATTTCTGCACTTTCTTCTAGGACCAAATCTACCAAATAATTTATCTGATACCAATCTGATTTCTAGTCCCTTTGTAAATAGTGTTGCTTTTATTTTTTGAAACTTTTAAAACTTTCTCAATAGTCCGAGTTCAGGGGTTTCACTAAAATGTGGGTCTTTATCCATTCTACTTGACCCTGGGTGGGCCATTTCAGTCTGAAGACTTGAATTTTTGTTCGACTTTGTAAGGTGTTCTTTGCTGTCCCTCTTTCCCTTCATATTCTCTCTGGAATTAGTTTTGTAGTAAAGAATGGACTATCTGAATTCATATTGCATATCACAATATTTCTCTGTTTGTTTTTTAACCTTCTTTATTTTTGTAGTACTTTTGAATGCTGTGATATTCTGAGCCTAATCATTTATTTTTTTAGCCATATTCAGTCTCTTGCTTAGCCATTCTTCAAAGATATTTACTTAGCCATCATATTCTTGCTTCCTAAGAACTATTTTTTATCTGCTTCATTTTCTTGTCAGAGTGTGTATTAAAAAAATGATGCAGCATAATTTCAGATAAGCTCTATGGGGCAGATATTATGCTTTTTGTTTTTGGATGGGAGTGTGTTTTTTGTTTGCTTTGTTTTTTCATCAGAGGATAATTGTTTTACAATGTTGTGTTGGTTTCTGCCATAAATCAACATAAACTAGCCATAGGTATACATATGTCCCCTCCCTCTTGAACCTCCCTCCCACTTCCCATCCCATCTCAATCCTCTAGGTTATCACAGAGCACCAGGTTTGAGTTCCCTGTTCAGTTCAGTTGCTCAGTCGTGTCCGACTCTTTGGACCCCATACATCGCAGCATGCCAGGCCTCCCTGTCCATCACCAACTCCTGGAGTTCACTCAGACTCACGTCCATCGAGTCAGTGATGCCATCCAGCCATCTCTTCCTCTGTCGTCCCCTTCTCCTCCTGCCCCCAATCCCTCCCAGCATCAGAGACTTTTCCAATGAGTCAACTCTTCGCATGAGGTGGCCAAAGTACTGGAGTTTCAGCTTTAGCATCATTCCTTCCAAAGGAATCCCAGGGCTGATCTCCTTCAGAGTGGACTGGATGGATCTCCTTGCAGTCCAAGGGACTCTCAAGAGTCTTCTCCAACACCACAGTTCAAAAGCTCAATTCTTCGGCACTCAGTTTTCTTCACAGTCCAACTTTCACATTCATACATGACCACTGGAAAAACCTAATACAGCAAATTCCCACTGGCTATCTATTTTATATATGTTAATGTTTATGTTTCACTGCTACTCTCACAATTTGTACCCCCTCTCCTTTTGGCAACCCACTCCAGTACTCTTTCCTGGAGAATCCCACAGAGGGAGGAGCCTGGTAGGCTACAGTCCATGGGGTTGCAAAGAGCTGGACACGACTGAGTGACTTCACTCACTCTTTTCCCCACTGTGTCCACAAGTCTGTGCTCTATGTCTGTGTCTCTATTGCTGCCCTGTAAATAGGTTCATCAGTACCATTTTCCTAGATTCCATATAAATGTGTTAATATACAATATTTGTTTTTCTTTTTCTGCCTTACTTTACTCTGTATAACAGGCTTTAGGTTCATCCACCTCACTAGTAATGACTCAAATGCATTCCTTTCTTTGGCTGAGTAATATTCCATTCCATTACATGATTGTATGTGTGCACCACAACTTCTTCATCCATTCATCTACCAATGGACATCTAGTTTGCTTCCACGTCCTAGCTACTGTAGATAGTGCTGCAATGAACATTGGAGTGCATGTATCTTTTTTAATTATGGTTTTCTTAGTGTATATGCCCATTAGTGGGATTGTTGGGTCACGAGGTAGTTTTATTTCTAGTTTTTTAAAGAATTTCCATACTGTTCTCCATAGTGGCTGCATCAGTTTACATTTTCATCAACAGTGCAAGAGGGTTCCATTTTCTCCACCTCCTTCCAGCATTTGTTTGTAGATTTCTTGATGATTGCCACTCTGACTGGTGTGAGGTGATATCTCATTGTAGTTTTGATTTGCATTTCTATAATAATGAGCGACGTTGAGCATCTTTTCATGTGTTTGTTGGCCATCTGTATGTCTCCTTTGGAGAAATGTCTGTTTAGGTCTTCTTCCCACTTTTTGATTGGGTTGTTTGTTTTTCTAGTATTGAGCTGCATGACCTGCTTGTATATTTTGGAGATTAATCTCTTGTCAGTTCTTTCATTTGCTATTATTTTCTCCCATTCTGAGGGCTGCCTTTTCACCTTGTTTATAGTTTCCTTTGCTGTGTAAAAGCTTTTAAGTCTAATTGGGTTCCACTTGTTTATTCTAGTTTTTATTTCCATTGCTCTAGGAGGTGGGTCATAGAGGATCTTGCTGTGATTTATGTCAAAGAGTGTCTGCCTGTGTTTTCCTCTAAGAGTTTTATAGTTTCTGGTTTCACATTGAGGTCTTTATTCCATTTTAAGTTTATCTTTGTGTAAGAGAGTGTGTTATATTACCATGCATTTGGTACACAGACCAGAATCCGACAGATAATGGCTGTTCAGTAAATATTTATTAAATAAATGAGTATGAAAAGTCTACTTAGAATTAAGATTAGATCTCAATTACAAGAGAAAAACTATTAAAAATTCCAACATATGGAGGCTGAACAACACGCTGCTGAATAACCAACAAATCACAGAAGAAATAAAAAAATAAACCAAAATTTGCATAGAAACGAATGAAAATGAAAACACAACAACCCAAAACCTGTGGGACACGGTAAAAGCAGTCTTAAGGGGAAAGTTCATAGCAATACAGGCACACCTCAAGAAACAAGAAAAAAGTCAAATAAATAACCTAACTCTACACCTAAAGCAACTAGAAAAGGAAGAAATGAAGAACCCCAGGGTTAGTAGAAGGAAAGAAATCTTAAAACTTAGAGCAGAAATAAATGCAAAAGAAACAAAAGAGATCATAGCAAAAATCAACAAAACCAAAAGCTGGTTTTTTGAAACGATAAATGAAATTGACAAACCATTAGCCAGACTCATCAAGAAACAAAGGGAGAAAAATCAAATCAATAAAATTAGAAATGAAAATGGAGAGATCACAACAGACAACACAGAAATACAAAGGATCATAAGCGACTACTATCACCAATTATATGCCAATAAAATGGACAACGTGGAAGAAATGGACAAATTCTTAGAAAAGTACAACTTCCCAAAACTCGATCAGGAAGAAATAGAAAATCTTAACAGACCCATCACAAGCACAGAAATTGAAACTGTAATCAAAAATCTTCCAGCAAACAAAAGCCCAGGTCCAGACGGCTTCACAGCTGAATTCTACCAAAAATTTAGAGAAGAGCTAACACCTATCCTGCTCAAACTCTTCCAGAAAATTGCAGAGGATGGTAAACTTCCAAACTCATTCTATGAGGCCACCATCACCCTAATACCAAAACCTGACAAAGATCCCACAAAAAAAGAAAACTACAGGCCAATATCACTGATGAACATAGATGCAAAAATCCTTAACAAAATTCTAGCAATCAGAATCCAACAACACATTAAAAAGATCATACACCATGACCAAGTGGGCTTTATCCCAGGGATGCAAGGATTCTTCAATATCCGCAAAGCAATCAATGTAATACACCACATTAACAAATTGAAATACAAAAACATATGATTATCTCAATAGATGCAGAGAAAGCCTTTGACAAAATTCAACATCCATTTATGATCAAAACTCTCCAGAAAGCAGGAATAGAAGGAACATACCTCAACATAATAAAAGCTATATATGACAAACCCACAGCAAACATTATCGTCAATGGTGAAAAATTGAAAGCATTTCCTCTAAAGTCAGGAACAAGACAAGGGTGCCCACTGTCACCATTACTATTCAACATAGTTTTGGAAGTTTTGGCCACAGCAATCAGAGCAGAAAAAGAAATAAAAGGAATCCAAATTGGAAAAGAAGAAGTAAAGCTCTCACTGTTTGCAGATGACATGATCCTCTACATAGAAAACCCTAAAGACTCCACCAGAAAATTACTAGAACTAATCAATGACTATAGTAAAGTTGCAGGATATAAAATCAACACACAGAAATCCCTTGCATTCCTATACACTAATAATGAGAAAACAGAACGAGAAATTAAGAAAACAATTCCATTCACCATTGCAATGGAAAGAATAAAATACTTAGGAATATATCTACCTAAAGAAACTAAAGACCTATATATAGAAAACTATAAAACACTGGTGAAAGAAATCAAAGAGGACACTAACAGATGGAGAAATATACCATGTTCATGGATTGGAAGAATCAATATAGTGAAAATGAGTATATTACCCAAAGCAATCTATAGATTCAATGCAATCCCTATCAAGCTACCAACAGCATTCTTCACAGAGCTAGAACAAATAATTTCACAATTTGTATGGAAAAACAAAAAACCTCGAATAGCCAAAGCGATCTTGAGAAAGAAGAATGGAACTGGAGGAATCAACCTACCTGACTTCAGGCTCTACTACAAAGCCACAGTTATCAAGACAGTATGGTACTGGCACAAAGACAGAAATATAGATCAATGGAACAAAATAGAAAGCCCAGAGATAAATCCACGCACATATGGACACCTTATCTTTGACAAAGGAGGCAAGAATATACAATGGATTAAAGACAATCTCTTTAACAAGTGGTGCTGGGAAATCTGGTCAACCACTTGTAAAAGAATGAAACTAGAACACTTTCTAACACCATACACAAAAATAAACTCAAAATGGATTAAAGATCTCAACGTAAGACCAGAAACTATAAAACTCCTAGAGGAGAACATAGGCAAAACACTCTCTGACATACATCACAGCAGGATCCTCTATGACCCACCTCCCAGAATATTGGAAATAAAAGCAAAAATAAACAAATGGGACCTAATTAACCTTAAAAGCTTCTGCACATCAAAGGAAACTATTAGCAAGGTGAAAAGACAGCCTTCAGAATGGGAGAAGATAATAGCAAATGAAGCAACTGACAAACAACTAATCTCAAGAATATACAAGCAACTCCTACAGCTCAATTCCAGAAAAATAAATGACCCAATCAAAAAATGGGCCAAAGAACTAAACAGACATTTCTCCAAAGAAGACATACAGATGGCTAACAAACACATGAAAAGATGCTCAACATCACTCATTATCAGAGAAATGCAAATCAAAACCACTATGAGGTACCATTTCACACCAGTCAGAATGGCTGCGATCCAAAAGTCTACAAGTAATAAATGCTGGAGAGGGTGTGGAGAAAAGGGAACCCTCTTACACTGTTGGTGGGAATGCAAACTAGTACAGCCACTATGGAGAACAGTGTGGAGATTCCTTAAAAAACTGGAAATAGAACTGCCTTATGATCCAGCAATCCCACTGCTGGGCATACACACTGAGGAAACCAGAAGGGAAAGAGACACATGTACCCCAATGTTCATCGCAGCACTGTTTATGCCAGGACATGGAAGCAACCTAGATGTCCATGAGCAGATGAATGGATAAGCAAGCTGTGGTACATATACACAATGGAGCCATTAAAAAGAAGACATTTGAATCAGTTCTAATGAGGTGGATGAAACTGGAGCCTATTTTACAGACTGAAGTAAGCCAGAAAGAAAAACACCAATACAGTATAGTAACACATATATATGGAATTTAGAAAGATGGTAACAATAACCCTGTGTATGAGACAGCAAAAGAGGCACTGATGTATAGAACAGTCTTATGGACTCTGTGGGAGAGGGAGAGGGTGGGAAAATTTGAGAGAATGGCATTGAAACATGTAAAATATCATGTATGAAACGAGTTGCCAGTCCAGGTTCGATGCACGATACTGGATGCTTGGGGCTGGTGCACTGGGACGACCCAGAGGGATGGAATGGGGAGGGAGGAGGGAGGAGGGTTCAGGATGGGGAACACATGTATACCTGTGGCGGATTCATTTAGATATTTGGCAAAACTAATACAATTATGTAAAGTTTAAAAATAAAATAAAAGTAAAAAAAAAAGATATTAAAAAAAAAATTAAGCCAAAAAAAAAAAAAAAGAAAAGTCTACTTAGTATTTGAAAAAAGTTTTACATTGCCTGGATTATCATTTCTCATAATCTTCATTATCTATTCTAGTGAGTTTTATATTATAGTACCTAATTCATGACTAAGCTTTAAAATGAAGCTGTTAGATATATGGTTGTGTCTGTCTATATGTATATATTTCTCTACCTTTGGATTGTACTATCAAAATTAATTTATAATTGAGCTCTACTTAATGGGCTTAAAGGAAATTAAACACTTATAAAAATTCCCAGAAATATAAAGAAACTAACCCAAATGAATTTCAGGTTCCTGTAAACTGAGAGACAGTATTAAGATTAATTTAAATTTATTAAGTTTATTAGTTTGCTTGTCAATTTAATTAATACAGACATGTTTTTAGAGTGATCAATATTAAGTATAATAATTTATTGTACCTAGGTTTAATAGAAATCAAGTAAGCCATCTGTTGCAAATGTGTCAGCAAGAAAAATAACTTGGTAGGATTAACTTTTTACTCAGTATATTAAATATAGTGAGAGAAGAGCTTTTGCGTGAATCTTTAGAAATAATTGTATTTTAGAACTGTCGACTTAAAAATAATCTCTTAATCTTCTTCTTCTGGGACGGCTATAATGTGAATGTTGGTGCATCTGATATTGTCCCAGAGATCTCTTAAACTGTCCTCATTTATTTTCATAATTTTTTCTTTATTCTGTTCCATGGCACAGATATCCACCATTCTGTCTTCCACCTCACTGATTTTTTTCTTCTGCCTCATTTATTCTGTATTGATTCTCTCTAGTATATTTTTCATTTCACTTATTGTATTCTTCAACTCCACTTGGTTATCCTTTATATCTTCTAACTCTTTGCTAAAAATTTCTTGTAACTCAGAATGGGCCTGAGAAAATATCTGAAGCTAGATGAAAACTTCCCTAACATGGGAAAGGAAACAGTCACTCAAGTCCATGAAGCACAGAGAGTCCCATATAGAATATACCCAAGGAAGAACATGTTGAGACACAAAATAATCAAATCAACAAAAATTGAAGATGGAGAAAATATTAAGAGTGATAAGTGAAAAGCAACAAATAACATAAATACAATCTACATAAGATTATTAGTTGAATTTTCAGCAAAAACTTGGCAGGCCAGAAGGGAATGACAAGATATAAAGTGATGAAAGGGAAAAACTTACAACCAAGAATACTCTACCCAGCAAGCTTCTCATTCATATTCAAAGGAGAAGTCAAAAGCTTTGCAGACAAGCAAAAGCTGAAATAGTTCAGCATCACCAAACCAGCTTTACACAAATGCTAAAGAACTTTTCCAGGCTTAAAAGAAAGACCACAACTATAAACAAGAAAATCACAAACTAGGAAAGCTCATTAGTAAAGGAAAACATAAAGTTAAGGTTGACAATCATCCACATATATCTACAATATCTAAGTCAATAACTGTGACAGGAGGGCAGTACTTATGTAGGATATTTGAAATGCATTTGAAATTAAGAGATCAAAAGGTTAAAACACTCATAATATACATATATAAAATGCTACATCAAAACCTCATGGTAACCACAAACCAAAAATCTACAGTAGTTATAACACAAATAAGCAAAAGGAATCTAAACACAACACTACAGAAAGTCATCAAATCACAAGAGGAGAGAAAAAAAGAGGAAAGGAAGAAAAAAGACCTATAAAAACAAAGCAATTTAAAAATGATAATAAGAACTTATATATCAATAATTACCTTAAATGTTCCAACCAAAAGATATATACTGGCTGAATGGATAAAAAACCAAGACTGTATATATGCTGTCTACAAAATACCCACTTCAGATCTAGAAACACATACAGAATGAAAGTAAGGGGATGGAAAACGGTATTTCGTGCAAATGGAAATCAAAAGAAAGCTGGAGTAGTAATAATCATATCAAACAAAATAAATACAAGAGACAAAGAAGGACACTACATAATGATAAATGGGTCAATGCAAGAGTAAGAGGTAACAACTGTAAATATATATGCATCCACCATAGAAGCACCTCAATATATAAGGCAAATACTAACTAAAGGGAGAAATTGACATTAATACTATAATAGTGGGGACCAATATCACTGATGAAAATATCCACAAAAATCCTCAACAAAATACTAGCAAATCGACTGTAACAATAAATTAAACAGATTATACACCATGATCAACTGAGGATTTATCCCAGGATGCAAGAACTTTTTAATAAATGCAAATCAATCAATGTGACATTAACAAGTTGAATAATAAAACCATATGATCATGAATAGATGCAGAAAAGGCTTTTGATAAAGTTTAACAACCATTTATGATAAAAACTCCAGAAAGTTGGCATAGAGGGAACCTATCTCAACATAATAAAAGGTCACATTTTATAAACTTACAGCTAACAATATACTTAATGGTAAAAATCTGAAAGAATTTTCCCTAACATCCAGAACAAGGTGAGGATGTTTGCTTCTGCCACTTTTATTCAACATAGTACTGGAAACCCTAGCCACAGCAATCAGTGAAGAAAAAATAATAACAGGAATTCAAATTGTAGAAGAAGTAAAACTGTCACTGTTCTCAGACAACATAATACTAAACATAGAAAATCCTAAAGGTGCTACTGAAAAACTACTAGAGCTCATTAGTGAATTTGGTAATGTTGCAGGATACAAAATTAATAGACAGAAGTCTGTTGCATTTCTATACACTAACAATGAAAGATCAAAAAGAGAAATTAAGGAAACCATCAAATCAAAAAGAGCAAAGCATCTAGGAAGACCTATGGAGGCAAAAGATCCTGTACTCTGAAAACTATGATATGCTGATGAAAGAAATCAAAGATGACACAAACAGATGGAAAGATATACCATGCTCTTGTATTGGCAGAATCAATATTGTCAAAATCACTGTATTATCCAAGGCAATGTACAGATTCAACACAATCCCTATCACACTACCAATGGCATTTTTCACAGAACTAGAACAAATAAATCTTATAATTTGTATGGAAACACAAAAGACCCTGAATAATCAAAGCAATCTTGAGGAAGGAAAACAGAATTGGAGGAATCTGGCTTCCTGCCTTCAGACTATACTACAAAGCTACAGTCATCAAAAGAGTATGGTACTCGTACAAAAATAGAAATATAGAACTATGAACCAGGATGGAAAGGCCCAGAAGTAAACCCATACACTTATGGTCAATTTAGGCAAAACAAAGAAAGCAAGAATATATTTAATACAAATGAGAAAAGACAGTATCTTCAATAAGTGGTGCTGGGAAGACTAGACAACTATATGTAAAAGAAAAAAAATTAGAACATTCTGTAATGCCATATACAAAAATAAACTCTAAATGGATTAAAGACTTAAATGTAAGCCTGAATACTATAAAACTCCTAAAGGAAAACCTAGGCAGGACATAAATTGTGGCAATATCTTTTTGGATTGTCTCTTAGAGAAATGGAAGTAGGGGAAACAATAAAAACAACAACCACTAAATTAGACCTAATTAAACTTAAAAGCTTTTACACAGGAACAAAACCATAAATAAAATGAAAACACAACCTACAGAATGGGAGAATACATTTGCAAACAATGCATCTGACAAGGGATTAATCTCCAAAACATACAAACAGCTCATAGAGTTCCATATCAGAAAACCAACAAGCAAACCAATTGAAAAATGGGCAGAGGACCGCAATAGACATTTTTCCAAAGAAGGCATGTGAAATATGCCCAATATGCCCAAAAGGTCATGAAAATATGCCCAATATTGCTAATTATTATTTATATAAAAAGAAAATGAAGTATCACCTTACATCAGTCAGAATGGTCATCATCAAAAGCATATAAATAATAAATGCTGGAGAGGGTGTAGAGAAAAGGAAACTGTCCCAGAATGTAAATTAGTGCAGCCACTATGGAAAACAGTAAGGAGGTTCCTTAAAAAATATAGCTACCGTATGATCCTGCAAATTCACTCCTGTGTATATATCCAGGAAATACTATAATTCAAAAAGATACATGCAGCTCAGTGTTCACCGCAGCACTATTTACAATAGTCAAGACATGGAAGCAACCTAAATATTCATTGATAAGTGAATAAATAAAGATGTTGTATATATATGCAATGGAATATTCAGTTCAGTTGCTCAGTTGTGTCCGACTCTTTGCAACCCCATGGACTGCAGCATTCCAGGCTTCCTTGTCCATCACCAACTCCCAGAGCCTACTCAAACTCATGTCCATTGCATTGGTGATGCCATCCAATCATCTCGTCCTCTGTCATCCCCATCTCCTCCTGCTTTCAATCTTGCCCAGCCTCAGGGACTTTTCCAATGAGTTGGTTCTTTGCATTAGGTGGCCAAATTATTGGGAGTTTCAGCTTCAGCATCAGTCCTTCCAAAGAATATTCAGGACTGATTTCCTTTAGGATTGACTGGTTGGATCTCCTTGCAGTCCAAGGGAATCTCAAGAGTCTTCTCTAACACCACAGTTATTCAGCCATTAAAAAGAATGAAATAATGCCATCTGCAGCAACATGAATGAACTTAAGAGATTATCATAAAAAGTGAAGTAAGTCAGAGAAAAGCAAATATCTTATCATTTCCTTTAAAGATAAGACTTGTTACAGAACAGACTAAGTCGGATGACTTAGTGATATACTGCTGCTGCTACTATTTGGTCACTAAGCAACTCTTTGGGACCTAAGACTGTAGCCTGCTAGGCTCCTCTCACCCATTTCCCAGGCAAGAATACTGGAGTGAGTTGTCATTTCCTTCTCCAGAGGGTTTTCCTGACCCAGGATCAAACCTGTGTCTCACGCTTGGCAGGCAAATTCTTTACCACTGAACCACCTGGGAAGCTTGGTGATATACTGAGCCACACCTAATGGGAATTCAACCAATTTAAGTCAATAAATTACTTATGACCTTACTAATAATACTAGTTATATTACCTATACACTACCTATTTTATGACATTGCTGTTTCTTACACATTACTAACACATTTAGTAACGCATTTAGTAATGTGTTACTAAATGTGTTACTGAGCCTTTGATAAAATGATGATTAGGTAACTTCAAGCAAGTAACCACTTATATAGTTCTATATAAGATCAATGACTATAATAGTGTAACTCTAGATATGGGAAGAAAAACTAGAGGGAACCATTTTCTGGACCATAAAAGACTAGTAAGACAGATGGTCCAAAGACACTTGGTTACTGTTAATAGGACCTAGTTCAGTAATAGCACATTGAGTGGCCCATCAAAAAAAAATCCTTGCCTGATCTACGAATGATCATTCCTAGCACCATGGGACAAAATGGTCATGAAATACCTCTCCAAGTATGATTGAATTTAATACCATGAGGGGACCTGTCACTACAAATTTTTGTTTGCTACCTGGTTCTACAAGAGAAAAGTCACTAGCTGCTGCATTTGCTGACCTTCAACACATTCTGAAAGGAGTTCAGGGCAGAGATCAGGAAGAGGCACTCTGTGCTCTTGGAAAAACTAGCAGACTACGCCTTCACATAGTTAGATACTTCCAGGAGAAAATTTTAATGAGCCCAATTTCTTGATATTACTCATATCTAGAAAAGCACTAAAATCATTAATGGACATCTGTTCCTGGTGACAACAGCAACTTCTGCCAAAATGTGTGCTTAATTGCACATACTCTAATTTTGTATATATAGAGTCCTTTCCTCCCAACCTCTTGGGAGCAGTTTCTCAGAGCTATCTGAGACTGTCTCCCAGACTATAGTCCTCCTTTGGCCCCAAATAAAACTTAGTTCACAACTCTCATGTTGTGCCTTTTCTCCCCCAGTCAACAAGAGCAAAAGTAGTTCAAATCGAGGTATATCTGATTGCAAAGATAACATTTGAATGGTGAAACCTCATCACAGGCCAGTTGTTCCATATTACCTCTAAACACCATATCCTCTCACACAGTATAGCTAGCAGCTTTTAGTAATTTCTCATTTAATATTTATTTGCTGTTTCTTAGTGGCTCCAATTTTTTGTCTTCTTTTTCCGGTACCTAGGCTTTGCTATCTTCTTGCTCCCGTAACACTTTGTATGTGTCATTTAACTTGTGAACTCTCAAAAATGAATTGTTAATGAGAAGAGTGAATCATTTTCCATGTTTGGTTTCCAAGATTTCTCATTTTGAAAGAATAAGTTTCTAAATATTAACTTGCTTTAAATGATTACCCATACAAAGCCTACCTCCGTAAACTTTATCTTAAATGAAAACGAAAAGCGTGCCAAGTTAGAGTACATGAATAGCTCTTTTAAAATTATTGAATAAAAGTTTAAATTACCAGAGGTTGCATCATTATGGGTTATTTGAGAATTGTTTGTCTTCTATAATATGAAGGTTATTCTCAGAGGAATACTGATTGGAATAGAAACCAGATGTGTTTTTCAAGACTAGACTGAAAAAAATGACAAACAAGTAGAAAATTAATATAAGAATGACTAAAGGAGGTTTCTAGAAACTTGAAGCATGGGTATAATAGAAAAAGTGTGTGTGAGAGAGAGAAAGAAGGAGAGAGAGGGAGAGAGAGAGATGAGAATAAAAAAAAAAGTAGAGGAGAAAAATGCAGAGAAAGGGAAGGAGATTGAATAGGATATGATAAAAAAGTTTCAGAATTCAAAACAGAACCAAAAAACTCCTAAATCTTAGTAAATGTTTGTATCAACAAGGAAAGCACAGAATTGAATTTTTACGTATAAACCAAAAAGGGGGAAAAAAGAGACAAGATGATCTTTCAATCTAAAAGGATTAACTTAAGTACTAAAAAGATGAGGACTACTGCTGAAAGGAAAAAAAAAGCCCCCTTTAAATTTAATATATAACATGCTCTGAGTGTGTTAAAATGATCCAGAAATTTTATATTTTTCATCTCTTCCACCTTGATGTTTTGAATTTGCTTCTTGGTTTTATAATTCAATTATATTAGAAATACAGTATATTAATAAATGTCAACATGCTAAGTGAAATAAACAGAACAGAAGGCATAAGGAAGTCAATCCAGGGAAGGTAGGAGTACACCATACATAATTTCATTACAATTTTTGAATTAGTTTTTAACCACCCCTTTTTCTTATACTAAGAACTAGTATTATTTTCTTTCTTTATCCAAGTCAAAAATAATAAAGTGAATTCTATCCTAATAAAACATTCTATCTTGGAACAATTTAAAATACAGTAAAACTGCATTCATTTGGAGTCCCTTAATTCAGAATTTGTTTCCATTCAAACTGAGTTTCCATTGAGGTTTATCTTTTTGCTTTGCAGATATTTCTAAGCTAGTACAAATTAGTAGGACAAATCAGTTGTCAGAGGAGATTTAAAAATATTTAAGAGAGAAAGCAACTTTCAAACATCTTTCAGAACTTTCACATTCACATTTGCAGATAAGTTAATAATCTATTTCCCTATTTTTCTTATTCACTTAAGCCAGGTGACAGTATGATTTATTAAACATATAGTTCTTGGCTAATAAACAGTATTTCTTTTAAAATATACTCCAGTTTTTTATTTGTACTAATTCAGCAATGCTCTAAACTCATGAAACAATGCTTCCAATTTCCAAGCTTCTTAGGCTAGGAAATCAAAGCAATAATTATAAGCAGCCAAAAATTCATTGGAAAAAAATCAGTCTTTTGTTGTTCTTATGGCTATTATCAAATGACTGATATGACTGCCTTTTTTTAACTTCACTATTTTTTCTTGACATTAGAGATACAAAAGTTTAGTTTTTGATATTCCTTGTTATATAATTCACTGTGGCATTATATGCTGGTATGAACTACTCTACTACAATATTCCTCTAGATATAAAGGTAATTCTCTGGTAGGTAAAATACCCAGGGAGAATGCCAACATTGTCATTAGAAACTTCTTTCTCAGTGTCACCTGAATTGACTCAACTGCACATTAAACTATATTTGGACAACTTTGCAACCCGTTTATGGCTGAAACAAAAAAATAAACTGCTTTAGGCTTTTGTAATAAGGTTCCACAACACAGCTTGCCTTCTGATAATTTCATGTGTTATAATACTGGGAACTGTGATATTCTGGTTGTAGATATTCTAGAAATACTGTTTCTGATATATTTATATTAGATTTAAATATAATATTTATTAATCTTTCTAATAAAATTTCTAATATCTAGAAAATTAGAGTCTATAGGGTCTCAAAGAGTCAGACACAACTGAGCGACTAACACACACACAAGACTGCTGTAAGAAGTTTTCATTTTTGCACCTGAGTACTTTAGAAAGAGATTTTATTTCTAATTCCACCCTTTCGTGGTAATTGATTTGCAAGATTCTTACTGGTTCTTATTTTAAAGGAATGAGAGGTGCAGATCCCTTGGGTCCAGAATGAATAGGGTTTGGGTTTATAGCATTCCTCTCACCTAACTTTCCAACTGCCTGACTTCCCCCTCCAGTGTCAGTTCTCTTCCAGTCTATCTGAGTTCTGCAAATGACACTGCTATTTATCCTGTTACACATGTCAGACATCTGGAATTTAACCTTGACTCTTCCTTGTTTCTCACACTGAATTATCACCTAGCTTTGTCTCCAAAATCTATCTCCCCACTTCTTTCCTCTCCCTGCTCTGATCCCAGTCTAAGGCATCATCAATTCCAAACTGAATTACAGCTACAGCCTCCTAACTGGTCTCTTTACTTCAACTTTTGCCATCCTCCAAATCATTCTCACAAAGTTTTCAGGATGATCACATTACTCATTGATTATTATACATTATACTTAGAATTACATCCAAAGTCCCCAACACTGATATCAAGCTCCTACACAGACAAGAGGGAGGGGACCTATGTATACCTACGGCTGATTCATGTTGACGTATGGCAGAAACCAACACAAACTTGTAAAGCAATTATCCTCAAAAATAAAGTAAAAACAAAAAAGATCCCACGCACATTGATCTCATATCACCTAACTTTTCTCTTGTTCACTCAACTTCAGTTACACTGTCATTTAGTTTCTAGAACATACCAAGCTCATTTTCACCTCAGAGCTTTTGTTTTTCCCTGTTACCTTTGCCTGGAATGTATTACCTTCATTTCTGATTTCTTCTTATCCTTCAGATTTCAGTTTAATCACCACCTCCTCAGAAAGGTCTTTTGTGACCAGATTTAAACCACAATGACATCCATGAAACATTAAAAACGATAGTTTTAGCACTCATTTTGCTATGTAGACAATGAACATGGAACCAAAGAATGACAATTTAAAGCAAAGAATGTAGTAACCCTAATTGCCCAGAGTCTTTGTTGTTTTCCATAATGTTTTCCTAGGGTTGAAGCAAAACTCTCTCCATAGCCATTACAACAATTTCCAACTGTTAGAGTGGCACTTGTTATCAAAAAAAGGCACTAATGTATAGCATTGAATCAAGGAGATAGATTCTTTGCTAAAGTTAAGTGTTAATTTAAGGAGAGTCTAGGCAATCAAGAGTAAATTGTATAATTTAACTTCATTATACAGATATTTCTGAATTGGGAAAAAAAGGAGTAGTAACTCTGGAGATCTTGCTCCAGGTCTAAAGTCAATCTAGTAAGTTAAAAATATAATTTGAAGAACTTGATTTCTAGATTAGCATATTAGATAACTTTTTACAAATGTAAATTAAACAACAATTTTATATTGACTCAAGAGACACAAAGAATCTAGATACACTTGTAAACTGAGATATTTATATAGTTGAGTCACAGGCACACAATTTTGAGCATATGACTCAGACTTTGTATCTTATATACAGTAAGCTTTAAAATGTTAGGGCATAAGTGTAAGCACAAAGTTTGCATGACTCAAGATTTATAGGAAGCCCCACACTTGCTCAATTATTTTTGACATTTTTCTTTGGAGTTTAACTAGTGCCTTTGCGCAGGTCTATAATGTTTATAAGTAGAACTGCCTGTACTCCAGCTTCCTGTTACACTTAGAATAACCTCTAACTCTTATTACCATGACCTTCAAAGTTCTTTATGATCTGGCTCCTGCCTACTTTTTCAGTTTCACTAATCTCTCACAATTCTTCCCACTGCTCATGTACTTCATTCAACATATTGGCCTTCTTTCAGTTCTTGGAACACACCAACATCAGTCTTGTTCCAGGCAGCGCAAACTTTATCTCCTCAGATGGGTCTTTCTAACTTAAAATAGGTCCCTCTATCCATTGACCCCTCTATCTCCTATCTCCTTGGACACCTTGTTTCTATCCCACCCACACCCATGCTGCCTCTGTCATATACACAGGCCAAAGAGCTGTGTTTATGTTCTCTCATCAGAATGCATTCTCTGTAAGTGCAAAGACCACTTCTAGAATACTCACTGTACCTCCAAAAGTCTGGGACAACATCTGGCACCAGATAACTATTTGATAAATAGTTAAGTGAATGAACTAAGGAAGTGAGTAACACTGGTTGAATGGCATGATCCAAAGTTGAGGCTGAATTGATGAAATGGGACTGACAGAATAAAAGATGAAAATAAATCCATAGTTTGGTGATAGTGATGAGAATGCAGCAGAAATAAATCTTGGATCACAATCTCAAATATGCAAGAGGTAACATATAACCTTATAAATGATCCTGGCTTCAACTTTGAGAATTTCACCCCCCCTTACCTCTCACCACTGGTTAGTAGAAACTTATGTCAACTATTGGGTTCCCTCCTCTGTTTCAAGATGAGATAGAATTCTGGCCCAAGACAAGGGACTCAGTTGTTGTGTCCTTTGTCTGTTCTAGTTACTTGTATGTGTCTACTGACTGCTCATGAAGTTTCTTCAGGTCTGGGTTCTCTGCCTTTCCAGATGTCTTTTAAAACATGAGAAATATTTATAAGGGGTGCTTTTGAGTCTGTCTGTTTTTAGACACGTAGGCAGTCTTTACTCTTTGGAGCTTTGCTGCTTCTGCTGTGTGCTGTGGTACTACCCGAAATGTAGAGTGTGGCTCCCCAAATAGATTTTTCTCTATGCTGCCTGATCTATGGGCTTTACCTTCTCTGGGATTCTTTTCAAAGACACTTGGATGTTTCACTTCTTTTCAGGGCATTTAGCACAACCCTATGAAGCAGATTTGGGCTTTACTCAAGTTGGGAGATAAATATGACTTTTTCTTCTCCTACATCTTTCCTTTTCAATCACAAAGTTTGGGTATCTTTTTGAAAATATGAATAATGTAAAAAATAGGATAAAGGAACACAATTTTGTATTTCTTAAACTTATTCTCCTGGCAGAAATTAAATTAGTTTGGGTCAGAATAGAGGCATAGAGTGCAGTTATGAGTCATGTCACTCTTCTGATTATCATACCATAATGGCCATTGCTCTTGGGATAAAGATCAAACTCTGACTTAGCCCACCAGGACCCTGCTTGCCTCTCCAGCTTTTTTACATACCAAAGTCCTTCTCATTCTCTCTCCTAGAGCCCACTGGTGTTTCCTTGTTGAAAGAACTCCCTCTCATCCTTTAAACTGCAGCTCTACTGGCATTAGCACAGGGAAAGCTTCCTATCGCCACTTATGGCAGACACTCATAGCACTGTGTACTTTATAGTACCTGTCCATGATGGACACTTTCTTTCATAAAATGAGAAATGCAAGAAAAAACAATAAAATGCTTTTTTTACTGTCAGATTACCAAAACCCCCAGTGTTTGACAATACACTATACTGAACAGGCACTATATATACTGTGAATGAGACTAAAAAACTAGTTCAACTTCTGTGGAGAGTAAACTGGCAAAATCCATTCAAACGATATGTTTATAATTTTATTCATTGTGTCATTTTTTTTTTGTAATAGAAAAAGACTGGAAATAAATTAATTGTTCAACAACAGGAAGCTAGTCAAATACATTGTGATATATTCATTCAGTGGGGTACTGTGCAGCTGTAAAAAAAAATGAGATAATTTTCTAAACACTGAGATGGGAAGATTTTCTTTTTTTTATTAAGTAAAAAATGCAACACGCAGAACATTGTGTATGATATGCTACCTTTTCCATAAAAAGAGAACAAATAAAAATGTATACACACATATATATTCAGTTTGCCTATATATGCATACAAAATTATGGAAAGATGCACCAGAAACTAAATATAGGTAATAACAATGATTACCTATAGGGAAAGGATGGGAACTAGGAGGATGTGGAACAGGATAGAATATAAAAATGTAAAAGAATGAAAATATTTAATGATGTTCCCTCCTATTAATTATATTATACATACCTATGAATGTGACATCGGAGAAGGCAATGGCACCCCACTTTAGTACTCTTGCCTGGAAAATCACATGGACGGAGGAGCCTGGTAGGCTGCAGTCCATGGGGTCGCTAAGAGTCGGACACGACTGAGTGACTTCACTTTCTCTTTTCACTTTCATGCATTGGAGAAGGAAATGGCAACCCACTCCAGTGTTCTTGCCTGGAGAATCCCAGGGACGGGGAAGCCTGGTGGGCTGCCATCTAGGGGTCGCACAGAGTTGGACACGACTGAAGCTACTTAGCAGCAGCAGCAGCAGCAGCTTTCAACAGAGGCAATTATAGAAGGGTCATCCCCTTCTGCTCTAACTTAGAAAAGTCATATTTGGTGCCTAAAGAGTAACTGAGTAAATTTAAATTGTGCTGTGCTCTTGATTTTGTTCCCCCAAGCATAGACACAAAGGGAAATTATAACTTATAATACAATTGAATGTATTAAATACTTGATTTTCTTTTCCTATTTGGTCTACGTGCACCACCTGGCGGTAAAGTAATGCATTTCAAGTGCAGTTGTGTGTGTGTGTGTGTGTGTGTGTGTGTGTGTGTGTGCGCGCGCGCGCGCTGAGAGTATTACCATGGGAAATAGAATGTTATTATGTATTCCTAAATGTTGATTTAGATTAACAATGCAATTATTTTGCAGCAAATACCTAATGAAACTCTAGTATACTAATAAATACATGCTAGAACAGGAAACTAATATATACATGCTAAAAAAGGGGAGAATAACTCATGGTGGAAAGCAAAATAGCATTCTCTTTTTCACATGAGCTATACCTCTTAAAATTCCATCCTTAAATGAACATACATTTATTGCATCAATGTTTTTACTGAGGACGAGTCAACCATTGATAACCAATATAAAACCATATAAAATTTTATTTTTAATTTTTAAGAATAATAATTTAAAAGTATGTATCCTCTTCCTGATCTTAGTAGGGTAAGCAACAAGTTACAGAATTTTAAAACTACAAGGCACCATAGAATCATCTAGACTAATTTTACAAGTGTAGTAGCTGAGATTCAGAAACATCAGGTGACTTGTCCAAGGTCATACTGGTAATTATTGGCTCAACTCAAGTAAGAATATTGTTATTCTTACTTTCAATCTAGGAACATAAGACATAAAGTTATAAGCAATGCTGAAATACCTCTAAATGAAGAGATATACCCTTAACTCAGCTATACACTTCTTGAAGACACTAAGGTGTGACTTAATACATATTAGGAGTTTTATTCTAACATTCTTAACACAAAAGAATAATAGTAGCAATATATGCTTCATAAATCTATGTAAAAGATTTCCTGTTAAAAGATCCCTTTATGTATATGGTCAAAGCAATATTTTTAAACTTATTTCAACTGCTATGAGACAACCTAAAAAATTCTGTTTCCCTTTCTAACTGCTTCAGAATCAGAGATTTGTTTCTACAAAGTAGGTACCCATTTGTAGATCTGAGCATAAACCATGTTCATAGCTCCCTCTCATGACCACTGAATGAATACTATACAAGCCTCTTTTATTCTCACTGTTGTATTCAACTAACAGCTTACTGGCTAAGTTTTAATTGCTTCCAATGAGGTCAGCAAAGGTATTTATCGAAAAGCTCTGAATAAAAGGCTCCACACACACACACACAAGCTCACACGCGCTCACACACACAGAAAAAATCCTCTTGCCTGCTGTTGATTTATGGAAACAATTATGATTCCGCTGGAGAATTTCTCAGCTGAGAAATAGTTTGTAGCTACAGTAGAGAGGCTCAAGTTGCACAGGGCAGACAACAGACATGGAATTCTTGTGTATCCAGCTGTTATCAACAGAACAAGTAAGTGACTGTTACTTGTCTTTAAAAATAATGCTAACTGTTTGTTAGTAGTTTATCTATTTCTCTGCTTTTAGTACTGAGGGGAAAAGTAAAGTTACCAGACTTTTGAGCCGTGTGATTATCTACAGTAATTACGTTATAGAACTTACATAAAGATAAGGTTGAAATTCTCCAGAACAATTCTGACGTTTAACTTGAGAACTGTGGGCAGTTCAGAAGAAAATAACTGTCAAACCACAACTGTAAAAGAATAAAGACATCTAGAAAAAAGCATTAATATTTTGTTAATAGGAACTTTAGAACTGAATTTAAATCAACAGCTCTAAATTGCTGGATGTTTCTTATCAAATAGGGACTGGAATGAATGGTACAATCATGTTCAGATTAATCTCTACTAATATAGAACTTTTATAAGTCTACAAATAGAGTGGTAAGGACCCTGACATCCTCTGTGAAAACTGTTTTAAATGTACCTTCACAGTAAGAATTACACAGTATGTTGTAATAGTATTTGCCCACTGAAATTTATACAATCACTTTTCATCTTCCTCTCTCTCCTCCCTCCCCATTCTTAATCTCTCATTGCAAACAGAAGTCAAGTAGCAAACAGCATCTCAGCAACTGAGCTTATTACAACCTGCTTTTATAAGGATATACCAGCAGAGAGTTATTTAAAGAGGACTCCTATACTGCTATCAGGAACTAAAAGGATAAGGCTAACAATTTGGAGAGTGCAACCGCTCTTCCTTAAACCAATCTACAGTTCACAGATAGGAAGAGGTCAATGACCTAGGAGCAACAATCAACTCAAGATTTAATTTTCATTATGTTATTCATGAACACCCGGAGCACTATACTATAATGCGCAAATGGATACTGACATGGATCCTGCCAAGTTTGCTCTACAGATCATGCTTCCACATTATCTGTCTAGTGGGCACTATATCTTTAGCTTGCAATGACATGACTCCAGAGCAAATGGCTACAAATGTGAACTGTTCCAGCCCTGAGCGACATACAAGAAGTTATGATTACATGGAAGGAGGAGATATAAGAGTGAGAAGACTCTTCTGTCGAACACAGTGGTATCTGAGGATTGATAAACGAGGCAAAGTCAAAGGGACTCAAGAGATGAAGAATAATTACAGTAAGTAATGTTTTCTTATTTATAGAAAAGCTTATGAGCCTTAACAATCTGTGAAAAGATCAATTTTCAAGTGACATGCTTTCTAAATTTCCCTTTTTTTTTTGAAAAAATCTAAATGTAATTTTCTATTGGCTCTTAATTGGGATAAACTATGTTCCCAAAAATATCTCCTGGAGTAGGGCAAATATAATAATATTACAGTTGGAGCTGATAAACCAAGCCAATTTGAAAATATATTCTCCATGTTCTAATCTCAAATGCTCATATGTTAAGCAAAACATAAATATTATTTATACTGAAATGTGATTTATTGTCTTCTAGCAAAGCTCACTAGGAACTCTCCTAGAATACTCAGTGAATGCTCACCAAAAATGCATTATCATTATTTTGAGGAAATACAGATTTTTTTCAAAAAATAATTTGGTTTCTCTTGAAAAAATATTTCCGTGGTGTCAAATACTGAATTGTGCTAAATTGACTTGTGCAATTGTATATAACTATAAAACAGATAGGAATCTGTGGTCTCCTCATCTGTTCATGTCATAGGAACTTGTATTTGATTGCTTAATTATTTACCTAGGCACAAAAACAGGCTCCTCCTAAAATTTTTTTAATCTTCATATTCTATGCCATAAAAGTTCTATGTTACCTTAAGGGAAATATAAATGTGAAGGAGGAAATAAAAGTGAGTTGGAAGAGACATTAATTTCATGATTCAAATGTAGATAATTATATTTTCTTCAATAATCAGTTATTCTTTTTATCTTGATGTATCAGGTTTGGATTTATCATTTAGCAGTTATGATTAATAACCAATTTCAAAAGTATTAAATTTTATGGAGTAAAATATATACCTGAACATGTACACTAAGAATTTAAAATCCCTGAGTGAAAAGAAATTTTGTTTGCATTACTAGCACTTGAACAATGTTATAACATATCATTTTATAATGTTACATATGTCAAATTTAATTGAAAAAGAATGCATGGGGGTGATACTGTAAACATTTGCTTAGCATAGTGCCAGGCTTACAAGTGAACATTTAAAACTTTGCTGCTTATTTAATAAATGTCTTTTAGGCTTCTAAACTATTAATAATAAACCAATATGGGAATATGGAGAATTATGTTTCCAATATGAAAATGCGAGAAACTACTTTTTAAACTATAATTGATATAGAATGTTAAGGCCATTTTAATGGATTGCTAACAGTATGGTTATTATTACCTCTATTAATAATGTTATCATGTTAGTTCTAGAATATTGTTCTGATTATACTGAAGTTTAGCTAAGGAAATAACTATTTGGAGGAAAGTTTTGTGGATAGCTATTTCTATGTGAGCAAAAGAATCTGGCTCATATCAATAAATGACCCCATGGACTGTGGCCTGCCAGGCTCCTCTGTCCATGAAATTCTCCAGGAAAGATACTGGAATGGGTAGCCATTCCCTTCTCCAGGGGATCTTCCCAACCCAGGGATCAAACCCAGGTCTCCTGCACTGCAGGAGGATTCTTTACCATCTGAGCCACGAGGGAAGCCCATTTAAAAGTTATTGAGATTTATAATGGATAACAGAACTTGGTGGAGAAAACAGAGCCCAGGTGGAAGTTATGACAGATAGGTCCAAACCCTGCCTGTGACTGACTCTGGTACAACTCCTTACTTTTTCCAATTCTCATTTTTTAATCTGTAAGATGTGGGATATGTACAGATGATCCAATATACATTTTAGTTCTTATAGTCTATTTTAATCTAAACTTTAGAATATATAACATAAATGTGAACAATCTAAATTATATGATTATATGATATAATTACCATATATACTGAATGAGATGAAAGTGAATATCATCTTAATGATAAGTTGAGCTGTCAAAACTAATTTCAAATTGTAGTAGTAAAGTTATTGAGCCTAAACACTGTAGAATTCTTCCATATGCTAATTCCTTTTGACTGCTTTTACCAAGTAATGAAAAAGTGAAAAATTAGATGCAAAATTCAGTGAAAGTGAACATTATTCATAATTATTTGGGATCAATTAGAATATCTAAAATTGGAATACCTACAATAAGAATGCATTCAGATATGTGTCTTATTTTGTATTAAAATTTCTTGAAACTATGAAACCCAGATATTTTAAAACATACACAAAGTGCTAAAATTTTCCATAGTTTGAAACACAATTTAGCACTGACCTTGAGTAACCATAAAGGCAATATGGTACATAATTTCTCTTCTAACACTAATTCTGTAGTGAAAAATAAAGGAACAAAGAAAGTGAGGAAGTAAAGAAGAAGGAAGGAAAGAAAGAAAGTCATCCTATATCATTATAAGTTCGAATGTCACAATACCAATGTACTAAAAGAAATAATATATATTATGTAAATAATCTTATTTCTATAAGCTTTTTCATAGACTGTATATACTTTCTTGATAGTATATACTATATATAGTGTACATACTTCCAGGTAAATTCTCCTAGAAAGGGAAGCTTACATCTGGATCCTTTCAGTAAGCTCCAAATTGTTGTCAAGCTTTGCTGCTATCTTACTGAAGAATAAGCCTGTCAGACTTCTTCATAAATAGAGGCTAACTCACTGTTGTCTACAGAAAATCCTAAGGTACTCCATTGAAAAATATACAGAGAATAACATAGAAGAGAATTCTAATATTTATTTCCTTACTAATTTTAAAATTGAGTGTCTCATACAAAAAATGCAAATTGCCCTAGGTGAAGCTGAAGCTATTGCATCCAGATTCAAAGAAATTGCTCAGAAGATTTCGTTTAAAAGTCAAAGAAAACAAAAATCTGAAATTACAAAACTTATTGTTTATATCTCTCAATCCTTAACTGAATTAATGAATAAATGAACAAAAGCTGTTTCCTTCCTATTTCATTAAAATGAGAAAGTAAAAGGTAATTGGATTATCTACTAGGTTGAAATACCAAGTACAGAAAGTGGAAAAGATCAAAATTAAACTTCGAATTTCATGTGTTCTGATGCCTTAACTTCGTTCATACATTGTTGAACGTTCTTCTTTGGAGGCCTTTTAAGATGGGATACATTTAAATGTCTTAGATGATAAAATTTGGCATGGAAAGTTGGACATCATCTACATGAACAGTGGTTTTCTGGGTTACCATAAGAAAGTCCCTAGTCTATTTTCATGGCTTTGCTTTGAATGAAAGGGAAAATGACCTGAAGATATTAATGCATCTTGAAGGACTGCTATCTTCACCAGCAGAAGCACCGCTCCTTCATAGGAATGTGGTTTATAAGATGTTGCTAAGATAATGGATTGGAGTAGGTAGGTGAGGTGAAAAATCTGGGTGTATAATTCTGCTTCCAGAAGTGTTAGGCTGGGGCAGGTGAATGGAGGGTTGGAGGAAGAGAAGGGGAGTGATAAGGAGTGGATATGACGGCTCAGGTCTCACATCTTTGTTATTGTTGTTTAGCCGCTCAGTCGTGTCCAACGCTTTTGCGACCCCATGGAGTGTAGCCTGCCAGGCTCCTCTGTCCATGGGATTTCCCAGGCAAGCACACTGGAGTGGGTCGCCATTACCTTCTCCAGGGGATCTTCCTGACCCGGGGATAGAATCCATGTCTCCTGCACTGGCCAGCTGATTCTTCACCACTGAGCCACCTGGGAAGCCCCTCACATCTTTAGGGAATTAAGAAAATCATCTAAGCTACTCTGGGTTGTAAGGGTCTCACTTCAGGCTTAATTACAGTGCTGTCTTGTGAAATATTTTGTATCTAAATAAGATTGAATAAATGGCAGAAAAAAATGCACCAAGGAACCCAACAGAAACAAGACTTGTATTAGTAACTGTATAAGCAAGACCCGGCTATGTAAAAATAGGAATTTATAAGAGGCCAAGAGCTGCTGAATTGCATTTCTGACTCTGGGAGAGAGAGAAGTTATCACTGGAGAACTGGTCCTGAGAGAGCACACTATTCTTACCCAAGGAGAGGAAAGCCTCTCCTCTTAACTTGTTCTCTGGTGGCACCACATTTAGCTTTTTAGTAGGCTTCTAAGAGATGAAACTAGAACCTAACCTGAATTAATAATAATAATAGTAAAAGTACAAAATGCCCCTCCAAGATGAAATAAGAATCCACATTCTCTGCAGAAGGAGAGCATTAATAATATCACAAAGGGACTGGCAACGGATGGTCAGTCCTTCCACTGATGTAGTCAGAGCTTTCCACTCGGGGACAAGGCCAGGGGGTGAATTTAGATAATTGGCCCAGGCAGCCCATCGGCAGACAGAGGCTATCACTCCACACCTGACACAAATAGCTGCTGTTTAAGCTGGGAGTTGAGGTGCCAAGTGAGAGACAGCAGCAGTGCGCTGGGCAAATGACAACTGCCCTGAAAGACAGATGTGAACTCAGTCCCTGGGAATGATTTTCTTGCTTCTGACATTCAATTACTACCAAAGTTTTTCTCTTCCCATTTCTTTAGAGAAGGAATTCTTAATAGCCATAAGCCATTGATTCAAGAAAAAGTATGCCTCACTTGTTACAATTAAGCATTGAAAGTTCCATAGTAAGAAAAGGGTTAGCCATTCTGAAAACTGGCCAGTGATTTGGCAATATTCTCTTTTGGATTGTTAGACTGTGATGGGATATGGCCTAACAATTGGCAAAAAGAAAATAAACACACTGTTGTTGGATTTGACTTTGACCACAAAATCTTCAGCGATTTAATTGTCAACAATTCTTTGGATAAGTTCCTGCTCAACAAGAATCTTTGCTAGTAGCTAACAAATATACGTATCTCCTCTAAATATAAAGATGGTAAACTTGCTTATGCTTCAGTGAGTTCTAGTAGGTTATCTAAAAGAAAAAAATAACTCACAAAGGAAGATTGTGAAAATAACTGTCAAAGGAAGAAATAAAAAAATCACAACCTCATTTAAAAAAAATAGACAATGACAAACATGTCTATGGAATTGAACCAAAACTGTAGAATTACTGACAAAATGGAATCCTATAGAACTGGTGACCTGCATTTCCTTAAGTTCCCAAGGTTTAAATTATGGAAGATTTGGAAATAACAGCTATTTGGAAATAGCTCAATTTGGAAATATTAGCTATTCTTTGAAAACTCTAATATTAAGAATAATTTTCCATTTTATGGTCTTCCTCTATTTTTAGGCTAATACCAGTGTCTGGTGTTTAATAAATGCTAACAACAGCTCATTGCCACAGGTGTATTTCTTATTTATTTTATAGATTCTTATCTGAACTGATCATCACTTTCATTTCTTATCAATCCAGAGTATCTGATCATGCATTTTACCTTGTGACTCAGTTGTATCACAACTCTTCAGCCTATAGTTTTAGAGCTTTCAGAGACCCAGGTGAATTGAAGAGGATGTAAGACGCCACCTTTTAGATCTATGTGGAAGGGATTTCTTTTCTAGATTTTTCAATTTCTCAGCCTTGACTAAATATTGAAATCAGCTGGGAAACTTTAAAAAATACTGATACCAGGTTCCATCCACAAAAATTCTCATTAGATTTATTTGGGGTGCAGCCTGGGCATCAGAAATTTCAAAAGTTCCCCAGATAATCCTGACATGGCTACAAAACTACGGGGATCACGTTAGATTACTGGGGAAAGCACCACCTAGTTAAAGGAGACTCTTGTGAAGGCACGAAGAACCCAGGCATCAGTGTTTGTTTAAAGCTCTCCAGTGATTCTAATCTGCAGCTAAGGTTGAAAACCACTACTTAAGGAGCCAAGGCTTCTAATTCAGCAGGATCCCCCTAGGTGTCCTGCGAATGTTTTGGAACCCTTAGAGGGCTCCAGAGTTCACCTTTGACCTGAAGGATTTTAAAATGGGCCCATCAGGAACGAATCTCTGGATAATGCATCAGGATTCAACATTTTTGACAAATCTTAGTGGATCCAACATTTGGTGAACTGGCTTGGAAATCCATGTGATGACAGCTTTCTAGCTACTATTTAAGAAGGCATCTTGGATGAACGAGTTCATTGCTGGGAAAAAAATAGGTCCTGTGCCACAATTTCACAATAACAGGCAGGTCTGATTCCCTTCTGACATTTCAAGTGGTGCTGCAAGCAGGGAACCTGGAGTATAGGCATCAAGGCCAGCTTACAAGGCACTTAAATTAGCCATTTATGATTATGAACCGATGCCCCCAAATTAGGGTTTCACCTCCTATGGCCACCCTACAAAAGCAGTGATTTAAAGAGACAAGCTGCAGTCTAGAAAATCCAATAGGAAAGAAACTACAAGCCTAGAGGGTTTATTCAGATTAGTGAAAGGCTACGAACCTAAAAGTTTGTTCTGTTTGTAAGTTAGGGATTAAAGCAAAGCTTTCTTTCCTTTCTTTTCTAAAGATCCCAGCTTTCTTCTACTGCACCAAAACAGCACAGTAACTTCTTTTACATTACGACTGGAATACAATACATTTCTATGTTTTAATTTCACATATGGCACATAGAAGAGGCAGGAATTGCATATACCTAAGTAATATGGATAAAAAACAACATTAAAGGAAATGGGCTTCCACATGAATTCCTATTTTTTCTAAAGTATATTCAAGCTTTAAAAAAATGTTCTGAGGTATGATTAACATGCAAAAAGTTGTAATTATTGAAAGTTACAATTTGATGAATTCAGAGGTAAGTATATATCATCATAATCTATGCCATAAACATATCTATCACTTCCAATAGTTTTCTCCTGATCTTTTTTATTATTATTAATAGTAGTAGTAATAAAAGTACTTAACATAAGATCTATCCTCTTCAGTTCAGTTCAGTCGCTCAGTCATGTCCGACTCTTTGCGACCCCATGGACTGCAGCATGCCAGGCCACCCTGTCCATCACCAACTCCTGGAGCCTACTCAAACTCATGTCCATTGAGTCGGTGATGCCATCCAACCATCTCATCCTCTGTCATCCCCTTTTCCCCCGCTTTCAATCTTTCCCAGCATCAGGGGCTTTTCAAATGAGTCAGCTCTTCCCATCAGGTGGCCAAAGTATTGGAGTTTCAGCCTCAGGATCAGCCCTTCCAATTCAGGACTGATTTCCTTTAAGATGGCCTACTTGGATCTATCTATCCTCTTAGCAAATATTTAAGTATATCTACAATATTGTGAACTAGAAACACTACAGTGTAGAGTATGTTTCTTGGATTTATTTATCTTGCATAACTGAAACTTAGTATCCTTTGACTAATATCTCCTTGTTTTCCCCACCCTCCAGTCTCTAGAAACCACTATTCTTCTCTGCTTCTATGAGAGGTGGCTAATATTTTAGATTTTTCCTGAAAGCTGTGTTATATAGTATTTGTTCTTCTGTATCTAGCCTATTTCACTTAGGATAATGTCTTCCCAGTTCATATCCAATCCTTCTACAAGCAAAGTAGGTTGGAAAATAAAAATTATCTGCCTTTCACGTGGTTCTGAAAACCACATCAAAGACTCACTGAACATTTGACAGTTTTTTGGCCAAGATTCATATCTGTATTTGAGATACCTGATTCTGACTTAGGTAGAGAAGCCATACCAAGTTTACTAACAAGGAAAACATTATTAAACTTAGTCAGCTATTTGTGTTTGTATAGTAAAGCAATGGCACCCCACTCCAGTACTCTTTCCTGGAAAATCCCATGGATGGAGGAGCCTGGTGGGCTGCAGTCCATGGGGTCGCTAGGAGTCAGACACGACTGAGAGACTTCACTTTCACTTTTCACTTTCCTGCATTGGAGAAGGCAATGGTAACCCACTCCAGTGTTCTTGCCTTGAGAATCCCAGGGACGGGGGAGCCTGGTGGGCTGCAGTCTGTGGGGTCGCACAGAGTCGGACACAACTGAAGTGACTTAGCAGCAGTAGCAGTAATATATAAAGACAAAGGAATTAGAGTGGGGAAGGAGAGAGGAGAACTATTCAATGCCCATGTCCTGGTAAAACTTGCCAGTTAGGCAGACAATATTCTTCTTGGGTAAAAAAAGTTTGATATATACTGGGGAGAATTGTCTTCAGAGATTCTTCAGTAACGTCAGTCAACTTCCCTAAAGAAGAATGTGATCATTACTAATGAAGTGGCCACAAGCACTTGATAGAGCCATTCACTAGTGTCCTAAGAATAAAAAGGAAGAAAATATCTTTGTCCCTGAACGGGAGAGAAAAGGCAAGAGATGAAAGGAAAGAGGACTTTATATACACATTAGTGAATTTTGTATTTTAAGTTTAGGGAGGACTTAAATACAAAGAATACTTATAAAATATAGCTTTTCTATTTTTTTAAATTGAAGTATAGTTAATGTACAATATTTCACCAACTTTTTGATGCCCTTACAGAATAAGGGAAATTGAGTACAATGGATTGGTACGAGTAGAGGGAGGGTTTCTGAGGTGAAAACAAAAATAAAATAGTGTACAGAGGGTTGAAATGATAATAGATTACTGCATGTGTTTCTGAAATAAATTTGAAAATCTGTGCATAAATCTGTATAATCTTTGCTTATTTATACAGACTATTCTGAAACAGTTTATTTTTCTGTTTAATACTAGAAAGGAGAAATGCGGTATATTTCAACATCCTTAAATAGCATATTTATCATGTTCCATTAAAAGCTACTGGAATATTTTCCGTTTCGTCTGCCTATCTGAACATCAGATATAATTGTAGATAAATGAGAAAATGATTTGACATCAAATTCAAAATCAACTCAGCCTGCAGATTTTTCTTACAGCAGCAATTCCAAACTTTATTTCTTAGAACACTAGTGTCCCTCAAGATAATCAATGGTGTTTCCTATAGCACAGTTTCTGCAGCTTATTGGAAAATATTATGTTAAAAAAAGCTGAGCAAGTTTTTTCACAGAGAAAATTCACTGAGCCTATACTTCACTAGCATGAATTGCAGAACTTTGAAAGTGAAAGTGCCTCAGTTGTGTCCGACTCTTTGTGACCCCATGGACTATACAGTCAATGGAATTCTCTAGGCCAGAATATTGGAGTGGGTAGCCTTTCCCTTCTCCAGGGTATCTTCCCAACCCAGGGATCAAACCCAGGTCTCCTGCACTGCAGACTGATTCTTTACCAGCTGAGCCACAAGGGAAGCCCAAGAATACTGGAGTGGGTAGCCTTTCCCTTCTCCAGGGATCTTCCTGACCTAGGAATTAAAGCAGGGTCTCCTGCATTGCAGGCAGATTCTTTACCAACTGAGCCATAAGGGAACTTTAGCAGACTATATATGCTTTCCCAAACTTATCTGACAACAGAGCATGCCCTCCACACCACCCACATCCTCCCTACTCTCACCCCTGATCTGGGTAAAACATTTAAATTTCTAAATGGAAACTGCAGAGCCAGGAAATTTATCTTTGGTGTAATGAAGAAATAAAACCAAGCTTCCACTCAGTTGTTCAGTTCAGTTCAGTCACTCAGTTGTGTCCAACTCTTTGCGACCCCATGGACTGATGCACGCCAGTCCTCCTTGTCCATCACCAACTCCCGGAGTTTACTCAAACTCACATCCATTGAGTCGGTGATGTCATCCAACCATCTCATCCTCTGTTGTCCCCTTCTCCTCCCGCCTTCAATCTTTCCCAGCATCAGGGGCTTTTCAATGAGTCAGTTCTTCATATCAGGTGGCCAAAGTATTGAGTTTCAGCGTCAGCATCAGTCCTTCCAGTGAATATTCAGGACTGATTTCCTTTAGGGTGGACTGGTTGGATCTCCTTGCTGTCCAAGGGACTCTCAAGAATCTTCTCCAACACCACAGCTCAAAAGCATCAATTCTTTGTCGCTCAGCTTTCTTTATGGTCCAACTCTCACATCCATACATGACTACTGGAAAAACCATAGCTTTGACTAGACAGATCTTTGCTGGCAAAGTAATGTCTCTGCTTTTTAATATGCTGTCTAGGTTGGTCATAGCTTTTCTTCCAAGGAGCAAGCGTGTTTTAATTTAATGGCTGAAGTCACCATCTGCAGTGATTTTGGAGGCCCAACAAAATAAAGTCTGTCACTGTTTCCATCGCTTCCCCATCTATTTGCCACGAAGGGATGGGACCAGATGCCATGATCTCTGTTTTCTGACTGTTGAGCTTTAAGCCAACTTTTTCACTCTCCACTTTCACTTTCATCAAGAGGCTCTTTAGTTCTTTGCTTTCTGCCGTAAGGGTGGTGTCATCTGCATATCTGAGGTTATTGATATTTCTCCCGGCAATCTTGATTCCAGCTTGTGCTTCTTCCAGCCCAGCGTTTCTCATGATGTACTCTGCATCTAAGTTAAACAAGCAGGGTGACAATATACAGCCTTGACATACTTCTTTTCTATTTGGAACCAGTCTGTTGTTCCATGTCCAGTTGTTAGAAAGGCTATAAAATGAACCTGAACCAATGTTTTAAGAGTGACCTTGAACCACAAATATATGCCAAAGTTAGGAGCCTGCATATAATTTTGGACTCTTGGTGGAGTATTTTGGTTATAAATGGTGTACTGAAATCCATAGATTTTTAGTGAGATTTAAACCTAGTTGGATGTTCTTTACTAGTTGGATGTTCTCTTATTCAGTAAAGAGAACTTTAAAACTATTCTCTTAATTTGAAATGCTGTCCAAGAGCTATGTAGGAGAAGGAAATGGCAACCCACTCCAGTATTCTTGTCTGAGAAATCCCATGGACAGAGGAGCCTGGTGGACTACAGTCCATGGGGTCACAAGAGTCAGACAAGACTGCTGCTGCTGCTGCTGCTAAGTCACTTCAGTTGTGTCCAACTCTGTATGACACCATAGATGGCAGCCCACAAGGCTCCCCCGTCCCTGGGGTTCTCCAGGCAAGAACACTGGAGTGGGCTGCCATTTCCTTCTCCAATGCATGAAAGTGAAAAGTGAAAGTGAAATCGCTCAGTCATGTCTGACTCTTAGCGACCCCATGGACTGCAGCCTACCAGGCTCCTTTGTCCATGGGATTTTCCAGGTGAGAGTACTGGAGTTGGTTGCTGCTGCCTTCTCCCAGACAAAACTTCAACGAAGAGGGTGAAATTGATAGTTGCTCAGACAAGACTGAGCAACTATCAATTTCACCCTCTTCATTGTAA
The DNA here is from genome assembly GCF_019923935.1 of Bubalus bubalis. NCBI lineage: Eukaryota > Metazoa > Chordata > Mammalia > Artiodactyla > Bovidae > Bubalus > Bubalus bubalis. The sequence goes on from NC_059167.1 coordinate 42,502,401, forward strand.
GCTTATAATCACAGTTAGTTCACTTTACAGAAGAAAAGGAAAAACGCTCAGGAAATTGGCCAGCTTGCTAGTATACAAGTTCTAGTTTTAAAATGATACATAGGCTACCACAGTGAGGTATCACCTCATACCTCTCAGAATGAATATCACCAAAAAGACCACAAATAACAAATGTGGGAGAGGATGTGGAGAAAGGCATGTACACTGTTGGTGGGAAAGTAGTCAATTGGTGCAGCCACTGTGGAAGGTCCTTAAAAATCTAAAAACAGAACTACCATATGAGCCAACAATTCCACTCCTGGAACTGAAAGATATGAAAATGTACTTTTTATCCAAAACAAGTGAAAATATTAATTCAAAAAGATACTGTATCTCATTGAGATACAGCATCATTATCTACAATAGCATAGATATGAAAGCAATCTAAGTGTCCATCAACAATGAATGGATAAAGAAGATATAATATAAACCACACATATATGCACAATGGAATACTACTCAGCCATGAAAAGAAATGAAATTTTGTCATTTGCAACAACATGTATGGACCTGGAAGGTATTATTCTTAGTGAAATAATTCAGACAAAGATAAATAATGTAGGTTATCAATTATATGTGGAATCTAAAAAGTAAAACAAATATGAATATAACAAAAAAGAAACAGACTCACAGATATAGAGAGCAAACTGGTGGTTAACAGTAGGGAGAAAGAAGGAGAAGGGGCAAGACGTGGATAGGAGATTAGGAGGTACAAACTACTATGTATAAAATAAATAAGCTACAAAGATATATTGTACAGCATAGGGAATATAGCCAACATTGTAGAATAACTCTACGTGGAGTATAATCTGTAAAGATTTTGAATCACTGTGCTGCATACCTAAAACTAATATAATGTTGTAAGTAAACTATACCTCAATAAAAATATATAGGCCTGTTGTGCCTATTTAGGTGTTGTGAGGCTATGCTTAGTCACTCAGTCATGTCCGACTCTTCGTGAACCCCATGGACTGTAGCCCACCAGACTCCTCTGTGCATAGGGATTCTCCAGGCAAGAATACTGGAGTGGGTTGCCATGTCCTCCTCCAGGGGATCTTCCTGACCCAGGGATTGAACCCAAGTCTCCCACATTCCAGATGGATTCTTTACTGTCTGAACCACCAGAGAAGCCCATTTAGGTGTGTTCACTTTAATTAAGAAAGATTGGTGTTCAATATTAGCTGATGATTGAAATCATCATATCAAAAATTTCTGTGTGCAATGATGGATTGTTTTCTGGAAATATCTGGGTAGTGAGTTAACTTATAAACAGTAGATATTGAATAGTAAGCCTGATGAATTCACTGTGATTAACATTATATATTAAAGTTCAAGAAATTCATATTCAGAATACTGCTTTAAAACTTCTAGTTTCCTTATAGTCAACACAAGATGCTAAGAGACTTTGAAGGGGAAGAAATGAAGTGTTTTAAAGTTACACTTTCTCCCTATAATGATAACACAAGTTACTAATATTATTTTAGGATCATGAAAATAACTACTAAAGAGGTAAACTTACTGAGTTGTTACCATGGGCCTGGCAGAGTTATGCTCATTTTGCAGAGGCAACTTTGGCTCACAGAGGTAGGTAGCTTGCTCTAGGTTCTAAAGCTAGTGACTGTCAGGGTTGGAATATGAATGCGAGTAGGCTTAACTTCAAAGCATGCTATGCTATGCTAAGTCACTTCAGTCGTGTCCGACTCTGTGTAACCCCTAGACGGCAGCTACCAGGCTCCCCCGTCCCTGGGATTCTCCAGGCAATAACACTGGAGTGGGTTGCCATTGCCTTCTCCAATGCATGAAAGTGAAAAGTGAAGTCGCTCAGTCGTGTCCAACTCTTAGCGACCCCATGGACTGCAGCCTACCAGGCTCCTCCATCCATGGGATTCTCCAGGCAAGAGTACTGGAGTGGGGTGCCATTGCCTTCTCCGAACTTCAAAGCATAGCTTTTGTTATTAACACATGTATCATTATACTGTCACTGATATTATTAAAACATCACATATTAATTTGCATCATGCAATGGGATCATTTGCATGTAAAGAACTATAAACAGCTGAAATTATCTTCTCTATGATAGGCCCTAATGAGTACTTGGCATTTTCTTATTATTAAAAAGGCTCTATTCCAACTTGCCTTGTACAAAACATCTCCATTTATGTTCCTCTGAGTTGGGGTGGAAACCTTCAGTTTATTTGCTTACAAATTGCTAAAGATGCTGCAAAATTTGATTTGGTTGTTTTTTAAACACATTTTTGACATTTGTTAAAAACATTTATAATTCTGTTCATTAGTAAGTATCTTCATAATTGTTATAGAATACATACATATATACAGTTGGATTTCAGAGAGTAAATCAGTCAGTTTGGGGAGTATAGCCAGACAGCTCCTCTCTCTAAAGGCCACTAAATTCAAACAGAACAAACACAAAAGCAAATAAAAGAAGTCGCAGAGTTTTTTATAACAAGCACTTATGAAAGGTTGAAAAAGAAATGGTATATTGGCAAATTGGTTCTTTCTTTTGTCCACATTTACTATGTTCTCAATTTATTTCTAGTACTTTTAGGACTTTTCCCAATTAAAGGAGGCAAAAGAAAGGCAATAAAAATGATGAGTTAGTGCAAAGATAGTATGAAAAATTTTATCTTCACAGTGCTCTTTTAATATAAACATTAATACATGCTATATAATACTTAGGAGTAGACAAATGATTATAAAGTCAGAGGCAGCATAGGGATACGGAAATAACACCATATTATTTCTTTTGTTTTAAACTTTTTTCTAGTAATTAATTGACCTTGGATAAATACTGAACTATTCTGGGTCTCAGATTTTTTAAAATATAAAAAGATGGTGGTTAGAGCACATTGTTTGAATAGATTTCAATTGCAAAATGTTACCAATGGTACTAAGCAACTGAGGGATGGGATGGGAAGAAAGAGAAGGCATATTAGCTATAAATGCTGCATAATAATAAATTATCCAAAATTTAGCAACTTAAAACAGTACATATTACTTCATAGTGTCAGAGGGTGGGAGTCTAGGAGCAGCTGGGTTGAGTGGTTCTAGCTAAAGATCTCTTATGAGGTTACAGTCAGCTGTCACCAAATACTGACCCCAAATATTCATTCATCCACTTAATGGATATTGTTAAGCACATTATATGCCAGGAACTGTGCTAGTCGTTGGGGAGACAATAAAACAGAATTGAAGATAGAAACTAACTCTGCCCTCACACACAGTCTTCTTTATCTGCAACTGTCACATTCAATCTCTTTTTCCTAACAAACCTGTCGAGTCGTTTGTGCAGCACCTGCCTGCAGTGATGGCAAGAACTGAGTAGAGATACAGGTGCCGTTTAGAAGCCAAATTAAAAGGCAATTTGATCAAATTAAAAGGCAATTTGATCTAGATAATTAGGATTTAAGTTGAGAATACAATTCAATATTTATAGATCACCTTTAATGTGTAAGGTGACACTGTACAATAAAGGTTATGAAGACAAATAACTTTTGTCTTTACCGGGCTTTTATAGGAAATAATCTAGTAAGTCCTGAAAGTTACTAATACGTTTCATATGAAGAAAGGAGAGATCAGGAGAGTGAAAGTGAATACTTCTTGGTGAGCCTAAAAATGTAAAAAGGACAGAGTAGAAGAATTAGGAAAAGAAAATTTTAAATTTGAATTAAATTTGAATAAAATTTGAATAAAAGGGGGATTGGTTTAAGGATTCTGACAGAGGGTGAAGAGCTTTCCAAGTCATGAACAAGTGTGCAAAAAGGTTTGAATAAAAGGGGGATTGGTTGAAGGATTTTGACAGAGGGTGACAAGCTTTCCAAGTCATGAACAAGTGTGCAAAAAGGTATGGTTACAGTAGGGCGATTTTGGAGAATGGTGTCTTGTCCCGGCTAGCTAGAGAGTATGGTGAAGAGAAAGTAGCAACACAGAGCTAGTAAACATGCAAAATGCTTTAAAACACATTTTAACTTCATAGTACAAAAAGAGAAGATAGGAAAACAAAAGAAGAGGGTGTAGGTCAGAGGTGGGGAGATAGAATTAAAGGAGAGGTGTGAGGAAGTAAATAGAGAAAGACACAAGCTAAGGAAGAAGCAGGGAGAGAGAAGGAAAAGGAATACAGATTACAGATACATCAAGAAAAGAGAGACAAAAGGCAGAAAGGGATGCTCTGTAATCCTGAGGTCCACAGAGATTTTGACAGATGTAACCGGAGTACCCACCAGAGGTGGAGGGCATGGGGGCTCATCTTCTTGGAGAAGTTGATTGTGATTCAACTAATATTACCCTAATCACTCAATGAAATCATGTTAAAGGTCAGATATGCAAGACTACAGTTTCCTACCCTAATGTAAGGCTTTCTCAAATATATCATTGTAATAATTTATGGAGATAAGCCATCAGACCCATGGTAAATAATTGCAAATAATCTTGCATTGTATTGTTATTTCTTCAGACAATTGTAAGAACCTGAGAATATTAACTAAAGGAAATTCTTCTTGTACACTGCTGGCAAAAATACTTTGAGCTTTGCTTAGAGGGTAAGTGTGTTTTGAGCTTCTTTAAGGTTAGGAAGAAGCCAAAGTTGCACAGTTAGTCAGTGGTAGAGCCAGGAGTGCAACCTAGGTTGCTAGGTATCCAGAGATGCATTAATAAGGTCAAAGAGAAAAACATAATAAATAGCAAAGAAATCATATGCTACCACAAGAGCTTCTCAATCTTCATGCAAACAAATTTTGTTCTGGGGGTTTCACATACAAAAATTGTTTTGAAATATAGTCTTATTCACTGTAGTAATTAGTAGTTATAAGTAATAAAGAAATTTCTTTGAGATATTTTAAGATTAAAATCTAAGGAATCAAGCACAACTTTTCAAGAAATCATATCCTCCTCTATTTGTGAATTTGTACTCTATGTTTGACATCTGTGTGCAGGAAGAAATACTTACTTTAAAAAATTTAATTATAGTAAAAAAATCACATTCTTTTTACAGATATAAAAATACACACAGTTTTAGACTTATAATTATAAAATAAGAAACAAAAAGAACTGTGCTAAGTGTGCAAATGAAATAAATTAATGCCTATTGTTAATTTAAGAAAGTCCACCTCAACCCTTCAAGTCAAGTCCAGTTCATAATAAAACACTACCCAGTAGGAAACATTGCCATGTTTCAAGGATGAAACAACATCTATTTTCCTGGAGTGCATTCAAGCAAAATGTATGATATCTTACATAGAAGATAATTTCTCTTCAGACATCCAAGATTCTACATTTTGTTGGTTATGTTAACATTATCATAAACATGTTTTTCTCACATTCTAAATTTGAAGGCCATTACCATAAGAATGTTATAAGAAAGCTGTTATAAAATTAAAACAATGGTAATAATAAAATGGCTCACTCTGTCTCAGACAATTTCACAGTTTTCTGAGGAGACTGAGTGGTCCTTGTTATGTCATCTTCAAGGTTATATCAGCATCTCACAGTCCCCTAATTATCTTTCATGACCAGGTCAGAAGCCTCTGGATTTACTGAAATCTTTCTTGACTATTTTCATTTTGTACTTGTGGAAATAAAGTTCCTATTTATTATTTGCTGCATAAAACAATATTGTACTGAGGAAGAAATTTGTGAAATTTTGGTCAGTTCTTTCAAATATACCAGTCATTTTATTTTAGTTATTTATTTACACTGAAGTATTATGCCCAGCTTTTATGTTTCTTTGAAATTAATTTTTTAAAAACAGACTTTAGATACATGGTTAACAATAGCATTTTGTAAGCAATATAAAAGTTGATGGGAAATCTGTATGTTTTTACTTGTAGTTAAGTAAATTTTGGTAGAAAATGCACTAATGTGTTATTTGCTATGCTTAAAATAAATGTTCATCATCAATGATATATTTACTTCAGGTGGATTTTCTGGTAATAGTGATAATTTCATATTGATAGCTTTTGATAGCTATTTGCAATCAAATAGGCAAATTGACAGCTTTCCAAACTATCAGTAATTGTTGAAGAAACTGATTTGGGTGAAACTGTAGACTGTCCATGCTATGCTATGCTAAGTCACTTCAGTCGTGTCTGACTCTGTGCGACCCCATAGACGGCAGCCCACCAGGCTCCCCCGTCCCTGGGATTCTCCAGGCAAGAACACTGGAGTGGGCTGCCATTTCCTTCTCCAATGCATGAAAGTGAAAAGTGAAAGTGAAGTCGCTCAGTCGTGTCCAACTCTTAGCGACCCCATGGACTGCAGCCTAACAGGCTCCTCCGTCCATGGGATTTTCCAAGCAAGAGTACTGGAGTGGGGTGCCACTGTCCATGGAAAGCTATTAATGCATAAGAATATTTTTATTTAGAATGACTATATTTGTTACTATTGGGCTTCCCTGGTGGCACAGATTAGGTAAAGAATCTGCCTACAAGGCAGAAGACCTGGATTCCATCGCTGTGTTTGGAAGATCCCCTGGAGAAATGAACAACAACTCACTCTAGTATTCTTGCTGGGAGAATTACATGGATAGAGGAATCTGGCAGGCTACAGTCCATGGACTGTACCTGTACATACAGTCAGTCCATGGACATGACTGAGTGACTAACATTTACTGACTCAAAACTAGTTTAACTAAATTATCACCAACATGATGGAGAAAACAAAATCAAAGTTTCAAACAAGAGGAATAAATTGAATAAATAGCTGCTTGCCTTTTGCTTTTTGTGCAGATTAATATCTAAGGTCTTTTCAAATGAGTCAGCTCTCCGCATCAGGTGGCCAAGTATTGGAGTTCCAGCTTCAACATCAGTCCCTCCAATGAACACCCAGGACTGATCTCCTTTAGGATGGACTGGTTAGAACTCCTTGCAGTCCAAGGGACTCTCAAGAGTCTTCTCCAACACTACAGTCCAAAAGCATCAATTCTTTGGCACTCAGCTTTCTTTATAGTTCAACTCTCACATCCATACATGACCACAGGAAAAACCATAGCCTTGACTAGATGGACCTTTGTTGGCAAAGTAATGTCTCTGCTTTTTAATATGCTGTCTAGGTTGGTCATAACTTTCCCTCCAAGGAGTAAGCGTCTTTTAATTTCATGGCTGCAATCACCATTTGCAGTGATTTTAGAGCCCAGAAAAATAAAGTCAGCCACCGTTTCCACTGTTTCTCCATCTATTTGCCATGAAGGCATGGGACCGGATGCCACGATCTTAGGTTTCTGAATGTTGAGCTTTAAGCCAACTTTTTCCACTCTCCTCTTTTCACTTTCATCAAGAGGCTGTTTAGTTCCTCTTTACTTTCTGCCATAAGGGTGGTGTCATCTGCATATCTGAGGTTATTGATATTTCTCCCGGCAATCTTGATTCCAGCTTGTGCTTCTTCCAGCCCAGCGTTTCTCATGAGGTACTCTGCATATAAGTTAAATAAGCAGGGTGACAATATACAGTCTTGACGTACTCCTTTTCCTATTTGGAACCAGTCTGTTGTTCCATGTCCAATTCTAACTGTTGCTTCCTGACCTGCATATAGGTTTCTCAAGAGGCAGGTCAGGTGGACTGATATTCCTATCTCTTTCAGAATTTTCCACAGTTTATTGTAATCCACACAGTCAAAGGCTTTGGCATAGTCAATAAAGCAGAAATAGATGTTTTTCTGGAACTCTCTTGTTTTTTTGATGATCCATCACATGTTGGCAATTTGATCTCTGGTTTCTCTGCCTTTTCTAAAGCCAGCTTGAACATCTGGAAGTTCACGGTTCACGTATTGCTGAAGCCTGGCTTGGAGAATTTTGAGCATTATTTTACCAGTGTGTGAGATGAGTGCAATTCTGCGGTAGTTTGAGCATTCTTTGGCATTGCCTTTCTTTGGGATTGGAATGAAAACTGACCTTTTCCAGTCCTGTGGCCACTGCTGAGTTTTCCAAATTTGCTGACATATTGAGTGCAGCACTTTCACAGCATCATATTTTAGGATTTGAAATAGCTCACCTGAATTCCATCACCTCCACTAGCTTTGTTTGTAGTGATGATTCCTAAGGCCCACCTGACTTCACATTCCAGGATGTCTGGCTCTAGCTGACTGGGAGTGATCACATCTTCATTATTATCTGGGTCATGAAGATCTTTTTTGAAGTTCTTCTATGTATTCTTGCCACCTCTTCTTAATATCTTCTGCTTCTGTTAGGTCCATACCATTTCTGTCCTTTTTTAAGCCCATCTTTGCATGAAATGTTCCCTGGTATCTCTAATTTTCTTGAAGAGATCTCTACAGAGGATGAGATGGTTGGATGGCATCACAGACACAATGGACATGGCTTTGGGTGGACTCCAGGAGTTGGTGATGGTCAGGGAGGCCTGGCGTTCTGCGATTCATGGAGTCATAAAGAGTTGGACATGACTGAGTGACTGAACTGAACTGAACTGAACTGAAAATCTAAGGTAGATGTCAAACCCTCAAGCTTTTATGCTTCGGTAATTTAGCTTTGGCTTCTGCAATCAGAAGAGTCTTATGCACTTATAGGCTGCTCTAACCATTTGAGTGTTTTTGATTATTTTAATGCAGAAGAGCAGATAAAGAACTATAACCATTATCTAACAAACTAATTAATCTGAAGTTGAACGGGCAGAGATATGAATCAATGCATTATGCTCCTGCTTAATATCTATGGTGTTGGAGCACCAGATGACTGGACATGACCTCAGGCACTTTCATAAATTACTAAGACTTCTCTTTTCAACCTTCTCCTTGGCATCACCCTCCTGATGTTTCCCCAACTCTTCTGTTTCTCCTCATATCTCCTAATTGCTTTTCCTTGCTACTCCCTTTTCCTCCCTGCTTTCTCTTTCTTTTCTCTCTCTTTTCTTCCTAACTCTTTCAGCTTCTTTTCTCTATTTCTTTGCTTTTAACTACACATGATATATTCCCTGGTAGCTCATCTGGTAAAGAATCCGCCTGCAATGCTGGAGACTCTGGTTTGATTCCTGGGTCAGGAAGATTCTCTAGAGAAGGGATAGGCTACCCACTCCTGTATTCTTGGGCTTCCCTGATGACTCAGCTGGTAAAGAGTCCACCTGCAATATGGAAGACCTGGGTTTGATCCCTGGGTTGAGAAGATCCCCTGGAGAAGGGAACAGCTACCCACTCCAGTATTCTGGCCTGGAGAATTCCATGGACCGTATGGGGTTGCAAAGAGTCAGACATGACTGAGCAACTTTCACTTTCAATATCAAATTAATGTTAATGTTAAGTAATAAATGAGTAAATTCCCTGTACTTGAATTTAAAAAGCAATATAAAAAGAATAATGTCTATTTATTGCATTAAAAAACCTACTTATAATTACAACTTTATAAAAATAGACAGGAAAATGAAAATAAATATAACAGTGGTATGTTCAGGTGATTCTCTTTATTCTTTTTTTTTTTTTTTAGTGATTTCCAAGTACTTGATGAGCATATATTAGTTTTTTAATGAACATAAACATTTATATCTATGTTTATATATGTATACATTTAATTATAGTAAACTAATGTTGCTTTTTAAATATGTGGGTCTCCTTTCCTCTTTCAGTCACAGTCTGGTAGGATTAGAAAGGCTCCTCTAACCACTAGCAGTCTAAGAAATCCAAGACCTATATGTGTCAAACCTTTTCTTGAAGCTCTCTAAGAATGGAACCTCCTGCAATCCATTTCAGTATTATATTACCCAAACAGTTGAAACACTTTCTCATATTGAGAAATCATTCCTGCTTTAAGCCCTTCATCATGTTATTTTTCTCTGTGTATGAATAATAGATTGACATGACTAATAAAACACTTTCATATACTTAAGAGAAATCATGGAGATCTTCTCTGTCTATAATCATTCCTTGATGATTTCATCTAGTCTCATGGCAAATGACCACTAAACTAGTTATAGATCCTCATGTAGTTCTGGACAATTTTAGAACAGTCCATTCCTGTTCTCTAACAGAAGCCAGGAACACTGTATCACATCTCCAATATTTGACTAGTGAATAGTAATAATGCCTGACATTTTTGAAACTCTTGTGTGTGTAAGGCACAAAGCTAAGCAAGTCACATGTGACAACTAATTTAATTTTCAGATAAATTGAATGAGGGAGGCACTAATTATTTTTCTTTTAAAAATGAGGAAATAAAGCCTCAGAAGGATTGAGTAACTCTAAATAGACTTATTGTCTGAATAAAAACTTCTTTGAGGCTTCAAATAGGTATAGTTAAATGAGTTTAGTTTGTTTGCAAGCTTTTAGGACTTCTTCTTTTGTGCTTTAGAAGCCTTTATGCCTACTTTCTGTACTTTCTGGTTATACTCTCTATCATTGAAAAAGGTTTGGTAAGTGACTTCAAAATAAGTGAGAGATTTCTAATAATTAATATTTTATACGACAAAGAGGAAATGATGCCCCTAATATTATTTAAGTAATTACTTAACTAGTGTAATGAACAAATGACACCTGAGCAGGGGATCAGTGGGCCAGAGTTCTGGCTCCTACCTGTGGCTTGTATTATGAATTTTACAAATTATTTAATTTTCCTCAGCCTCTATTCTTTATAAGAAGATTAAACCAGGTGATCTAGATCTCATTTAGCTCTAAAAATCCTGTAACAATTTTAAGTGGTTTTTGGCTACTTAAAATGCTGGGCTGACTAAGAGATAGGGCTATGATTAGAGATGTGAAAGATGCTTTCAGTCCACAGAGAACTATGTACTCTTTCCAGTACTATCTCAGGCTGTGTTACCAAGTCCAAGCTTTTCTTGCTGCTGTAAGTAATTTCCATCTACACATGCTCATACTGAGCTTCTAATACTCTCTTCTATTTAACTTCTGTATGGAATGTAACTACCATGAAATCAGTCTATCCATAATCTAAAATAAGACCATGAATTAGTAAATGATTTTTACTCCTTTACCACTAAACCATTCTCTATGGGACAGTCCTTTTAATATATAAAGACAGTTGTATTTTTATTTAAGCTGATCTTTTCTATGCTAAACAATGTAAATTCCCTCAGCCATTACCTTTCAATGCAATTTCCTAGCCTCTTACCTTTAGTTCTCCAAGGATACCATCCACAGTGAGGTACCCAGAACACAAAGCTCCAAATTGAGCAGGGTGAGGCTAACAACAGCTGGACAACTGCTTCCTAAGCCCCACTTAACTTCTATTGTAAGGCGGCCAAATCTTGCAATTAATGTATTTTGGAGCAGAAGTACTAGACTATTGGCTCATCTTAAGCTTGTGAACTAAAAGTTCCACATCACTTTCAAATGACTTGTTGCCAAGTCAGGTCTGTTCTGCTTCTGTACTTGTGAAGTTGCTGTTTTTAATCTGTATTTATAGCACTTTGGCATTACCTTTCTAAAACTGCATCATGTTGGTATCATCTTAACATTCTTGTCAATCAGTAAAAAAAATAAAGTTGCATGTGAAGAGGTCAGATATTCCTTGCTATTGCTTAACTTTAGAGATCCTGTCATCCTGGTAATTTTGAATACGATGATTCTTGACTTGGGAAACAGGCCTTTAGAAACACATGGAGGAAACATGTCACGGATTTATGAAGAGAAGACAGTGTCATGCTGAATCACAAACTAGACTGTGACATTGCACATTCATACAAATATGGTTACATGGACTCATACAGAGAGGAACAGTAATGCGTGTGCCAAAGTGTAAGTCCATATGAGAAACAAATGAAAAACATAAAGCTGTAGGATTAACGTGCATTCTTAGAGGGCAATTCACTAGAAAGAAACCCGTAATGGAATTAGGAGAGCAGAAAGTGAATTTAGTATATATGTCAAGACTCAGAGCTGACAGGAGACATTAACTGAGTAACTGAGGAAGTGTATGCTCATGGATCTCCTCCTCATCTTTCATCAGTTTTCTCTTATTACAGGCTATCCCTTTCCTCCAAATCTTGGGACTTTTACTGTAACTCCTGACTCTCTAGAGCTCCTTGCTCTGGGCCTTTGTCTCTAATTATGTTGTTATAGACTTCCTTCCCTTGCTATGATCCTTCAAGACTTTGCTGAATGTTGATTTTTCAGAGCCCTCCTTTCTACCAACCATGCAATTAGAAATCCATTTTTAAAATTGATGTTATAATGGTTAATAGCTCATTGTGTAAACTTCCTCAGGGTATATGCCTTTTAGCTGTGGATCCCCCTAGGGATATGATGCTTTATATGGAGCAATTAGTTTCCAGTGATAAGATTTCAGGGAGGTTTCAGGCAAGAATATGGGAAATATATGTGTTTGGAGACAAAATTCCTTTATGCCCCTTGATTCCTATACTATAGGTTTTCCATTACTTTCTTAATCTTTAAATCCAATTAAAACAAAAATTAAAGTTGAACTTGTCATAATAGTGCATTGGAAAATAAACCTCATCTTATTTTTCAGTAACATTTGTCCCAGGCAGTTGGATAGCTTAGGTTCTCTGGAGCTGCCTTGTTATTCTTTTACACATGTGGACTGAGCCTGTTTGGAAAATATAACTAGTTTAGAGGTGTAGTTAGCATATGTTCAGCTAATCAACTCTCGAATGGACCAAGAAAATGTATTGTCCTGTTCAGTGCCATCTACATGTGGGGGAGGCAGGGAATTCAAATTCTACAAAACTGGTTTTTAAGAGACAGTTTAACTGCACCAAAATTTTGAATCAGATATAAACCCAATGACCTCAAAAAAGTAAAACAATTAAGCATTAACACATGGTTGCTTCTAAAATATTAACTAAGAATGTGGCTACTTATATGTGAAATGAATGTTACTGTCATTGAATTCTAAGCAACTTAGATTTTGCCAGTTTCTATTAAAGACTGTGTGCATGTGTGTGTGCTAGGTTGCTTTAGTCGAATCCAACTCTGTGCGACCCTATGGACTGTAGCCTTCTAGGCTCCTCTGTGCATGAGATTATTCAGGCAAGAATACTGGAGTGTGTTGCCATTTCCTCCTCCAGGGGATCTTCCCAACCTAAGGATTGAATCTGCGTTGGCAGGCGAGTTGTTTACCACTAGAGCCACCAGAAGTGAAAAGTGAAGTCGCTCAGCCATGTCCTACTCTTTGCGATCCCATGGACTGTAGCCTGCCAGGCTTCTCCATTCATGGGATTTTCCAGGGAAGAATACTGCAGTGGGTCGCTATTTTCTTCTCCAAGAGCCACCTGAGAAGCAACTCAAATTGGATAACTACTATAATAATACTAACATTGAAATACAATAATAATATCTTAATACAGTTATATGTCAAAGAGCTTAATGTTCTATGAGAGAAGAAATTATAAACAAAAATTTAAAAACTATTATTAGGTACAAAATTGATATCAAAGGAGCAAAGTTTCTTCTGTGAATTGTTGAAAAAAGTAAACAGTAAATTTTTTAATGCAACATTTAATTTAGACAGAAATTTATTCCTCATTGGAAATAAAGTTTAATAAAATGTTCAAAGGTTAAGCCAATGCAAACTCTAACCATAACAACTATGTGTCAGGTTATAATAAGACTAAATTTTAAAATCTTAATTTTACTGAAATTTTAGTCTTTATATTGTAATTTTTCCCACATCCTCTTATATCTCTTCCACAATTCACCTTTATCTGTACTTAGTTTTCAATAGATTCATTTACACTGATATTTTGAGTAAATATGAAATGACAGACTATCATAAGTGTGTCACTAATAAATTATTACTAATTAATTTTTAAGTATATCTCAAATCATGAGAAATACCTTTTTGCACTGAAGGCCTTATTGAGGATTGATACTCCTAATTTTTATTTATTTATTTTAATTGGAGGATAAGTGCTTTACAACTTTGTGCTAGTTTCTGCTGTATAACAATGTGAATCATCTGTAAGTATACATATATCCATCCCCCCCCTCTTGAACCTCCTCTCCACCGCTCCATCGCACCCCTCGGGGTCATTACAGAGCACCAAGCTGAGCTTCTTGTGCTTTATACCAGCTTCTCACAAGCAATTTATTTTACACATGGTAGTGTATATAAATCAATGCTACTCTCTCAATTTATCTCACCTTCTCCTTCTGAAGCTCGTAATTTCTAAAAACCACTTTATTAAGGCATGCCTGATATACAAAAACATATACATATTCAATGTATGTATATAATGATAAGCAATACTAGTCAGAGTTTTGAACATTAAATTACCTTACTAATTCAGATATGTGAAAATTATATGAACACTAGTTGACATTAATTTCTATACTAGCTGTAAAATGTGATGTTTGGTAAACAAATTAATAAGTAACCATAAGCTATTAGAGAAACCAAAATACTGTTTTCTGTCACCTGAGGGAAAAGTTGTCAGTTTCTGTCAATTGTTCTGCAGTTTCAAGCCATTTTTTTTTCATTCAAGTAATACATTAAAGAGAGCTTCTTGGATATGAATCTTTTGGAAATGTAATAAAGAAGTCCTAGTTTGGATTCAAATCCAAGCTAAGACACAAACATTAGCCATGGGCAAATTACATAATCTCTATGAATCTTGTTTTCTTGTTTATTGAGTAACAGAGATATTATCTAATTTATAGGATTAGGAAGTTATTAAAACAATGAGTATATGTAAAGCACAGAAAAGGGTATAGTAAATATAAATACAGTCATGTCCAACTCTTTGCCATCCCATGGACTGTAGCCTGCCAGGCTCCTCTGTCCATGGAATTCTCCAGGAAATAATACTGGAGTGGGTAGCCATTCCTTTCTCCAGGGGATCTTCCTAACTCAGGGATCAAACCCAGGTCTCCCACATTGCAGGTGGATTCTTTACCATCTGAGGCACCAGGAAGCCCAGGAATACTGGAGTGGGTAACCTATCCCTTCTCCAGGGGATCTTCCTGACCCAAGAATGGAACCAGGTCTCCTGCATTGCAGGTAGATTCTTTACCAGCTGAGCTATTAGGGAAGCCCAATTTATAGGATTATGAGGTTATTAAAACAATGAGTATATGTTAAGCACAGCAAAGGGTATAGTATATATAAGTACCCAGTAAATGTTGACTACTAAGTGCCTAACTTACTATGAAAAGGACAAAAAGAGGACAAAACTAAAAAGATATTTTAAATATTCTAAAGTCAGGACTTATCACTTTAACCTTGTTTTCCTTCCAGACAGTCCAAATTCACAGAATGTTGCTCTTGCTAAAACCTGTGCTGCCAATATAATGATGACTGTTCTCCTTTCTTTTAAACCTGTGGAAATCTTGGATAATCATCCAAAAATACTGCATCAATGTACATGAAGAGTTATAGCATGTTTGGTCCCCCAGTCTATATTCTATACTATGATAACTGTCATTTTCTACTCATATAGTCCTAAATAATTGTATCTATAAGTGTCACTTTGCTTATGACCTATATGCTGATTATCCTGAAATCTGAAATTCCATTCCTCTTTTTTTTCTTGAGCTCTTGGTCCATATAGCTAATTGTTACTAGATAATTCTCCTGATAGCCTCCAGGCATTTCAAGTTCAGTATGTTCCCAAATGAACTCATAATCTTTCTCAAACCTGCTCTTGTCTTCTATTCCTTACATAAGAGCTATGCCATCCTCCATCCAGTTGACCCAACTGGAAACCCTGCATTATTCCTCTTCATTAACTCACATTTTCTGTCACTGAGCCCTCCTACTATTCTATTGCTTAAGTATTTCTCAGCTTGGATCCTCAAGTCTCCTCGGAAACTGGTGCAGCTGAGAGGCAGTGTGGTACAATAAAAAGATGTGTCATACAGGCCTGGGTATGAAATTTTGCTTTACCCCTAGTCTATAATTTAGAGCTATAAATTTAATGTTCTCAAACCTTAGTTCTTCACTTGTAAAATGCATTGCACAAAGGTTAAACTGTAGAATGTATATATAACAGGAGATTATCAGTAAATATTAATTCATTTCCCTTTTTTCTCTTCTTCCGCTATCTAGCCATTCCTCTTGAAATTCATTTAGTTAAGGCTCTTGTCACAGTCCCACCCACTAATCTCTTAAATATCTACATTTTCCATTTTCTCAGCTTTGAATCCATACTTCAGGCTGTCACTGTGTGTCTTTCTAAACCCAAAACTTGATCATTGTATTCCTACTTACAGTGCTCATAATTTGATGGTTATGTAACACCTACAGGACCAAATTCAAATATTTGGCTTCAACCTCACTTGCTATTCCCCTCTTTCTTTTCTTCTACCTATACACTTGTTTGCTGTGATTCAAATATATCAGTATTTTTCACACTTCTGTGTATTTCCATTGGCCTATATTTAACCTCGTTCTTTCTCTATTGAGTAAGGAGACAAAACATATCCAGGAAACACTTTAACAACAAAAATTAGAGTGCCTGTCATCATGCCACACTGAAGTAGAATTAGCATGTTATTCTGGGCTTCCCTGGTGGCTCAGAGGGTAAAGCATCTGCCTACAGTGTGGGAGACCTGGGTTCAATCACTGGGTCGGGAAGATCCCCTGGAGAAGGAAATGGCGACCCACTCCAGTACTTTTGTCTGGAAAATCCCATGGACTGAGAAGCCTGGTAGGCTACAGTCCATGGGGTCGCAAAGAGTCGGACACGAAAGAGCAACTTCACTCACTCTCAGAAGAAAGGATTAAATAAATTGCCTTTGGAATCCCTGAAATATATCAAGGATCATCCAGAGGTCCACAGAGGGAAAACACTTGTTAGATCTCTTCCATGTAGTAGTTCCTCCCCCTTTTCCCATTTCCAGTTGAATTCCAGAAAAACAGAACATACAGAGAGAATGGGGGAAGAATATTAACCTATGTAAAAATCCTGGTAATAATAATGATAGCCAATATTTATTGTGTCACTGCTTTGTATATAGAAAATATTTACCTATCAGCATGTCCCCAGGGCTTCCCTGATAGTTCAGTTGGTAAAGAATCTGCCTGCAATGCAGAAGACCCCAGTTCAATTCCTGGGTCGGGAAGATCCACTGGAGAAGGGATAGGCTACCCACTCCAGTGTTCTTGGGCTTCCCTTGTGGCTCAGTTGGTAAAGAATCTGCCTGCAATGCAGGAGACCTGAGTTCGACCCCTGGGTTGGGAAGATCCCCTGGAGAAGGGAAAGGCTACCCACACCAATATTCTGGCCTGGAGAATTCCATGGACTATATAGTCCATGGGGTTGCAAAGAGTTGGACATGACTGAGCAACTTTCACTTCACATGTCCCCAAGTAAATTCAATTCTTCTGTGAAATTCCCTATTAATGAGTATTGGTTCCACTCAATTTATCTATACTTTTAATATAGATGAAATCTTAAAGATCTATTTATTCTCCACAACAACTGTACTCATAAAACACTCTACATGCCTTAAGTCTCACCACCCTCCATCAGCCAATTCCAGGGGTTTTGGAGAGCTTGGATTGAAAGCATGGACTATCCTTACAGAGCAGAACAATGTAAAGTTCAGTTTGGGGACCATCTATGTTAGGGTAGTAAAGTCAACAACTTTACTTGTTAAAAGCTTGTTTTCTATATCTCAGTCCACACCCACTGAATCAAAATCTCCGTTATTAGTTCTCTCAGGTGATTGGTCTGCATGCTAAAGATTAAGAACCTTAAGTCTAGGTGGAATGTCTGTTCATTGATGTCTAGGTGACATTCCTGTTTATCAACATGTCATCACTGTGCTAGGTGCTGAAAACAAAAGGTTAACCAGGCGGACGTGGTATCCCTAATATATAGAGGTCATTAAGTGAAGTGAAATGAAGTGAAGTCGCTCAGTCATGTTCGACTCTTTGCGACCCCATGGACTGTAGCCTACCAGGCTCCTCTGTCTATGTGATTTTCCAGGCAAGAGTACTGGAGTGGGTTGCCATTTCTGTCATAGTTGTTATGAATTCATCTAGCATGAAAATCAAAGTCAATCTATATTTCTGTATTTTTTTCTTTTGTTAAATATCTGTTCTTTGATGAACACCATATGTAAAAAACATGCATCAAAAGTCAGTATTTTTCAAAACAATTTTGTATTCTCTGAAGTAAAGCAAGTGTAATAAGGGCATGGTAAAGTAATAAGTGCTAGACCATACAGGTATTTAAATGCAGCATTCTGAGATATATAAGATAGTATTTTTTTTACTGAATTAATAATATAATTTACTGAATTATAACTATCAGTTATAAATAGGATTTATAGAAAAGTCCTGTAAGAAATATTTTTAACAGCTTAATTTCTTACCAAACATCTCTTACTCCTACAGACACACGTTTTAGATGGCAGTATTTAAAAGAATGCTTTTGGTGTTTTAAGTAGATGTGCATGCTATTTTCTTGCTCAAAGTAGGAGAAATAAGAAAATATACTTTTAGGAAAACTGCTCTACTTTGGGTATAGTCAATATGAGAAAATTTTCAGTTTGTCTCAAGTATGTAATCATTTCACTGTTGGGTATTATTGAACCATGGTTTTATTCTTTTATTTTGGTACTCAGAAATATGCTTCTTTCCGTTTTCACTGTAGAACTAAAAGTGTGTTGGAAACTGCTCCAGAATGGGGACTGTGTTGTGGAGGAAAATATCAGGAAAACTGTGGAAGAGCTTCCATGAACATAAATAAGACCTGGCTCAAATGCTGTTACATGCTTTAATTTTTCTGTCTTTTATAACTACTTTCAAAAGACATTCTAAAACTTTACAGGTATTAGAGAATTTTTTGTTAATCATATTTTATTGAGACTTTTTTTCCACTTCTTATTCCATACACATTTCAGAGTTAATTTTTCAGAGTTTTATTTTTTTACCCTATTTTACTCTGAGACCCAAATTATTACCAAAATTCCCATAATATGTTTGATGATCATATTATATAATAGCACTCTTTGTAAAAGAAGTAGAAACATATTTAAAAGTTGAAAGTAACAATGGAAAGAGAAAGCAGCTGAATAGTATCTTACATGACATATTGTTTCTGCCAACTAAAATTACTTGACAGAGTTAAGAAAGGTTAATGTAAAATGTAATGCTATGTAGGTAACATTTGAAGCAAAATTGCTGAAAACCTATATAACCATTTGTTCACAACTATAGCATTTCTACCATGGGCAAGCATTTATATACATATGTTTGTCTTCTCCCATCTCAAGAAGTTAATGCTCTAAAAGGAAAAATAACTACACAAGTAACTAAAATAAGGCCGGATATTGTAAGTGTTCTTTCTCAAAGGAGTGAGAGATATATTTTGGGAATTCGTGAAAAGGGCAAAAGAGGGGAGGATCAAGTACTCTGGCTTAGCTTTGAGAGATGAACAAAACATTGACAGATGAACATGGGTGGAAGGTTACTTTGTAGTCTCAGTGAGCAAAAGATTTAGAGTTGTGAGGATCAGTGGCAGTCTAACTTCATTGATGAGTGATAAGATGGGAAAAGGATAAATGACTGCTCCCACAATATGTATAACACTGTGTTAAGTGTCTTGTTGTTTAGCCACTAGGTCATGTCCAGCTCTGTTGGAGACCCCACGGACTGTCCACAGGATCCTCCAGGCAAGAATGCTGAAGTGCAGTTGCCATTCCCTTCTCCAGGGGATTTTCCCAACCCAGGGATTAAAGCCATGTCTCCTGCATTGGCAGGTGTTTTTGTTTGTTTGTTTTACCCCTGAGCCACCCAGGAAGCCTGCTAAATGTAGTACATGTAATTTAATTTAAAAAATTGACAGGATTGCCCCTATATTTCAGAGATGAAAAGTCAGAAATGGAAAAGTTAGTTACCCTGCTAAGAGCACAGAGCTGTTAATTAGAGGAATCCAGATTTAAAGCCATATCCTCAAACCAGTATTATTTTTATTACTACACAATGGTACTGAAATATGAAGACTATAATGCAAGGCAAGGACTCTGCATTTCATTTCATGGACCATGGAGCATTATCAAAATCTTATACGCAGTGTCGTTTCTTAAGGAAAGCAGGAGGCTGCTTCCCGGGTGAACTGGACTGGGAAAAGAGTGGGTTAAGAGAGAAAGTTCAGTTAATACTATAACATTCCAAGTGTGGTAACAATGGTATTGGTAATAGAAATGCAAAAAACACTGGCAAACTATCCCACAGGTGGAATTCATAGCACTGGTAACTAGATGTAGCAGATTAGAAATAAGAATTTTTTTAAAAAGCATTTACATTTATAAACTAGATGATTTGGAAAATTGTGATGCCATTAAACAAAACAGGAAAATCAAGGGGACTTAACTTGAAATTTGGTGAAATGTAACTGTGCTGGGCTAAGCCGCTTCAGTCGTGTCTGACTCTTTGTGACCCTGTGGACAGTAGCCTGCCAGGCTTCTCTGTCCACGGGATTCTCCTGGCAAGAATACTGCAGTGGGTGGCCATGACCTCCTCAAGGGGATCTTCCAGACCCAGGGATCTAACCCGCATCTCTTATGTCCCCTGCATTGGCAGGCGGGCTCTTTACCACTAGCATAATCTGAGAAGCCCAAAATATAACTACTTGCATCAATTCTTAAAAATCTATAGCAATAGCTTTTATAAGAATGAATGTATAGTCAAAATTCCTCCAACAACAGGAAACTTTATCATTTTCATTTTTCAAGAGGAGAGAAACCAGAGTGCAGACTTGGGAAATGAGTTTACCAGCGTGATCTTCAGAATCTTTGAAGTGGTCTCAAGGTACCAATGATGATAGATTGCCAATGCATTATTAATTCAGTATTTATTATAGAAAACAGAAGGCAAGCATTGAGGCTTCATTTATTATATTATTTAAAAATTAGATAGTTTGTGGGTGCATTATATTAAAGAAACCTAGGAGTTTTTATAGTCTTGATTAAATGGTATATTTCTAAAAAGGGCTTATAATAGTAAAATGAAATTGAACAATTCATTCATTTTGTGTGTTACGTCTATTACTGATATTTTTTCCTTTGGTTAGATAATACTTTCTTAATTTTTTCCCAACCCAGTATTCACTTCATAGCAAAAGTGTTGTTGGGGAGAGCAAACGAG
The DNA here is from genome assembly GCF_019923935.1 of Bubalus bubalis. Lineage (NCBI taxonomy): Eukaryota > Metazoa > Chordata > Mammalia > Artiodactyla > Bovidae > Bubalus > Bubalus bubalis. The sequence continues at coordinate 42,523,465 of NC_059167.1, forward strand.
TTAAAATATGTTAAGATTTTCTGAAAATTTAGTGAAAGGTGCTAAGGTGAGGGCTTCAACTCGATAAGATGAGTAAGTCTAGGTTATTTATAATTACTAACATCAACTATTAGTTCCCTGGACAAAAAGAACAAAAAAAAAGCATTTAAATAGTCACAATCCACAAAAAAGCTATTATTTGGCTTTGAGTCATATGTAAAGGTCATTTAAACTCATAAACATGCACTTCCAGCCTAGTTAACTTGTGTTTCTAATTAATTATCATTTAGAGGTTTTAGTTTTATTTGGATTATTTTTCATCCAAGATTTTCCTGTTCCCTGTTTCCCAATTTAAGATTCAACACACTTTATGCATTTTAAAATAATACTCACTGGAAGAAACTCTTTAAGAAAGCAATGACTAGAAATTCCTTTTTACTATTGCCAAACTTTTGTCTTTATAGAAATCAGAGTGAACTTTATGTTCCCATATTTTCTAACTCTCATACAAAGTGAAAATGTAATACACCAGACAACAAAACTCAAAATCAACTTCATGATAATGTTTCATAAAAGCAATGGGATTAGTTACAGTTGTGGATACTTTTGAAGTTCCTAAATTTGTCTTTTAAAATTTATTCTATAAATTTAATTAAAAGACAAAAAATAAGCTTTGCAGATAAATTCAAAACTTTTTTTTTGTGCACAAGTATTTTGCTTACTTTTTTTTACTAGGCTGCCCAACATTCTGCTCTTTAACTATAATTGGTTAATTTTTATTTTTTATTATGTTATAAGAGTTACCACTGGTTGTAAAAATATGATCTGCTATCCAGGTCAGTAAGACAATTCCTTTGATTATCCTTATTTCCTATTTTTTTAAAAAAGACTGCTGCTGAGTCACTTCAGTCATGTCCGATTCTATGCGACCCCATAGACTGCAGCCCACCAGGCTCCCCCGTCCATGGGATTCTCCAGGCAAGAACACTGGAGTGGGTTGCCATTTCCTTCTCCAATGCATGAAAGTGAAAAGTGAAAGTGAAGTCGTTCAGTCCTGTCTGACCCTCAGCGATCCCATGGACTGCAGCCTACCAGGCTCCTCTGTCCATGGGATTTTCCAGGCAAAGAGTACTAGAGTGGGGTGCCATTGCTTTCTCTTGTAATCAATGCTTGACCATATCCTGTCCTTCTTTGGTGATATGAATACAAATATGTGACCCCATGGACTGTAGCCCACCAGGCTCCTCTGTCTGTGGGACTTTCCAGACAAGAACACTGGAGTGGGTTGCTATTTTCTTCTCCAACAAACATTACAGAGTATCTTAAAAGTTTCCGGGGAAGTTTCAGAATGCTCTCAGTCTTTGTTCAAGAGAGGGAATGTGTATGCATGTGTGTGCATGCGTGTATCTGTTTCTCCTACCACATTGCAGTTGGCTGCAGGGGTAATTTGGAGGAGAGATCTGTATGTTTGGCCACTTTAAACATGGAAGGTAGGCTCTCAACAGGCTCTGTGTGTCAGGTGCACTGGATGCCTGCAGCAAGCTCAGAAGCTTTCTCAGAATACCTATTATTAGTAAATCTAGTGCATTTCCTGAATGTCCTCATCCTCATACGTCCATACAGTGTTGTATATTCTTGTGGCGTGGTATTCTTTTCTTTATTTTGAGGTAGAAGAGGGAAAACTGTTTAAGAAGGAACCTGGATTTCAGCATCATATTTAATGCTTCTCCTTTCCCATCTGATAAAGTGGTTACAGTTTCCTATATCTTTATCTTAACATATCTTAAAAGTCTGCTTGGTTTCTTTTCTATCTCTTATTCTGTAAATTTTGTTTTTATGAAATTCATAGAATATGGAACATCAGTTCAGTTCAGTTCAGTCACTCAGTCGTGTCTGACTCTTTGCAACTCCATGAATTGCAGCACACCAGGCCTGCCTGCTGCTGCTAAGTCACTTCAGTCGTGTCTGACTCTGTGCAACCCCATAGATGGCAGCCTACCAGGCTCCACCATCCCTGGGATTCTCCAGGCAAGAATACTGGAGTGGGTTGCCATTTCCTTCTCCAATGCATGAAAGGGAAAAGTGAAAGTGAAGTCGCTCAATCGTGTCCAACTCTTTGCGACCCCATGGACTGCAGCCCACCAGGCTCCTCTGTCCATGGGATTTTCCAGGCAAGAGTACTGGAGTTGAAAAGCCATTGCCTTTTCAACGGGCCTCCCTGTCCATCACCAACTCCCAGAGTTCACTCAAACTCATTCCATTGAGTCAGTGATTCCATCCAGCCATCTCATCCTCTGTTGTCCCCTTCTCCTGCCCCCAATCCCTCCCAGCATCAGAGTCTTTTCCAATGAGTCAATTCTTTGCATGAGGTGGCCAAAGTATTGGAGTTTCAGCTTTAGCATCAGTCCTTCCAAAAAACACCCAGAACTGATCTCCTTTAGAATGGACTGGTTGGATCTCCGTGCAGTCCAAGGGACTGTCAGAGTCTTCTCCAACACCACAGTTCAAAGGCATCAATTCTTTGGTGCTCAGCTTTCTTCACAGTCCAACTCTCACATCCATACATGACCACAGGAAAAACCATAGCCTTGACTAGACGGACCTTTGTTGGCAAAGTAATGTCTCTGCTTTTCAATACGCTGTCTAGGTTGGTCATAACTTTTCTTCCAAGGAGTGTCTTTTAATTTCGTGGCTGCAGTCACCATCTGCAGTGATTTTGGAGCCCAAAAAAATAAAGTCTGACACTGTTTACACGGAGCATAGTTATAACTAATATTTGTATGATGTGGTATATTATTATTTTATGCTTTTAAAAATGATCAAACACATTTTCAGAGGCTATGGGCAGGCTGTGGGTCACAGCATGAGCTGTACCTGAAGCCTGAGGCAAAGTGTGTTGGGGCCAGATCATCTCGACTCCTAAGAGTCACTGGGCTGTATCTTTTACCAGCTCCACAGTTATCTCTTAAACTAGGTTTGGAGCTTGATAATGATATGAAATTGGACATGTGGGAGTATTTACACCATGGAAACTGGCAAATACAAATCAGAGCCTTTTCTTCTGCAGAGTAAATTGTTAGATATTTACTAGCACACCCACTGCCTGGAGCTGAAGTTTCCACAGCTATCACCTTCCTCCTTGGCACCATACCTCACGACTGCCTCATTTGTCTCTACCAAAACCAGACTTCACATTTCGTTAGTGCTATGGCAACTCATACATGAAAAGTCAGACCAGAACATCAAGTATGATACAAGAGGCAGGCCCTGGACTTTGAAGAGAGGAAGAACACTGATATCCTCTCCCTGGTACTTACTGAAGTTACTTCTGAAGTTCTCCCATGCCCTACCCCTCACAAAAAGCCCCCAAAACTTATTGTCCCTAGAAATTGATAAACTGTACACTTAATTACATCATCTATAATCACTGATACACACACAGTAAGCAATATGCTCAGACATATAGTTATGCTTAAGAAAAGTAAAGTGTAATTTTTAGTGGAATAAATATAATTTACATGTTGTGGGTAAGTACTGGGTGTCCACATATAATCTCTGAATGCACTGTAGGTTCTGGAATATACATGAAATCAAATTAGCTCAAATTCTAAGGCTGTCATACCAAGATTCCTTTGTTTTTACTACTTATATTTTGACATTTCTTCACAGTGTATGCAATCATTACCAAGTATTTGAGGTGGGAGTATTAGTGAATTCCAAAAATGTTCTAACAACAGTCAAGTCATAAAACAAATATTTTAACCCCCACACATTGCATTCATTATAGCCTGAAAAAAGTCAGTCTTATATATTAATTACTGAACGATTCTTAAACCCTTCTGGCACTTGTAAAAATTGTACAAGTTCTCTGACTTGGCAATATAATTTTCTGTACTGAGCGGAGGCATATTAGAGGTCAAAGCTGTATGGTCTTCATATGTAAAGTAACTATCAAAGATGAGAGTCATATGTTTGCTTTTTGTTTTACTTGTTTTTTTTTTCATATATTGATTTTTATATTTCTTTCTTAAAGAAATTCTGCCCAAGCTAAACTCTACTATGTCAGGATCCAGTGTGGATAGTTGGCATCCATGTACCATATTATCCCTTGCCTACCTCTTCCATTTGTCTTAGTCTAGTTCTCTCTAGTCTGTTTCTCACCGATTCAAATACTGCCCATCTTGATGGACTTTTTCAAGACTGTCCTGTTTTCAGAAGTCCTTTCTTCCTGGACTGACACTAATCTATTCTCTTCCTTACTATTTTGCCACTGAGAGTTTTTCCTATCATGTGGGCTAATAGCAGGTCTCTATTTCCTAAAGGGAAATAAATAAAGGGGGCTGCCCCAGGTGGCGCTAGTGGTAGAGAACCTGCCTGGCAATGCAGGAGATGTAAGAGACACGGGTTCTATCCCTGGATTGGGAAGATCACCTGGAGAAGGAAATGGCAATCCACTCCAGTATTCTTGCCTGGAGAATCAGAGGATCCTGGTGGGTTACAGTCCACAGGGTTGCAAAGATTCAGACATGACTGAAGTGACTTAACACACATTTTTTTTTTTTTTAAACTTTACATAATTGTATTAGTTTTGCCAAATATCAAAATGAATCCACCACAGGTATACATGTGTGCCCCACCCTGAACCCTCCTCCCTCCTCCCTCCCCATACCATCCCTCTGGGTTGTCCCAGTGCACCAGCCCCAAGCATCCAGTATCGTGCATCGAACCTGGACTGGCAACTCGTTTCATACATGATATTTTACATGTTTCAATGCCATTCTCCCAAATCTTCCCATGTATACCTGTGGCAGATTCATTTTGATATATGGCAAAACCAATACAATATTGTAAAGTTAAATAATATCAAATTAAAAAAAAGAAGAAAAAAAAAAAAAAAAGCAATTCATTTCTCAAAGAGAGCTACCAATTAGTTTTTCTGTATTTCCCATACACTGAGCAATAGATCTGTGTATAATTCTAGACATGGCAGTTACACAGCCAAAAACTTTGTTTTATTGTATTTAGATTCAAAAACTATCAAACCGACATACTCCTTGGTCATTACTATGCTTATAAAAAGAACAGTGGCTTATTTGACATCAGGTGTGTTTTTCAATGCAAACTGTAGCTTATCTGAAAAACTGTATATTTCATTCTCTGGCACTTCTCCACACTTAATGCTACACGTCTTGTCTTTCAGTGAAAAAAGCATGTACTCTTGTTTAACTTGATCATATGAGGTTGATACCTGCACTATATTGGCTAGATTAGTCTATAAACTGTGCATCCAGGTAGTGAAGATACAGTATGCATATTCTTAAGGCATCAGAAAAGTAAGGGTAATCCTGATTTTTTTGAGGAAAAATTTTGGTACTCTAAGTATCATCACAGAAGAGATATCATAGAAAATTGAGCTGAATTCCCTTGTGCTAATTATTGCATTGATTGAACTTAAAATCAAAGAGGTGAAAGGTCACTATTTGTATATGGAACACTCTATTTCTGCTTTATTGACTATGCCAAAGCCTTTGACTGTGTGGATCACAATCAACTGTGGAAAATTCTGAAAGAGATGGGAATACCAGACCACCTGATTTGCCTCTTGAGAAATTTGTATGCAGGTCAGGAAGCAACAGTTAGAACTGGACATGGGACAACAGACTGGTTCCAAATAGGAAAAGGAGTATGTCAAGGCTGTATATTGTCACCCTGCTTATTTAACTTATATGCAGAGTACCTCATGAGAAACGCTGGACTGGAAGAAGCACAAGCTGGAATCAAGATTGCCAGGAGAAATATCAACAACCTCAGATATGCAGATGACACCACCCTTATGGCAGAAAGTGAAGAGGAACTCAAAAGCCTCTTGATGAAAGTGAAAGCGGAGAGTGAAAAAGTTGGCTTAAAGCTCAACATTCAGAAAATGAAGATCATCGCATCCAGTCCCATCACTTCATGGGAAATAGATGGGGAAACAGTGGAAACAGTGTCAGACTTTACTTTTTTGGGCTCCAAAATCACTGCAGATGGTGATCGCAGCCATGAAATTAAGACACTTACTCCTTGGAAGGAAAGTTATGACCAACCTAGATAGCATATTCAAAAGCAGAGACATTACTTTGCCCACAAAGGTTCGTCTAGTCAAGGCTATCATTTTTCCTGTGGTCATGTATGGATGTGAGAGTTGGACTGTGAAGAAGGCTGAGTGCCGAAGAATTGATGCTTTTGAACTGTGGTGTTGGAGAAGACTCTTGAGAGTCCCTTGGACTGCACGGAGATCCAACCAGTCCATTCTGAAGGAGATCAGCCCTGGGATTTCTTTGGAAGGAATGATGCTAAAGCTGAAACTCCAGTACTTTGGCCACCTCATGCGAAGGGTTGACTCATTGGAAAAGAGTCTGATGCTGGGAGGGATTGGGGGCAGGAGGAGAAGGGGACGACAGAGGATGAGATGGCTGGATAGCATCACTGACTCGAAGGACGTGAGTCTGGGTGAACTCCAGGAGTTGGTGATGGACAGGGAGGCCTGGCGTGCTGCGATTCATGGGGTCGCAAAGAGTAGGACACGACTGAGCGACTAAACTGAACTGAACAGGCACTCTGTTTTACATAATAGATATAACTTTGAAAAATTGATGATTGTGTTTCTTACACTTAATCACATCTGAATGCATAAAAAGGATCCCATTATTTAAAATATTTTACCAAAATTCTTTCCAATGAAAGTATTTTGCAGGATAAACAGTAAGCTTCTAACATATATATCTACTAAATTTAGATAATTCTTGAATAAAGTTTCTTAACGTGGAGCTGTTCTGCAATCCTTCTTTTTCTTACGCTGGCTAGAGATCCAGCTTTTCTTCAGAAATATCTTTAATCCAGTCCCTCGATTCTCTTTTATATTAATGTGGGCTAATATAGCTTAAACTCTCTCATCATTCTGTTTTAACTCTGTATCTCCCGACTCCTTGTGCAGGATCTGCTCTCAACAGCCCACAACTAGAAAGCCTGGGGAAGGAAGGTGAGGGAAAATTACAATGACTCTTACCAGGGGGAGGAAAGCTAACTTAGCTTTATTCAGAGTCTATGACTGCTCTTTCTTCTCCTGTTTAGCTGAGTTTGCTTTCAGTTAAGTTAGAACACAACTTTGAAAGATAAACAAGTGAGATGTAACATGAATGTAGCTGAGACTAGTGAAGATTATGGAATGTACAAAGGACATAACTATTCTGGAAGATAACTGATAAATTATAAATTTAATATTACGTTCAAAATAAATAATAAAATTCTCTTCTCTAGGCCCTAAATTGGACATTTACACATTCAATTTTGGCATATTGGAATTGTGCTGTGGTAGCTATAACATTATCAAATTCTCTAAGCATCAATAATACTTTGAGGTTGTTGCATGAGGTTGTGTCTCAAAGTAGGATTGAGAATCAGTATTAGTAATATACGCAAGTATAATTTATTGAGGAAACAAGTACACTCATCTCCAGCCCCAAGCCCTATCAGCCTTGCCTTGGAGAAGGACTGCATCAGCTTCTGTCTAGACCAGAGCTGCCATCTTCACTGGCCTTGTCTCTTAGCAATCCATCTCCTATGCTATTAACAGAAACATCTTCCTAAGCCGTTCAGTGGCTCCTGTCTTGTACAGGATAAAAACCTAAATTCAACTAGCCACATAAGGTTTTCATGATCTGGTTATGCTATGTTTATTGTTTTTTCTCTTGGCAGTTCACCTTGTATACGCTACAAGCACAGCAAACCAAGCCCCAAATGCCACGGTATTTTATGCTTTGTCACTTTCTCTCTCTTGCCTAATTTTTCCTGTATCACTACTATGTTGCTACAAACTTTCATGATTTTGTAGAACAGATGTTGAGGAAAGGCAAGATGGTTTATGTAAGAGGAAAAACCGCACCCATTTACTATATAGCTCTTTGAGAAATAAGCAGGTCGACATCATTTTTTTGATCTTCAAAATTATATGATGGGGTTCAAAAACCAAGTTTTTTTTTTTTTTTTAAAGAAGTTATACTACAGTCCTAAAATAAAGCTGATCATTTTCATTGAAGAGATACTTTTAAAACCTGCCTTTGTGAACTCTGACCACCCTCAAATACCTGTTGTATACAGAATACTTTTATTAGTATCATTGTCTAACTACAGCAATAATCCCATAAGGCATGGATTGAGCAGGGCATGACTTTTCAAGGATGGGGAGGAAATATTAGAATCTTCATGAAATATGTGCAGTTTTAAAAACTCCTAGTAACTCTGAAATCTTTTTCCCTGAAGGATGTTCAAAAATGCCTGCCCCATCCCCAACACCTAGCCTATCATTCTGAGAATCACTGGTTAAAGAAAAAGTACAAACCCAAAAAAAGAATTAGTCTGAGTGAATACTTTGAAAATATATAATGGTGAGATTCCTCAGGGATCACTAAAATGATCACAGTTAGTCAACATTTTCTAACAGTAAGAATATGTGGTGAAAATTCCAAGTTTACAGATTATGCTACCATCTTTAAATTAGTAAAATAAGCTAATGATGACAAGATTCTGGAAGAGATAATATGTGTATATACCTAAGTCAAAAACTGGCAGATGAGTTTTCTCATGAGTTTGCAGTAAAATTTAAATTATATTTATAAGACAAAGGGCTCTGAACAATAACTTCCTCATGAAAAAGCATCAAGCAATCACTCTGGATGTCTTCCTAAAGATATTAATATATACCTTTAGTCAAGAAACCAATAAAGTAATGGGCATCATCAGGAAGAAAGTAAGACGCAAAACAGAACATATTATAATAGTTCTGTGTAAACAACATGGTATATTTACATCTGGAAGACAGATGTCATCCTCTTTGCTTAGCACGAATAGGGACTACACAGTACAATGGAAGCATCCTAGAATTAGAATGGATGAATGATGTAAGATATATGCTAAAAAATCTGGGCTATGATCTAGATAAATAAATGTTTATTAAGATGAACTATATTCAGTGTCTATAAAATCATAAAAATATGGATAAGCAGAATAGAGACTTGTTAGTCAACTTATGAAATATTAGAACTAGCATACACTTAAAGCCTTAATGTGCTAGGAGCAAGGCAGAAAAATAGATGTGCTATACTACACAGCAAACAGAAAACATATGTAAGTTGTTACACATATAAGTACTGCATGCTAAAAATATAAATAGGTTCAAGAGAGGTTTAGCCAAAACTAAAAATGAAACCTATAACTGATTAGAAAACTAGAGATGTTTGGAATCAAACATGGAGCTGATTGAGTTGGCATAATAAAATATGATCTGAGATGAACTATAGTTTGAATAAACCATGGAATTTTGTGCTTCTTATCTAATTAGATGATCTCCAAAAATGTAATGAAAATTAAAGGGAAATTTAACAAATACTTCTGGTTAATCAATCTTTACCCTTAGGTTCTTCTGATGTTTAGCATGATTAAGACACTCATTAATTTTTTGAATCCTGGAGTATTAACAATTTACATTTGCTGATTTAACGTATGACACACTAGTTACCATGGGGTTTATGCATTATTCTGTCTTTCAGCACTTAATGAGAGTCTGCCAAGTACAAAGCCTTATAATAAGTACTAGAGATTTGCAGAAGTTGTAAGGTAATCTCCTCAAATAGCTTGTAAATCAGATTAAAAAAATAGGCTAAAATTATGAGGAACAATAAAATAGAGGTGATTGCTTTTGTAGTATAGCAATGCATTCTTAAAGTAAAATAGATGACGACAGATTAGAAAACTGTAAAAAATTATGGAGAAACTTGAATTTGAAAGAAACTTTGGCTTTGAAAGAAATATGTTGCTAAATGGAAGCTGTTAAAATACTGATTCCTAAGCCTCCCCTCAAACCTATTGGATCAGACTTTCTTAGGAGTAGGAACTGGGCATTTGAAAATTTTTAAAGAGTTCGTCATGTGATTCCATGCAGCCAGTCCATGAGGCAATATTTGGGAAATACTGAAATAGAGACTCTATGTAATTACGGGAACTGGTGGGCAGATGCAAGAAAAGTTTCTGGCAATTTGTATGGGAGAGAAAGACAACGAGCAAATCAGTTTGGAGCCAAAGGCCCATGTAAGTTGTAGAGGAACAAAGGGAGAAAATTGTACAAGTAGGCTGGAGTCAAATTTTGGAGGGCATTGAATTCCAAGAAAAAGAGGCTTTATTTTGTTTTGCTTTTAATAGGGTATATCATTGAAAGTTTGGAAGCAAAAGAATAACCATTATAACATGTCCTTTATGAATCAGTTCAGTTCAGTTCAGTCGCTCAGTTGTGTCCGACTCTTTGTGACCCCATGAATCACAGCACACCAGGCCTCCCTGTCTATCACCATCTCCCGGAGTTCATTCAGACTCACGTCCATCGAGTCGGTGATGCCATCCAGCCATCTCATCCTCTGTCGTCCCCTCTTTCTTCTGCCTCTAATCCCTCCCAGCATCATAGTCTTTTCCAATGAGTCAACTCTTCACATGAGGTGGCCAAAGTACTGGAGTTTCAGCTTTAGCATCATTCCTTCCAAAGAAATCCCAGGGCTGATCTCCTTCAGAATGGACTGGTTGGATCTCCTTGCAGTCCAAGGGACTCTCAAGAGTCTTCTCCAACACCACAGTTCAAAAGCATCAATTCTTCAAATTAGAGATACCAAGGGAACATTTCATGCAAAGATGGGCTCGATAAAGGACAGAAATGGTATGGACCTAACAGCAGCAGAAGATATTAAGAAAAGGTGGCAAGAATACACAGAAGAACTGTACAAAAAAGATCTTCACGGCCAAGATAATCACAATGGTATGATCACTCACCTAGAGCCAGACATCCTGGAATGTGAAGTCAAGTGGGTCTTAGAAAGCATCACTATGAACAAAGCTAGTGGAGGTGATGGAATTCCAGTTGAGCTATTCTAAATCCTGAAAGATGATGCTGTGAAAGTGCTGCACTCAATATGCCAGCAAATTTGGAAAACTCAGCAGTGGCCACAGGACTGGAAAAGGTCATTTTTCATTCCAGTCCCAAAGAAAGGCAATGCCAAACAATGCTCAAACTACCACACAATTACACTCATCTCACACGCTAGTAAAGTGATGCTCAAAATTCTCCAATCCAGGCTTCAGCAATACGTGAACTGTGAACTTCCAGATGTTCAAGCTGGCTTTAGAAAAGGCAGAGGAACCAGAGATCAAATTGCCAACATCCGCTGGATCATCGAAAAAGGAAGAGAGTTCCAGAAAAACATTGATTTCTGCTTTATTGACTATGCCAAAGCCTTTGACTGTGTGGATCACAATAAACTGTGGAAAATTCTGAAAGAGATGGGAATACCAGACCACCTGACCTTTATGAATAAAAATAGGTAAATATAAAGTCAGAGAGACTGAAGAGTGGTCTGGTTAAGAGCTAGTTTAGGTACAAATAATGAAGGACTGGACTAAAGTAATGGTAATGGAAATGGAAGAGAAGTACTAGACACAAACTTCATAATACAAAAAGGGCAAATGTGATTATTTCTGGTACAGTTTCAGGTAGCTGGACTGCCTTTTTATAGTTTAAGTATCTTTCTCTGTAAATTCATATTTTAAAAATTTCTTTTACTTTCCATTTTCATTCTGTTGAAAACATAACTACTCTATTAATAAAAGTCTTTGTTAAGACTGCTAGCAAAGAACGAGTGCCTAAGACTTATTAAGAACCAATGACGAAAATGGCTTTAAATCATGCTTTAATTTTTCAATGCTGATTACCAGCATGATCTAAAAACCAAGTGTTTAGAATTGTGTTATTGCCTGGGTGGCAGAATATTTAAATATAAATTAAAGAGGGAAGATTACATTATATATATGCCAGCTAAACTTCATAGGACATAGCAAAGTTAAAATAGAGGGATAATGTGGATGTGTGGTTTATCTTCTAAGCTGGTATCTCTGTGAATTAGGTGAAACCTACTTGACTCCTAGAGCTAGTTGTAAGCAAAGTGTGAAAGAAAGTGCCATAATTTCTCCCTTTTACGACCATTTCCTCTTTCATTCTTGGTGTCCTTATACTTATTCCATTAGCACAGTCACATTTTGCTCTCAGAGAAGATATAGACACTTACAACACATATGAATTTATGTCTCTGCGTTATGTCTCCCTGGTATATTTGTATTTTGAGCCTTCTCTCTAGTCTTATGTAATAAAAAATTTGGCTTCCTTCGGAATGTATTTGAGGCTTCAGGAAAAGTCAGAAAATGGGAGAGAATTTTTAGGTAGTAGGAAGAGATTATTTTCTATTTCACATAAAAATCTGATATTTACCTCACATCTACTGGTATTATGGTATCTGTACTTGTGATAATTTTGGAGCCATTTTTAGAACATAGTAAAGTGTTGTATTTGGCAGATGTAAATATTTTACATCTGCCAAACAAAGAATTCTTTCTGAATTAAAGTATAGAACCTACAAAGATAACAGGGCAAGCAAAGTATTTCCTCCTGGCTGATTGAGGGAATATGTTTTCCCTGGTGCAAAGAGGAAAATCGGCTCCTTTATGTTCCAGAGAGGCTGTAAATGATAAGGAAAAGGTCACAATAAATTGGTATAGAAATTTAATTCTGTGTAATACAGTTCAGTGGTCTTCCTCTGACATTACTCAGTAATATGCCCATGGAATCATCCTATTTGTTGCACAACTGAATAGTTTGCTTCTAATCCTGGCATAGTTCTAACCCTGCTGAAACAAGCTGTTGCAACTTAAATTCTTTCAAAACAAAACACTGCCATCACTGTACCACAAGCCAATGTACTTTCTAAAGATTTTCTAGTGTTTCATTTATTTTCTTAAAAAATTCCTGAATGAAGGACATGATTCTTTTTACCTAACCCAACAAGTTATTTAAGTGGTTTTCCACATCATTATACAATAGATATAGGAGTGATAAGAACCATAATTGATTTACCCTCCCACCCCCCCAGTGATGATGATAGTGTGGAATCAATTCTCTTGTTGCGGAACATTTCAGTTACATTTGATACTAACAATTATGCAATCATGTGGAACTGTTTTGAGTTTCATGCTGGTTTGATGGGAATTACACTTTCTGGGTTTTGGTAATAATTTATCTACTTGTGTTTCTTTTTTGCTGGCTTTGATTTGATTAGTTTTCTAATTTCTTTTAGTGTATTCCAAAGTTCTGTCTTAGATCTATTATTTAACAGTTACAGAGCATGCTTTTTTAGGATAATGTGATCCAAAGACAAGATTAGCATAACAACCACATGTATCAATTGTGTTATCTTACAATAGTGAATTCTAGGGTTCATGGGAAAAGTAAGAGAATCTGGAACCTGCTAGAGGTCACCACCTCCACAAAGTCTTTTGTACCACCTATCCAAGTGACGTCCTATAAAGAAACACAGGGAAAATGAACTTACTTTTTTCCCAACTCAAACACTGAACTATTGCCACTAGGCAGTGAAGTCAGCACGTGCACAGCATACCAACCTAATGGTCCTAATCCAGCACTAGACTGAAAATAAAATCTGTCTTTCATGTTAAGCAGTCACTTTGCTTAACAAATTTATTTCAATCTAAGATAATTTGGTGTTTGTTTTACTATAACTTTTGAGAAGTCAATTTTAAACAGCATGTACACATTACTAAAGATCACCTGCTTATGTTTCAGGTTGACACCTGGAAACAAAATATTGTCAGTTACAAATCCTTAAGCAAATACATCTTATATAATTTTCACATCTTGATAAAACTTGGTTCATATATAAGTTCCACATGTAAGTTGTTTATAAGAAAATAAATGACTCATAAATCATCTTAAAAATTAATTTAAGACTGACACAGACTTAAAGTAGTAGTATATGAGTCTTTTGTCTTCTTATAAGCAATTTATCTACAGTGGTCTATATAAGATTTATGTTACTCTGCTTTTGGACACATTTGCTTTAAATAATTAATCCTTGATTAGAAGTAAATATATCATTTTTTTCACTGAGTACCATCTATAAATAAACTGCTACTTCTTTCAGAGACACTTCGAAAATTAAACATAATTCCATTTCTACTTGAAGGAGAGGAACATTAAAATTAGTTTAATTATCAAAATATTTCATATTTGGTTGTAAAAAATTATATACAATTTATAAGCATTATTTTATTTCATTCTAAATCTCAGACCAATAAATCATTTGGCTTTTAATAGCACAACAATTTTTATTCCCTTTCTTAGAGTCAGAACAGTAAAAACAGCTTTCTTTTTATAGTCAAAGACAAAACAGTGACTTATGGATTAAATTACCAGCTGTCACTAAAAATTCAAATAACTTAAAGCTTTGATTTCGCTAAAAGCGGACTAAAACTAGTTGAGGCACTCATTTATAACAACTATTGGCATCAGTTGGTGCTAGTGGTAAAGAATCTGCCTGCCAATGCAGGAGATGCAAGAGATGCAGGTTTGGTCCCTGGGTCGGAAAGATTTCCTAGACTAGAAAATGGCAACCCACTCCAGTATTCTTGCCCAGAAAATTCCATGGACAAGGTAGCCTGGTGGGCTACAGTCCAGGAGGTCACAAAGAGTTGGACATGACTGAGCACACACACGCACATTGGCATAAATGAATAAACTAATCTTAATCACAAAGAACTTGTCATGAAGAAGTTACACCTTTAAAAGTAGTTGATAACAGCAATAATATGACTGAGAAGCTATTGGCTAAAATATATTACCATAATAATTAGCAAATTCAAAATGAAAAATAATTTTAAGGAAAGAACTGAGGACTATCTAGCCACTTCAATCCAAAGAATTCTCATTTCCACAGCACAATTAAAGAGTCCATTGATCCCAGTTTATCAGCAGATGATGGTATTGAATAGAAAGAGTAATTATACACGTCTCAGTATCACTCCCACAAGTAAAATTTAAGCCCTGCATACAACTGTAATCAAACTGAGACCTTCTGACTCATTCATCTTTTGAAGACCTTGGGATTGTGATCAGACTATGGATAATGATGACATTCCAGGATGTGACAGTAGACTACAGATTAAAGGGTTGGAGGAGTACATGTGAGGCCACTTCAGGTGATACCGACAGATACTTCCCTTTAACACTGTGAATACTGGGAATGCTGAGTAAATATGAAAACTTTAAAAAACACTAACATTACTGCCATATTTTTAAAAGTCCAATATCATGCAGAATTCTTTAGTGCTATGCAAAATTATTTTTTATTACTAACAAACATTTCTGTCAACTTTATACATCTAGCATAGCCAGAATTTTATTGTGAATTTAGATCACAGAGTAATTTGCTTATGCAAAATTCAAGAACAAGATACAGAGAACTGCCATCGCTGTAAACTTCATAAAACTTAAACACGTTATCATTCCCACCCTAACTTTTTCTCATGTGCGCATTCTCAAAATTAGCCAGGTTTACAATGATCCTTGACTTCTCTAATTCCCTATTCTTCTATCTTGGCCTCAACATCTATTGGGCCTAGAACCTGAGGAAATGGGCAGAGTAAGAAGGATGAGTAAATGAGATAGAAATAATCTGAACCATTGCTGTGAAGTGTATGTTGAGAAACTGTGTTCTATTACATTGACTGAAAGATGCTAGGTTAGACAACAAGGTGGTTCATTCCGGTATTATGCTCCACTTCCTAGAAAGTAAATATAGCATATAGGCATTGAGAAGGGAATCATCCAGAAAGAATGGAAATAAATGCTTCCAGGAACTCAGCAACTAGCCAGGAGAAATTCCAGGATGTAAAAACATCAGGAACTATTTGGAGTGACATGGGGTGTATTTGTTGTGTTTGTCTCTGTGTCTGAGATGGTTACCAATAACGTGCAATATGAATACAAACTTTATTTTTGGCTAGATGTAAAAGTGAAAAGTCTGAGACTGTTTTCTAGCTACAGTTTTTTAGAGAAGATAAGTATTTTTAGAGAGGGTTAAAAAAAATCTAATTCAGGAAGGAAGCCAAGAAGAAAAAAACTAAAGAAGCTTGGAAATCTAAACTATCTTTAAGAATTCGGTGAATTTAATAAATGGTGACAGGTTTAAAAGACATTTGCTCCTTGGAAGAAAAGCTATGACAAACCTAGACAGCATATTAAAAAGCAGAGGCATCACTTTGCCGACAAAGGTCCATATAGTGAAAGCCATGATTTTTCCAGTGGTCATGTATGGAGGTGAGAGTTGGACCATAAAGAAGGCTGAGCACCAAAGAACTGATGCTTTTGAATTGTGGTGCTAGAGAAGACTCTTGAGAGTCCCTTGGACAGCAAGGAGATCAAATAAGTCAATCCTAAAGGAAATCAACACTGAATATTTGTTGGAAGGACTAATGCTGAAGCTGAAGCTCCAGTACTTTGGCAGACTGATACAAAGAGCTGACTCATTGGAATAGACATTGATGCTGGCAAAGATTGAAGGCAAAAGGAGAAAGGGGCAGCAGAGGATAAGATGATTGGACAGCATCACCGACTCAGTGGACATGAATCTGAGCAAACTCCAGGAGACAGTGCAGGACAGAGGAGATTGGCGTACCACAGTCCATGGGGTCACAAGGAGTTGGTTGGACACAGCTTAGCAACTGAACAACAACAATTTCTCTTACCTCATCATTTAAAAACTAGAGGATTCTATTAATCAGATTAGAATAGCAAATTGTATTTCTTCAGTTTTAACACTACGTGATTTATATTTTAATTTACATTTATTTTAATACATTTTCTATCTGCATATACCACTTATGATCATTTTGACATTTATTTATCCTCAAATAATGCTTTAAAAATAATTAATTTGAAGATATATTGTAAAATAATCATGTGTTAAAAGGGAATATTTGATACTTATTTACATAAAATATGAATCATTATACTATACTTAAACTTTATAAAATAATCTTGAAAATATAGTCGTGTCTGACTCTTTGTGACCCCATGGATAGTCCATGCAATTCTCTAGGCCAGAATCCTGGAGTGGGTAGCCTTTCCCTTCTCTAGGGGATCTTCCCAACCCAGAGATCAAACCCAGGTCTCCCACATTGCAGGCAGATCCTTTACCAGCTGAGCCACAAGGGAAGCCCGAAATAAAATTTCTTTTTGATAGGCACACTTTTTACTATATCAATATTCTAAAATAATGAAATGATTAAAAATATTATTAAGGAAGACAGTGAGATTATATTACTGTAGTTTATGGCCTATATTAAGGGAAATAATGAAGATTATATTACTGTAGTTTATGGCCTATATTAAGGGAAATAATGAGCAATATTCTGTCTTGGGCTAACTATATTGATCTAGTTCTTGCTAAAAAACTGGTTTTAGGTAAGTAATATAACTAATGGAGATTCTGGAATCCATGTGTATAATGTATGACTGAAGAAACTACAGATGCTTTGCCTTGGTATGACCAATGTCTTAATCTCTTTGAAGCACTGTTATATGGAAAAAGTATTGATTATCCTGCAGAATTTTAGAGGATATATCTGAGAGTATGTAGTAATACCTAGGATCAGAGCTATCTGATAAGTGTAATGAGGCACTTCAGCAGTTGGTAATCTATAATACATTAATGTGAGTATATAGACAGAAAGATACATCAATAGACAAAACAAGATAGCCAATATAGGGTAAAGGAGAGGCACTGTATCAGTTGAAAAATGTAATGACTTTCATTACAATGTAATGAACAATATAATATTTAATAACTAATGTTGAAAAAGTTAGCTAGCTATTTGCAGGAACAAAATATCAGTTTAGAGTCCCATCTCAAACCATGTGCCAAAATTAATTCCAAAAGAATTTAAGAGATATATTTTAAACTTAAATTACAAAAGCAAGAAATAAGTGTGTTTCAGATAGTAGAATGGAAAAATACTTTTAAGCATAAAAAACAATATCATAAATTATCAAGAAAGACTGATACATATGGCTACACAAAATTAAGCATCTTAAAATAAATGTATAAATTAGGATAGTGCAGGATTAGAGAAAGAGTGAGAATTAGGAATAGAATGAGGGATGTTGACAGTGCCATAATATTCAGAGAATGTTTATGACTATTGGAAATAGGCACTTACCCTGGTTTAGGCACTTATGAGGTCACTGCTGGCCTTGAAGAGATAAAGCCATTAAGCAGATTAAAAGTTAGGATGCAAGTGTTAAACTGAGGAAAAGTGAACAAATTTAGTCTATATGTTCAAGAAATTTGGTGTTAAGTGAAAAGGGAGCTGCTGCTAAGTCGCTTCAGTTGTGTCTGACTCTGTGTGACCCCATAGACGGCAGCCCACCAGGCTCCCCCGTCCCCGGGATTCTCCAGGCAAGAACACTGGAGTGGGTTGCCATTTCCTTCTCCAATGCATGAAAGTGAAAAGTGAAAGTGAAGTCGCCCAGTTGTGTCCAACTCTTCGTGACCCCATGGACTGCAGCCTACTGGGCTCCTCTGTCCACGGGATTTTCCAGGCAAGAGTACTGGAGTGGGGAAAAGGGGGCAGGGCAGTCTTTTGAAAAGATTTCAGAGTTAGAGGCATGAACATTTTATTCATCTGGCCCATAGGCACAAAGCCTAGTGCACATGAAAACATCAAGTACTTATAATGTATTTAAAACTTTGAAATTTGGACACTGACAGTAAAATTTGACAGGAAAATTAAGAACTAGAGATTATCAAATATTTAACTTATAAAATATATTATGCCAACTTCTTTATTTATTAAATACTTTTTCATAACATAAAAAAACAATCAGATAATTTTTTTCTTTGCAAGAATTCCCTAGAAAGTACAATATTTGCAGAAATGAGTTTTCAAAAATAGCAAATGATAAATAAAATAAGTTACTTTAGACCAAGTAATTTCAAAAGAAAATCTATATAAAAGTTTTAAATAGTTATACTGTATCTAATGAAAATTATGGACGTATTTTGCCATTTGATTATAAAAATACGCTTTCAAAAATAAAAAATCAGTGTACAAAAATCAAAGCAGTGCTAACACATATCTTAGACTTACTCTTTAATTAAAGCCATAATAACATTAAATTAGTAATGAAGTTGATCAAGCCTAAATATTTTACGTGCTTTACTATTTACTTATATAAGTTAATTATAATTTGCAACTTGATGTTTTAAAATATCATTAAGAAAATTTCCAAACATTTTAATGTTAGATTTGTGTTGGGTGGTCTTGAGAAACAACAGTACGTAGGGTGTATGAATATCTTAAAACAGCTTTATTGAGAGAAAAATTTGGAAAGCATAGTTTTGTAGACAAAAGGCAATGAAGGGAGGGACTGAAGACATCCAAGACAGACAGGAGGATACAGAATCAAGAGTATACTGTTCTTTGAAGGCAATTCCTTTGAATTTACAATATCGTGTGTGCATGCTCACATGCACGTTTAATAATAATTTGAGCAGTCACATGCAGGGTATTTAAAAAATATAATACTATGATATAGGATTTTAGTATGTCAAATACACAACACACATTTATTTTTTTAACTTTTTAATTTTATTTTATTTTTAAACTTTACAATATTGTATTGGTTTTGCCAAATATCGAAATGAATCCGCCACAGAATTCTTTCTTGTTCTTGTACTTGTGACCAAGGTACAAAAGTCAAAGCAGTGCAAACACATATCTTAGACTTACTCTTTAATTAAAACCATACTAACATTAAATTAGTAATAAAGTTGATCAAGCCTAAACGTTTTACATGCTTTACTATTTACTTACATGTTAATTATAATTTGCAACTTGATGTTTTAAAATATCATTAAGAAATTTTCCAGACATTTTTGAGTATATTGAGTATTTCTGTATACATGTGCTGTGGATATTTATTTATAAATCTATGTATGTACAGTTATTTATAAAATAACCAATGCTATGTATCTACAATAACAAGGGTACAATATACAAAGTACAAAGTGCAACTAAAAAGACCAGAAGGAATTGAATTAATTTAGAAAAGATGTTTTCAAGTTTTTTAGACTTGAGACAACTTTATACTCTTAAAAACTACTGAGGACCCAAAGAGCTTTTGTTCATATGAGTTTACAACTACTGATACTTCCTGTATTCAAAATTAAACTGAGACATTTTAAAACTATTTACTGACCTATTTAAAAATCAAAATAATGGCCAATTATGGGACAGCTCATAATATTAGCATAAGAAGAAAACCAGGGTTGTACAATTCTAGAAATTTTCTTTTTATCTACTCTGCATATCCAAATAATTTTCCTAAAACACAATCTGACATTTTTCAAATTTCAAACATTCAAAGACTCCTCACTGTTGACAAATAAATTTAAAAATTTTTTATTAATAAATTGGCAATCAAGGCCTTCAAAAAACTCATCCTAACTTTTTTTCTAACTTGTTCTATTTCTTTGATACATTTCCTACTCCAGATAGCTCTAATTTCTATCTTCTAAAAATGAGTTATGAATCATAGACTCTATTATCTTACATAAACTTTTATCTCTCAATTAGCATGATGTTTCCATTCTATCTATGTCAACCTTATATCTTCTTCAAGATGTAATTCAAGTTCCATCTGTTCCTCAAATCCTCTGTTGACCACCTAGGATATGTAATACCTCTTTCTTCTGAATAACTATTGAATTTATTTTCTATTCTGTTCTTAGCAACTGGCATATACTGTTGCTTATAATTCATTTTAATTTTCTGTAGGAGGAAATATAATTGATTTGATATATATTTTATTAATCCAGATATTTTTATGATATTACAATTAAAGTCACCACATCAAGTTTCTAAACTATCACTCAGTTCAGTTCACTCAATCATGTCCAACTCTTTGCAGCCCCATGGACTGTAGCATACCAGGTTTCCCTGTCCATCACCAACTCCCACAGCTTGCTCAAACTCATGTCCATCGAGATGGTAATGCCATCCAACCATCTCATCCTCTGTTGTCCCCTTCTCCTCCTGCCTTCAATCTTTCCCAGCATCAGGGGTTTTTCAAATTAATCAGTTCTTCACATCAGGTGGCCAAAATGTTGGAGTTTCAGCTTCAATATCAGTCCCTCCAATGAATATTCAGGACTGATTTTTTTTAGGATGGACTGGTTGGATCTCCTTGAATTCCAAGGGACTCTCAAGAGTCTTATCCAAAACCACAGTTCAAAAGCATCAATTCTTCAGCGCTCAGCTTTCTTTATAATCCAACTCTCACATCCATACATGACTACTGGAAAAATCATAGCCTTGACTAGACGGACCTCTGTTGGCAAAGTAATGTCTCTGCTTTTGAATATGCTGTCTAGGTTGGTCATAACTTTTCCAGGGAGCAAGTGTCTTTTAATTTCATGGCTGCAGCCACCACCTGTAGTAAATTTGGAGCCCAGAAAAACAAAGTCTGTCACTGTTTCCACTGTTTCCACATCTATTTGCCATGAAGTGATGGGACTGGATCCATCATCTTAGTTTTTTGAATGCTGAGCTTTAAGCCAACATTTTCACTCTCCTCTTTCACTTTCATCAAGAGGCTCTTTAGTTTTTCTTCACTTTCTGCCATAAGGGTGGTGTCATCTGCATGTCTGAGATTACTGAAATTTCTCCCAGCAATCTTGATTCCAGCTTGTGTTTCATCCAGCCCAGTGTTTCTCATGATGTGCTCTGCATATAAGTTAAATAAGCAGGATGACAATATACAGTCTTGATGTACTCGTTTTCCTATTTGGAACCAGTCTGTTGTTCCATGTCCAGTTCTAACTGTTGCTTCCTGACCTGCATGCAAATTTCTCAAGAGGCAGGTCAGGTGGTCTGGTATTCCCAACTCTTTCAGAATTTTCCACAGTTTATTGTGATCCACACAGTCAAAGGCTTTGGCATAGTCAATAAAGCAGAAATAGATGTTTTTCTGGAACTCTCTTGCTTTTTGATGATCCAGTGGATGTTGGCAATTTGATCTCTGGTTCCTCTACCTTTTCTAAAACCAGCTTGAAATCTCTGCACCTTCCCCTCAATTTTGCTGTGAACCTAAAACTTCTCTAAAAGATAAATTCTTAAAAAATTGTTTCAAGCAAGAAACGTTCAAACACTAAAATCATAAATGCCACTAATTATATGAACAAAGAATTAGCATGGATATTTGATAGGGAAACACCTAAAATTCTAGGAGGAGATGTTGGAGAAGTTTTTTAAAATGTAGTAGCAATTTATACCTAGGTTCCTCATTTCTCATTCTCAGTACAATACAGGCTTAAATAACAAACAGGCAAAATGGTTTAATGAATGATTAAATCACAGGGGAAAAAAACCTCCAGGGAAGCCATTTTGGGCATATTTCCTAGTTTGTAAGGGAGACATCCTAATGAATAAACTGATAATTCTGTTGACAATATTGTTGACAAAAATATTGCTAATGAGGCTAAATGGCCAATTTACTTGACATATTGTTTCATTTTTCATGTTCTATTGTATGAGCTGATCTCTTTGATTTTTTTTGAAGTCTGTCATTATATTACCACAGTCATTATGGTAACAACTCAATGCACTCATGTAATATGCCTTACATATTTGGGAACACATTTATTACGTTATATATAAACATGAACTTCTTGTAAACATAAATCCAGATTTTACAGTATGAATGTATTATCACGACTGAGCCTGAAGGGAAAGTGTCTACATATTGTAATTCACATTACCTCTATCATTCTACAGTTATATTTTATAGACAGTGGGTCTATAAAAGAAAAGCCAGCAAATATGACAGATTTCATTCCCTAATTAAATCTGGCCCTGAAAGATACTCTAAGCCTTTGCATCAGTACTCTTCTTTCTATCTAAGAGAAAGTGTAATATTGAATAAGAGGGAAATAGCAGAAATAAAGGGACTTGAAGGAAAGGAAAGGTAAACACTGACTTCTTCACAGCATTTTTACAGTGGTAAGATCTTCAGAAAGCCACTATTTCGTATGTCCTTAAATAGATATATTTACCCAATTTTGAAGGTACTACAAATATGCTGAATCCATTCTTCATTGTATTGATATAAATTTAAACTAACTGGATTTTGCTGCATAAATTACTTCCCTTTGATCTTCCTGAACTGAATAAGAAGAACAGTTAGCTGCTAGAGAAAGTGCTCCAAGAGGGCAGGGTTCGAATTGAGCAGCTCTGAATTGAGCTGAGGACAGAACTGGCTTTCAGAATATATTATGTCAGCAATAATCATTACTATAAAGTTTAAGTACAAAAGTAAAGATGTTACGAGTTATATACTTTCACGGTATTATATAGTGATTAAGAGCCAGACCACTCAGGTTCAAATTCCACTTCTGCCACTTACCAGCTGAGAGAATCTGGGCAAATTAATTAACTTCTTTGTGCCTGAGCTTGATCTATAAACTGGGGATAATATGAGTACTTGCCTTATAGGCTTGGTGATAAGTAAATGTATTAATATATAAGAGTGCTTAAACAATCCTTTGCATGTGGTATCAACTCAGTAAACATTAAGTATTATTGTTATTATGATTATAGCAATGCAAAGAAATAGAGAAAACAACAGAGTGTGAAAGACTAGAGATCTCAATAAAATTAGAGATACCAAGGGAACATTTCATGCAAAGATGGGCTCGATAAAGGACAGAAATTGTATGGACCTAACAGAAACAGAAGAGATTAAGAAGAGGTGGCAAGAATACACAGAAGAACTATACAAAAAAGGTCTTAATGACTCAGATAACCATGATGGTGTGGTCATTCACATAGAGCCAGATCCTGGAGTGTGAAATCAAGAGGGCCTTAAGAAGCATTACTACAAACAAAACTAGTGGAAGTGATGGAATTTCAGCTGAGCTATTTCAAATCCTAAAAGATGATGCAGTTAAAGTGCTGCACTCAGTATGCCAGCAAATTTGGAAAACTCAGCAGTGGCCACAGGACTCACAAAGGTCAGTTTGCATTCCAATCACAAAGAAGGGCAATCCCAAAGAATGTTCAAACAATCATACAGTTGTGCTCATTTCACATGGTAGCAAAGTAATGGTCAAAATTCTCCAAGAACTTCCAGATGTACACTGGGTTTAGAAAAGCAGAGGAACCAGAAATTTAATTGCCAAATTCCACTGGATCATAGATAAAGCAAGGAAATTCCAGAAAAACATCTACTTCTGTCTCATTGACTACACTAAAGCCTTTGACTATGTGGTTCACAACAAACTGTGGGAAATATTTAAAGAGACAGGAATACCAGACCACCTTACCTGTCTCCTGAGAAACCTGTAGGCAGGTCAAGAAGCAAGTTAGAACATTACATGGAACAAATGACTGGTTCAAAATTGGGAAAGGAATATGTCTAGGCTATATATCGTTACCCTGCTTATTTAACTTATATGCAGAGTACATCACGCAAAATGCCAGGATAGATGACTCACAAGCTGGAATTAAGATTGCCAGGAGTAATACAAACAGCCTCAGATATGCAGATGACACCATCCTAATGACAGAAAGTGAAAAGAAACTAAAGAACCTCTTGATGAAGGTGAAAGAGGAGAGTGAAAAAGCTGGCTGAAACTCAACATTCAAAAAACCAAGATCATGGCATCTGGTCCCAACATTTCATGCAAATAGATGGGGAAAAAATGGAAACAGTGGCAGTTTTATTATCTTGGGCTCCAAAATCACTGCAGACAGTGACTGTATCCATGAAATTAAAAGACACTTGCTCCTTGGAAGAAAAGTTAAGACAAACTTAGTGTATTAAAAAGCAGACATCACTTTCTGACAAAGTGATGTTAGCATATATGTATATATATTTTACATATAGACATAGCTATGGTTTTTCCAGTAGTCATGTATGTAAGTGACCATGAAGAAGGCTAAGTGACAAAGAATTGATGCTTTTGAATTATGGTGCTGGAGAAGACTCTTGAGAGTTCCTTGGACTCTCAAGATCAAACCAGTCAATCCTAAAGGAAATCAACCCAGATATTCATTGGAAGGACTGATGCTGAAGCTGGAGCTCCAATACTCTGGCCACCTGACGCAGAGTGGAAGCATTGGAAAAGAGTGTGATACTGGGAAAGAGGGGGCAGGAGGAGAAGGGGGTGACAGAGGATGAGATGGTTGGATGGCATCACTGACTCAATGAACATGAGTTTGAGCAAACTCAGAGACAGTGAAGGATACGAAAGCCTGGGATACTGCAGTCCATGGCATTTGCAAGAGTCAAATGCAACTTAGCAACTGAACAATGATTATAGTAAATTGGAAATATAATTGTAGAGAAGAAAAAGCTTCAAATATGTAACTTTTTTGAAACCAAATATCTTTTTCTGCAAAATAAAAAAATTGATAGTTTGCACTTCCCACATTTTATAAGGACTAAGTGTTTGTATTTACATGTTCTGAGTGGGTCGGGGTGTCAGGCTGAGTAAATAATCACATTAATAATCTTAACTCCCAGTTGAAACAAATAAGAACAAATGGTCATTCTTGGATAATCTATAAAACTAAGTGAATAACTGACATATCTTTCTGTGATTCCTTGCAGACATCATGGAAATCAGGACAGTGGCTGTTGGAATTGTAGCAATCAAAGGAGTGGAAAGTGAATATTATCTTGCAATGAACAAGGAAGGAAAGCTCTATGCAAAGGTATTGATAGATGATAGCTTAGACTTAATTTCTCAAACTTATTTTTGTCAAAAGTATCTTCCCTTTCTGAAAAGTAAAAATGAAATTAATTCCTCTCACACTATGTAATTCAATGATTTCATTAAAACATTTTCTATTTAGGAATTAAGGAAAAATGTTTTGTGTCACCTTGGACAATCTGTTTAAGCTCTCTGGCCTTTGTTTCATCATCTGTAAAATAAGTTGGATTAACTGACCCTTAAGGATCCTTTTGGGCTTCCCCAATGGCTCAGTGGTAGAGAATCCACTTGCAATGCGGGAGATGTGGGTTTGATCCCTGGGTTGGGAAGATCCCCTGGAGGAGGAAGTGGCAATCCACTCCAGTATTCTTGCCTGGAGAATCTCATGGACAGAGGAGCCTGGCGGACCACAGTCCAAAGTGCTGCAAAGAGTCAGCAACTGAGCATGCATGCATGCAAGGATCCTTCTAGCTCTAAAATTTCATTTGCACTTTAGATCTTTAAAATATAAAATTTCCATCTATCAGCTCTTTTTGTTAAAGTCCATGCAGTTTGCACTTTGTTGATATGAAAATTCTTGGTGAAAAAAATCCAGACTTTTGTTTATCAACACAATCTCACAATGATAGACTTTGACTTGTAAGCATTCCCATTGTTCCCTCTTTATTACAATACAAATATGTAACAGTTTATCCCACTATAATATAGTGTAATTGACTTTTCTTTTGTATTCCTGGCATGGATTACATAAAAATATAAGTTTAACTGAATGAATGACAAGTTGGATGGATGAGCAAATTAACTTTTTAATTTTCCACCACTATCACAGGTAGTATAATAGTAAATGAATAAAAGTTGTAAAATATGACTTCAGCTGAGGGAAGGAGTATGTGTGTGTGCTCAGTCAGAGGATCTACTAATTATATAAAAATCTCAAGGTTAGGAAAAGAGTGACTTGGGCATAGTAATATGAGAGCTGCTAATTAGAGGAAAATAGCTCTTAAGAATAGTAGCAACTGATTGCCAAAAAGCAATGGAACTATGTTGCATATGGAACTATGTTGCATAACTAAATGTATAGCATTTTAGCTTTGTATAAAAATCTGATCTTTTTTCAAATACACTATCCAACAAACTGCATTATTCTTGATCAAAAAAGTCATGTAGGTTTTAATTTTACCAAATATTATGCTTATTCTTTGTTTGAGTCCTTCTAAAAATCATTTGGATAATGTTGTTTGTTGTTCTTCATTGCAGAAAGAATGCAATGAGGACTGCAACTTCAAAGAATTAATTCTGGAAAACCATTACAACACATATGCATCAGCTAAATGGACACACAGTGGAGGAGAAATGTTTGTTGCCTTAAATCAAAAGGGGGTTCCAGTAAGAGGGAAAAAAACGAAGAAAGAACAAAAAACAGCCCACTTTCTTCCTATGGCAATAACCTAATCATATATGGCATATAAGAAACCAGTTCCAGCAGGGAGATTTCTTTAAGTGGACTGTTTTCTTTTTTATCTTTTCTTTTCTCTTTTTTAAACTAACCAAGAAAGGCTGGAAAACTACTGAAAAACTGATCAAGCTGGACTTGCGCATTTATGTTTATTTTAAAAGACTGTGTTAAAGAAAGATTTGAAAAAAATATACACAAAAATCAGATTTAGTAACTAAAAGTTGTAAAAAGTTGTAAAACTGGTTGTACAATCATGATGTTAGTAATAGTAATGTTTTTTTCTTAAGTTAATTTACCCTTAAGAGTATGTTAGATTTGATTATCTGATAATGATTATTTAAATATTCCTATCTGCTTATAAAATGGCTGCTATAATAATAATAATGCAGATGATGTTATATAAGATGTGTCAGACCTAAAGGCTGCTGGAATGATCTGTCAGATAATCAAGCCAACACTAACTATGGAAGATGAGCAGTATTTGAATACGTTCTAGTGAAAAATTATGAACCACTCTACTTAGAAAATAAACAAGTATTCTCAAAAATTCCATTATGGAAATGAGTCAAAGCAGTAGTTTTATAAAAGTATAGAATTAGAACATGCTTGTACCTACCAATTAACAAGAACAAAATTCGTAATGCTGCTCCAATTGAAAGGGTATTGCTTACAGGATGTTTTTAAAAAATCTTGTATATAAAATAGCAATAATGATGATAATACTGTATTTCATCTCACTCACCACAAAATAACATTTTATAATCCCTAAAAGTAAAATCCAAAAATCTTTTATGTTTTTTTGAGGTAACATAATCTTTCTTTTGTATAATTCATATTCAGGAATATGGCTTTTAATAACGTTCTTCCTGCAAATAATCGTGCTTTTCTCCTCTGGTTACAGCATTAAACTCTATTTTAAGTTGTATTTGAACTTTACTGTTTTGTTATTTAAGTTTATGTTATTTATAAAAAAAAAAAAACCTTAATAAGCTGTATCTGTTTCATATGCTTTTAATTCTAAAGCAATAACAAAACCGTCTGGCTCCACTGCAAGTCCCCCTCCCCCTTGTGACCAACATCAAGTCTAGTACACAGCAGTCAGGCCAGCAAATCCTGGATGGCAGACAAAAATGACAGCCTGCAGCATTTCTTACAATAGACGTCTCACAGGGAACAATACAAAAATGTGAACTATGTTTTGCGACATATTCTCGTCAACTAAATTGGATCTTATAAGTAAAATCACTGCAGATAAAAGGACTTACAGGATTTAAAAGTTAAGCTTTGTTTAAGTTCATGAGAAGAAAAGTAAAATACTTTTAAAATATGCATACTTAAGTTAGTAGTTTTTCTAATCTCTAGAAATCTCTGCCATTTAAAATATGCCAGCATTGAAAGTTGCTTTCCTATTGAATGGGGAAGACACAATGTCTGAAGTGGAGTCTATAGTTAGGGATTTGAGACTCTGAATAGTAATCAAGGCTTGAGGTCAGGCTACATATGATGGACTTATTGGAAAGATAAATTTCTAGTTCATAATACTTCCATTAGAAGATCTTCGTAGTACTTTATTGTTCAATTGAAGGCCAACATTTATCTAAGTTAAACTGCTGATATGCTAACAAATGGTGGTTTTGATTTCAAACTATTTGTCATTAAAGTCCCTTTATTTCATACAAATATCTCATAATACATTTATAGGTAAGAGTTACATAAAAAGGCTAGGTCAACAGAAATAACAGATTCATTTGATTTTCTTGTGGCTCACCTACATGATGAGGCTGTAGGAAGCTATGAAGGATTGCCTGTCCTCAGGTATACTCTGGGGAAATGCCATGTCTAATAGTCTTTATTATTTGGCTCCAGGGCCTTGAATAACTTAGGTTCCTAGATCAGGCTTCTGTGCCCGGTATCTTGGGAACATACCAAGAGAAGAATCGATGTTTCTCATTATTTGTTTTCCTTACTGCCTAGCAGAGTGTCTCTACCCATAATAAATTTTTTATATTAATTCATTGAATGTTTAATATCAAAGTGAATTCATAATGAAACTAATTTTAACTAATTTTTAAAAGTTAGGGTGAAACATGGTTATATGGAAATTTAAACAGAAATAGTGTGTATATATATAAGCTCATATTATTATATGAGCTATATTAGGATCAAATACTCTGACTAGAGTTATACTCATGAACAAATTATAAAGCAAGACTGAATTAATCAATATTTAGCAGTAAATCTGACCCAGTAGTGTTTCTAGAAACACTTAACAATTCTTTATCCTCCCCCCTTTATTTATACTTAATGTGCAAGTTTTAGAAAATAAAATCTGTACTAATTACATACATTTAGAATTCAAGAGTCTTACAACTGCAAGGAATCTTAGTCCTTACTATTTCATTTGTAGACTAGGGAACTGAGATTGTATTTTAATAGATCCCAATAACACAGCAGGTTAGGTTCAGAGCTGCCACAAGAGTTGAGCTCACTCAGCATGTGCTTCTTGCTCTTAGATGATTACAATTATTAGTTAATAGCCTTTAAAAAAAGTATTCCTATAGAAATATAACCTTTACATTTACATTCAAATGTGCCATGTTGGGAAATTCACTTGATATATAATAATTAGTCTATACTGTGATGAATTGAATAAAAAGGAGGAAAAAAATGAAATTTCCAATTCTGATTCCTATTCAACTCGTACATGCACCTCTTTATTTACAAATGGAGAGCATTGTGCAAATTAGCCAGATAAACAGAGTAATCTTTTCTAAATGTTCTTTGAAAGAGAAAACTGGTTAAATACATTGGTTTTCAAGAATTAGGAAGGAAAAAACTGAATAGTTAACAAAAGAATAAAAAATATATTTTCAATGCAGTTAGTGAACTAAAATATTTTTACATAAAAATGCTATAATATAAATTATCAGGCTTTGAGCTGGCAAAAATTCATCTTAATGACAGAAAAGAAAGGATGCTGGATATAAATTCTTGGTTTCCATCTCTTAGTGTTTGCCCCTTCTGGTTCTTAAAGAACATAGAGATGGACTATGGAACTGGCTGTGTGTGCATCAGTCACTTTAGTGGTGTCCAATTCTTTGCTACCCTGTGCATTTAAGCCCACTAGGTTCTTCTGTCCATGGTATTTTCCAGGCAAGAATACTGGAGTGGGTTGCCATGCCCTCCTCCAGGGGATCTTTCCAACCCAGGGATTGAACCTGTATCTCGTGCATTTCCTGCATTGCAGGCAGATTCTTTAACTACTGAGCCACCTGGGAAGCCTGGAACTGGCTGTACTAAAGGCAATTCTGTAACCACAAATACCCTAAATCAATGCCTCTCAAATTTCCTACTGAAACATCAATAATAGTAGATGTAGAGAATGAGTCTAAGGAATAATGAAAAGGTATCCCACCAAAGACACAAAATTTCTTGAAAATTTTTCTTAAAACTCATGTGATTTTTGCATTTTATTCCATAATACACTTATGTCTGCTTTAATATAAAATTCACACCAGTGGGAAAAAGTGATATATCAGAAAGATGTGTAAGTTTTATCATGTGGCTTCATTTACACTACTATCCTACTGCCATATACCTAGGCATGAATAAGACACAAGAGAGCCTGTACTTCACACAGTTCAACTTTACACACAGTTGACACTTGGTTAAAGAAAACCAAAACTTTATATATTATAAAAGTTTACTACAGTGATGCTAAAAACATTTAAGGACCGTAGTATGAGTAGTTGATGCCATCAAGGTTTTGCATTCATTATGTCAGCAAATCTGGAAGACCCAACAGTGGCCATAGGACTGGAAAAGGTCAATCCTCATCCCAATTCCCAAGAAAAAAAGTGAAAAAATGAAGTTGCTCAGTTGTGTCCAACTCTTTGCGACCCCATGGACTATAGATTACCAGCGTCCTTCATCCATGGGATTTTCCAGGCAAGAATACTGGAGTGGGTTGCCATTTCCTTCTCCAATTCCCAAGAAGGGTAGTACCAAAGAAGATGCTACCTATCACACAACTGCATCCATCTCACATGCTAGTAAGGTCATGCTTAAAATCTTGCATGCTAGGTTTTAGCATTATATGAACCAAGAAATTCAAGATGTCCAAGCTGGGTTTAGAAAAGGAAAAGGAACTAGAGATCAAATTGCCAACATTTGCTGGATTACAGAGAAAGCAAGGGGGTTACAGAGAAAGCAAGGGAATTCCAGAAAAATTTCTATCTCTGTTTCATTGACTATGCTAAAGCCTTTGACTATGTGGATCATGATAAGCTGTGGAAAGCTCTTAAAGAGACAGGAATACCAGACCATCTTACCTATCTCCTGAGAAACCTGTATGTGGGTCAAGAAGCAACAGTTAGAACCGTGTATGGAACAACTGACTGGTTCAAGATTGAGAAAGGAGTACGACAGGGCTGTCTGCTGTCACACTGTTTGTTTAACCTATAGGCTGAGCACATCATGAGAAATGCTGGGCTGGATGAGTTACAAGCTGGAATCAAGATATGCAGGAGAAACATCAACAATCTCAGATATGCAGATGATACCACACTAACGGGAGAAAGCAAAGAATTAATGAGTCTCTTTTTTCTTTCTTTCTTTTTTTAAATTAAATTTATTTATTTTAATTGGAAGTCTAATTACTATACAATATTGTAGTGGTTTTTGCCATACATTGACATGAATCAGCCATGGGTTTACATGTGTTCCCCATCCTGAACCCCCCTCCCACTTCCCTCCCCATCCCATCCTTCTGGGTCGTCCCAGTGCACCAGCCCTGAGCACCCTGTCCTAATGAGCCTCTTGATGAGGGTGAAGAAATAGAATGAAAGAGTCAACTTAAGACTGCTGCTGCTGCTAAGTCGCTTCAGTCGTGTCCGACTCTGTGCGACCCCATAGACGGCAGCCCACCAGGCTCCCCCGTCCCTGGGATTCTCCAGGCAAGAACACTGGAGTGGGTTGCCATTTCCTTCTCCAATGCATCAAAGTGAAAAGTGAAAGTGAAGTCGCTCAGTCGTGTTCAACTCTTCGCAACCCCATGGACTGCAGCCTCCCAGGCTCTTCCGCCCATGGGATTTTCCAGGCAAGAGTACTAGAGTGGGTTGTCATTGCCTTCTCCAACTTAAGACTAAATATTAAAAAAAAAAAAAACTAAGATCATGGCATCTGGCTCCATTACTGAGTGTCAAATAAATGGGAAAAGGTGAAAGTAGTGACAGATTTCTTCTTCTTCGGCTACAAAATCACTGTAGATGGTGACTGCAGCCATGTAATCAGAAGATAATTGCTTCTTAGCAGGAAAGCTATGACAAACATAGACAGTGTGTTGAAAAGCAGAGGCATTACTCTGCCAACAAAGGTCCATATTGTCAACGCTATGGTCTTCTTAGTGGTCACATATACAGTTGTGAGAGCTGGACTGTAAAGAAGGCAGAATGCCAAAGAATTGATGCCTTTGAACTGTGGTGCTGGAGAAGACTCCTGAAAGTCCCTTGAAGAGCAAGGAGATCAAACCAGTCAATCTTAAGGAAGATAAACCCTGAATATTCACTGGAAGGGCTGATGCTGAAGCTGAAGTTCCAGTATTTCAGTTATCTGATTCGAACAGATGAATCACTGGAAAAGTCTCTGATGCTGGGAAAGATTGAGGGCAGAGGAGAAGAGGGCATCAGAGGATGAGATGGCTGGACAGCATCACCAATGCGATGAATGTGAACTTGGGCAAACTCTGGGAGGTGGTGAGGGACAGGGATTCCTTGGCACGCTGCAGTCTAAGGGGTTGCAAAGAGTTGGACGTGACTGGGCAACTGAACAACAACAACGAGTGGTTACTGTCAATCAGAGTATACCACACTCGTAGAATAGATTCAGGTCACTATGACCAACCTGTGGGCACCAGATGATTATCAGCTTCGAACATTTCTACAACTGCCTTAAAACAGAGTTTTTAGAGAATACCTATTAATTGGTCTGTCTGGTTTGAGTTCTTAATGCATATCTTAATATGATATAGTTCATAAAAACTTCATGTCTAGCCATTTCAGCACTGTTGCCAGGTTACTCCTTTTTTTAAATTTTATTTTTTTATTGAAGTATAGTTGATACATATTATATAATTTATAGGTGTTCAATACAGTGATTCATAGTTTTTGAAGGTTATACTCCACTTATAGTTATTATATTGGCTATATTCCCTGTCTTGTACAACTTATCCTTGTAGCTTATTTTAGACAAAATAGTTTGTATCTCAATGTCCTACCCCTCTATTGCCCCTCCCCCAGCTACTTTTTATTCCACTTCTATATTTATTCAGCAAAGCTGCTGCTTTCAATGAAGGTAATACTCCTCCCACGTATTTTTCCACTCATCCTCTAACTTTGAGTGGCTTGTCCTAGAAAATATACTTTTTCTTGAGTTGAGAAGACTTGATGGGAAGCAACAGAGAAAGTCCTAGTCTCTTTCCAATAACTCCTGTATTTACTCTCACTTGAGAAATATTTCAGTTTCCTTTTACTTCCTGGTTATTATATGGTTCCAATTTCCAAATCTTCAAATTGAATTTATGAAATGATAAAAATTTATTTAATTTTCATATCAATAGAACTTGTATTCTAATAACTGAAATATGAGATGAATAATAACATTTATCTTGAAGACAGAAGGCCTTTTTCTTGACATATCCAGTCAGCCACATATTAATTATCTATTGTTATATAACAAATTGTCCTAAAACTTAATGGCTTAAATTGGTTTAACTTTAAAACTTAATGGTTTAAAAATGATTTTAATTATCTCATAGCTAATGTGGTCAGCAACCTGGGCAAGGTTTAGCTAGGTGTCTCTAGCTAGAATCTTTTGTAAGGCTATAATCAAGGTGTTGGCCAGAACTGCAGTTATTTGTTCCTTCAATGCTCAACTCAGAGAGGAATTTACCTTAGGTACTCACTGGTTGTGGGTTTGAAATACCACTTCTTCACCACATAAACCTTGCCAAAGTTCCATTTGCCACATGGCAGTTCGTTTCCCACAGAGCAAGGAATTAGAAAGAATGAGAGAGAAAGAGTGCCCCAAATGGAAGCCACAGTATTTCATAGCCTAATCTTCAGTACTGTTCCATCACTTCGGCCTGTATGCAAGGGAAAGAATTAACAAAGGCAGACAAACCAGAAAACAAAAATTATTGGAGGCCATCTTAAAGGCTGCTTAACACAAGTCATAAACAATGATTTTAAGGTCACTGCCATAAAGATAGGCTTCTCTAGGGCCTCAGTTCAGTTCAGTTCAGTTGCTCAGTCGTGTCCAACTCTTTGCGGCCCCATGAATTGCAGCACACCAGGCCTCCCTGTCCATCACCAACTCCCAGAGTTCACGCAAACTCACATCCATTGAGTCGGTGATGCCATCCAGCCATCTCATCCTCTGTCGTCCCCTTTTCCTTCAGCCCCCAATCCCTCCCACCATCAGAGTCTTTTCCAATGAGTCAACTCTTTGCATGAGGTGGCCAAAGTACTGGAGTTTCAGCTTTAGCATCATTCCTTCCAAAGAAATCCCAGGGCTGATCTCCTTTAGAATGGACTGGTTGGATCTCCTTGCAGTCCAAGGGACTCTCAAGAGTCTTCTCCAACACCACAGTTCAAAAGCATCAATTCTTCGGCCTAATATGAGTCATTTGTGGCTTTCAGTGGTGAGCCATTCAGCAGAGAAAGATGAAGTAAGTTTACCCTCTGTGGCACACACTTGATCCTTTCCTGAAGGATACTTTATAGTACAATGCCACTTAGGATAAATGAAAAAAGACTTGAACCACAGTCTGAACTGTCTATTAGCTTGAGTCATGCCTCCTTGGAGAAGGAAATGGCAACCCACTCCAGTACTCTTGCCTGGAGAATCCCATGGAGGGAGGAGCCTGGTAGGTTACAGTGCATGGGGTTGCAAAGAGTCGGACACGACTGAGCAACTACAGTAATGGTAATGCCTCCTTAGATCTCCGAACGTAGCTGGAAAATTAACAGTATTACTTTGCCTCTACATGAAGGAAATGACACTGCCTTCAGATCCAAAATGAAGATAACCCTCCTCTTCACCTTCCTACCTCAAGAGAATAAGATCATATATGCCAATTGAAATTCCTCAAACCACAGAGTTTTGTCCTAGATGGTGGAGGTAGTCAGTCATAAGTTACCCAACACCACCTAAGGATAAGGAGCTAAAAACACTTGAAAAAAAAAAAAAAGACTTTAATGCAAGATACACATTGGAATCATCTGGGAATTTTTTTTTTTTTTTTTTAATAATGAGGCCTAGGTCCCACTTCAGATCAACTGCATCAGTATATCTGGGATGCAGCTCAGGCAATCGTATTTTTAAAGCTCTCCAGGAGATTTTAATCAGCCTATGTATTTGAGAACCAATTAACTAAGTGAAGGCAGCATGTGGGGAGGGGACATTTTAGGAATTATACCTGATTCTTCATCCTTGTTTCTTCCTTAAACACCCCCAAAAGCCTTATGTT
Source organism: Bubalus bubalis (assembly GCF_019923935.1). Taxonomy (NCBI): domain Eukaryota; kingdom Metazoa; phylum Chordata; class Mammalia; order Artiodactyla; family Bovidae; genus Bubalus; species Bubalus bubalis. The sequence continues at coordinate 42,559,127 of NC_059167.1, forward strand.
GCTTCCCACCTAATTCCATATTTTCTAATATTATTCTAAAGTGTACAGTGCTTCTAGACACTAGGTTTTCCTAGGTATTTCCATATTTTGCTGTCACATTGGGGCTAAAATAAATACAAACACTGAAAAGAGAGCTACAAGTCTTTTTGCATTGGAACAATTATGGAATATAAAGTGCAAAAAGGGACACTCCCCCCATTCTCAACCCCCACCACACACATACCACATGCCATTCTCAAACAGGGCAGACAGAGTTTAGATTCTGTTAAATTATATCTCAGATACTGTAATTTTTCTATTCAAAACTATACTTATTTTCCGTATATGAATGGAAGCCAAAGTTTTTAGAGTGGTCTATTGGAAAAGATTCTGATGCTGGGAGGGATCGGGGGCAGGAGGCGAAGGGGATGACAGAGGATGAGATGGCTGAGGATGAGATGGCTGGATGGCATCACCGACTGGATGGATATGAGTTTGGGTGAACTCTGGGAGTTGGTGATGGACAGGGAGGCCTGGCGTGCTGCAATTCATGGGGTCGCAGAGTAGGTCACGACTGAGCAACTGAACTGAACTGATGGAGTGGCAATGGAAAAACTTAAGTGATTTAAAACTTAGATGGTAATTTAGGTATCAGCTAGAAAAGTGAAAAAAAAAAAAAGTAATAAAAGTCAACAATTATGCACTCAGATTGTTTGGCAGATATTACTAAATTCTCATGTCATTTTAAAGAAACTCAAACTGAACACTGTAGACAATATTTTAATGGGTATCATATGCCCACTGGTATGGAAAAGGCAATAGCCCCACAAAAATTGACAAATGTACAGAAGTTTGAAGTAAAGGAAATATTTAAGGCATGTATATATCCACTTAATGTCTCAACTTTAACAAAAGTTTTCTCTTAATCAACTTAATGAAGTTAAGGGATCCAACTAGACTAGATGAGACTTTATTTAAACTGATCTCCTATTGTTCATTATTTTGGTTGTTTCAAATTTTTCACCAAATGAGATTCTTTTTGTACATACTTCTTTATATTTCTAATTACTGTATGAAGATAATTATAACAGAATTATTAGACAAGAAATCCTTCAAAAATGCAGACTGCAATTTGATTTTCAGAAAACTTTTCCCCGATATATATTTCAAACTTTAGTACATGGAAGTAGATAAACATTTTCCTTAATATTTATGCTCAAAATGTAGTCAGCTTTTATTCTTATCTCTTCTTCCCTTTATCTGTTATCATGAAAATTTAGCTAGACTCTTGCTAGCTCAGATGTATGTCTTTCTAGATCCTTCTACATCCTCACACCTCATGTCTAGAGTTTAGCTACTCTAGAATGTTCCCTAATCATTTTTATGTCAAGTTCCTTCCCATCTCAGATACTACCTATTCCCATAATCTCCCTAAAATACACTTTGATGATGTCTGTTGTCAGTTAAAGAATCCACATTAGCTGCTCACTGCATATTGGGTTTTCCAGTACTCTTGCCTGGAAAATCCCATGGATGGAGGAGCCTGGTAGGCTGCAGTCCATGGGGTCCGCTAAGAGTCCGACACCACTGTGCGACTTCACTTTCCCTTTTCACTTTCATGCATTGGAGAAGGAAATGGCAACCCACTCCAGTGTTCTTGCCTGGAGAATCCCAGGGACGGAGGAGCCTGGTGGGCTGCTGTCTATGGGGTCGCACAGAGGCGGACACGACTAAAGTGACTTTGCAGCAGCAGCAGCAGCATATTGTGTTTAATTTAAATTCTTTAAAATAACATCTAAAGCTGTCAAACAATTGGTTCCCTTATCTGTCCAATCTTCTCACTGTTCACCACAGACCTTCGAGTTTAGTCCACTGTGTTTATTCCATTGTCTTTCTTTCCTCATTAGTCCATAATTTTTTTTAAAAAAAGATCCTATTTATTTTTTTCACTTACATATCCCAAGCACCTTTAATAGTATCTGACACAGAGTAAACAGTCAGCAAATATTCACTGAATGAATGGATAAACCAATTCTAATTCAGTGACAGAATAATAAGCACACCTCATTACAAAGCGTTGTTCCAATTATTTAAGCAGTATATAAATGTAGTTGTTGCAAATGAATAAAAATGTACCTTCCTGGGGTGGGTTCAAGATGACAGAATACTAGGATGCTTGACTCACCTCCCCTCATGGAAATATAAAAACTACAACTACATATAGAATGATTCTCACTGGGAACGAGCAGGATGGCTCTTCCACAACCAAAGCTGTGAAGAAAGATTCACACAGAATCTTGTAGGAAAGGAGGAGAAGTGATCTGGTCAGGACTTGCATTCCTAGTAGAGGGTACAGAAGAGAACGGGCTATAATACAGGCTCAGGGATTCTTCCTGAGGAGTGAGGTGTTATGAGACAGGAGGGAAGGGGCAGGGCATAACCGTTAAAAGAATGACATAGCCTTTGAAGATACTACATAAACTGGTTAGAACACATTAGGCCCAAGATGGCAGACAATTTGACTTCCAGTAGACCTTGAGTCTTATTATATGCTCACTGCAATACATTGGCATGCTAAATGACATACCCACAGATGCCATGACAGTTCCCAGGCTGATCATAAAAGGGCAAAAAGTGAGCAGTGGCCCACTTCCTAGAAATCCCTTCCCCTTCCCCCAAATAGTAGGAATAATCCTTCCACTCATTAGCCTAGGAAATTATCCAGCTCATATAAACAAACCACCCCATATTTTGGGGACTTTAACCTGAGAAGACCTACACTATTTCTGTGGAGTGTTTTTCCCAGGACTGTTCTCACCTTCTGAGATGAACTGCATTCTGTCTATGAAATGTCTATCTCTGCTTTCACTTTACTATGGCTTGCTCTTGAATTCTTTCCTGCATGGAGCCAAAGACCTCCACTGGACAGCCAATCCCAGGGCCTCACCCAGGACCTGACCACCTTCTCACGCCCCATTTTCCTGCAACCTCTTTACAAAGGATATTAATAAATCTACATCTTGCCTATCACTTAGCCTCTTACTGAATACCATATGTGCCGAGATATAAAGAACCTGAGGTTCATTAAATCCTGAGATGGGTTGCATGGTTTCAGTTAAAATATTTTGGGTTTGAGTCCCAACTGAGGTCCAATTGGGTTTGAGTCCTATCCTAAGTCAGAGACTGTGGGTTCAAGTCCCATCTGAAGTGTGACTGCATTTGAGTACCACCTGAGGGAGTGTTGGCAACCACTGCCAGCATGCCAGCAGGAACCTGGTGCACACACTTGGGAGGGACATGAGGGTGGCTCCAGGGAAAAGAATGCCACTGCCAGAGAGTACATCCCTGCTCACACAGAAGGCAGTGAGACTAGATCCAGGGGAGAAATAATTAGCACACTTCAGCATGTTCCTGCCCACACAGGGTGAGACAGCTCAGTAGTGTGGCACCAACCCTTCTGGCCTGACTCAACCTCTAACCAAAGCAAGGACACTGAGGAAAAGTGAAACCAGCACAGAAGTGCAACCCCAAGGCCTCAGGTCCTAGCCACCTGGAGGAGAAATCCTGGAGAAACCCCTCTCTCAGGGCTCCTGCTCCAACCTCTTGGACCTTATTCCCTGAGAGAATGGTGATGGCCACTGAGCAAAGGAGAAGTGTCAGGTTGCACTTGGCTTTCACTCCAGCCCCTTCAACTCTAGCCCTACCTTCCATCAAGGTGGTGGCTGCCAACACACCGCAGGGGAAAATCTGGCCCCTGATCACTTCAGGTACAGCCACCCATGAAAGCCACTGGCCATAAGAAGACTGAATAGGGACCTTCCCACACAAGTACTCACCATTAAGATCAAGATAGGTAACTGTTTAACCTAATTTCACAGAGACAGAAATTTAAACAAAATGAAAATACAGAAGAATATCTTTTCAAACAAAAGAATAAGAACCACACACCCCTGAAAAATGCTAATGAAACAGAGATAAACAATTTACTTGATAAAGAATTCAAAGCAATAATAGTAAGAAAATTACTTGAAGTTGAGAAAAGAATAGATGAACACCATGAGAATTTTAAGAAATAACTAGAAAATACAAAAAAGAACCAGTCAGAGCTGAAGAATACAATAACTGAAATGAAAAATACATTACAGGGAATTAACAGAAGATTAGGTGGCTTCCTTGTGTCTCAGTGGTAAAGAATCAACCTGCCAATGCAAGAGATGTGGGTTTGACCCTGGGGTCAGGAGATCCCCTGGAGAAGGAAATGGCAGTGACTCCAGTACTCTTGCCTGGGAAATCCCAAGGACAGAGGAGCCTGGCAGGCTATAGTCCATGGGGTCGAAAAGAGGCAGAAATGACTTAGTGACTAAAAACCAGCTAACAGGTGATATAGAAGAATGCATGAGCTATCTGGAAGATAGAATAATGGAAATCACACAATCAGAATAGCAAGAAGAAAAACAAATTTCAAAAATGAGAATAGCTTAAGAGCTCTGGACAACATCAAATGTACTAGCATTCACATTATAGGGGTCCCAGAAAGAGAAGAGAGAGAGGGGTAGAAAATGTATTTGATAAAATTTGTTGTTGTTCACTTGCTCAGTCATGTCTGACTCTTTGCGAACCCATGGACTGCAGCACGCCAGGCTTCCCTGTCCTTCACCAACTCCCAGAACTTGCTCAAACTTATGTCCATTGAGTCACTGATGCCATCCAACCATCTCATCCTCTGTTGTCCCCTTCTCCTCCTGCCTTCAATCTTTCCCAGCATCAGGGTCTTTTCCAATGAGTTGGCTCTTAGCATCAGGTGACCAAAGTACTGGGGCTTCAACCTTGGTCCTTCCAATGAATATTCAAGATTGATTTCCTTTAGGATGGACTAGTTTGACCACCTTGCAGTCCAAGGGACTCTCAAAAGTCAAATAGGTTCATCAGTACCATCTCTTCCTTCTTTGTGGACTTCTTTTCCACCATTTGTACTTTGAATATCCCCTAGGTGCTACCTTCTTCTCTCGTCCCTCTTTCCCAAACCATCCATGCCATGACTTTAGCCCTGTTCCCGTGCTTCTCCACAGACTCTTGAATGTAGCTACTTACTGGACATCCCCACTCTGATGTCATTCTGCCATTTTAACCCCAAGGGCCAAACCTGAGTTTCTGTTCAAAATGGAAATAAAAGCAAAAACAAATGAATAGACCTAATTAAACTAAAAGATTTTACACAGCAAATGACATCAATAACAAAACAAAAAGACAACATACTCAATGGGAAAAGATTTGCCTGCTAAAAGTTAATATCCAAAATATATCAGGAGCTCATATAACTCACTGTCAAAAACCACCTGATTAATAATGGGCAGAAGATCTGAATAGAAATTTTTCTAAAGAAGACATATAGATAGCCAACAGGCACGTGAAAAGATGTTCAACATCATTAAACCTCAGAGAAATGCAAATAAAACCACAATGAGATATCACATTCAACTTGTCAAAATGTCTATCATCAGAGAGACAACAAATAATAAATTTTGCCAAGCATGTGGAGTAAAGGAACTCTTGTACACTGTTGGTGGGGGTGTAAATTAGTATAGCCACTATGGAAAATAATATGGAGGTTCCTCAAAAATTAAATCTAGAGCTACCATATGATCCAGAAATTCCACTCCTGGATATAGATCCCAAGAAACAAAAACACTAATTTGAAAAGATTAATGCTCCCTAATGGTCACAGCAGCATTATTTACAATAGCCATACTATCAAAGCAACCTAAGTATCTATCAATAAACAAATGGATAAAGAATCTAAAAAGTAGAATATATGAATGAATATAACAAAACTGATTCACAGAGAGTAAACTAGTGGTTACTGGTGGGGCAATGGGTGGAGATGAGGCAAGATAGGTGAATGGGATAAGAGGCAAAAACTATTAGGTATAAAATAAACAAGATACAGGATGCAATGCACAGCCAGTATTTTATAATAAACTTAGATGGAGTATAACATATAAAAATATTGAATCATTCTATTGTACACCTGAAACTAATATAACAATGTGAATCAACTATACTTCAATAAAAACGGCAAGACATCACCTTGCTGTTCAACCTAGTGACAGTCTCTCAGAAGTATTCAAATTCAAGTTATTCACTTCTCCTTAGCTTGATATTTCCATATCACTCACTGGAAGATGTTAATGCATGTAATAATACAATAAGAACCCGATGCTTTTTTATGTTATCTAGTACCTCTGACCACTGCTATCAATCTACAGACCAATGTACCTGGGGGAGGCATTTGCAAGTCACCCAGTGGCAGACCATGGACAATTATCTTGGAAGCTAAATTAGTAATCAGAAAGTTGCATCCCAACTTAACAGAGTAAAGTTAAAGGATTTTAAAAGATATATTATTCAAGTTATTATGAAATCTAATTCACAACAATCAAATTTGGATAGTTCTGTAAAAAACATTATTAGTTTCTGGCTCTTTGGGCCATATCTATTCTATGCTACATGTCATTTACCCAACTTATGTTCACATAGTCTTTCTCCACATAGTATAAAAGTAACCAAAAATAGTACAAAAATACAACTTATTAAAATTAATACCACTTTGGGAGTTTATATCTCTGGCCTTCTTATTAGTGTCTTGGGGATTTTGCACCTTTTAGCCATGCAAATTTCTTGGTTTTCTTTCAGTGATGTATATTGAAGAGAACAATATTGAGATTTTACTGGCTTAATTCTCAGAGGGTTATCTTATTTTTATGTTTTAAAGTTTTTTTATTTTTAATTGTTCTTAAGCATTGCTCACAGTGAAGAGGTAGCAAAATGACCAAGGTGCAAGTTAAAGTTCAAGTATCTAATCAATCTGGCGATTACTTTAACCATTTTTGGAACATGTCATTTGCTAAATATCAACTAGTGCTTGTATATGAATAACTTAAAAAAATTTTTTTTACCTCCCCATAGCACCAAGTACAGAAATGTGCACATAGTTACTTAAAAGTTACATGTTAACTGAATATAAGAATATTTTTATTGCTTGTGGTTTAAACCATAGTCTATTTAAAATTCATAAAACATGATAATATTTTAACCTTAAAGACTAGATAAAGAGGAAAATTTTAGCTTAAAGATTAGGGGGAAGGTGTAAAATTTGTTTTTCAAGAATGATCTTCATCTGAGTTTAAAAGGTTATATGCTGTTGTACCACAATAAGAAAAATGAACATTAAAACTTTGATCTTGTAAATAATCTAACAATATACTGGTAAAGGGGAGCTGGCTTGTAAATGCTGAGTCCTTCCAGATACTGAAATTCTACAACTGCTTACATTCCAGTCCTAAAAAGGGAGATATGCCATTTTGTTTAGAAGGCAAATTTTAACTATCTGCTGTCTGTTTATCTCATTAAAAAGAAAAACAGAAAGTGCTTTTAGTTTAAAATTCTGGAGAAAAGTTAATCCCAAAGGACAATAAGCATCTCAAATGTCAAGAAGAAGAAATTACGTTTTGGATTAGAACAAGCAATTTCAAGACAGCAGCATACATGGAGCACAGATTATTGTATTCCTTGAAAGTCATACATATGCACAAAATATATATACTCATGTGTTACCCTGGATCTGCTCTTGACCTGCCTTAGCATTCCTCCAGCACAAAGAAGCACACACACACACACACAGAACTACTGAAGGAAAATTAGGGTAAAGACTTCCAAAATAATAAATCTATGCCACCAGTTTCTACTGCTAATTCCACCTCAACATTTGACAGAACACTTTTGGAGTTCATTCAGTATTCATAGATAGGAGGGATAGAGTAATGAAATTTTAGAAAAGGGAACTACAGAAATAATCTATTCCAATCACCTCAATTTTTCAGGTTGAAAAAATAAGGCTGAGAGGGGTTATATGTCATGCTCAAGGACATTCAAGTCTTTTTCTCTAAGTCTTTAAAAGTGCTCTAAGTCCTCAAAAGTTCTGGGCTCAGGGCCACTTTATACTCTTAAGAATAACTAAAGACAATTAAGAATTTTTATTTATATGGGTTTTTATATCTATTAGTATTTCCTATATTAGAAATTAAAACATAAATCTTAAATATGTATTTATTATTTCATTAAAACTAATAAACTGATTTCATATTAACATAAATTGCATTGTTTTTGAAAAAGATAACTCAAAATTTATCAAGAAAAATTTTGAGAAGAGTTACTCTGTTTCCTATTTAAAAGATTCCTAGTAGAAGACTAGATGTCTTAGTAGTCTTAGTAGAAGACAGCTGGATTCCAATATCTACTTTTGCATTTTTCAGACAGATTTTTGAAGTATATATTTATATATTGAAGCATAGTAATAAAACCCAGTATCACACAAATAGTCAAAAAAGAAAAGTATTTTAACATCTGTGAATTTTGATTGAATACTATACTCAAACTTGACAGTTCTAGTTTCTTAATGGTGGGTTGCAATGTAGATTCTGAAAATATAACTGTGCTTTGTGTACTGTTATACTAAAATCCACTGATCTGTCATACTTTTTAAAATACATATATGATTTTTTAAAATACAATGCATTAGTCATTTGAAAAATATTGGTTCAGTGAGTTATGCAGATATTCTAAATATTGACACATTTCTTTACAGTAAAAAAAAAATCACATTATTAATATCACCATTGACTTACCAGAGAAGTCAAGGACTGGGAAACTGTCAAGATCATGGTAGCAGATGCAAGTTCTTCAGAATTTTTGTTTGAAAGTTCAAATTTTATTATTGGCCATGACAAGATCAGCACAGTTCAGTCGCTCAGTTGTGTCTGACTCTTTGTGACCCCATGGCCTGCAGCACACCAGGCCTCCCTGTCCATCACCAACTCCTGGAGTTCACTCAAACTCATGTCCATTGAGTCGGTGATGCCCTCCAACCATCTCATCCTCTGTCATCCCCTTGTCTTCCCACCTTCAATCTTACCCAGCATCAGGGTCTTTTCAAATGAGTCAGCTCTTCGCATGAGGTGGCCAAAGTATTGGAGTTTCAGCTTCAGCATCAGTCCTTCCAATGAATATTCAGGACTGATTTCCTTTAGGATGGACTGGTTGGATCTCCTTGCAGTCCAAGGGACTCTCAAGAGTCTTCTCCAACACCACAGTTCAAAAGCATCCATTCTTCGGCACTCAGCTTTCTTTATAGTTCATGTGTCACATCCATACATGATTACTGGAAACCATGCCTTGGCTAGACGGACTTTTGCTGGCCAAGTAATGTCTCTGCTTTAATAATACGCTAATTAGGTTGGTCACAACTTTCCTTCCAAGGAGTAAGCGTCCTTTAATTTCATGGCTGCAGTCACCATCTGCAGTGATTTTGGAGTCCAGAAAAACAAAGTCTGTCACTGTTTCCCCATCTATTTGCCATGAAGTGATGGGACCGGATGCCATGATCTTAGTTTTTTGAATGTTGAGTTTTAAGCCAACTTTTTTCACTCTCCTCTTTCACTTTCATCAAGAGGCTCTTTAGTTCCTCTTCATTTTCTGCCATAAGGGTGGTGTCATCTGCATATCTGAGGTTATTGATATTTCTTCTGGCAATCTTGATTCCAGCTTGTGTTTCTTTCAGTCCAGCATTTCTCATGATGTACTCTGCATATAAGTTAAATAAACAGGGTGACAATATACAGCCTTGATGAACTCCTTTTCCTATTTGGAACCAGTCTGTTGTTCCATGTCCAGTTCTAACTGTTGCTTCCTGACCTGCATACAGATTTCTCAAGAGGCAGGTCAGGTGGTCTGGTATTGTTTGAAAGTTCAAATTTTATTATTGGCCATGACAAAAGCACCCATATATAAGGATTACTGCACTATTCTTTAATTCTTGTAGCAGAGACACTTCCATGTCCTGCAAAATGTGTGCTCCCTATTCCACAGTATATAGCTATTACTAGGTATCACTTTCTCAACCAGAATTTTTGACAGCCCTTCTTATACCTAGTGTAGCCATGGTTTGCTCTTACTAATGTTATGTGATTGAGGTCATACAGGTAACTTCTAAACCAAGACTTCTATGAGTGCATCTCTATTCCTCTTTTATTCTATTAATTCTATTGACTGTGAAATTTTATAGGATGGTGACTGTGGATCACCGAATCAGTATGTGCAGGAGAGGGACTCATTAACCACTAACTAATGCAATATCTCGTAAGACAGCTTTAAATATAGGTTAAGGTTTTAAAGAAATATGAGGCTCAAAGTTCAAATAAAAACAAAGATTTGAACAAGCTTCCACCCCAGAGTTCCTAATAGTTACAGTTTAAGCAGGTCTACAGGAAAAATTACTTATAAAAAAATAAGAGCACTTCTTTATGCAATTCTTCTCTTTTTAAAGTGCTACAATTGCCCTTTTAGTTCCCATACAAAAAACAGTGGTGTGTAATAGACCTGTGCTTTCCCACTGGAGACTCAGTTTCTTTCATAGGATCAGAAATTCTAATTCTTTGCTGTCACTGTACCTCTGGGCCACTCTGGCCCCACAGTGTGGGTTTTCCAGTTCTCCAAATGACTGCTTACTATTTCTAGAGGCATCCATATACATAATCGGGAAATAAGTGAGATTTCTCCCCCAGTCTTCTCCATCCTTCTTTGGGTTCAATGCCTGGGTCAGGAAGATCCCTTGGAGGAGGGCATGACAACCCACTCCAGTATTTTTGCCAGGAGAATCATATGGACAGAGGAACCTGGTGGGCTACAGTCCATAGGGTTGCAAACAGTCAGATACCAATGAAGCGACTGAGCACGCATACATACTAACAGCTTTCCTCCTTCTTTCTCACTTATTAAAATTTGATCTCAGGAAGGAATCTAAACACTCATTCACATTAGTCATGAAAGAGGAAATAAGGCCATGGTAATTTTCCTAGGTTAAAACTCTTATCCTATGATGAAAATTTTAAGCCTTAATATACTTACAAGCCTGTAAAATTAAATGTCTGAGAGGCTGTATGTGAAGTAGTTAAAAAGTTCAGGCTCTAAGGCAAGAATTTCCTGAATCTGAATTCATGTTGTTGTTCAGTCGCTAAGTCATGTCCAACTCTTTGCGACCCCGTGGACTGCAGCATGCCAGGCTTCCCTGTCCTTCACCTTCACTTTCTGAATTCATATTCCACCATTTATCATTTATCTAACCTTGGGCAAGTTACTTAATTTATGTTTCAGTTTCCTCATTTTATAATTTATAATAAAAGCAACCTATTACATAAGAATATTAATAACATGGCTCTAATAATTTAACACATTTTATCAAGTACATAGTTCAAATTGAAGATTTCCCTAATTTAAAAAAAAGTATTAAAATTTAATTTTGAGCAGTATATGAAAATAATTCATAATTAAACCTCTAACCTGCCATAATATCCCAGACTTAGATGCCTTATCCAGAAACAGAAAATGATTTTTTTTAGAATCTAATATAAAAAGTATTTTTCAAATATTTATAGGCAAATAAAACAGATGAAGCATTTCATAAAGATTTTCCATTAACACAAAAATCAGGAGTGTTTGAACAAAGACAATTTTTATGTTTTTCCAAATTTTTAAAATTATTTCATTAAAAATAAAGGATAAAAATCTCTTTAAAGCATGGTAGTACACCACTTAGAGCAATTCTATATTTTAGATTGCAGAAAATGGATACTGCAAAATAATAACTTCTGAGAAAACTAGGACTATCATGAAATACCCCGGAGAAGGAAATGGCAAACCATTCTAGTATTCTTGCCTGGAGAATTCCATGGACAGAGGAGTCTGGTGGACATAGTTAATGGGGTCGCAAAGAGCCAGACACAACTGAAAGCCTAACACACATACACACATCATGAAGTAACACATAAATAAACAATTCTTGGAACAAAAGTAATTGAGATAAAAGCTCATAAGCAGTATTTCCCTTAATAAGAGAAAAACACTTTCAGTGGTTGCTATAAACTCTGAGACCACATAAGTATATTCTCTTGGTGGCCAGAAATATTGGTCAATATCAGCTGATTATTTTAAATTTTTGAATGTTGACTATGATTAAACACTGAAATATAAAACAGTTTTACATATATATTATTTATGTAAAGAATGTAAAAAAACAATGTTATATATTACAGAAAGAAAGAACGCCCACAAATTTCCATATAATCATTACCTTTGGGGAGGGAGAAACAGATTTAGGGATGGTACAAAAGATCTGTAAATAAAAGACTTGAAAAACAAAAATGGCAAAATGCAAATATTTGTTATGTGTGGGAAGTATTTTCTATACTTTCCTAAATAGTTAAATAAAATATAAAAATAAAAGCAAATCTAAAAAGAAACCCCATGTAAAGTATTGGGATAAATATAACCACTTTGATCTATCTCTCAACTCTAAGTAAAACAACTATGAAACATACAAATAGGAAAATCTGCATGAGCACCAGAAATTAAATACAAAATCTGATATAGAAACCTATGAAACAGGACCAAATTTTAAAGTGTTTTTAATAGTAAGTATACTTTACCACATGATGGGAAAGTATACATGAGGAATACTCAATAGATCCACATCCCCACTGGCAGAAACTTACTTAGAAAACCAAAGCACCACTGAAATGAGATGCTTATTGGGGAATCCAAAGAGATGCCCCTTACTCGAGGTCACTTTAGAGACACCCAGTAGAATGATAACCTCCACAGTATAAAACATGATGTTGAAAACCATGATTTTCCCTAGGGACTTGATTTTTTGCTTTCAATCTCACTTCCAGGGTCCTTTCAATAGTCACTTAACACAAAACTGTTCTTGGTTTACAAAACATATACCAGATGAGTAGCTTATAGAAGACTATCCTACTTTTTAAAATTGATCCGTACATATTTTCATTTTTTATGAGGCAAAAGAAGGCAACTTTAGTCTGTCAAAGTACTCCATGTGAAAACAGAATCTGAGGCCTTTCTCTGGAGATTTTATTTCCTTAATGTCAGGGGATATTCTCCAATGGTGAAATGAAACTTTTTCCTTAAATATCTGAAACAGTGTCACTTTCCCTCCCTCTTCAATTTAGTCTTATAAGTTGTCTATGTCTTACTGGAAACATTTGGCTAAAATCTTTACTAGGTCTACAAAAGAGCTTAGGGAGATCCAAGAATATTAACTAAATTTTGGCATTGTGAAAGCTTATGAAAATTATCAAGACATGTTTTAGTGACATTTTTAAAATTTAAAGATAAATTTTAAAATATTGGAACATCTAAATAAAGTAAAAGTAAAAACTAAATTTTATTGATTAACTGTATAGGAAGAAAAAATAGGTTGGTTTAGACTCCTCTATTAAGACTAAATAACAAGATAATGAAGCAGTATCTAGTTTTATAGGAAAATGTGATTTGACACTTTTGATATTTAAATTGAAAAATAAACTCAGTATTTAAACAAAACATTTAATTTATATCAGTCTGACTCTCCCATAGATAAAAGCTATGAATTCTTGAGAGTGTTTAAAGAAAGGGCACTAACCACTGGCAGAGGATGAGATGCTTAGATAACATCACTGACTCAAAGGATATGAATCTGAGCAAACTCCAGGAGATAGTGAAGGACAGAGAAGCCGGGCATCCTGTAGTCTATGGGGTTGCAGAGTCAGACATGACTTAAGAACTGAACAACAACCACTTGAAGATACCAGGGAAAGACTAAAAGCAGACAGAAAAAGGAGGGGGAATTGAACTTCTAACATGGAGCCTGTAGGATTCTCATCAAGAAAAAAATGAGGAGAGGACTGAAATCCATAGAATTAGAAATGAAAAAGGAGAAGTTACAACTGACATCACAGAAATACAAAGTATCATGAGACTACTACAAGCAACTATATGCCAATAAAATGGACAACCTAGAATTCTTGAAAGATACAATCTTCTAAGACTGAACCAGGAAGAAATAGAAAAGATGAATGGATCAATCACAAGTACTAAATTGAAACTGTGATTTTAAAATTTCCAACAAATAAAAGTCCAGGACCAGATAGGTTCACAGTCAAATTCTATCAAAGATTTCGAGAAGAGTTAACATCTATCCTTCTCAAACTATTCCCCAAAATTTCAGAGGATGGAACACTCCCAAGCTCATTCTATGAGGCCACATCACTCTGATACCAAAACCAAAGATGTTGCCAAAAAAGAAAATTACACGCCAACATCACTGATGAACACAGATGCAAAAATCCTCAACGAAATATGAGAAAACCCAATCCAACAACATATTAAAAGAAACATACACCATAATCAAGTGTGATTTACCCCAAGGATGCAAGGATTCTTCAACATACATATATCAGTGCGATACATCATGTTAACAAACTGAAGAATAAAAGCCATATGATCACCTCAATATATGCAGAAAAAGCTTTTGACAAAATTCAATACCTATTTATAATAAAAACTCTCCAGAAAATGGGCATAGAGGGAACATAACTCAACATAATAAAGGCCATGTATGGGAAACCTACAGCAAACATCATTCTCAGTGGTGGAAAACTGTAAGCATTTCCTCTTAGATTAGGAATAAGATAAGGATATCCACTCTCACCACTTTTACTCATTCTTCAAAAAGTAAACAATTGGAAAAAATATGTAAAACAATGATTTTCATGTGTTGGTCAACAGGCAACACTGGACAATAATCCCCGCCCCTCAGCCAAGAGAAGAAAACCTAAAGAAGGAACACTTGTCTATTTTTGTCTCTAAAAAAGAAATTTCAGGCCACAGTGCAAGTGGTGGGAATCCAAACAGAACTGATTTGAAAAATAAAATTTAGCATGCAGGTAGGTCAGGGAAAGCTAAAATTCACAGGTCAGCATAACATAGATGAGACAGAAGCGCATACAGAGCAATCTGGAGCCCTTTGGAAGGTTATCCTTAAATTTTTGCCTGAGGTTGGTTTTCAAAAAAAACACAGGAAGGAGCAGACAGAACAATGCCTGGGGCTCGGAGGAAGCTCATTGTTCCAGACAGCCAGATGGGAAATCTGCAATACACAGAGCATGGAGTAGAATACTAAAGAAGAGAACTGTCTCAGCAGGGGAAGCAAGTTAGGCTAAACAAAAGACTTCTCTGGTTCCACCTAATGAAGCTTAAAATAAAGCCTCAAATAGACCAAAATATTTCTAAGTATTAATAACTAGACTGCATCACAGAAGAAAAACACTCAAAAATATATAAAGGAATAAAATAAAAACTCACAAAATTACAAAGTTTACTTAAGAAGAAACTGATCATTTGATCACTGTATCTATTAGAGAAATTGAACTTTTTTATCTGACCAAAAAAATCTGACCACAGAGAACTTTCCAGACCCAGATGGCTTCATTGGGTGAATTCTACCAAATATGTAAAGAAGAATAAATACCAATTTTACACTAACTCGTAGAAAAGAGAAGAAGGGGAAACATTACACTTATTACTAAAATGTGATAGGATGGTACAGAAAAGAAAACAAAATTTTAGCAAACTGAATTCAGTAGTACATGAAAAGGTTAATACATAATTGCTAAATGGGATTTATCCCAGGAATGCAAGGTTGGCTTAACATTTGAAAAATCAATCAATATAGTTCATTATATCAAAAGACTAAAAAAGAAAAACAATATGTTCATCTCAACAAATGCTAAAAAGCATTTGTCAAAATTCTACATATATTTGTTATAAAAAGAACAAGAACAACAAAAACTTCTCAGCAAACTAGGAAGAAAACGAAACTACCCCAACCTGATAAGAGACATCTATAAAAATCTTCAGCAAAAATTTAACATTTTTCATCTAAGATCAAGAATGAAGCAAGGATGTCCACTCTTACCACTTTTAGTCAACATCTTAAATATCTTAACCACAGGCAAGTAAAACACATTAAAGGCTTATAGATTGAAAAAAAATGCTCTTTATTCTCAGATGACATGACTGTCCATGAAGAAAATCTTAAGAAATCTAAGAAGACTACTAAAAATAATAAGAAAGTTTAGTAAGATCGCAGGATATAAAATATATCATATTTTCTATGTATTATCAATGAAAAATTAGGAACTGAAATAAAAAATACCATGTGCAATATTACTTGAGAGATGTGTGCAGCATCTACACAGAAAAAATACTGGAAAATATTGCTGAGGTAAATGAAATAAGTCCTAAATAGATGAAATATTCTATGTTCATGGAGTGGAAAATCAGTATTGTTAACATGTCAGTGCTTCTTGAGTTGATAGATTTAACCTAATTTCAATTAAAATTTCAGAGTATATAAATACTGATAAGTGGTTTAAAATTATACAGAAAAGACAAGACTCTGGATAACCAAAATAATTTTTTTAGAAGAGCAAAGGTGGAGAATTTACAGTACCTGACTCCAAGACATGTTATAAGACTACATTTATCAATGTAGTTTAGTATCGGCATCACCGAAACAAAAGTTAGAGTACAAGTGTGTACTTAGGCATAGGCCAATACAAGTGTTGTCAAAAGCTTTTTTGATAAAAGTTCCAAGGTAATTCAATGGGCAAAGATAATCTTTTCAACAAATGGTTCTAGAATAATATGCAAAGAAATGATCCTCAATGCTTACTTCACATAATTTTCAAAAATTATTGAAAATGAATTAGAGTCCTCAATGTAAGAGCTACAGTTATAATCTATAAAATTATATACTATAAAATTCCTAGAAGAAAATATGGGAGAAAATCTTGACTGAAATTAAGTTTCATAAAAAATTCTTGAATATGAAACAGAAAGTACAAACTATATTGGAAAAAATGATAAATTTGATTTCACCATACTATATAATTTTGTCTTTCAAAAGACACTATTATAAAATAAAAAGGGAACTACATATAATAAAAGAATATTTATAAAATATATATGTTAAAGAACATATCTAGAATATATAAAGAACTGTTAGAATTAAAAGAACACAAACAACCCAAATAAAAATAGCCAAAAGACTGAAATAAACACTTCAGCAAAGAAGACCTACAGATGGCAAATAAGCACATGAAAAGAAGCTCATCATAATTAGTTATTAGAGAAATCAAAATAAAACCTAACTAAGTACCAGTATCACAGAAGGCAATGGCAACCCACTCCAGTGTTCTTGCCTGGAGAATCCCAGGGACAGAGGAGCCTAGTGGGCTGCTGTCTATGGGGTCGCACAGAGTCGGACATGACTGAAGCGACTTAGCAGCAGCAGCAGCAGCAAATACCAGTATAACCCACAAGCATGGATAAAATTAAAAGATTATACAAAGTGTTAACAAGGAAGTAGAGTATTAATATAACTTGTATCCTGGTAGGAAGTAAAATTTTAGATAAATTTGGCTATTTCTTAAAATGCTGTAATGCACTTCCTATAGTACCCAGACTTCCACTACTAGATGTTTACAAAAGATAAATGAAATTCTATGTTTACACAAAGACTTGTAATGAATACTAACAGCAGCTTTACTTATAATAGCTTATAAGTAAGCTTACAATAACTTATTTTGGAAACAATGCAGATGTCTACCCACCTGTGAACAGATAAAGAAACTGTGGTATATCCTTACTATGGACTTAGCAAAATACAGAGTAACAAACTATTAATACATGCAACAAGATGAATGAATCTCAAAATAATTATGCAGAGTAGAAAATGCCAACAAAAGATAGCACATGTTCTATGATTTCATTTACATAAAATTGTAGAAAATGCAAACTAACCTGTACTGACAAAGCTCACAGGAGTAACTGCCTGGGGATTGAGAAGGAGGGAGGAATTACAAAAAAAGTCTAAGGAACTTTTGGGAATGGTGGATATGTTTCCTATCTTGAAAGTTGTGATAGTCTCATGAGTTTATATATATGTCAAATTGTCAAATTTTATATTCTAAATATGTGTGGTTTATTGTACATCAATTAGATCTCACTCAATAAAGGTGAAATAAACCATGTAGTTATTTGGAGCAAAAATCCTAACACTAGATAACGTGAGGCCATTATTTATGTAGATCTTCTAATATATGTGACAACAATAGCACAAAGGACAAAGAGGAGTAGATACATGTAATTACCCTTCTCCAAGTTCCTGCACGTTAGTGAAATAGGATAGCATTAACTTTAAGTAGGATTTCAATAATTTAAGGATGTGCTTGAAATCATTAAGGCAATCACAAAAAATACAAGGAGGTAATATGCAAATAGCCAATAGAGGAATAAAAATGGAATACTAAAAATATTTGATTAACCAAATGAAGATAAAGAAGGGGAACTGAAGAACAAAAAAGAGGAACAAACAGGAACACAGTAAAACAAACCTAACAAGAGTTATGTTGAACTAACTCAATAGTTATGTTGAATGTAATGAAGTACTCACTCCAATTAAAAGGAAGAAATTTTAAGACTTAAAGAAACTCCAAGTTTCAACTATATCTCATTTATAAGAGGTACACTGTAAACATAAAACACAAAGAAACTGTAAGTAAAATGTTGGGAAAAGAGGCACTATGCAGACCACAAACATAAGCAAGCTGAAGTGGCTGTATTAATAACAGACAGAATAGCACTCAGTAGAATTATCAAGGATACAAAGAAACATGATAATTAAAGGGAAAACATAATATATAAATGTATATGTACCAAATAACTTAAAAATGCATAAAGCAAAAATCAACAGAATTAAGGAGAGAAATAGATAATTCTACAATTGTAGTTGGAGATCTTAATATCACCTCTCAGAAATAAACAGAACAATTAAAACATAATAAACATACAGAACCAGAGTTAGCAAACTTCTTCTATGAAGGGCCAGATAATCCAATATTTTAGGCTTTGTGGGCTGCATATGACCTCTGTAGTATATTCTTTAATGTTTTGTTATTTTACAGCCCTTGAAAATTGAAAAATCATTCTTAGCTCATAGGATATATAAAAATAGTCCAGATAGTTTACTGAACCCTGATATAGAAGATCTAAAGTGCAAAGTGAAAGTGAAGTCGCTCAATTGTGTCCAAATCTTTGAGACCCCATGGACTGGAGCCCACCAGGCTCCTCCATCCATGGAATTTTTCAGGCAAGAGTACTGGAGTGGGTTGCCATTTCCTTCTCCAGAGGATCTTCCCCACCCAGGGATTGAACCCGGGTCTCCCACATTGCAAGCAGACACTTTTACCATCTGAGCCACGATAAACCACCTTCATCTAATTCAGACAAAATAATTGCAGAATATATATTCTTCTCATGTGCACATGGAATGTTTACCAAGACAGATCATGTACTGTAGAACAAATCTCAGTGCACTACAAAAGACTGTACAGATCACTATTTTTAAAAGTAGAAATCATTATTTTAAAAAGTAGATCAGATCACTATTTTTTAAAGCAGAAATCAGTAATTTTAAGATATCCAGGAAAACCCTAAATTTTTTAAAATTAAGTAATACACTTCTAAATAACCCATGGATCAAAATATAAATTATACTGGATATTAGAAAATATTCTGAATTAAATGACAATGAAAATATAACATCAAAATTTGCAGAAAGTAGCTGAAACAGTAATTGGGGAAATTTATAGCTTTAAATGCTTATATAAAAAAGGAGAATGATAAAACAAATAGAATAAATTCAAACAACAGGAAGATAAAGAATATATGGGAGTTCCTTACACTATTTTTACTGCTTTCCTATAAGTTAAAACTTGAAAAAATTAAAAGTCCCTTAATTTTTTATTTAGCCAAGTTATTTTTCACATGTAAGACTAAGAAGCAAAAAGAGATGTTTAAGATTGGGTCAAAATAGTAAATTATCTCTCTTTCTATACAAAATAACAAATATGTATGAAGTTCTATAAAAACAAGGGTAACATTAGCAAATAAGAAATTTCACATAACTACTAAAAGACAGAATGCTATCTATAGAGATAAGAGTGGCAAAAAATCAAAGCACTAATCAGAAAAGCAGTAATTAACCAATTAAACAATTTTAGAATAAAAACTAACTGAAGAGAGAGTTTTCAGAAGAGTAGGTTGAGGAGGTTAGTCCCTCCTTCCACCAGCCTGTATCAAGAAGTATAATGGAAAGGTATTTCCCTTTACACTAGGAGTTCTTAACTTTGCCTGCAAATTGAAGTCATCTGAGTACCTTTAAAAAATACACTGAGTCTGAGATTCTGTTTAGTTGGTCAGTAATGAGGCCTGAGCACCAGACCAGTGTTTAGTATTGAAATACAGTATAAATTAGAGAGACATGAGCTTGCCTTAAAGTGCTTATTAATATAGAGTAACTAAGAAGTTTGGTCTTATCTCAGAAATTTGGCAGGTATAAGAGAACACAAAAATATATCCATGTGAATTGGTATTTCAAGTAGTCTGTAAGTGGATTATCTAAAAAGTGAGCATTTGGAAACAAAATACTGGAATCCAACTATCTTCCTTTGTAACAAATAAACCACAAGTGGATTAAAGAATTGAATAAAAATGGAAATTTAAAAGTACTAGATAAAAGCAGGTAGATTGTGTTTTCATATTAGGTTAAGTAAGCCCTGATAAATATGCCCCAAAACTGACACTCTACAAAGGCATTATTTAAATTTACTGAATAAAACATTTTAAGCTTATCTATTGGTAAAATACATTATTAACCAGTTAGTAATACAGCCAAAAAGTAAGAGTATTTGTAGCATTCTTATACCTGAGAAGTTCCCTGAAATTAATATTAAAATCATAATAAGTACAAATGAGAAAAAGACTTAAGTACATGTAATTTTTATAATGAAAAACTAAAAACATAAAGCAGTATTCAAATTAATATAATACCCATCTATAGTGAAGTGAAAGTTGCTCAGTCGTGTCCGACTCTTTGCGATCCCATGGACTGTAGCCTACCAGGCTTCTCCCTCCATGGGATTCTCCAGGCAAGAGTACTGGGGTGGGTTGCCATTTCCTTCTCCACCCATCTATAAATTAAATGTTATTTTAAGACTCTCACCAGAAAGTAAGTCATTAAAAAATTCTGATAAATGAATAATTTCAGTAAGCAATATATAATAAATTTACTTACAAGCTGATATCTGTTCTTGATTTCTTGCAATCATGTCCTTTATAGATTTTGAAGGCATTTTCTTGCTACCATGAATGGTTGTTGTGGAGAGTTCTTTCAGTTTCCAGTGGGTCCAAAATCCTTTTTGAGGTGGTAAACCTGTTAATACAAAATGTATATTTAACCAAAGAAATTACTATTTTAAAAACATCTTCTGTTGAAGCCTTTTTTTGAGTATTATGCATTTAATTCTCACAACAGTCCTGTGAGAACTGCCAGTCTTAGGTTTCAAATGAGGGAATCTCTACACAGAAATGTTAATGTCTTATCATATAAGACAGTGAATCAGAAAAGAGATAAACATGATATATACCCTTCTGACTCAAAAATACAAGCTAAGTTCATAAACAGACACAAGAGAAGATTAACATTGTGAAAACTTGAAAGGACCTAAATATCCAACAATAGTACATCCAAACAGTGGATCATGAAGTATCCATAAGAAGTTACCTTGTAAGTATTTATTAACATATAAAAGTAATCATAGTATTGTTTTTACGTGAAGGACAATTTTACCTTATACAGATGTGTGACTGTAGCTTAATTGTTAACATGATTGCCTCTGAGCAACAATCAATAGATGATTACATTAAAAATTTTTCCCTCTCTGTATCTATTATTTTCAAAATAATGTTTTTGACTAGACTATAACACTCTAAAAGTAATAAAAATAAATTCTATTTAAAAAAGTTCCACTTTTGTTCCAAAAGCTGTGTAGGGTTGAATAATTGATTTAACCACACAAAACATTTATATCCTCAGCAGTAAAAATGAGAACAATATAAATTCCTTAGTATACTTCATATGCTTATTCTGATGGTTAATTGAGTTTGTATATGTTAAAGCATTCAGTAACTGGGAAACATGAATATAAAAACAAACATAAAATATAATAAACATATTAACATACACTGACATACTCATAAAATATATCCAATATTTTCCCAGTAGTGAGCATTCAATGAGGATTATTTGTTGTATTTTGATATCAAATTGGAATTTTTGAAGTGTTTTTAAATTTGGTCATTGCTTATTTTATATTAGTTGCCACTAGATAAAATATTCAAAACAATTCATTTGAATGTTTCTCAATATTGTCTGTGTTTTAAAATATATGGCATATTAGTGGAAAATCTGGGGTATAGGAAGGTCAACAGATCGGGATATTTAAAAGATAGTTTTTTATTGAATGGGGGATCAATGTCAGAGTAGGAAGACATGGAGCTCACTTCTCACAAACACATCCAAAATATATCTACACATGGAAGACAACTTAAAAAAAAAAAAACCAAAAAAAAAAAACCACAACTAATTGGAAAGCAGCAGAATATCTTTTATAAAGCCAAAACTGCAAGAAAGATCTCCATGTAACGGGGCAGAATTACAGGGGGAGGGGAAGGCGTTAGGGTGGGACCAGCGCCCCTGGAGGGGTATGGACAGAAGGTCCACATATGTGCATCCTTGCCTCGGGGAGGCCCCCTTGTCTGCCGGGAAATCCACTGAGACAGATGGGAGAGCTGGAGAAGCCTAGACTCTACTTGTGAGGCGGATGTGTGTGTCGGATTGCTAACAATCAGAGCAGCGAGAGACTTGCACAGATGGCAGCCACCTCATCACACTTCCCAGTCCAAAGGGCAAATGCCCAGTTCCGCTCACTCCACACCACGGCCTGCCAGGGGATCAGGAGAAAGATGCAGTCTAGTTGCTAGAAGTGGGACTGCTGACTTACACAGTAGCTCTAGTTTTCATTTTTGATGAACCTCCATACTGTTCCCCATAGTGGCTCTACCAATTTACATTCTGACCAACAACAAGGGTTCTCTTTTCTTCACATCCTCATAAATATTTGTTATTTGTAGTCACTTTGAAAATGGCCATTCTAACAGGTGTGAGGTGATATCTCATTGTAGTTTTGACTAGCATTTCCCTGGTGATTAGTGATGCTGAACATGCTTTCCTGTACTTGTTGGACATCAGTATGTCTTCTTTGGAAAAATGTCTTCAGTTCCTCTATTTTAAAAATCACATAGTTTTTTTTTGTTTGTTTGCTATTGAATTGAGTTCCTTTTAGCTTTTGGGTATCAATCCCTTATAAGATATGATTTGCACACATATTTAATAAATTCCTTTTACATTTTGTTGATTTTTTTTTTTACTGTGCAGAAGCTTTTTAGTTTGATGTAGTTTCACTTACTAATTTTTGCTTTTGTTGCTTGTGCTTTTGATATCATATCCAAAAAATTATTGCCAAGACATATAAGGAGCTTTTCCACTATGTTTTCTTCTTAAGAGTTTTATGGTTTCAGTTCTTTCCTCCATTTGAAGTTAATTTTTGTGAGTGATATAGAAAAAGCAAGGGAATTCCAGAAAAACATTTGCTTCATTGACTACACTAAAGCCTCTGACTGTGTGGATTACAAAAAACTGGAAAATTGTTAAAGAGATGCGAATACCAGACCACCTGACCTGCCTCCTGAGAAACCTGTATATAGGTTAAGAAGCAACAGTCAGAACCAGAC
The DNA here is from genome assembly GCF_019923935.1 of Bubalus bubalis. Taxonomy (NCBI): domain Eukaryota; kingdom Metazoa; phylum Chordata; class Mammalia; order Artiodactyla; family Bovidae; genus Bubalus; species Bubalus bubalis. The sequence continues at coordinate 42,582,755 of NC_059167.1, forward strand.
AGGGAACAACAGATTGGTTCAAAATTGGGAAAGGAGTATGTCAAGGCTGTATTTTGTCACTCTGCTAATTTAACTTATATGCAGAGTACATCATGCAAAATGCCACGCTGGATGAATAGTAAGCTGGAATCAAGAATTGCTGGGAGAAATATCAACAGACTCATATATGCAGATGCTACCACTCTAATGGCAAAAAGCAAGGAAGAACTAAAGAGCCTGTTGATGAGAGTGAAAGAGGAAAGTGGAAAAGCTGGCTTAAAACTCAACATTCAAAAAACTAAGATCATGGCATCCAGTCCAATCACTTCATGGCAAATAAAAGGGGAAAAAGTATAAACAGTGACAGATTTTCTCTTCTTGGGCTCCAAAATCACTGCAGATGGTGACTTCAGCCATGAAATTAGAAGACACTTGCTCCTTGGAAGAAAAGCTACTACAAACCTAGGCAGCATATTAAAAAGCAGAGATGTCACTTTGTTGACTAAGGTTCATACAGTCAATGCTATGGTTTTTCCAGTAGTCATGTATGAATGTGAGAATCAGACAATAAAAGAGGCTGAGCACTGAAGAATTGATGCTTTAGAACTGTGGTGCTTGAGAAGATTTGTGAGAATCCCTTGGACAGCAAGGAGATCAAACTAGTCAATCCTAAGGAAAATCAACCCTGAATATTCATTGGAAGGACTGATGCTAAAGCTCCAATACTTTGGCCACCTGATGCAAAGAGCTGACTCAATGGAAAAGAGCCTGATGCTGGAAAGGATTGAGGGCAGGAGGAGAAGCAGGTGACAGAGGATGAGATGGTTGGATGGTATCACTCAATGGATGTGAGTTTGAGCAGACTCTGGGAGATACTGAAGGACAGGGAAGCCTGTGTGCTGCAGTCCACATGGTTGCAAAGAGTCAGACACAACTTAGCAACTGGACAACAATAAGATAGGAGTCAAATTTCATTACTCTACATGTGGTGATTCAGCTTTCCCAACGCCATGTATGGAAGAGATTATCATATTCCTATTGAATATTCTTGGCTTCTTTGTCAAATATTAGTTGACTGTGTTTGTGAGGGTTTATTTCTGGGTTCTCACTTTTCTTCCATTGGTCTGTGTGGCCTTTTTTGTCTAATTTCCATGTTTCACTCAAATTACATATCTGATCATACATGTTATCCATCTTTTCCACTTGAGCATTTACCACATTAATCATAGGTAGTTGAAATTTTCTGTCTAATATTCTAATACCTATGCCTTATCTAAAACTGGTTCTGATTATTTATTTGTCTTTTGATAGGTAGTTCTGTTTCTGGGGTGAGTTTCATCTCCACTCCTTCACTAAGGGCAACTGGATTTGCTGCCCTTCCTCCCTGCAACCTCTCTCCCTCCTCCTGCTGTGACTTAAAGCTTGTTGTTGTTGTTAACACAAAGGAGACGGAAGAGAAGGGTCCAGGCAAGGCTTAATGCCTTTTTTGTAGTGGTTTCTCTTATATTCCCCCAGGCTTTCTCAAGACTGTCATACCATCCTCAATTGTTACTTATAAAATATCTGGAGAGAAACTTGTAATGTCAACTTTCTCCTTGTTTATGAAGCTCCTAAGTGTCCTATATGGTCACATTAGACCATACTCAGCTCTAAGTAATTCATTAGAAATTTTGGCTAAATTCTTCTTACTGCCTTTTTATGGCATCTAGCTGCATCTGTCCCACGTGAGCAAGTGCTGACATCTGGTCTTCCCTTGGAGGCACCTGTCTTTCTGTAGATTTTGGGTTGACTGCCTTGGAACCTCTGATGGGTTCAAGGAAAGTTTCAAATTTTCAGGTAGTTTAGTGTTTTCAGGTAGAAGAGTGGAAGTAATATTTTAGTTTTTTACATTCTAAGCAGAAGCCAGAAGTCAGAGCACAAACCTTCATCTTACTCATTGTAAAGCGCCACATAGGATAGCCATAGCTTGTGCTAAAACCTAGCCAATCATACAAAATCTTAGTGTGTCTCTATACTAGGCAGAAGTATCCTCCAGAGTCTTCTATATCTTAATGTTCCCAAATGGTGAATATGTTATATTACCTGGCAAAGAGGAATTAAGGAAGCAGACAGAATTAAGTTAATAACTGGCTAGCCTTAAAATATGGACAGTATGCTGGCTTGTCCAGGTGAGCCCAATGTACTTAGAAGAGTCATAGATATGGAAGAGGGAGGTAGAAGAGTCAGTATTAGAATGATGCAATATGAGAAAGATGACTAGTCATTGTGGGCTTTGATGATGAAAGGCTATGAGGCAAAGAATGGAAACAGCTTCTGAAAAGCTACAAAGAGATTTTCCCTAGAGCCTCTAGAATAACACAGCTCTCCCAACATCTTGGTTTTACCCTGCTGCTGCTGCTGCTAAGTCGCTTCAGTCGTGTCCGACTCTGTGCGACCCCAGAGATGGCAGCCCATCAGGCTTCCCCATCCCTGGGATTCTCCAGGCAAGAACACTGGAGTGGGTTGCCATTTCCTTCTCCAATGCATGAAAGTGAAAAGTGAAAGGGAAGTCGCCCAGTCGTGTCTGACCCTCTGCGACCCCATGGACTTCAGCCTTCCCGGCTCCTCCATCCATGGGATTTTCCAGGCAAGAGTACTGGAGTGGGGTGCCATTGCCTTCTCCATGGTTTTACCCTAATGAAACTCATTTGGACCTATGACTTTCAGAACTCTAGGATAATATACTTATTGCTTTAAACTAAGTAGTAATTTGCTGCATTAGTAATAGGAAACTAACACAAGCTCTGGTGCTTTTTTCTTATTGTATATGAGGATCTCCAGGCTTCCCATGTTGCTCAGTGGTAAAGAATCCACCTGCCAATACGTGTTCGATCCCTTGGTTGGGAAGGTCCCCTAGAGAAGGAAATGGCAACTGACTCCAGTATTCTTGCCTGGGAAATCCCATGGACAGAGAAGCCTGGTGGGGCTACAGTCCATGGTGTTGCAAAGAGTCAGACATGACTTAGCAACCAAACAACAACAAATAAGGAACTCTGGTAAAAAAAAAAAAAAAAATTGTGAAAAACAAACCAAAATGAAAGCCAACTGACAATGTAAGCAATCAAACTGAATATAATGCAAAGAAACAAATAAAGCTATGACATCATCTTTTAAAAAAGGAATTTTTCATATATTAAGGAGGAGAAATTGAATTAAGTATTTTAGATCTATGATATAAATATTTCTCCAACAAAGAAATAAGAAAAATGTCTTTTTAAATTCCTTCAACAAGTGCTCTAGCCAAAACAAAATAATTAATCACAATTGAGAGAGAAAATCATAGTAAAAGGTGAAAAGGTCATTTATGAGCATAACACTCAGAAAACATGTGAGTCTTGATAGATATGCAATGTGAGAAAAAGCACCGTGACAGAAATCTGTACAAACACATTCACGTCAGATAAATCAGAGGCTCCAGTGCACCCACCACTACTGCCTTTGTTTTCAACTTAAATTCTTATCCCTGCATAAAAATAAAAATGAACAATTATGTACAGGACAGTGAATCTTCGCAAGTTTAATACATGGCGTCCATGTTACCAGCCCTCAGAAACAAAATATTCAGCTTCTAACACCATGGATTAGTTTTGTCAGATTTTTAACTTTGTATCAAAGAACTCATATAGAATCTACCTTTCTGTGCCTGGTCCCTCAACCTTGTTTGTGTGATTTGTTTACTACTGTATATGATTGTAGTTCACTCATCCTCATTGCTGGCAGTATTTCACTATATGAATACTCCACAGTTTATCTAAATTTTATATTATTGTGGGCATTTGAACACTAGATTTTGATTATTATATAAATAGCACTGCTATGAACATTTTGTACTTTTGGTATACAGAAATACATAGATTTCTGGAGGTTAGGAACCTGAGAGTCCAAATTTAACATATGTTTAGCTTTAGTAGATATTGGTAGTTGTCCAGAATATTCATATAATTCCACCTGCATAGCTACCTTTTATCTTAAGAAAATGCAGGTTTGAATTTTTTTTTAACTCTGAGATGAGTGTAGATTTACATGCACTTGCAACAAATAATACAGAGAGATCCCTGTGCCCTCTATTTAGTTTCCCACAATGGTAACACCTTGTAAAACTGTAATACGATATCACAATCAGGATATAGACATTGAGGCTAAGGTACAGTTTCATCCCAAGGATTCCTTAAGCTTCCCATTTTAGCCACACCTACCCTTCACTTTAAACCATTTCTCTGCTTGATGTGAAGGAGAGGCAATAAATATCAATCCTTTCGCTATACAAATATTTTCTCCTAAGGTGAAACAACCCACAGAGAAGTACTGAAGCAAGTGTTCAACAGTGATAAATAGCCTATGTTGGAAGAATCAGTTCAGTTCAGTCACTCACTTGTGTCTGACTCGTTGTGACCGCATGGACTGCAGCACACCAGGCTTTCCTGTCCATCACCAACTCCCAGAGTTTACTCAAACTCATGTCCATCGAGTCAGTGATGCCATCCAACCATATCTGTCCCCTTCTTCTTCCACCTTCAATCTTTCCCAGCATCAAGGTCTTTTCCAATGAGTCAGTTCTTCACATCAGGTGGCCAAAGTATTGGAGTTTCAGCTTCAACATCAGTCCTTCCAATGAATATTCAGGACTAATTTCCTTTAGGATGGACTGGTTGGATCTCCTTTGCAGTCCAAGGGACTCTTAAGAGGTCTTCTCCAACACCACAGTTCAAAAGCATCAATTCTTTGGCACTCAGCTTTCTTTATAGTCCAACCTTAACATCCATACATGACTACTGGAAAAACCATAGCTTTGACTAGATGGACCTCTGTTGGCAAAGTAATGTCTCTGCTTTTTAACATGTTGTTTAGGTTGGTCTTTGCTGGTGGCTCAGGTGGTAAAAGTGTCTGCCTACAATGTGGGAGACCAGGGTTTGATCCCTGCGTCAGAAAAGGTCCCCTGGAGAAGGAAATGGCAACTCACTACAGTACTCTTGCCCGGAAAATCCCATGGACAGAAGAGCTTGGTAGGCTACAGTCCATGGGGTCGCAAAGAGTCAGATACGACTGAGTGACTTCACTTTCTTTCTTTCCTTTCTTTCTAGGTTGGTCATAACTTTTCTTCCAAGGAGCAAATGTCTTTTAATTTAATGGCTGCAGTCACTATCTGCAGTGATTTTGGAGCCCCCCCAAGATAAAGTCTGTCACTGTTTCCATTGTTTCCCCATCTATTTGCCATGAAGTGATGGGACCAGATACCATGATCCTAGTTTTCTGGATGTTGAGTTTTAAGCCAACTTTTTCAAAGAATATGCATTTGCAAACAAATGTATTCAGGCTAGAAGTGAGAAAACTATCTATTCTGATATTTAAATCAGATAAGGGATCTATATTTAGTGTTCTTGCCTTAAACTCAGGCAGTTCAAAGCAGAATGCTTTGAAGACCAATAGGGACAGGCTAAAGTAGACATCCCCACTGGATTTACCTTATAAATCTCCTAACTCGTTGCTATTGCTCATCTCAGCATATTACATACATTCATGCTTGAATACATCACAGAAACTAGTTAAAAGCATAACAGTTGCAAAAGAAGTATGAAAACTATATTTGCAGATGATATGATAAATGACTTGAAAACCCTAGAATGAATGATAAAGCTCAAACAAAAGGATTAAGTAAGGAAGTGACTCATAATATTTACATACAGAAATCAATATGAATTTGGGGTGGGAACACAATGTAGTCTATAACAGGTCTGGAGGAAATCTGTTCTGTTCTTCACTTTTTCTCTTATGGTATTTTTTTTTTTTGTCTGAATGCTGTGCTCATTCTCTTTTTATTTCTTATATTTGAATTAGTTGGATTTTTCTCTGTAATTAGGAGACTCCTGTCTTGTGTATTTTGATGGAGGGGGCTGGTGCTCCAGGTTATTTTCTAGAATTTACCTCCCACAGACTCCTTCCTTAAAACATGAAACATTTTCTTATAGAAATGGTTTGGTTACTAAGAATTGACATAAAACAATTATAAAAGAGTAGTCAAAATTTGGACAGAAAGTTTTATGAGAAGAACTAGACTTCAGTCACTTTTTCAGTACTTGAGAACAGTCAATAACTTCTGGTAGTCCATAATGGTATAGTAGTCTTCGGAAAAAATATTGGAGAGATTTTTCTCTCCAATACCATAGTTTTAAACCTAAGTGCCTAAATCTCTAGCTAAGTACTTCAGGATGGACTTTTACTTCCCTTCAGTGTTTTGAGTTCTGCCACTCCTACTTATAATATAGTTTTAAGGGACTTTATTTCAGTCATACCTGAATGGTCTAGTGGTTTTCCCTACTTTCTTCAATTTAAGTCTGAATTTGGCAAGAAGGAGTTCATGATCTGAGCCACAGTCAGCTCCTGGTCTTGTTTTTGCTGACTGTATAGAGCTTTTCCATCTTGGAAAACTCAGCAGTGGCCACAGGACTGGAAAAGGTCAGTTTTCATTCCAATCCCAAAGAAAGCCAATGCCAAAGAATGCTCAAACTACCGCACAATTGTACTCGTCTCACATACTAGAAAGTACTGCTCAAAATTCTCCAAGCCAGGCTTCAGCAATACGTGAACCATGAACTTCCAGATGTTCAAGCTGGATTTAGAAAAGGCAGAGGAACTAGAGATCAAATTGCCAACATCTGCTGGATCATCTAAAGAGCAAGAGAGTTCCAGAAAAAATCTACTTCTGCTTCATTGGCTATGCCAAAGGCTCTGACTGTGTGGATCACAATAAACTGGAAAATTCTTAAAGAGATGGGAAAACCAGACCACCTGACCTGCCTCCTGAGAAATCTGTATGCAGGTCAGAAAGCAACAGTTAGAACTGGACATGAAACAACAGACTGGTTCCAAATAGGGAAAGGAGTACGTCAAGGCTGTATACTGTCACCCTACTTATTTAACTTATATGCAGAGTACATCATGAGAAACGCTGGGCTGGAGGAAGCACAAGCTGGAATCAAGATTGCTGGGAGAAATATCAATAACCTCAGATATGCAGATGACACCACCCTTATGGCAGAAAGCGAAGAACTAAAGAGCCTCCTGATGAAAGTGAAAGAGGAGAGTGAAAAAGTTGGCTTAAAACTCAACATTCAGAAAAGTAAGATCATGGCATATGGTCCCATCACTTCACGGGAAACAGATGGGGAAACACTGGAAACAGTGACAGACTTTATTTTTGGGCTCCAAAATCACTGCAGATGGTGACTGCAGACATGAAATTAAAAGATGCTTGCTCCTTGGAAGAAAAGTTATGACCAACCTAGGCAGCTTATTAAAAAGTAGAGACATTACTTGTCCAACAAAGGTCTGTCTAGTCAAAGCTATGGTTTTTCCAGTGGTCATGTATGGATGTGAGAGTTGGACTGTGAAGAAAGCTGAGCACCAAAGAATTGATGCTTTTGAACTGTGGTGTTGGAGAAGACTCTTGAGAGTCCCTTGGACTGCAAAGAGATCCAACCAGTCCATCCTAAAGGAAATCAGTCCTGAATGTTCATTGGAAGGACTGATATTGAAGCTGAAACTCCAATACTTTGGCCACCTGATGTGAAGAACTGACTCATTGGAAAAGACCCTGATGCTGGGAAAGATTGGAGGTGGGAAGACAAGGGGACAATAGAGGATGAGATGGTTAGATGGTATCACTGACTCAATGGACATTAGTTTGAGTAAACTCTAGGAGTTGGTGATGGACAGGGAAGCCTGGTGTGCTGCAGTCTATGGGGTCTCAAAGAGTCGGATACGACTGACTAAACTGAACTCCTACCTACATACACACACACACACACACACACACACACACATCATGATTCAAACATTTTTTTCCCCTTGATTAATGATGGTATGTTATATAAATAATTCAGTTAGCTCTAGAATTTACCCAGTATTATCTGCTATAAAAATGCCGGCAGTGTTCTAAAAGAAGCAGCTTGAAATACTTCTCTTACAAATATAAAATATATATCATACAGTTTTCTTTCTGTGGCAGTTTTGGTTTCTACAAGAATTCCACTGCCTATAAAATTATTTGCCTTCTAAAGTTAATGAGTGATTAATTTTATTATAACAGAATTTTCAGAATAAAATCATCATGCTTTTGAAACATAGACATCAATATTCTGTTTTGTAAGACAAAGAACTACAAAATTTTTGACTAAACAAAACACTGCAATTCAAAAGTTTTAGATACCAAAGTAATGATCAAAACTTAAATAACATTCATACCTGACAACCAAAGAAAAATATTATTCCCTAGATCTTCTTTAAATTCATCATTAAAGAGATTACTGGATTCTGGAAATGCTTCCTGGAATGTTGCATAGATAGCTTGTGCCAAACAATCAGGATACACCTACCAAAACAGAGCCATATTAAAATAATTTCATATTTCATGTAACATTATCTCAAATACCAAAGAAGTTATTGAGTTTGTGAAATATACATGTCCCTTTTTCTCCTTATAACTTGTTTTTGGCCTTTTTTGCCTCTTTGTACTTCCAACAACTGACGAATATGAACAAAGAAGAGTTGAAAATAAAGTCATATCAGTTTAGCTATTTGTTAGCATTTAGGGGAAAAAATTTAATTTGGATAAAGGATGAAGTTAACAGTTAAGGTTTAACGGTTCTACACTTATTTAATTTTACCTTGTTATTGATATCCTCTTTCAGAAAAAGTATACCCTCTTTCCAGTCATTATAATACAAAGTATATATACATTTAATTGAAATATATTTGACATGTAATACTGCGTAAGTTTAAGGTGTACAACATGTTGATATATTTGTACTTTGCAATATGATTACCACCACAGCATCAGCTAATACCTCTATTACATCACACAGTTATCATTTTGGGTATGTGTGGTGAGAAATAAAAGCATGTTTTTAAATAATTTAAAGCCCATTTAGGTGAGTTAATGTAGCATAACCCCAATTGTTATTGAGGTTATACTACATTGTTTGCTCCTTGGAATAAAAGCTTTCTTCTTGGAAGAAAAGCTATGACCAACCTAGACAGCATATTAAAAAGCTGAGACATTACTTTGCCAACAAAGGTCTATTTAGTCAGAGCTATGGTTTTTCCAGCAGTCATGTAGGGATGTGAGAGTTGGGCTTTAAAGAAAGCTGCTGCTACTGGACTCAGTCGTGTCCAACTCTGTGCGACCCCATAGATGGCAGCCCACCAGGCTCCCCTGTCCCTGGGATTCTCCAGACAAGAATACTGGAGTGGGTTGCCATTTCCTTCTCCAATGCATGAAGGTGAAAAGTGAAAGTGAAGTAGCTCAGTCCTGTCCGACTCTGAGCGACCCCATGGACTGCAGCCTACTGGGCTCCTCTGTCCACGGGATTTTCCAGGCAAGAGTACTGGAGTGGGGTGCCATCGCCTTCTCCGAAAGAAAGCTGAGCACCAAAGAATTGATGCTTTTGAACTGTGGTGTTGGAGAAAACTCATGAGAGTCCCCTGGACTTCAAGGGGATCAAGCCAGTCAATCCTAAAGGAAATTAGTCCTGAATATTCATTGATGCTGAAGCTGCAACTCCAATATTTTGGCCACCTGATGTGAAAAACTGACTCATTGGAAAAGACCCTGATGCCGGGAAAGATTGAAGGTGGAAGGAGAAGGGGACGACAGAGGATGAGATGGTTGGATGGCATCACCGACTTGATGGATAAGAGTTTGAGCAAGCTCCAGGAGTTGGTCATGGACAAAGACGCCTGGCATGCTGCAGTCCATGGGGTCACAAAGAGTTGGACATGACTGAGTGACTCAACTGAACTGAACCCCAATTGTAAAGCCATGAGTGAATATCAACTAATATACAGTACTACCAGTATTCTATTAGACTTAAAGTCACTTGACTACTAAGTTTCTCTCGGGGAGTAACTACACACAGGAAGATACCAGATTTTTATGTTAAAGATTTAAAATATTCTATTTACTATTTTGGAAGGCTGGCAGACACCAGAAACTGGAAGATGCAAGAGATGATTTCTCCCTTTGGGTTTCTTAAAGAAATTAGCTGTGTTGATACTTTGATTTTAATCCCATAAGACTCATTTTGGACTTCTGATCTACATAACTGTAAAACAATGAATTTCTATTTCTTTAAGCCTCTAACTTCATGATGGTTTTTACACCAGCAATAGGAAACTAATATAGTCACCTACCTCAGCAGTGCTCAAATCTGCTGGTAAGTGATGGTATTCTTTAAAGAATTTCATTAGTTTTTTGGGGTAGGGAAAAAGAGGCAGGCAAGAATGCTTTAAAAACACTGATATATTTAATTTTATTGAATCAGCCATGGACATTTTAAATGCTACTGGAAAGAGTCACATAATTGTGGTATATAAAATTATGCTAGTAATTAAAAAAATGAACTAGGTAAGGGGAACTTTTACATTTTGTTTTCTGTGTATATCTCAGCTTTAGGAGATTCGTGGGAAAAGAGATAAAGTGTCAGATAGTGTTGGGAAATTTTCTGAGGGAATATCATTGTATGACATTGGAAGAAATGAAATAAAAACCATATGTTCAGATTCAATTAATTTATACTGAATAGTGAGACCTGAAGATAATTTTTTGATTCTTAAATATTAATAGCTTTTCTCAGATGAGCCAATTAGTAACAAAACTCCCAATTATTTGAATGAGTTAAAATAGAAATTAGTCAATGAGAGATGAAGCTCCACTTCTACTTATACAGCTGAGGAGGTAATAGATATGTAGGGAGGTGGTCTGATAGACCACAGGGGGAAGGGTCCAATCACTAAGGTGTACATGTTATTTTTTCTCAAGAGAGGCTTTGAATCTTAGAAGTATTGAAATAACTTGGAAGTATTGAAATAACTTCTAATTTCTCCTTGGAAAATGCCACTGAAAATAGGGACTTCAGAAAAAATCAAGTTGTGATTTGAGAAGGATATAAAGACAACATCTTGATATCAAAAGGCACATCATCCCAAGGAGAACATTCGGACAATAAACGTTAAGACTAGAAATTACAGAATGAGGGATATGTAACTGTGCCATTGCTTGTTTGTTCACATTAAATAGGCTTTTAAAAATTCTTTTCTTAAGGCTTGTGTTAAAGCATGCTTGACTTTATCAAACCACGTATTAGATAGACAAGACCCACCACAAAAGGACAGACTAGGTGAAGGATTATAGATAGGAGAAATCCAGCCAGTTTTGTCATCTCTAGGCAATTTAATGACCAAAAATCCTAACCACTAATATTTTTCCTGTAAATAAGAAAAATAAATTTATATTAGCAGAGAAAATCCTAGTCTATCTTTTGGAATATCAGTGTTCTACAAGGCAAGTTATGAATCATGGGTCAACCTCTTCATCTGATGGATAACAGGCTATGGCACTGAAGAGACTGAATATCTGCAAGATCACCTGTGTAGTTAGTAGCAGACTCCTTATTCCCAGCCCACTGCTGGCTTCCTTCTATAATACTGTATGTACATTTTTGTAAGCTAGATCAAGATTGAGTATAAATATTTGGCAATTTTATGTTTTCTTGATAGACATTTATTTTATTTTAGGCTTTATCCATAAAAACATTTACTGACTTGAAAATACTCATATATTTCTGATTTTACAGATGTCAGTTCAACAAAGAATTTGAATGTGTCTTCTGCTTTGAAATGCTAGATGTTTACATTTCAAAATACTCAATGAAATTCCATGCATCTTCATTTCACATTACTCAAGAACATAAATGATTTTAACCAAATTATTTTAACATAGTAAAACAATATTTGATTCATAAATTTGTTCATTGTTCTTTACTGTTCACAGGTGCTTAGTGTTGTACTTATGCATAACACAAGAGGTTAAGTCCTCTTAGACCAAAATATACTTTATAAAGTAAAAGGAAAATAATTTTGTAGATTGAAAAATCAAGAATATGCTTAGGATAAGTCAATATTTTTCAGTATGCAAACAAATGGATTCTGTAAGGCTTTCAGTAGAATACAATTTTCTGGGCTGGGGGCATAACTTAAAATATTAGCTTTTTTACTCTACTTGAGGCAATTTTGCTTTCAAAGTAACAAAATACATTCTCTTATGTATTTAAAGAAAATAACTTTTTATAGTTCACTTGCTATAAATATAATTTGTATAACCACTTAACTTCTGTATTTACCTGAAAGAATGTATCCTTTCGGCTTAGAGGTATGCTCATGAAAAGTGACACATAACTTTCTGAAATTCTATCAAACAAGCAAGCTTGATTTTCTCTGTCAGGCTAAAAAAATAAAACAGGTATGGAATTAAAACAATTGATATTACAATTTAAAATTAGAATTTGTTTACATAATGTCAGTAATTCTATCTATTCTCAAACGGCAGATCAGATGCTATAATGGAATGAGCATGGGTTTTTGGCATCATGCAGACCTGAATTTAAATGCTGGTTCCATTATTCATTAGCTGCACTATCCTGGGCAAATCCTAGTCTCCTTGTTTGCAAATGTAGGTAATATATACGGGCCTTAAAGTAGTATCTTAAAATTCAATTGGGACAAGGATCGCATTTTGTTTGACTTTGTATTTAAAGCCCTCAGCACAGTGCCTGGCACACAGAAAGCAAACCAATGTCTGATGAATTAATGAAGGTTCTTAAATAGTGGTTGGCATGTACAAGGCTGTCAATGACATAGTTGCCTTCTATTATTCTATAGCCATTTCAAATCTTTCATAATAAGTAACTCAGTATAAAATTAAAGCAATTACTGGAATGAGACAGCCATAGCCAGAACTAGTAAAATAGTGACATGAAAGACTAAAAACAAAGTAGAATGTCATCAGTTCAGTTCAGTTCAGTCGCTCAGTCGTGTCTGACTCTTTGCGACCCCATGAATCGCAGGCCTCCCTGTCCATTGCCAACTCTTGGAGTTTACTCAAACTCATATCCATCGAGTTGGTGATGCCATCCAGCCATCTCATCCTCTGTCGTCCCCTTCTCTTCCTGCCCCCAATCCCCCCCAGCATCAGAGTCTTTTCCAATGAGTCAACCCTTCGCATGAGGTGGCCAAAGTACTGGAGTTTCAGCTTTAGCATCATTCCTTCCAAAGAAATCCCAGGGCTGATCTCCTTCAGAATGGACTGGTTGGATCTCTTTGCAGTCCAAGGGACTCTCAAGAGTCTTCTCCAACACCACAGTTCAAAAGCATCAATACTTCAGCGCTCAGCCTTCTTCACAGTCCAACTCTCACATCCATACATGACCACAGGAAAAACCATAGCCTTGACCAGACAGAACTTTGCTGGCAAAGTAATGTCTCTGCTGTTGAATATGCTATCTAGGTTGGTCATAACTTTCCTTCCAAGGAGTAAGCGTCTTTTAATTTCATGGCTGCAGTCACCATCTGCAGTGATTTTGGAGGCCCAAAAAATAAAGTCTGACACTGTTTCCCCATCTATTTCCCATGAAATGATGGGACCAGATGCCATGATCTTCGTTTTCTGAATGTTGAGCTTTAAGCCAACTTTTTCACTCTCCTCTTTCACTTTCATCAAGAGGCTCTTTAGTTCTTCACTTTCTGCCATAAAGGTGGTGTCATCTGCATATTGCCTGCATAGTGATATTTCTCCCAGCAATCTTGATTCCAGGTTGTGCTTCTTCCAGCCCAGCGTTTCTCATGATGCACTCTGCATGTAAGTTATAAGAAGGAAGAAATCTATAGATAATAATACTGTTAACATTATAGTAAAGTCTTAAGGTAGCACCTTGAATTCTTGCTCTATTAAGCAATGAAGAGATGAATTAAGAGTCCAAATTCATTTATGATATCAACAGTAGAAGCACAAGCTGGCATTAATAGGTTTTGGTAATAAACACCAAAAATGATTAAATTCAGTGGTAATTTTCTATCAAATTAGCAAGCCATATGACCTGGGATTCATAAATGTATAGTATCTTAGAATTAAAATGGAAGTTAGATATCACCTAGGTTAAACTTCTCTAATTTAGTGATTGTACTACTGTCCAGAAAGCTTAAGTGAATTATTTAAGGTCATACACAGTTAAGTATGACTGATGCTGATGCTCAAATACTTTGGCCACCTGATGCGAAGAATTGACTCATTGGAAAAGACCCTGATGCTGGGAAAGATTGAAGGCAAGAGGAGAAGAGGACAACAGAGGATGAGATGGCTGGATGGCATCCCTGACTTGATGGACATGAGTTGAGTAAACTCCGGGAGCTGGTGATGGATAGGGAAGCCTGGCGTGCTGCAGTCCATTGGGTTGCAAAAAGTTGGACACGATTGAGCGACTGAACTGATACACAGTTAAGTAACTGAAAGCCAGACTAGAATCCAGGTCTCCTAACTCCCAATATAGCTCTCATGACTCTGTAATAAGTTTATGGATGGAGATAGTAATAGAAACAATGATAATGTTAATAGCTAAAAATTCTGGATCATTTACATAATGGCAAGTGGTTCTAAGATTTAGGGTTGTATGAGAATTAAATGAGATTATATATAAAGTTGGCATGTTTCAGCTACACAACCTACAATCATGTATGAAGAAATATCTAGACAAAGTTTCAAAACATGTCTTTGACTAATACAATTCAGTGTAATGTACACATCAAATATACTTTCACAGGAGACTGAGTAGCAAAATAGTATGGTAAATTTTTATACATGTTTTTTATGCTTGAAAAGAAAAGTTATCCTACAGCTGATGGGCATTCAAGTTACTGATATGCTCATTAGATCTAGCTATTTAACATATGTTAAATCATTCTTGCATTCCAGGAATAAAGCTCATTGGTCAGGCTGTATAACCCTTTTAATATACTGCTGAATTTAGTTTCCTAGTATTTTGTTGAAGGCTTTTGTATCAATATCCATCAAAGAGGATATTGATCTGTACTTTTTTTTTTTTTGTAGTATCTTTAGCTTTGGTATCACGGCAATACTGGTCTCATAAAATGAGCTAGGAGAATTCCCTCTTCAATTTTTTAGAAGAGTTTGAAAAGGAATGGTGTTAATTCTTCTTTAAACATTGGCAGAATTCATCAGTGAAGTCATTTGGTCCAGGACTTTCTTTGTTGGGAGGTTTATGATTACTGATTTAATCTCCCTACTAGTTATAGATCTATTTAGATTGTCTATTTCTTCATTATTCAGTCTTGGAAAATTATATATCTCTAGGAATTTGTCCATTTTATACAGGCTATCCAATTTGTTATTATATGTTTATTCACAGTCCTCTTAATCCTTCTTATTTCTTTGCTGATAGTAAAGTTCCTACTTTTATTTGACTTTAATTTGAGTCCTCTTACTCTTGCTGCTGCTGCTGCTAAGTCGCTTCAGTTGTGTCTGACTCTGTGCAACCCTATGACAGCAGCCCACCAGGCTCCTCTGTCCACAGGATTCTCTAGGCAAGAATCCTGGAGTGGGCTGCCATTTCCTTCTCTCTTACTCTTGCTAGAGGTTTGTCAATTTTATTGATCTCAGGGAATAACTTTTGATTCTGTTGCTTTTCTCTACTATTTTTCAATTCTCTGTTTTATTTATCTCCACTCTAATCTATTCATTCCCTCCTTCTATTAGCTAAGGGTTCAGTTTATCCTTCTTTTTCTAGTTCCTTACTAGGTAAATTTAGGTTGTTGATATATTGTTTATTGATTTGTTTAAAACTACAAATTTCTCTTTTAGCACTGCTTTTGTTTTTCCCTGCAAGTTTTATGTTCTGTTTTTGTTTTCATTTGTCTCAAGCTATTTTCTAATTTCCCCTGTGATTTATTCTTTGAGTTATTGGTTGTTTGGGAACTCTTATACATTAATGGCAACTCACTCTAGTAATTTTGCCTGGAAAATCCCATTTCTAGAGGAGCCTGGTGGGTTACAGTCCATGGGATTGCAAAAGTGTCGGACATGACTGAGTGACTAAGAAACGACAACAACTGGTCTTTATTATTTCCTTTCTTCTGCATACTTTGGGTTTTCATTTCTTTGTTTAGTTTCCTACACTAGAAGCTGGGGTCATGGTTTTTGAGAACGTTCTGTATTTCAAATATAGGCATCTTAATGCTTTAAATTTCCAAATACTGCTTGAGGTATATCTCACAAATTTAATCTACATTAGCATTTTCAATAAGCTCAAAACACTTTTCAATTTCCCTATTGATTTCTGGTTTGACCCATAGTTCCTGAGAAGAATGTTAGTTTCCAAATATTTGAGGATTTTCCAGATAGCTTTCTGTTATCCATTTACACTATAATTCCATTTTGGTCTAAAAACATGACTTGATTCTTTTAATTTTATTAGAATGTTTTCCTAGCCCAGAATATAGTTGGTAAAGATTTAATATGTACATGAGAAAAATGTGTATTCTACTGTCATTAACAGGAATGCTTAATACATATCAATTAGATACATAAAGTTGGTTAACAAAGTATTGCTCAAATCATCTACATCATTCTATATCATTAACTGATTTCTGTACATTCTACCAATTACTGAGACTGAGGTGCTGAAATATCTAACTATATTTTAAGATTTGTCTTTCTCCTTTAAGTATAAAATTTTTAATTAAATGTTTCAAAGCATTTTAATTAGGTATATAAATATTTCATTGTTATGTCATAATGAAGAATTGACTACTTTGTGTTTATGTTAGTCACTCAGTCGTGTCCAACTCCTTGCAACCCCATGGACTGTAGCCTGCCAGGTTCCTCCGTCCATGGAATTCCCCAGGCAAGAATACTGGAATGCCGTTCTCCGGGGGATCTTCCGGACTCAGGGATTGAACCTGGGTCTCCTGCATTGCAGGCAGATTCTTTACTATCTGAGCCACCAGGAAAGTCCTCATTATACAGTTACTCTTCCCTGGTAACATTCTTTGCTTTCCGATTTACTCTGTATGATGAGGTGAAAAAAGTTGTTATTTTTGTGGGTTACATATGGCTTATCTTTGATATTTTATGGGTAGAAGTGATATACTTTCCAGGCTTCTGAATCATTTTGAGAGCCAAAGTCCCATGGACAATTTTGAAACCTTTAAGGGTATATCATTACTGGAATTCTTCTAGTCAAACATCATCAGGGAAACTTTTATCACTAGCCTATACATTAGCCAGGAATTTTTGGAACACTGTATTTTCACTATGAATATAATAATAAACATAATAATGATAGATGTATCCACTGAACACTTACCATATACCCTAAATACCATTTAAACAACTTCTATGTAAACAAACAACTTTAAATGCATTTCCTAACTTCCAATAAACAGAAACAAGGTAATTTTTAAAGTTTTTATGCAAGAAGTAACTATTTAGTTACATCATTTACTAACGGATAAACTTGTTTGGGGGGCTTCCCTGGTGGCTCAGGTGGTAAGGAATCTGCCTGCAGTGGGGAAGACCTGGGTTTGATCCCTGGGTTGGGAAGATCTGGAGAAGGAATGACTATCCATTCCAGCATTCTTGCCTGGAGAATTCCATGGACAGAGGAGTCTGGCAGACTACAGTCCATGGGGTCATAAAGAGTTGGACCTGACTGACTGATAAACACTTTCAAACTTGTTTCTGAAAGCCAGATCGTAATTCTATTGCACTGAATCCATATCACACTTATATAGTATTTCACAGTTTACTAGGGCTCTTACTTATGTTACTTTTAGGGCAAAAGAGAGAGTTTTTTTAAATCTGTTTTTGTTTGTTTTGAAGACGAGATTATTGAAGCTCAGAGCAATCTTCTGACTAACCCAAAGTTTTACCCTCAGTTCAATTCAGTTCAGTCACTTAGTAGAGTCTGACTCTTTGCAATCCCATGGACTGCAGCACGCCAGGCCTCCCCGTCCATCACCAACTCCGGGAGTTTATCCAAACTCATGTCCATTGAGTCGGTGATGCCATCCAACCATCTCATCCTCTGTCCTCCCCTTCTCCTCCTGCCTTCAATCTTTCCCAGCATCAGGGTCTTTTCAAATGAGTCAGTTCTTCACATCAGGTGGCCCAAGTATTGAAATGTCACCCTAACTACTGGGAAAACCAGATTTAAAATTTTAACTTCTTGGAGTAAGTTCAATTCAGCTCAGTTCGGTCACTCAGTTGTGTCTGACTCTTTGTGACCCCATGAACTGCAGCACACCAGGCTTTCCTGTGCATCACCAATTCCCGGAGTTTACTCAAACTCAGGTCCATTGAGTTGGTGATGCCATCCAACCATCTCATCCTCTGTTGTCCCCTTCTTTTCCCCCCTCCCAGCATCAGGGGCTTTTCAAATGAGTCAGTTCTTTGCATCAGGTGGCTAAAGTGCTGGAGTTTCAGGTGCAGCATCAGTCCTTCCAATGAATATTCAGGACTGATTTCCTTTAGGATTGACTGGTTGGATCAGCAGTCCCCTGGATCAGCAGTCCAAGGGACTCTCAAGAGTCTTCTCCAACACCACAGTTCAAAAGCATCAATTCTTTGGCGCTCAGCTTTCTTTATAGTCCATCCAACTCTCACATCCATACATGACTACTGGAAAAACCTTAGCTTTGACTAGATGGACCTTTGTTGGCAAAGTAATGTCTCTGCTTTTTAATATGCTGTCTAGGTTGGTCATAACTTTTCTTCCAAGGAATAAGCATCTTTTTTTCATGGCTGCAGTCACCACCTGCAGTGATTTTGGAGCCCCCCAAAATAAAGTCTATCACTGTTTCCTGGATTCAAGCCCAGCACTTTTTCTACCAGATCAATTTACCACTAAGTCACGAGTAATAAAAGAAATTTGCTTTTATATTAGTCACCTAACAATTACTGAAATAAGTTTCAGAGTCAGCATACTGAATCATGCTATATTCTGGAGTATGATTATATATTATTTCATATTGTGCTGTTGGTAATTAAACTGTACTAGTGGCTTGGGGGGAGGTTATTCTAGTTATAAAGTCAGTACTATTTATCATTTATCAGTTCAGTTCAGTTGCTCAGTTCTGTCCAACTCTTTGCGACCCCATGAACCACAGCCTATAAGGTGGACCTAAAAATAGACAGAATGTATGTGTTTTGTATTCACCTGAAAATGTAGCACAGCTTGAAATATGAGCTTACCTAACAGTACAAATATTCCCACACAATGCTGGTAAAAATGTATGAGCACTCACCACATTTATTTGATGTATTTAGGAACCCAGGAGGCCATGCTTTAATCTAGCTCACTGGCTTCATATATTTAACAAAAGAACCCTCATAGAAATAAAATCATAGGTGAAATGTAATCAACAGAACAGATGAAACAGGCGCTGTTCTGGTTAAATCATGGAAATGTTGCTTCAATATGACTTGGATACCCTTTCAGTTCCCTTAGAACAGTAGCAGAACTCTCACTCAGATCAATCATATAATGTTCCTCAAAACACATCAGAGATCTTAATGATATTGGAAATGTTATTAAATTGTAAGATTTTTAAATAATTACTATAATTTCAGGAAGCCAGCAGTTAGAGAGAATAGTTTGCTTAAAGACAAAATGACTTCTAATTCCTTGTTATTCCACAGATACCCCTATAAATGTAGTGGGTTGTTAACACTTATGTGTCAGATCTGTTTGTTCCAAATAATGTAGCTTGACAAAGCAGTTACTAGAAACATTGCTAGATTATGTTTCCTTCAAAAACTTGTCATATATATAATCCTAACAGATTTAAGTGGGAAAGTAATGCTTTCTCTCTGTTATCATGGAAAAATATAAATTTTTCCAGATCTGGATCTGGAATCCAGATCTGGAAAAAGAAATTTAAGGTAATGAAAGTCTCATTTTATGTTTCCCTACATAATTGCCTTTGTAGAACTGATACACCACTTCCTATTTCTCATTCAACTCCTAACAATATCAGAAATACAGGACAGATACTCTTACCTTGAATTACATTAATTATTCTAACACATGTGAAGTGATGATGAAGTGAAAGTCGCTCAGCTATTGTCTGACTCTTTGCGACCTCATGGACTATACAGTCCATGGAATTCTCTAGGCCAGCATATTGGAGTGGGTAGCCTTTCCCCTCTCCAGGGCATCTTCTCATCCCAGGGATCGAACCAGGTCTCCCGCATTGCTGGTGGATTCTTTTAACAGTTGAGCCACAAGGAACATAATGCTCTATTCAAATAGTTTTATGAAAAATCAATAGAACTCATTCCTTCATTGTATGAAAGAATCCATAAGCAGTTTTCCTTGGGCAATTTGAGCTGGGGAGGTGAAGAACTGAGCCTAATATCAGACTTCCCTGATGGGGCAGCACACCTTCTTAATGCTTGGACTGTGGTCCCCAGCATTACTCTGCTCTTCATTCTTCTAGATCCAGAGGCCACACAGCAGCCATTGGTATTCCCCACTTTCTCCAGGCTCATGTATTCTCTGATGTAAGACTCGCATACTGCTTATTTCCATTCTTTTACTGCTTCCCAGATACGCATGTCTTTCTCTTTTTAATCCTAAGCAGAGTTTTCATCTTTCTGAATCAAGAGAGGACCCTCTCCGCATCTGATATATTGTGTTTTCTAAGTGAAACCTCTTTCAATGTCACTGATTTGCAGTTGATTTTCTCTTTAGTGTTCAATGTCACTGATTTGCAGTTGATTTTCTCTTTAGTGTTCATCAGTGCATTATACTATTGAGTAAAGCTACAACTTTATTATTTACTACAATGTTTAACTACTCTTTTTCTGACTAAAACAGACTCTGGATCTTTGAAATCCACATTAAGGTTTTAACTCCTCTAAAAGAACTCTAGATTTCAAACATGACTTTTAATATATGCAGAGTACTAAAAAAACAAGCTTTGTGATAGGATCAGAAGAACATTAAAAAAACACCAGTGTTACCGTTAATGAAAAATTATGCTGCAAACTTTTTAAAAAGAAGTTTAAAAAAAACATTTTACCTTAAATTTATGGAGAAACCACCACCAAAAGCAATCATGCAAAAGAGCAAGAGAAGCTTCTGAGAGAAAATGAGTCCTCCAGATTTTAAAAACTTTTCCCTATGGAAAAAAGATATATATGATCAAATTAATATGTATTATAAGACACATTAATATAATAGGCTTTATAAAGAGTATGTATTTAATAGTTATAGACTACCACTGCTCAATAGAAATTTAATGTGAGTCATCCATATATTAAGTTTTCTAGTAGACATTTTAACAAAGTACAAAGGTGAAGTTTTAGTGACATTTAACCAAATATATTTAAAATATTAGTATTATAATAAATTTTATAAAATTATTAATGAAATATTTTACATTCCTTTGGGTACTAGGTCCTTGAAATACAGTATATATTTTATATTTACAACACATCTCAATTTTGAACACTGTATTTTCTTCAAAAATACTAGATCATAACTAGATTTTATAAAATATATGGTTATTATTTTTTAACTCTAATTTAAATTTTTTCAGTAATTGAATCAAGTAATTTTAAATTTATATATAATTAAAGTAAATAAATTTTAAAATTCA
The DNA here is from genome assembly GCF_019923935.1 of Bubalus bubalis. Classification (NCBI taxonomy): domain Eukaryota; kingdom Metazoa; phylum Chordata; class Mammalia; order Artiodactyla; family Bovidae; genus Bubalus; species Bubalus bubalis. The sequence goes on from NC_059167.1 coordinate 42,604,280, forward strand.
GCTAATCACAGGCATAGAAAATAAACTTAAGGTTATCAAAAGGGAAAGTAGTGGAGAGGGATAAATCTTAAGTTTGGGATTAACAGATACACACATTCAGTGGATCATTTTATCTTATTCATTAAAAGTTTTTAAATGGCAAATTCAGTACAGTTCAAGATTTATTTCAATGAAATCCATAGGTAGGAACTTCTCTTCCTCAAGTACAAGTCTACAAAAAGGATATTGTACCAACTTTTATGTGCGCTCAGTCAGTTCAGTCCTGTCCGACTCTGTGGCCCAAAAGACTGTGGCTGGCCAGGCTCCTCTGTCCATGGGATTTCCCAGGCAAGAAGACTGGAGTGGGTTGCCATGTCCTTCTCCAGGGGATCGTCCTCATCAAGGGATTGAACCTGCATCTCCTGTATTGGTAGGAGGTTTCTTTACCCCTGAGTCAGCAGGGAAACCTGCAAACTTTTATACCAAGGAGATTTTTTTTATCATGCATTCTGTAGGGGCACTTCTTTTTCAGAGGCCACTTTATAGAATACATTGGTAAGAGCTTCAACTTATTTAGTACTCCTTAATTACAAAAAACATAAAGAAAAAAGTAGAAAGTTAAAATACAAGAGAAAAATCTGAATTTTTGTTGAAATACTTTCTAAATTTCAAACAAGCATGCTTTTTAGTGTAAACTAATTACATGATTGCTTCTGTTCTAAGCTTTGGTTATGCTTAGTGACACTAACTTTCAGGAAAATTCCAAATTCTTTAAATTATTATCAGTATTTAGTCAAAACAACAAAAACTAGAAATCTGCCAAAAAATTCCAAACCCAGCTTAAAAAGTTAAATGGTACTTTCTTCCATTAACCTTTACCTTTTGTGACACTTTGATTCATATAAATGTAAACATACCTTGAAGCCTATACATTATCTGACTTGGAACTTTTTCTCCTATTACTGATTCTTTTAATAGGTTGGATAAAACTACTTCTAATGTCCTCTAAGACATTTTGTGTATATCTGTATGTTTGTGGCTCAGCTTTCTCATAATATAGGCCTCTTTTCACCCAATTCAATAAATTTTTACTGAGCATCATCTGTAGTCAAGGTTCTGTTCTGGATGGTACAGGGTATAATTTACACTTTATCAAGAAACTTAATCTACGACTGTATGTGCAAGAATGTTATTTGGACAGGGTAACGTGAATCCAGTCAATTTCATGGATTGCCTTGCCTTCAAGCATGTAACAGTAACCCTTTAACACTCTCTTTCCAAGCTTTAGATTCATAAAGTTCACTCTTGGAAAGTTACAATAAGCATTTCTATGAAATAACATTCCTTCTGATTTTCCTACACTTATTTTTTCTTCACTTTAATTTCATCATCTATTTGAATGCCATTGCATTGCACATGTGTAGCAGGCCAATTGCCTTCTCATACTGTTCATAGGGTTCTCACAGCAAGAATACTGGTGGGGTTTCTCATTACCTCCTCCAGGGGACCGTGTTCTCTCAGAACCTTTGACTGTGTGGAATTGGAGCCTATTATACAGAGTGAAGTAAGCCAGAAAGAAAAGCACCAATACAGTATACTAATGCATATATATGGAATTTAGAAAGATGGTAACAATAACCCTGTATACGAGACAGCAAAAGAGACACTGATGTATAGAACAGTCTTTTGGACTCTGTGGGAGACGGAGAGGGTGGGATTGAAAGGTTGTTGTTGAATCACGGGAAGATACCGGGATTCTTGGCCCCCGGAGGAGAAGAATTCAATCTGAGGCCAGAGATGAGGCTTGATCGCTCAGAGCTTTTGTGTAATAAAGTTTTATTAAAGTATAAAGGAGATAGAGAAAGCTTCTGACATAGGCATCAGAAGGGGGCAGAAAGAGTACCCGCTTGCTAGTGTTAACAATGAGGTTATATAATCCAAAGAATGTCTGGAGGTTGTAAAGACCTCATCAGACCTACTCCCATAATTTACATTTTAAGATAACACTGTCCTCAGGCAAGATACGTCCTTGTAAAGACCAGGTCTACTCCCATAATTTACATTTTAAGATAACAGAAGGTTGAATCCAAGGACTGTCCTTAGGCAGGATACATTATTGTTATATATTCCTAAGGAATGTGGAGAAAGAAAAAAAGTTTGTCCTTTCTTCCTCCTTGAGAATTCCAGACCCCTCTCTCCTTGGGGACCCCTAGACTCCCTATCAACCTGCCTAGGAACTGACTCTCTCAGGATGATTTGGGAGAATGGCATTGAAATATGTATAATATCATATATGAAACGATTCGCCAGTCCAGGTTTGATGCACGATACTGGATGCTTGGGGCTGGTGCACTGGGACGACCCAGAGGGATGGTATGGGGAGGGAGGAGGGTTCAGGATGGGGAACACATGTATACCTGTGGTGGATTCATTTCGATATATGGCAAAACCAATACAATATTGTAAAGTTAAAAAATAAAATTAAAAAAAAAAAAACTATGGAAAATTCTTAAAGAGGGGAATACCAGACCATCTTACCTGTCTCCTGAAAAACTCAAGAAGCAACAGCTAGACCTGCATATGGAACAACTCACTGGTTCAAACTTGGGAAAGGAGTACAAGGCTGTATATTGTCACCCTATTTAACTTATATGCAGGTATATCTTGCAAAATGCCAGGCTGGATGAATCACAAGCTGGAATCAAGACTGCCAGGAGATATATCAAGAACCTCAGATACACAGATGGTACAGCCCTAAGGCAGAAAGTAAAGAGGAACTAAAGAACCTCTTGATGGGGTGAAAGAGGAGAGTGGAAAAGCTGGTTTAAAAGTCAACATTCAAAAAAATAAGATCATGGGATCCAGTCCCATCACTTCATGACAAATAGAAGGGGAAAAAGTGGAAGCAGTGGCAGATTTTCTTGGGGTCCAAAAATCACTTCAGACAGTGACTGCAGCCATGAAATTAAAAGACACTTGCTCTTTGGAAGAAAAGCTATGACAAACATAAGAGTATTAAAAAGCAAAGACGTAACTTTGCTTACAAAGGTCCACATATAGTCAAAGCTATGGTTTTTCCAGTAGTCACATACAGATGTGAGATCTGGACTATAAAGAAGGCTGAGTGCTAAAGAACTGATGCTTTCAAATTGTGGAGATGGAAAATATTCTTTAGGGTCCTTTGGACAACAAGGAGATCAAACTTGTCAATCCTAAAGGAAATCAACTCTGAATGTTCATTAGAGGGACTGTTGCTGAACACTTTGGCCACCTCATGCAAAGAGCCAATTCACTGGAAAAGACTTATGTTGGCAAAGATTGAAGGCAAAAGGAGAATGGAGTGTCAGAGGATGAGATGGTTAGGTAGCATCATCAACTCGAAGGACATGAATTCGAGCAAACTCCGGGAGACGGTGCAGGACAGGGAAGCTTGGCATGCTGCAGTCCATAGGGTTGCAAAGAGTTGAGGTCACAGCAATTGAACGATGACAACAGGCCCATTAAAATTCTTTTTTCAAATCAGGTAGGTGTATTAACAAATAGAACACTGGTTATCTATGTTTAGATATACCATTGTTAGTTGTTATTGATAATTGCTAAGTCATATCCAGCTCTTTGTGACCCCATGGACTGTAGCCTGCCAGGCTTCTCTGTCCTTGGCATTCTCCAGGCAAGAATACTGGAGTCGATTGCCACTTCCTACTCCAGGGATCTTCCCAATCAGGGATCGTACCCGCATTTCCTGCATTGGCAGGTGGATTCTTTACCACCAGGGACACACTGTTGGTACATAAACTCAAAATATCCTAAACCTAGCTGCTTGTCATATCCTGTGTACTTCTTAACCCAACCCCCTATCTGCATACACTCCTCCCTTTCCCACTTCTTTCAAAAATGCTGGCATCCTCCAAGTATACAAAATACTCCTCACAGCTGTATTCTATGTCTTGTTTATGTGACCGACTTGTGATCTATGTTAGATGTACATGCATCCATGGTTAAAATATAGTCTCATTTTAGAATACAAAATGCTAAAATTAAAGATTATAGAATGTCTAGAACATTCCTAAGATTATTTTAACAATAATTTATATTAATTTCTTTATAATAAAACCTTTTCCCTGAGGAAACTTTGGAAAATAGTCAGACAATGTAACAAACATGCTCATGATCCAGGCATAATCATACCACCTATAGTTTTTCTCTTAAAAAATGAAATCAGGTGATTGTATCATGAGGGCAAACTAAGGCTTTCCTCTCATCAATATCCCATAAAATATAAAAGAGAATTGAGAAGCATCTATATTAGTATAGAAAATAAGAAAAGGTGTAATTACTAAATCATTTCAGGTGGAGTTTTCAATGGAGTTCTGTGGTTCCCTAATGGAGGGGCAAACAGGAGGCCCAAATCAGGTTAATCAGATTATTTCTTGGAATATTTTTTCTTGAGGATGAAACACTAAAATGATGCACTCTCATCTTGAAGAGTGAGGAATGGGCAGAGAATAATGGCTGACACTGATTTATCCAAGTTTAATGGCTGACTGTGCTCCTTCTGATCATCTATAGGGGACTATAGTAGGAGAGAAGATTGATTTTGTGTTGAGAAATAAAGAGCCACAGGAAGGCTAGTGGTGAAGGACAGGAAGAGGGTCTGTGTGCATGCATGGTAAATCGCTTCAGTTATGTCCAACTCTTTGTGACCCCATGGACTAGCTGGCCAGGCTCCTCTATCCACAGGATTCTCCAGGCAAAAATACTGGAGTAGGTTGCCATGCCCACCTTTAGGGGATCTTCGCAACCCAGGAATTGAACCCCAAGTCTCTTACCTCTCCTGCATTGGCAGGTGGGATCTTTACCACAAGCACTGCCTGAGAAGCTCCCAGCAGAGGGTCTACTAAGAGCCAAGTCCATCTCAGAGTCTGCCTGGAGGTACAAGGAGCGTTGTCCAAGTCCCCAGGAAACAGAAACCTTTTTAGTTGATCACTTCATATTTAAATGAGAGGGAAATCAATACCAAAAACCACTCAAACCTCATCCTATACCTGGCATTCAATGGCCAATGATCTATTTACCTTCCTGTGTGCAGTTTTTCAATAAACTGGCTACTGATATTTCTGTAGAGATATTTCTTAAAAATTCCTCATAAAGTTGAAGGTTCAAAAGGTGGGGCTGTGGGGAAGGGTTCTCCTAAATTATCCTGACATCAAAATGAGCAGGCTAACATATCCTGAGCTGATAGAGCGGGGAGAGGGGGAAACACCTGTTATAGTCATGTGCCAAATCAATGCACACTAGCAACCTCAGACTCCTGAGGCAGTAACACAGAATCAAATATATTCTCTTTTGGTTATCAAGGTGTTAAAAATATCACTGGTCTTTCCTGCTAGACTTAATGCCAGAAAGAATTAAATCTTGCTTAATACCTAATCTGTCATAGCTTTAAATAAAGGCCTAATTCATGAAATCATATTCTCCAAATGTATCATATAATAGAAATAAAATAATATTTACATACATCAAAGTTATGGGCCTTTAAAATAAAAAGATAAATTCGTTCAGCATTCAGATGTCTAGGTAGCTGAGTAAGCTCATTTGTTCTAAATCCTGGGAAGTCACAACCCTAGAAAGAAGAAAAATCACAGAACAGGAATTACTTAATTCTTTTCATATAACTACAGAAGACAGGTAAAAATTCTACTAGCATTCACTAGCAATTATATTACAAACTTTTACTAAAAATAAGTAAATATATTTTATCCCACCCAAGAAAAATCTTCGTATTATCCAACCAGTCCATTCTGAAGGAGATCAGCCCTGGGATTTCTTTGGAAGGAATGATGCTAAAGCTGAAACTCCAGTACTTTGGCCACCTCATGTGAAGAGTTGACTTATTGGAAAAGACTCTGATGCTTGGAGGGATTGGGGGCAGGAGGAGAAGGGGACGACAGAGGATGAGATGGCTGGATGGCATCACTGACTCGATGGACGTGAGTCTGGGTGAACTCTGGGAGTTGGTGATGGACAGGGAGGCCTGGTGTGCTGCGATTCATGGAGTCACAAAGAGTCAGACACGACTGAGCGACTGAGCGACTGAACTGAACTGAACTGAACTGATGATATTAAGAGCCCTGGCATATTCACATGTCAAAAATTTAAAAGTAAAAGCAATTATTTCAGAACTAATTTTAACTTAAATTACAACAAATTTTAGACAGGCTACACATAAAGAAATTGATGAGTCAGAAAAAGATAGCTTCTGTATTTTTTCCAACTCTCTCTTCTGGGGCCATTATCTATATTTATTGCTATATTACTTTAAACATTCTTTTAGTTCCACATAATATTTTTGATATATAATCTCATAAAACAGAAATTTTAAATACCTCTATATCCTTCTTTGTCTCCATTTCATCTGAAAGCTGGAAAAAATTTAAAATAAAATCTTTAAAATTCTAAATTTAAGTATTTTTAGACTTTGTAACTCTACTAAGTATATGTGTGTGTGTGTGTGTGTGTGTGTCTTACTGAGACAGAGAATGCTGTTGCTATATAAGATGCTGAGAATACAAAAATATTCCTTGTCCTCAAGTTAGTCTGGGGGTAAGAAGGGAGTCAGCTACATATACAAAACACAAAGACATAAGAGCTATAACAGAAATATATACCAACTACTTATTGCAGTTTGATTTTTCTGGGAAACAGACTGTGAGGTGGAAAACCAATTTAGTGTTCAGAATGTTTATGGGGATTGATTATCTATGGAAGGCAAGAGGAGACGGAAGACGGAAAAGTCAGCTATGAAGCAAGTCAATCAGCCCTGACCCTGAGCAGAGCTCTAAAACTGAAAGGACCCATAGCAGTTGTCCTGAACTGGGTTGACAGAGTCAGGTCTTTCTGTTTCCAACTTGTGAGTTTGAGTCCTGGGCGGTAGTGTGAGTGAGTGACTCCTAGATGATAGTTTCCTTGGGAGAGGAGATCTGTCTGTGAGAGGAATCCCTGAAGGAGCTGACAGCTGAAGGATGTCCACTAACAACGCTTTTAGCAGCTGGGGCAACAGGTCCTTCCTTGAAGGGGAATCTGGGTGGCACATCTTCATGCCCATGACATCACTTTACACAGAGAACAGGAACCCTTCTGTTTAGATTAGTTTGGGTGTTCTAGACATGCTAATATATTGTTTACTAACTACCTTGCAGGCAAGTTTATACACATTACACACATACATATATCATTTAAGAGATGACATAGGAAACCAATTAGAAAGGATGATGATATACTGCCATATGAAAGAGGATCACGTTATTGCCATTTAAAGTATTGGTAAATGGATAAAAAAGAGAAGGAAAGTGAGATCAGTTATAAGAAATAAAGCTGTATGCTTGAGAGCTACAGACATAATTGGTCAATAAATTGGGATTTTAAAAGATATTAATCTTGAAGTCCTGGTTTTAGTCTCCAGAAAACAAAGAAACACTGAAAGTTTTCAAAGAGCAGAGTAATAGTAACACAAAACTAGTTCTTGATAACACAATCTGAAAAATATACCACAAAAATATAAATAATAAATTTTAAAATACTGATGAAATCCAATAAGATATATTTAACAAAATTATCATTAAAAGTTTTGTTAGTGCAATTCATTTAAAAGGTCATTTTAAGAGATCCTGAAAAACATTTGATAAAATTCATTAGAATTTTTGAAATCCTTTTGAAAATACAAAATTTACAATGACTAATGTAACTAGTTATGTTGGCTTAAAACTCAACACTCAGAAAACTAAGCTCATGGTATTTGGTCCCATCACTTCATGGTGAATAGATGGGGAAACAGTGGAAACAGTGACAGGCTTTATTTTGGAGGGGCTCCAAAATCACTGCAGATGGTGACTGCTGCCATGAAATTACAAGATGCTTGCTCATTAAAAGAAAAGTTATGACCAACCTAGGCAGCTTATGAAAAAGCAGAGACACTACTTGGCCAACAAAGGTCCGTCTAGTCAAAGCTATGGATTTTCCAGAAGTCATGTATGGATGTGAGAGTTGGACTATAAAGAAAGCTAAGTGCTGAAGAATTGATGCTTTTGAACTGTGGTGTTGGAGAAGACTCTTGAGAGTCCCTTGGACTGCAAGGAGAGTCAACCAGTCCATCCTAAAGGAAATCAGTCCTGAATATTCATTGGAAGGACTGATGCTAAAGGTGAAACTCCAGTACTTCAGTCACTTGATGCAAAGAACTGAGTCATTTGAAAAGACCCTGATGCTGGGCAAGATTTAAGGCTGGAGGAGAAGGGGACGACAGAGGATGAGATGGTTGGATGGCATCACCGACTCAATGGACATGAGTTTGAGTAAACTCCGGGAGCTGGTGATGGACAGGGAAGCCTGGTGTGCTGCAGTTCATGGAGTCACAAAGAGTCAGACGCTACTGAGTGACTGAACTGAACTGTACCTCCTTTCTAGAAAACAATTTGGCAACGTGTATCAAAACACTTAGATTTTCACATTTTTCCCATGTATTAATAGTTTCACTTCTGAAATTTATCATGAAATAATCATGCATAATCACAAATTTTAGCTCTAAATATATTCCTAGCAGCTTTGTAAATAATAATGAAATTTAACCAAACATCCAGCAAGAGGGCTATTACATTAGTTTATTTTTTAAATGATGTAGAAACCCTTCTACATTTGGCAATGGTAAAAATTCCATAAAACATTGAATATGTTTAAAAGTTAGTTTAATTTGAATTTTAAATGTTTTTAAATAAAAAGACAAATGAAAATGACAATAGTGAGATATGTTATTTATCTATAAATGATAAAATAAGAATGCTTATCCTGTTTAGTGCTTAAGGCTTAATTTTCTATAATGACTACCTTAGTCATAATCAGGAAAAATAACATACCAAGTAATTTGAAATTTAAAAAACATTTGAGGAGATGGATGGATGAATGACCGCATTTCAAGTTTTTCTAGCTTTAATTTTAGAATGCATTTTTGAAAAAGACGAAGTTTCTCAAAGAAAGCTATTATAATTCTAATCAAAATCTCAGAGATTCTTTTAAAAAAGTTAACAAAGTAATTCTACAGGCAATAAAAACTGTTCTTTTTTCCTAAAGGAAAAAGACATTTGGGACATATACCCCTAAGTATAAGACATTATAAAGTTTTAAATAACCAGAGGATAAAATAAGTCTTCAAATAAATTGCAGTGATGTGAGAACACCAAAAGTCATACTGAGTGTATAAAGAAGACTATGAGCCCAGCTATTTTAAAAATACAGGGATAGATAGATGATAAAAAACTAAAAGGAAATTTTTAATGTTATCAATGCTTATTTATGAAATTATAGTGACATTTTCTGTGAAATAGTTTTTCAAGCAAGATGAAAACAAATACCATACCATTATCTTCTTTTCCTTATGGTACTTCTTCAGAAATGCCTTGTATTGTTTCAGTTTTCCATGAGAAACTTTAAAAAATGAGAGTTTACACATGTAAATACACAAATATCCTTTAAAATTGAAAAGCAGATTATATATAATTATATATATTAAGAAAATTATATATAAAACTATCCAATGATATCAACCAGTTATTAAATTTTTAAAATTTATTTAATTGAAGGATAATTGTGACGGTTTTTGCCATTTATCAACATGAATCAGCCATAGGCACATATATGTCCCCTTACTCCTGGTCCCCCCTCCCACCTCACCCCACCCCTCCTGGTTGTCACAGAGCATCAGCTTTGGGGTCCCAAACTCCAAGCAAATATTTTGATAAGCATAATGCTAGATACATAATGCTAGTCTGAGTTAAATTATATCTTTTCCTTTTCCTTTTGCTATTTAGAAATGTCACCTTCCAACTAGTCTGTCTTTAGTATTTGCTCCTATATCTACAATTTTACCTTAATCCCTTCTTACTGAACAACCCCAAGTTTTTCAAACAGCTCAGCCACTTACATCTGGTTGTTTCATGGTCACCTTAAACACAATATGGTACAGGACCCTGGAGCATGGCCCAGTGAAAGACTATGGGGGCTCTGAAGTCAGATAATCTAGACTTGAGTCTAAGCTCTGATACTTACATATGGAGGACAATGAGTGCATAAAAAGTTGTTTTTTAAAATTATGCACAGGTGCTTTCTCTATATATATATGTTTATATCAGATCAGATCAGTCGCTCAGTCGTGTCCGACTCTTTGCGACCCCATGAATCGCAGCACGCCAGGCCTCCCTGTCCATCACCAATTCCCGGAGTTCACTGAGACTCACGTCCATCGAGTCAGTGATGCCATCCAGCCATCTCGTCCTCTGTCGTCCCCTTCTCCTCCTGCCCCCAATCCCTCCCAGCATCAGAGTCTTTTCCAATAAGTCAACTCTTCGCATGAGGTGGCCAAAGTACTGGAGTTTCAGCTTTAGCATCATTCCTTCCAAAGAAATCCCAGGGCTGATCTCCTTCAGAATGGACTGGTTGGATCTCCTTGCAGGCCAAGGGACTCTCAAGAGTCTTCTCCAACACCACAGTTCAAAAGCATCAATTCTTCAGCGCTCAGCCTTCTTCACAGTCCAACTCTCACATCCATACATGACCACAGGAAAAACCATGGCCGCAGTCACCATCTGCAGTGATTTTGGAGCCCAGAAAAATAAAGTCTGACATTGTTTCCACTGTTTCCCCATCTATTTCCCATGAAGTGATGGGACCAGATGCCATGATCTTCGTTTTCTAAATGTTGAGCTTTAAGCCAACTTTTTCACTCTCCACTTTCACTTTCATCAAGAGGCTTTTTAGTTCCTCTTCACTTTCTGCCATAAGGGTGGTGTCATCTGCGTATCTGAGGTTATTGATATTTCTCCCAGCAATCTTGATTCCAGCTTGTGTTTCTTCCAGTCCAGCGTTTCTCATGATGTACTCTGCATATAAGTTAAATAAACAGGGTGACAATATACAGCCTTGACGTACTCCTTTTCCAATTTGGAACCAGTCTGTTGTTCCATGTCCAGTTCTAACTGTTGCTTCCTGACCTGCATACAAATTTCTCAAGAGGCAGATCAGGTGGTCTGGTATTCCCATCTCTTTCAGAATTTTCCACAGTTTATTGTGATCCACATAGTCAAAGGCTTTGGCATAGTCAATAAAGCAGAAATAGATGTTTATATAGACACAGCTATATATATGTAGCTTGTATAATTTAAAATTTTTTTTTAATAATTTTAAATAATTAAAAATTCCATAAGAAAATTCTCACACTAGAGAATTTAATAACATTGTATTTAGACACACTCAGATTTTGAAAACTCAAGGTCTGAAAATGGTATTAAGTAGCTAAATAATCACATCTATTTAATACACAGAAAATGTAAGTACAACCAATATCATTCTTAAGACATATATGACAAGTTTGCCCCTTAAAGAATAAGAATCACCATTAGTATCTAAAAGTGTTCTAAAAAGTATCAAAAGTATCTAAAAGTATTCTCAAAGTGTTAAAAATACAACTAGGTAAAGGCTATATAAATACTGAAAAGCAGTAAAAATTATCGTTACTTACAGATAAGCTTTTCACTCAGTCTGCAGTTATCCAATAGTGAATGCTAAGTATTTCTCACAAACTAACTTAGCTTATATAGGTGAAGTCTCACTCCTTTTATTTTGGTTATAGGTCTAACTGTTTTTATATCTTGATTCTTTCTGACTTGCTTTTCTCTGGTACCAATATTTGTTAATGCAACTCTGTTTCCCTGATATTCAGTTATCTCTGCTCCAGATCAAAGTTTAGAACTGTTTTAGGTTTTGTCCCAGCAACACTTTCTTTGAATCCAAATGGTCATGTTCAACTAAAAAGCCATACTGGACCATTTAGAAATGAAGAGGTTTTAAAATAAAATAAATTTATGTTTTTAGATATTTTTACCTTAGGATTTCATTCTTTATGAGAATACACACACAGATAGACACAAACACAACAGACACACATACAACTGACAATTACTTTATGTATATAAAAAATAGATTTACTTGTCCTGGAAATTATTCTGTTCCACTCAAATATTTCAGAAGCATGGTTTTTCAAAAGAATTGAACATTCTGCTAATCTTGACTCCATGGCCATAGCTGCATCATCTACTCGCAGGACATTTCCCCACAGATGTGTATAAATGGAAGTAAATGAACTATCTTCTTTTATTTTCTTCATAGTGTATAACAATTTATCACTATCCCATAAATGGATTTCCTTTGGCCAATGATCCTGCAGAAAATGTGAGACAGTACAACTTAAATCATTTTTTGAATGAATTTAAAAAGTTCAAAAATCAATGAACTAAAACTGAAGTTTTATTCTACAGCATAATTTTTATTAAATGTATATTTTTTAATTTGTAAAAAAACATAAACTTTGGAAGTTTCAAATGCTTTACAAAAACCTTCCTTCCTGAATCATTTGAAAGTAAGTTGCTTACTTGACTGATGCCATCATCCTTGAATAGTTGAGTATTTATTTCCAAAGAACAAAAACATTCCCCTACATAACCAACTATAACTATCAGAATAAGGAAACTGGCATTATTACATCATTCCTATATAATTCTCTGAGATTACGTGAGTTCATCAACTAAATCAATAATGCTCTTTATGGTAAAAGGATCTAGTTCAGTATCACACATTGCATTTAAGCATCATATGTCTTTAATCCCCTTTGGTCTACAACAGTTCCTCAGTCTTGACCTCTATGTAATTAAAGCCATGAGTTCATATTGATAAATTTAATTCCAGTTCCAAACATTCTAGTTTTCTCTTTTTCCATATCATAATTACCATCTCCAAGAGTGAAAAATCTAACTGACATTATCTTAAATATATGTACTGATTGGATCAATCTTCTCAGGTAACCAATCTCTCCTATCCACTGCTAGACTCTTCAGTATATGGATGCCCTTCTCATTCTGCTTAGGCTCTGACTTTTCTAACCAGGCCACAGTTTGTCTCTGTACTTCCTGGAACCACCTCCCCACCCTGGTCACATGTGAATACCATCCTCACCCCCTTGGACTCCGACACCTGTGGGGTCACATGGATATCTTCCCCATGGTGGCAAGGTTCCGAAAGCCTGCTCCGGGGGACCACAGCACATTTCCTTCCCCTACCAATGTGGATGCTGCCTTGTTTTGACCCCCAAATGGCTTTAGGACTACATTGTTCAGGAAGGGAAGGAGAAGAAGGAAAGGGAAGGAAAGGGGAATCACAACATTAATATCTGCAAATCTAAATACAAGATAATCTTTTAATTGAGTTGTTGAATACCAAAACAAAGAAAGATAATGGACATAATTAAAGGTTTGTGAATAAGAGAATGCTTTCTGGAAGAGTAGCAGTTTTCATAGGATGAAACTCTTTTAAGAAGAATGTGGGTAAGATATTCTGGGAATTTAGCTTAAATGGGAATAAATCTGGAGTCTGCAGATCAGAAATTTTAAATTTTGCCTTGGTCTATTCTACTTCCATTTTTCTTCCTTTGAAAGCTTCCTAAATCCACTATACTCTGTAATGGTAACAGGTGCCTGAATAATACCCAGAGTTTAATGCTGAAAAACTTCCCCAGCAGGATCTAGGTCCCCCAGAATTCTAGATGCATCAGTGCTCTCTCACAAATCCTACAAACATATGTCTTAAACACATAACCACCTGGGGAAGTTTTCCAGCCTTAAAATCTGGATATTATGCGTCAAAAATACAAAGATCTTTGAAAAATAAGATATGATCACAAGATACACTCCCTGGAGACAAACATTGTCAAATTAGAATGACAGCCACTTTTGAAAACACAGTCCTTATGTTAGGGGTCATCCCAATTGTTAGAGAAGTTAGGAAAGTGGCAAGAGGCTAAAATTGGAAGTGAATTTGGGGAAAGTGGGGAGAGGCTAAAATAGAAATGAACTTGAACAGATTTTACAACATGCCTGAAGGTTTATGAAAATACACCTTTATGTCAGACTTGAGATATTACAACTCTTGTTCAAGATATTGAATTATACTATATAATTATACTATGAATAAAGTATCCTGAAATTCTACCAGCTTGATTAGATTATGTTTTCTCTAAATACAGAGATATATCTGGTTAATCTATAAAGGATAAAATTAAGATGCTTATCTTTTTTAGTGCTTTTCTCTTTAATTTTCTAAAACGACTATCTTAGTTATAACCAAAAAAAAAAAATCAGTAATTTTGAAATTTAAAAAAAATCACATTTTAAGGAGGTTGATAGATGAGTGCTGGCACTTAGAGTCTTTATAGTTCTAACACTATTTGATTTTAGAATGTATTTTTTAAAAAGGACTGTTTCTAAAAGTAATTTCAAAAGTCTATTGTAATTCCAATCAAACTCTCAACAATTTCTTTTAAAACTGTCAAAGTAACTCTAAGGGCAATCAAAAAGAATTGCTGTATTTTCCTAAAGGAAAAGGATTGATACGTGTACCGGTGGTGAAGGTCCCATAAAACAGGATATTCTACTCACCAAGTTTTGAAGCTTTAAAAATTCTTCAATGTTCTTTGGAGGTTCTTGCATTTTCTTATGAAGTAAAATCAATATTATTCATTAACATAAATTCAGATTGTTTATAGGATGGTTATACTTAACTTATTTAAGTACATTATGATACTGGACTTCAGTTATAATTTTCAGAGCTTTAAGTAAGATATTGTAAACTATTCTCTTTGTAAAGTTCTTGTACTTTGAAAAGGGACAGAGATTAATGTTTAAATTCTGAGTCTGCAAACCAAATTCTATAAAAGGCCTCCTTCTCATGCACTTTTCCTAGAGAAAAGCTGCATATGAATCCTGCTCAACGTCCTCATTTCTAATTCCATCATGAGTTCCAAGATATTTTGGGCTATCTTGGACGGTGTCTACAATAAATTCAGAGTCAATAATATATAATAACATTCTCCTCTTACTGATGAAATATTTTAAGAGGCACAAAAGTGACCTGGTGAAAATAAATCTTTGAATGTTTCAATGTAATAAGTTATAATCCCATTTTTGTTAGTTTCTTTGTAAATTGAAAATGTAGTCTTTCACTAGACAGATTAATTTTAATCCAAACATTTTGCTATTCCTTGTTTTGGAGACTGCATACATATTCTTCCTCCTGCTTAGAAGGATCCCTGTTCCAAACTGTCTCCTTTCAATTCATTCTTGACCTATTTAACTCTTATATCAAACATCAAATTAAAAGTCACTTTTCTAGGAAGTCTTCCTAGGTCCCCCAAAGGTCCTTTATGGTAACAACAGCAGATGTGTTTCTCTATGAGGACAGAAAATGTAGTGTAACCACTGCTGAAGAGTCAAAATTTCATGTAGTGGCTGGCCAATGGTTGTAAATTGTGCACATAAACTGGCAATGTTCTTAAATTAATGAATAAATGAGTAGATTAATGTCAAAGAGATGTGGAGGTATTTTAAAAAAATAATAAAACCATTTCTAAAGAATGAAAAACCAATGAGAAGGCAAAAATAACAGAACTTCAGAATATCCTAATATAATACCCTAATGCTCTGAAGATGACATGTCTGAAAAGACAATCTTACAGTTTAATTTACTAGAACATACTTCACATCAATAGATACAATGACCAAGATTACAAAATCACAAGGCCATGCTTTACAAAATGACTACACATTTGAGGCTCAATAGAATATTTCATTGTCTTAATACTGTTTAAAATATGTGAAGAATATAAGTAAATGTATAACGGATAATACAATAACAAAATAAAGAGCATATGTGACAGTCATTATAAAAGAGAAGTATACAGAAGCAAAGATGTGTAGAGCTGTCAAATTTTATGAAAAACATGTGGCTTTAGGCCTAGTCAAACTGAGAAAAGAAAAAAATAAGAGATGGTATGCACAGAATACTGAAAGACAAAAAAAAAAAATGTTCATGATACAGTATCTTTAGGGATAGTGAGAATAGCAATTTTACTAGAGGAAAGCCATCAATATTTTTTGAAATGCACAGAATACAAAGGAATATAATTACAACAATTTAAATGGTACCCTTTCTCCCTGCCTTGTAATGGATGTTAAACCACTTCTAGAAGAAAGCACTAAAAATACTCACATTTCAACTAAAGGGAATTAGAAAAATGAATTAAAGAAATGAAATATGCATAGGAAAATTTCAGTTAATTTCAATATAAAATTCCAGAGTTCTCTAGGGGGAAAGTTAAAAGGAGGTGAGGCATAAATTAAACAGGCTTATGACCTTGGTAGGATGTAGGATACAAAATGCTAATGATTCCATGGTAACAACAAGAAAATCCTGGACCAAATAAAAATCTTACTTTTCTATGGGGTTCGTGAAAAGTGGTGGATGCCACTAAGCAGGACTATATAATGTGTGACAATTTAGAGTCCCGGTGCTCAGAAAATAAGAATTTCAAAATGGTAACGTCAGATCATTAAACCTAGTGTAGGGTCCTTCTTATCAGTAGATGCATGCAACCACACAGCTTGCAAGCCCATGAAGCTGCCCTCCTGGGAAACCCTGGTGACCCGAAATCCGGAAAGAAGCATCTCCTTTATAAGTAAGTATAAAGCTGTGGCAGTTCCCTTACCTGACCGTGAGTTCTGTGTGGCAACTGAGGGAAAAGTTGGCCTGCCATGGGGAGTAACTTTGAAGAGATGAAGAGAAATCAGCTGCGCTTCAAGTGTCTGCATGAGCTGGGGAACAGACTGGAGTCTGAAAGATACCCAAATGAAAAAATATAAATGACTCAACCAAATAGTCCCTTCCCAGGTACCCACATCTTGCTTCTGAATTTTGTTAAGAAAGCAGCAGTAGAGGAGGGGCTGGAAAGATACAGAACCTAGACAAGCTAACACATGCTTATAGTACTTGGGTTCCAGGAGCCCAGACAGAGTTGGGTCCAAAGGTGAACTGAAATCATCTAAAACTTCATTCCGCAAGTGTCCCAACTCAACACTGACAAGTGATAAAAGGGGGCTCTCAAGAGGGAGGTTGGAGCTTGAGTTAGTCACAGGTGAGCTTAATCTAATTAAAGCTACAATCAATCCTAAAGCCCAACTCAAATCTAGGAGGATTTTAAAAAATCAGCCTCTCACTTGAAGTGCCAAGGAGAGAAAAAGGCTTATGCTCTCAAAACTAAAATTAAATTAAATTTGTCTCCACAATTTTTTCCACAGAATGTCTAATACACAATAAAACAATTTCAAGACATACAAAGAAGGAAAATGGGATCCATAATCAAAAGAAAATACAGTCAATACAAACCAATTCACCGAGAATCCAGTTATTGTAATTAGCATCAAGGACTTAAAAAGTATTATAAATACATTAAAGACTTTACAGTATAGGTTTGATTATAGTGCATGAAGCCATGGAGTATTTCAAGAGACATTAAAATTCCAAAAAAGAAACAAATGAGAATTCTAAAACTATGCAACCACTAAACATAACTGGTGTCTATATTAATATCAGACAAAGTAGACTTTAAGAAAAGGAAAATTACCAGACATAAATAAGGTTATTTCACATTCACAAAAGGTTAGTTCCTTAAGTCATACCAATGACAAATGCGTCTGCATTTACTAAAAGAGCTTCAAAAGAAATGTAGCAGAAGTTTATAAAACTAAAGGGAAATACAGGCATTGACCTACACCTGCAGGCCTGCAAGTCTTGTAATTGCTCAGGAAGAAAGAACCTGTAAATGGTGACAGAAACATCAACAGTTTGAAATCTTGTAAGTCCAAAGTCCTGGAGCTACACCTCAACCCAAAAGGCAGTCTGGACATGGCAGTAATCTTCACTGTTCCAGGAAAAGGAGGCTACCATTTATAGGGGCAATTAACCTCAGATTGGCTCATCAGCTACTAGGTAAATTAGCAGAGGCGGGTCCTTTGCAGCCCCACTGGCTAATGACGGCAAATGTTTCCCCTTGATAAACTAGCAGGTAAAGCTACTTTGGTCCAAGGATTAGAATAACTGGCTGGGGAAGGAACTGGTTGAGCAGGGGATATTCAAAGAGGAGGAGAACTGCTGTTTTGAGGGGTCTGATCATACAACAGGCAAAACCACAGTGATAGCTGGAGATTTTAGCATACTGCTTTGAGTAACTGATGAATCAAGTGTACACACACACACACACACACACACACACACACATCAGTCAGGAGACAGAAGATTTGAACAACATTATCAAGCAACCTAACCTAATTGATATTTATAAAACAACTAAATCCCACAACTGTAGAATACACAGTCTTTTTAAGTAATAAAACGTGGAAGATGGACTCATGCTGTACCATAAGACAAGACTCAAAAATTCCAAATAATTGAAATCATTCAGGGTATGTTCTTTGACTATAATAGAAAATAGTAACAAAAAGACAACTAGAGAAT
Source organism: Bubalus bubalis (assembly GCF_019923935.1). Lineage (NCBI taxonomy): Eukaryota > Metazoa > Chordata > Mammalia > Artiodactyla > Bovidae > Bubalus > Bubalus bubalis. The sequence goes on from NC_059167.1 coordinate 42,622,703, forward strand.
CCTTAAATATTAAATAATCCATTTCTAGCTCAAAGAGGAAGCAATAAGAAAAATTAGAACATTTTCTAACTGAAAGATAATGAAAACACAATGTATCAAACTTTGTGGGATACACCTAAGCCTATGCTTAGAGGAAAACACAGTGCTAAGAAAGCTAAAAAACTGAAAAGAATTTAAAAATAAGTAGAAAAGGAATTAAAAGATATGGGAAGACTAAATAAAAATATGAAAATAGAGAACTCAACAAATTGAAAGTTGGTCTTTTGAAAGATTCTTTAGTAGGTTGAATTAAAAAATGTGAGAAAAAAATAAATGACCAATACAGGAAGGATAAAAAGGATGTCATTAGGGAACCTACACTGATTAAATGACTTAGGGGCATATAATTTAAAACTTGTGTCAATAATTTAACAACCTACAAGAGATGGGCAAATCCTTAAAAACTACAATCACTAAAACTGAAAGAAGATGATAAGGCAACTTTCAAAAATAGAGGAGGGAATACTTTCTTATAATGCCAGTATAACTTTGATAACAGAATCTGACAAGATTACCAAAAAAAAGAAAATTATAAACCAAATGTCCCTCAAGAACACAGATACAAATATCTTTAGCAAATTACTGGCAACTTGAGGAAAAGTCAGGTATAAAAAGGGTACATCATACTCATGTGTGATTTACCCTGGAATTCCAAAATCAGTTATAATACTTTTATATTGTCTCTAATATATCATCAGTGTGGAGTAGGATTCAGAGCTATGAGATTTGTGGTAATCTTTAATGCCTGAATTTTTAGATTCTATGTAATTGTTTAAACTGATTTTTATTCAGAATAATGACACATTAAAGATTCATAGAGTGAATACTGAACATAAATATTTTACATTTAGGTATTTTAACTTTAAACCTAGTATTTTCAAAACACAATTCATGATCATTGCTTGAAACACAAGTATTTAGTAGAGAAATCTTATTTTTAATTACAGAGGTTTCACAATTATCCAGGTTTAAAGCCTGAATTATCTTAAACTCTTTCTTCTGCTTCATTATCTCCTATACCCATTTTATCTCCACAATTCCTTTAAAATATCTTTAATCATGCCTACTTTAACATTTCTAATATTAACATAATAGTTTCATTTATGGCTTGTTTTTATCAAGTCATATGTGCAACTTATTTTTGTTAATATTTTTGTTGAAGTTAAACACACATACAGTAAATTGCACACCTCTTAAGTGTATGGATTGATTTTTCAATCTTTCCATCTTTCGTTAGATTTATCCCATTGTATACTCCTATTTTATGGTATGTTTTAAATGTTTAAGCCACAAATGTATTTTAAACATGTCCTTTTCTATGGTTTCTTGATAGTTAATAGAAATATAAATGATTTTTCTACTTAAATCACCTATATTGAGGTGTAATTTACTTACTACACAATTACTATGTAAAAAAATTACCATTTTAAGTGACAAATGCATACATCCATGTAACCCTCATTACAGTTAAAATGTGTAGCATTTAGGGACTTCCCTGGTGCTCCAGTGGTAAGACCCTGAGCTCCCAAAGCAGGGATCTTGAGTTCAGTCCTGGTTCAGGCAACTAGATCCCACATGCCACAACTAAGATTTTGCATGCTGCAACTAAAAGAAAAGATACTGCATGCCACAACTAAGACTTGGCATGGTTAGATAAATAAACATTTTAAAAAATGTACCCTGGAGAAGGAAATGGCCACCAACTCTAGTATTGTTGCCTGGGAAATCCCAAAGACAGAGTAGCCTGGCAGGCTACAGTCCACAGAGTTGGAGTCAGACACAACTTAGCAACTAAACAACAAACACACAATCAGGCAGATTGTGATTTGGGGAAATGCCTTTTGATGGAAATGTGGCATAAAGCAGAGTGAAGTGACCTAGCAATACGGAATGTAGAGTTTTGTAAGAAATTAAAATTTGTGTATAGAGTCATAGTTGCAAATATTCAAATAATAAAGTCTGTGGCTAAAGAAAAAAAAATTGTGTAATATTTTGTTGTTCAGTGGCTAAGTTGTATCTGACTCTTGCGACCCCATGGACTGCAGCATGCCAGCCTCTGTCCTCCACTGTCTCCTGGAGTTTGCTCAAATTCATGTTCATTGAACTGGTGACATTATCTAACCATCTCATCCTCAGCTGCCCTCTTCTTCTTTTGCCTTCAATCTTTCCCAGCATCAGGGTCTTTTCCAATGAGTTGGCTCTTTGCATCAGGTGGCCAAATTATTGGAGCTTCAGCATTAGTCCTTCCAGTTAATAGTCAGGGTTGATTTCTTTTAGGATTGACTGGTTCGATCTCCTAGCTGTGCAAGGGACTCTCAAGAGTTTTCTCCTGCACCACAATTGGAAAATATCAATTCTTCAGGGCTCAGCCTTCATTGAGGCTCTCATATCCATACATGACTACTGGAAAAACCATAGCTTTGACTATATGAACCTTTGTCTGCAAAGTGATGTATCTATCTGTTTTTTAATATGCTGTCTAGGTTTGTGAAAGCTTTCCTTCCTAGGAGCAGGTGTCTTTCAATTTCATGGCTGCAGTCACCATCCACAGTGATTTTGGAGTCCAAGAAAATAAAATCTGTCTTTGCTTCCACTTTTTCCTTTTGTATTTGCCATGAATTCATGGGGCCAGATGCCATGATCTTAGTTTTTTTGAATGTTGAGTTTCAAGCTAACCTTTTCACTCTCCTTCACCCTCATCAAGAGGCTCTTTAGTTCTTCTTCACTTCTTGTCATTAGAGGGGTATCATCTTCATATCTGAGGTTGTTGATATTGCTGCTGGCAATCTTGATTCCAGCCTGTGATTTATCCAGCCAGGCATTTTGCATGATGTACTTTGCGTGTCAGTTAAGTAACTAGGGAGACAATTTACAGTCTTGCCATACTCCTTTCCCAGTTTTGAACCAGTCAGCTGTTCCATGTATGGTTCTAACTGTTGCTTCTTGAACTGCATACAGGTTTCTCAGGAGGCAGGTAAGGTGTTTATTATTCCCATCTCTTTAAGAATTTTTCATAGTTTGCTGTGATCCACACAAAGGCTTTTGTATAGTCAGTGAAGCAGAAGTAAACGTTTTTCTGGAATTCCCTGCTTTTACCATGATCCAACAAATGTTGGCAATTTGATCTCTGGTTCCTCTGCCTTTTCTAAACCCAGCTTGTACATCTGGAAGTTCTTGGTTCATGTACTGCTGAAGCCTAGCTTGAAGTTTTTTGAGCACAACTTTGCTAGCATGTGAAAGGAGCACAATTGTACAATAGTTTAAATATTCTTTGGCAAACTCTTCTTGGAGTTGGAATGAAAACTGATATTTAGATCACTTCCATAATGTCTCCTTGTGCTACTTTATTGTTGATTCCTACAATTTCATGCAAAAATATCCCACCACTGGTGTTAGGCAACACTAATCTGCTTTATGTAACTATAGTTAGCTGTAGATTAACTTTGCCTGATCTAGACTTTCATAAAAATGGAATCATAACATTGCATACTCTTTTGTATTTGGTTTGTTTTGCTTAACATAAGATTTCTGAGGAATATCCAAGATCATCAAATATTATTGCTGAGTAGTATTCCTCTGTGTGTGTGTGTGTGTGTGTGTGTGTGTACGCATTGCCTTGTTTAAAGATTTGAGGTATTATAGGAAAAAAAGTTGCTATTATAAATACATACAATTCTGTGGATACATTTTAATTTCTCTTAGGTGGCTAGAAAAGGTAAATAACTTATGACAATTAAATAGAATTTGTAATGAAAATCTCACAAAGAAAACTCCAGACTCAAATGGCTTCATAAGTAAATTCTATAAAAGATTTAAGGAAGAAACCACACCAACTTTACTCATAATCTTGCAAATAACAAAGGGGAAAGGAACATTTCTAATCATGTAATATTTGTTGTCCTATATGTTATATGTCTTTTCCTCTGGCTGCTTTTAAAATATTCTCCTTATCACTGGTTTTCAGCAGTCAGTGGGGTTGTTTGTCCTTCCCTCCCTCTTCCCCCAACTCTCCCTCCTCTCCTTCCTTTCTTAATTCTGTCTGGATTAGCTGAATTTCTGAACATGTCCATTTATAGTTTTTATCAATTTGGATAATTATCCATCATTTTTATTCAAATGTTTTTTTCTTTTGCCCATCTTTCCTTCTGGGTCTCCAACTGCATCTATGGTAGATAGCTTGAAATGGTCCTACAGATCACTAAGATCGCTGAGTTTTTTTCTAAACTTTTTTCCTCTGTTTGTCAGTTTGGATAAGTAATGCTGTTAGGTGATCCAGTAAAGTCTTCATTTCAGACATTATGTTTTCCCCTAGGGCCTACCTTGAAGACCTAACCCTCAATGTGACTATTTTGAGATGGAGCCTTTGGAGAGGAAATTAAATTTAATGAGGTCTTAAGGGTGGGGCCTTAGCTCAATAAGAGTGCTATTCTTCTAAGAAGAGTAAGAGACACCATAGGGGTCTTTCTCTGCGCGCATGCACAAAGGCTATGTGAGGACACAGTGAGAAAGCCGCCATCCGGAAGCCAGAAAGAAAGGTCTCACCGGAAACCAACACTGACAGCACCTTGGTTTTAGACTTCAGGCCTCCACAACTGTGAGAGAATAAATTTCTGTTAAGTGACCAAGTCTGTAGTATTCTATTATAGCAGCTAGAGTAGGCTAACATAGATGTAATTTCTCAAAATTGATAGAGTCACTGGAATTGTCTATTTCCTTTTTTATCAGTTTTGGTAAATTACATTTTTCAAGGAAAGCAAAAAATGTCAAATATCTTGATATAAATATTTGTTCTTAATATCCTCTTATTATTTTTATCACCTGTAGGATATTACCACTTTCATTCCTGATATTTGTATTTTGAGTTTTCTCTTTTTACTTGGTCGGTTTAAGGCTTTTCAATTTTATTAATCTTTTCAAAGAACCAATTTTGGCCTGTTGCTTTCCTCTAGTGCACATTTGTTTTCACTTTCATTGATTTCTGCTCTTATCATCATTAGTGCCTTTTATTCTACAGATGTTTGAAAATTTTCCATTGAAAAATCTGATCCTCTTATGAAGACACATTGAGCTTTATATCACTATTTTAATCTTCTTCATTCTTCAATACAAACAGAAATCCAAGGCTTACTATATATTTAAGGAACAGCTGCAAAATATCAAAAAAGATAAAAATTAAAAAATAGAAATCAGAGAAGATAACTGAAAATAAAATCTGAGAGAATACAGATAATACAGGGAACAGAAGGAAACTTTTAAAATGTCTTTAAGATTCTTAGACACAGATGATAAAATGCATCCCTGAAACCAAAAAACAGTATTTTATGAGGCAATAGGGAAAAAATAAAAGGTACAAATATAATGAAATAAATTAAGTAGTCAACAAAATGTTTATGGGGAGGAAGCTGAAGCAATGTTCTGGAAACTAGAATAAAAGTGTTAAAGATAAGAATCAGAGGTTAAAAGATAAGAATTTAGATGATTATTTCCAGAAAATGACTTTCAAGCTAGAAATTCACAAATAAATACAGATAGCCTATCAATTAAATACATGGCATGCTTCAGATTTTTAAGCCAGTTAAAAAAAAAATCACCATTTTTCTCTATATTAGTTTCACATAGCTGCTCTAACAAATTACTGCAAACTTAACTGTTTAAATCAATACAGGTTTACTTATCTCCCAGATCTGGAGGTCAGAGGCCTGAAATGGGTCTGCAGAACTATACTCCTTCTGGAGGTTCTAGGGGAGAATTTGTTTCCTTGCCTTTTGCAGCTTCTAGGAGCCCCTACACTGCTTTGCTCCTTAGCTCCTTCTTTCAACCTCAAAGCCAGTAGCATAGCATCTTCTCCCCTTTCTGACCTCTTGTAATCCGTTTTATAGGAACACTTATGATTATGCTGAACCCACTTAGATAATCCTGTAATTTCCTCATTGCAGGATCCTTAACTTAATCACATGTACAAAGTTCCTTCTGCCACACGGGAAAACATATCAATAGGATCTGCATTGAGGGTGGTTATTATGCTGTCTACAATACTCTCATTTACCTTTTCTCAGGAAACTACTAGAAAATATGTTTCAGAAAAACAAAGGATTATGCAAAGAAAAAGGAACAAGGGAGCTAACACAGGAGAGCAGTATTGAATTAGTAAAAGCAACCAATACTGAATGAATTCGAGGTTGAAATGCTCTAGAGAGAACATCTGGAAGGAAAACAAAATCAGCTAGATTAATCAATATGTTTGATTGTAATGTTTTGTTACTTTGGCAGAGTTTCTGAGGATAGATTATTAATAAGTAGACAGAACATGGCAATTATTAAAGCAAAGAAATAAAAGGTTGTATTAAAAGTTAATGTGATCATATGTGGTTCAGGGTCAAATAATATATAAAAATGTTACTTTAAACAAAAACTGTGAGACTACTATATTGAGAGATGAGAGGATAAAAAGAGTGTGGGGGAGAGAAGGAATGTTCACACTTGAAAGTGGTGTTATAAAAGAGCTTTATGACTGACTTCTAAAGGAGAAAGTTAACAGATAATGTTGGAGAGTGAAAAAAAATCAAGAAACTGTAGTATATTTTGATATATGAAATAAATAACAGAACAACTGAAAATACTTGAAAAAAATTTTCCTTTTAAGAAAAGTATGGAGGTTACTTAAAAAACTAAAAATAGAACTAGTATATAATCCAGCAATTCTACCATTGGGCACACACTCAAAGAAAGCCATAATTCAAAAAGACACATGCACTCCAATGTCCACTGCAGCACTATTTACAATAGCCAGGACATGAAAGCAACCTAAATTTCCATCAACAGGGCAATGTATAAAGAAGATGTGGTACATATACACAATGGAATATTACTCAGCCATAAAAAGGAACAAAATTGGGTCATTTGTCGAAATGCGGAGGCACCCAGAGAGTGTCATACAGAGTGAAGTAAGTTGGAATGAGGAAAATATTACATATTAATGAATACATGTGGAATCTAGAAAAATGGTAATGGTGATTCTATTTGCAAAGAAGAAATACAGACATAGATGTAGAAAACAAACATATAGATACCAAAGAGGAAAGGGGTTTGGGGGAAATTGGGAGACTGGGATACATACTGTATGTATGTATTGATACATACAGTATTGATATTATGTATAAAATAGATAACTAATGAAAAAATGAAATCTAGCAGAGGGGTTGGGGACTACAGGATTTTTGGCTAAAAATTTAGAATGTGGCAAACTGTTATTGCTCACCAATATCTGTATGTTTCTCTACATTTCTCAGGCTCCCTTGCAGTTAAAGGAGGGACCTTGGATTAAACTGGTCAATGAAATGTGGGCAAAGATATATGCCTTTTTTAGGGCTGACCTCTAAAACTTCTTATGTGATTCACTGTGCTTTTTCTCTTGTCAGGTAAGCTGCGAACCCCAAGTCACAGGAAACAGCAGAAACACTAAAAATAAAAAGAAACTCACATTCTTGAGTTTAACACTTTATCTGACTAGTAACATCCACAATGGATTTCTTGTGAGAAATAAAAATCTACTGTGTTAAATCACTGAAATTTAGGGGTTTTGGTGACAGCAGTAAATTCAGTGTTGGTTTTTTAAAAAACAGCCAAAAATTCCTTGATGGTATTTTGAAAAGTGACATCTATGTCCCCTCTCCTAAAATTTGGACATGCCTTCAAACTCACTTACAATCAAAAGAATGTGAGAGAAATAATGCTGTTTCTTTTGGGGATTAGGTTAGAAAAACAACATGTAGTTTCTGCCTTGTTCACTGCAACACTAGGTTTTGGAGCACTAGGCATAAGCAGTCTGGTTACTCTGCTGCCATACCGTGGGGGGAAGCCCAGGCCACATGAAAAGGCAACACATTGGACCTCTGCTAGCATTCACAGTCTTCATAGCTGAATTATCAGAAAAAATTTGTCCCTCTACACGCCACTGAATACAAGACTCATTAACATAAAAAATGATTATTTTAAGACAGCATATTTTGCAGTAATTTATTACATAGTAATAGTAACCCAGTACACACTCTGATAAAGAAATAGAATCATTTGCTTTTTAATCTGTGCATTTGAATTAAATTAGTTTAAAATGATAAATTACTTATTGGCTTGAAGACTCTGCTATTGATTCTCCTCTTTCCCTTTCTTAAAGCGGTGGCTTTCAAACATTTTAAAAAAGAAACACAAAATGAGAAATACATTTTATAAACAGTGACCTAGTGTACATATACATGCATACATATATAGTTTAAAACTCCACAAAGTAATACTCAACCTTACCAAATACCATGCACTGCTTTTCCAAACTAGGCAATTTCATTTTTTTTTAAAGTGTAGTTGTTACTAGATTTCCTTGATTACAAATGGGACCTCCACCAATGGGACCCACACCATTCCTTTGAATAACACTGTACTAAACCATAATCATTCTTCAGAGCTTTACTCAAATCCAGCCAATAGCCCTTCACTGACCACTCCATTCCGAGTTCTTTTGAAATTCCTATAATTTATTAGCCATATTGTATTTTCTCTACTATGCATGCTTAACTTGATACTTAAGGTCCAACATTTCTGGCACCAGGGACCAGTTTGGTGGAAAATAATTTTCCCAAGAACGGGGGGGTGGTGGGGTGAGGGTGGGGGTGGGTTCAGGATGATTCAAGCGCATTACACTTATTGTGTGTTTTATTTCTATTATTACATTAGCTCCAATTCAGATTATTAGGCATTAGATCCTGGAGACTGAGGACCCCTGCCTAGGGCAATATTCTGTCTTTTAACTCTCAATTGCTAAACTCATAGTATTCAATAAATACATTGCTCAAGATCTAGCCAATGTGTTTTTAAATCTCACAATTGTCAACATGCATTCCTTCCCTACAGATGTTCTTTGGGGTGGGGGAAGGAAAAATGGTTTAATAATCTATCCGCATACTACGCTTAATTTCAGATTGGAAAAGTGCACAAAGTAGTCCCGACTCTGTGTGAGTTTGTAGTTTTAAAGTAGACCTCATTATCAAATACAATTTTTCAAACAGCTTTCATTACTATACAGCATACGAACTACTTCTCTGGACACAGCCATTAAAAATTTTTTAAAAAGTAATAGAACAAAGTTCTCACTAAAATATTTTAGGGATTGGCAAATGGGAAAGTGTTCTGTAGGAATAGCATTTTTCACAACACAATGCAACTACACCTTGATAGTATATTTCGAGAACCGCGTCCTCCTTCCGCGGTCCCAGCCAGTCTCAGGAGGGAGCTCAGCGCAGCGCTGGCGGGATGTGAGGCCAGGCCTCACGGAGCAGGGTCTTGGTTCTCTATCACTTCTCTCCGGAAAAGGGTGACACCACAAAAAAAAAAAAAAAAAAAAGCTGGGGCGGGACTTTGCCTCTAACCCCTCACGGCGGTTCTCCCCGCCCGTTACCTTTGCCAGCGGAACCCGCGCTGAGCCCGGGCCTAGCAACGGCCTTAGCAACGTCCGGGCTCCTCCCTCTGGTGTCGCCCGGAAAGCGCTCCGCCGCGGCCAGGCCGGACCAGGGCCGGGCGAGCACCTCGGGCTCCGGCGGAGCGGAAGACGCGTGGAGCTGTGCGAGGACTCGCGGGTTGTGCAGGTCTGAGTCCCACTCTGATCCCTCGTGCCGGTCTCAGCGCTTCTGTGGGGACCGGGGTCTGGCCGCAGCCCGGCAGCTGCGGGAGTGGACGCTCCTTGGCCGGGCCCCGGTGGAGGTCTTGCTGGGTGTCGCTTGTGAGTGGGGCCTTGGTCCCTGTGCGGCCGCTAGCATATTTAAAGTCTTGTGGGCCCTTTGGGGAAAGGGCGTCCAAATTTTTCCTCAAAAAAAGTTTTTTTTTTTTTCTTTTTTACCCCTAACAACTATTTTCAGTGCAGTCTGGCCCAAGAAAAGTCTGTTCAGGCAAAGTTAGTCCACTAGGTACCCTATTTTTTATTTTTCAGTGTTTGGAGTGATTTGCGGGACACTGGTTATCACTGAAGGAGAAAATTAGTGCAGGCATAGTGTGCCATGCAGTGTATTTAAAGTTTTAAGGTTATAAATAGGTAATAAGCAAAGAGGCTGCCCTTAAGTCTGAATTATTTCTTGGAAATGTAGGACAAGTCAGGAGGTTTATTAACACTGCGAGGTGCCAATTCCATGAAGTTGGATGATAAAATCACTGCTTGATTCAGAACCACAATATTTAAAATTTACTTCTCTCTAAACCCCAGTGTACTATGAAAAACTAAGGCAAGACAGTCTCTACCACAGGATGTGGTACGTGTGTGTGTGGGGAGTGGTGGTGAGGAGGGCACAGGCTGTGAGCCTGTAGGAAAAAGGTGTTACCTTGAATCTTGAACAGTAGACCATTGGACCTGTACCTATGACCAGGTTCTTAAAAATAGGAAAATAAAATTTAAGTGGGTTTTATTTGGTACTGTTACGATCCAAAGTACAGGATAAGGAGTTTGTATAATGTTCCATTGCTGTGCTGTGTGATCACTCGTGTCCCACTCTCTGTGACCCCATGGACTGTAGCCTGCCAGGTTCCTCTGTCCGTGGGACTTTCCAGGCAAGAATACTGGAGTGGGTTGCTATTTTCTCCTCCAGGGGATCTTTCTGACCCAAGAATTGAACTCCTGTCTCCTGCCTGGGGATGGGGGGTGGGGGTAGGAGTTAACTTATTTGTAACTAGGAGTCTTTTGCTTTATTATTTTGGAAAAACAAGAAAAAAATCTGCTAGGCTGCAGATTACAGGTAAAGGTTGTCAGATACTTCAGTAGCAGTTGCATAGTGAATGCTTCTTTTTCATAATGGTTTTGATTTAGTTAAGTATTTGTTGAATTCCTCATTCTGGAATTGCAGAGTGAAGGATTCTACTCTTGGGGAGTTGACTACTACTAGGAAGGATAGCTTAACTAAAAGGTAACTCCAAATTAAAATACATTTTCCCGTGTTAAATATCTGGAACTAGTAATAAGCACATAAAAGCAAAGAGGTGAAGAGATTGCAATGGGCCATCTAGAATCCTGACTTTGAGACTAAAAATACAGGATTATATGCAAGGTAGAATTGGTACAACTTGATTGAGTAATTAATTTGTGTGGTAAAGAGGGTAGAAAGAGAAAAAAATTAATTTGTTTTCAACCCAAGTTGCAAAATGACAGGTGCATATCTAGGTAAAAATATTTGTTAGTTCCTTAGGAACGAAGTCTTTTTATGTTCTCAGTAACCCCCACAACTCCACTTGTATTTATCACACATATTTGATGTTAAGATGTATGCTCTGAAAGTTTTGAATCATTGTGTGTGCAATAAATGATTTGTACACATTAGAAACAGGTTGTTGATTAGGTCAGGATGGATCCCGGTTCATATGGTTTTAGAGACCTTTGGAGGGAGCTCCCCATGACTTAGAACGGCAGGCCTCCTCTGTAGCCACCTTATCTACATGTGAGAGTGTTTAGGGAAGGCAAGGCAGGGAGCCATAGACCTTTCCCTTGCACCGTCTCAGGGTGTTTGTGTTGTTTGATTTTTGTAGAGAAAGGACTTACAGGCTCTGCTAATTTGGGGCCTCCCTGTTGGCTCAGCTGGTGAAAAACCTGCCTGCCAATGCCGGAGATGCAAGAGATGTAGGTTCGATCCCTGGGTCAGGAAGACCTCCTAGTGGCAACCCACTCTAGTATTCTTGCTTGGGAGATCCAGTGGACAGAGGACCCTGGCGGGCTACAGTCCATGGGGTTGCAAAAGAGTTGGACACGTCTGAATGACTAAACAACAAAAAAATTCATTTAGCTATATGGACAGACTGCCAAGTGGAATCCATGAGGATTTTTCTGAGGCATCTCAGGAGGAGTGCGCTTTGAGGCTCCAGAAAAACTCACCAGCAGTTTTCCATTAAACGTCAAGCAACTACATTGACTTTCATGACACTGTTGGGAACTGCATAGTTCCCCACTAATGCTGGGCCCTATAGTGGCACATGCAAATCCCTGCATAGCTACTGAAATACCCAGGGAAGTGGAGTCAAATTGAATTAGACCACTCCAATTGCTTTTTTAGGATGAGCCCATGATCTGGATAACTCAAGACTATTGCAGCCTAAAAATGTTTTTAAGAACCTCAGGTAACAGTAAAACAAAGCCAAACCAAGAGGATTTAGGGACCAATTAGTTTCCTGAGTTCAGTGATGAGACCTCCATTGGCTTGTGAGAATTGACCTTTTGTTGGCCAGAGAAGGATTTGTGACTCTGATTTCTGGAGACTAATAGGATCTCTTCCTAGATTTTTAAGCCTTCTCCTGTTCTCCGAATGACTTTTTGATCTTAGCGAAGATGTCTTTACCTAGATTTGTAGATGGACTATAGAATCTAACCTGCAAACCATCTGAAATTGTGTGCAGAATACTGCATCTTTAAGTGCATTTACTAGAGAGAAGGTCAAAGACTCTCACGCAGTCTTAAAAGGATCTGAGCCTCAAGGAAAGGTAACAGCTTAATATCCTGCACTCTCCCAGTCATTGAGGGCATACTGACAAAGATAAAAGTCATTTTTATGAAGGTGATTTGGAGTAGAGGTCACATAATGTTTTCCATTCATGAGGCAAGAGGAGGGATGGGACAATCATTTTTAAATATCACTTTGTCCTAGCAACCCAAAATGTAAACCCTTACCTAATCAGTACACATCAAAAATATTTATTGTATTTTGGCTTTCCCCTTGGATAAATTTGGCAAGTATATTTTACTTTTCCTTCAATGACCAACATCTTTTTTCTTTGCCTTTCTTTATTGGGTCCCAAGTTCCCTGGCATTTACAATCTCTAAAAAACTCCTGATGACTGATTAAATTAGTATCACTAACTTCTTGTTAGTAAATTATATTGTGTATTATGTTCCACTGGACTCTTTGTTCACTTTCATTTTGGGAAACCACAAAAAGTTCCCTGTTTCTGTCACAGCATTTCTCCTCTCAGTGTTTGTACTTGAAGTGCCTGGAGTCTCATAGTTAAACACCACAATACCATAAGACTTTAGGTTATGAGAATCATTTTACAGCTCTGGAATGCATATCAAATTAAGAGGGCCCCAGTCTCTTTTTCCCTCTAAGCATATTGTGCTTACAAAGTATTTGAATAACAGTTTTGGCAACCATCATCCTCCTTTGAACGAAATATTTAAATGAGAAAGCCACTTTACTATTTTATCTCTAGACCTGAAGACTGAATGGTGTATATTTTTGAAAGCAATATGAATTCTTAGAATGGGTGAACACTGATGTTACTCTGTAAAATTTTAACATTTATAAGATTACACTTTAATCTTTATGTATATGCCTTTATATTTTTATAGGCATATGTTTCACCTTTTGAGATATTTAAAAAATTATAATTGGTAGTGGATGCCTCTCATTTTAATGGATGTTTAGTTATATTTTTATGTGTGTTTTAATTTATGTTGGAGAGAATTACATCTTTTAGAACATAACCAGCTAAATTTTACTGATTTCACCTTGCATTTTTTTCAAGGTTCAGACTGAGAATTGATGTCATGTCAGAGTGTAATTTGATGTCATATAATAACAAGTGAAAGTCAGAGCTTGCAGGGTTGAATACATTCCTGGCTGATACTAACATAAAAACATTACATTCCTAATATAGAGCAAAAGTACTGTTTCTGGAGCAAAAATAGTCACTGAGAAATAAAATGTTTGGACCTAAACTTTATATTTGAAATAATTTTGCTGGGAGACAACCTTCCTATTTTTATGGAGGGACTAGCTGTAAAGGGTCTACCCTGGAGAATCCCAGGGATGGGGGAGCCTGGTGGGCTGCCGTCTATGGGGTCGCACAGAGTCGGACACAACTGAAGCAACTTAGCAGCAGCAGCAGCAGCTTTAAAGGGTAATTTTTTTTTAGTTTATTGCTTTTTAATATTATATCTTAAAGCATGCTAATCTAGTGGTTTAAAAACTTATTAACATTTGTTAGTAAATACTAAAGTCAGCACACAGTTGTGAATTAAACAGTGAGTGAAATGTTTTGTTTTTTATTTTGCCCCCCACTTTTTTTTTCTAGTGCACCTACAATATATGTTTTAGAAATAAAAGTTAAATTTTGATTTGAATGAAAAATGTCTCTCAATACACCTATATTTCTCAAAGAAAGGGAAGAAGATACTTCAAAATTTGTGGAAATACAGCAGTCACAAACTACATGCATAGCTGCAGAAGATCCTCTTCAAAACTTATGCTTAGCATCTCAAGAAGTTCTTAAAAAAGCTCAGCAAAATGGAAGATCAAAATGTCTCAAGTGTGGTGGTTCAAGAATGTTCTACTGCTATACATGTTACGTCCCAGTTGAAAATGTACCTGTTGAACAGATACCACATGTGAAGGTTGGTGAGAAATTTAATTGTTTGAAAGTAGGAGAATTGATTTTAAAAACACATCTGATATATCCCTATTCTAATATAACTGATAAGCTTGATAAATGACATCATTATGAAAATTAATTAATAGAAAGTTTAATCCTGTAGACCTGTAAACCTATTTCCCCCCCCCTTGTTTCTAGAAAAAGAGATATACATTGCTGAAACACTTGCGTATAAGATGAATACTGTTGTTTTTAATGAAATCAGTTACTTTTTAAAATAAATGATTATAATTCCTTACAGCATAGAAAAAATGTGGTATAAACTCGAAAACTACAAGAGACAAGTTTACAGGCTGCATGAAGGAGCTTCAAAAACCACCTCAGGGCCTTGGACTGCCCTTGAGAAGAACACATATTCTGAAGGAAGTAGGGTTGATATTTGCTTAGGCAGAATTGTGAGTTTAGCCTCATTCTATATGTGGAGACGGAGCACATGTCAGTGACCAAAACTAAACTAAGCTGAAATTGAAAAGACTAAGGCCTGCTCATTGGGCTGTGTTATGGTGATTTAACGCCAGATTTAAACAAGTTGATTTGAATTGATTGCTTACCTTATACTTTTTGTTGCCTATCAAGACTACTTTTGTATAGATAAACGGTCTGTAGACCATCATGTCTCTGTAATCAAAGACTTAGTTACGTATATGTTAACTTGTCTAACAGTGACTCAAACTTTAAGTTAAATGGTTTATGAAATTTGACTGCTGCCTATTAGGACCTTAAAGAGACCAAATTCTACACATGGATTCATTAGAACTTGCCAATAAGAAAATAAGTTTAATGTGATGATAAGGTTCATTTAAATTTTAGGTAAGAACAATACTTTGAAACACTCTATTTTGTTACTTGAATTGCATTTTAGCTTACATGTTACCTTGTCAAGTCCATGATCTGCTTAGGGGTCTAAAATGGAAAGTTTACTGGCCAAGAATAAGTAAGTATAGAATCCAGTAAGCTTTATAGTTACCTCAGAAAAACTGAGAGCTTGAGTACAATAATTCTTCTAAAGTCTGCACTGTTGTTCAGTCACTAAGTCTTGTTCAACTTTTTGCCACCCCAGGCTCCTCTGCCCTCTACTATCTCCTGGAGTTTGTTCAAATTCATGTCCATTGAGTTGGTGATGCTGTCTAACCATCTCGTCCTCTGCTGCCCCCTTCTCCTTTATCTCCCTTCTCCCATTATCCCCATCTCTCATATAAGAATGTTACATTTTGAAGTATAGTTTTGGAGGTATGAACAGAATCATTTCATCTTCTGTTTATATCATAGCCACATAAAGAAAATATCCCATTAAAAGTTTTATCTTAAGATATATTTTGTTCAAAATGATTGGTGATTGGAATAATAAAAGTTAATAATACAGGGCTAATATTTTTGTAGAAATTTAATAATTGAGTATTGTTTTTTAAATCCATGACCTAATGTCCACTATTTTAATGAAATGGCTAAAACACTATACCAAGAGTTTGATCAACTCTAAATGGCCTACTGGATGGCGCAAAATTTTCTGGAGTGTTTTATTTTAATTACCATACATAAAATTTTGTGTTACTACATAGTAATAAAAAAATCTAAAAAATTTTCTAGTTTCGACTTTAGTTTTACAAATTGTTCAGCATTTGCTTTTAGATAGCCTGCTTTGGAAAGGAGGATGACTAAATAATGAGTAAGTACCTCCCAAGCTATAAATTTTACTCTAGGAATTAAATTCATTAATATATATCTTTTTAATGCAGAAGAAAAATTTTTTAATGTCATGACAAATTCATTAATTTTTTTAAAAGTCATGACAAATTTTTTTTTTTTAAGGCGAGAAAAGGTCATCAGATGAAAGCTTCATCTTTATTAGAGTACTAGAATTGAAAAGATTATCTTTGCGAAGGTTGATAATCACATGGAAAAAGGCTAGAGTTTTCTGCTAATTGTATTTTGATAAATATGGGTAGAAAGTTTTGTGGTAAATCTCTCATAGGAAACATAGATGTTAGAGAACAGATTGATGGTCTTTAAATGTTTGAAAACCAAACATCTCTACTTGAACTGAGTCTGGTCAACTTTAGTAGTATTACTCTGTACCCTGTCATTGTTTAAGATATATCTTCTTTTAAAATGTGTGAACTAGAGCACAAACATATATTTCTGTATTTCCATGACTTGACCTGTGTCTGGGCTTTCATAGTATAATTTTCAGGCTTACTCAGGGAAAACTAAAGATACCTGGATTGGCTCCAAAAATACTTCTTGAGCACAGATATTACATAACTGTTTGATACTTGTAGATGTTAGTCCATGATATGCTAGTTTCATGATTTGTGAAATACATTAGTAGCTTTCAGTCCTGCATTCTTGATTTAAATGATGTCCTTCAGAGATAGCCAACTGATCAGAAATGTTGGTCATTGCCTTTGAAATTTTCAGCTCTATTCATCAGCTGTATAAGAAAGTTGGTTTTATTAGTATTAGAATACTTTGTCATGATCTGCTTTCTTTTTTTTTTTTTTCCTTTCTTCTTTCCTGCCTTCCCTGAACTAAGGTAATGCTGAGCTGCTACTGAAAGGCCCTTGGGGAAAGGGAATGTAGAGTAGCATCAGCTGGGATTGAGTTTCATGAGTAAAGTCTGATGTAGAGTTCAGCCAGAGGTAGACTGATGTAAAATCATTTGTGAACTGCCTACTTAAATGGTAAATTTTCTATCACTCGAAGTTGATTTGATGTTTTGAAGCAGTTGCCTTCAAATTATAAATGATCACTAGGCCTAAGTTGAGAAGGTAGGAGACATCGGGTTTGAAAGCCTGGATTGAAAACTAGGAATGTTTTCAATGTTATCTGGGATGTTTATGGCCCTTCTAGGATATATAGCTTCCTCTTTCCACATAATGCCAACTAACCTATAGTAGATCAGTAGTTGCCTAGGACTGTGGGTGGGAGTTGATGAGGTAAGGGGAAGGAGGAAGACACAAGAAGATTTTTAGGGATGATGGATATGTTCATTAGCTTTATTGTGGTGATGAAGTCAAAGGTGTAGCATATATTAAAACTCATTTGATTGTACACTTCAAATATGTGCAGTTTATTGTTTCAATCCTATCTCTTTAATAAATCTGTTCTAAAAAAACAAGATAGTTTTGTACTCCAGGCTAAATAGCTGTTGCCCCAGAGTAAATACCTAGAATGTTGCCTTTCAGTGTGGGCTGGGAGCTGGAACAGTACTTATCATAACATATAAATCATTTGAACTCTACAGCGAAAAATCTGTCCTAGAGAGAGAATTTCTCATATGATGGGAGAGATATGACTTGGCTTCTGTTTTCATAGTCATGGCTGAAGGCAGGATTCATACAAGCATTATACAGAAAACTAAACCAAATAAGTCAGCAAAATAATAGAAAAATCTATCTTAAACAATTTGCAAGACAATATTATTTTTGCATGTAGATATGACATAATTCATAGTAATTAAATAATGAAACTAAGGGAAATAGGCAAAATGATTTTTAAAAGTTATTTTTTATAAAGAGTATACCTCCTGGAACCATTCTGTTAACTCTTTTTCCAATTAATAAATAATTTCACATGCTGAGAATCATGATGTTAACATTAAAAGATAATGCCTTTGACCTCAAAAGATGTTTTGAGGAACAAAATTTTAACTTGAATTTTAAATCTAAAACTTTTGCCTGAGCTTATATTTCTTTTTAATATAAAATTAACAGACCTGAAAGTTTATAGGAATTATATAAAATGTTCTTGACACAGATATTTGAATGCAAGGAATAGGACTCAGTCCAATGTGACAAATGAATATGACATTGGAACATTGCTATAAGAGTCTGTTAAATGAGTTGAAAATAGTTCTAGTACATGATTAACAGTATTGAGAAATAAATTTGTGTTTGCTTTATGACTTAACTAGTCTTAGTATTCTGTTCTAAAAAAGTATGACTTTCAAACTATAAGTGTATTTATAGGAACTTAGTGTGAGCTTGCTGTTTAAGCTTTAAAGACCATTTTTAATAACATAAAAATTAGAATTTTCTATTTTTTTTGTTCATTTTTCTTTTTTCTCTAAATTTTAGCTACCATTGAAGATTGACATCATTAAACATCCGAATGAAACAGATGGCAAAAGCACTGCTGTACATGCAAAACTCTTAGCACCTGAATTTGTAAATATTTATACATATCCATGTATTCCAGAATATGAAGAAAAGGACCATGAAGTAGGCAGCTTATTTTTTTTTTTTTTTACAGCTTTTCACAATGAATCTAAATATGAATTTTAAACTCCCTTGCCTTTCTAAACTTACTTGAACATAATTTAATATTTAATGGTCTTGGGTTAACCTTCTGTAGCACTTAACAACATATAGTTTACTTCATTAGTATCTTATAAGAGCAAATGATCCTAGATGTTAGGCTTTTTTGAGTCTCTCTTTCCACTTTTACTAGTTTGCATTATTTCTTCCAATTTTTACTCTTTGCTAGTATTACTAGACCTGCTTTTACTTTTCTCCTTTTTCCATTCTTGTTTATACACTACACGTAAAAACGCTAATTTGATACAAACTGAGAAACCAGATTACAAATGTTGAAATTTCTCCAGAAGAAAAAAAGAAAGACTAAGCTAGAAGGATTTTTAGAAATCCTTTCTAAATTAAAAGCTTTAGTACATGGCTTTTGTGATATTTATTTTGGCTACTCAGAGGCCTTCCTTGCTCATTTCTAGATTCTTAATGGATTTTCACCTAGTTGAAATGGTCACATTAGTGACAACAGGTCCTTACAGCTGGTCTTGTTGAAAAGTGATGTTGCTATAGATCTCAAAAAACTAGGCCTTCAATACTTCTGAAAGAAACATAAACACCTCTAGGTCTCTTGGGAGAACTTTTGTTGGTATGGTAAATCTAGAAAGAAAAAATCAATGCATTCGTTTGTTTAAGAAAGAACTTGGTAAGTTTTTCCTTTCCTATCAATATATTGTAATTTTTGGTTGAATTTATATAGAAAGTTGTGTTTGTAAATGATATCTGAGTTTGGGATCTAGGAATATATTTGTATTTCCTTCTTTGATCAGCTAGATATCATGTCAGTTACATAGAACATAGTGTTAGGTAATATCAAAAGACATGATGTGCTTATAATCTAAGAAAACTAAGAAGCCCTGAACTTGCGGGAAAAGTAGGTGTGCATTGTGAGCGTCTGAAAAACTTTATAACGTTGAAGTTTATAAATTTAAGATTTTAAATTTTAATATTTATTTTTCATATTAAAAATGATAATCTCCACTCAAAAATCTTTGGAAATACGGAAAAATATGGAGGATAAATACCCATGATTCTATCAACATTTATTCATTTACCAAATATTTGCTGGGTGCCTGCTTTGTGTTAGGAGTTGTTCATACCTTGGAGGTTCTACAGTATATAAGGTCTCAGTAAAAATATGCTGAAAGAAAGGAAGTACCATAATTCACTGAGTAGTTTCTTAACAGTTAGATTTTTAAAGTTTTCACTGTAATAAACATACTTTAACATATATTCTGGGTATTGTGTGTATGTTTAGAATTATTAAGATAAATTTCCATAATTGAAATCTCATTTGGCTAGAGAGTATGAATATTTCAGGACTCTTGACTTATATTGCCAGATGGCTTTCACAGAGTTACGTTATTTAAACTTGACATCAGTAATGGCTTTAAAGGCTTATTACACTGTTTCCTCCAGAGAAGCCAATGGCACCCCACTCCAGTACTCTTGCCTGGAGAATCCCATGGATTGAGGAGCCTGCTAGGCTGCAGTCCATGGGGTCACTAAGAGTCGGGCACAACTGAACAACTTCACTTTCACTTTTCACTTTCATGCATTGGAGAAGGAAATGGCAACCCACTCCAGTGTTCTTGCCTGGAGAATCCCAGGAACGGGGGAGCCTGGTGGGCTACCGTCCATGGGGTCACACAGAGTCGGACACGACTGACGTGACATAGCAGCAGCAGCATACTGTTTCCTCACCAGCATTGGCTGTATCATTTGTTTTCTCTTTGCTTATTATATAGGTGAAGATGGTATTTAATTATCAAGCACTTTTCAATGGTTCTTTTACAAAGTACCCCATACTTTGCCTTTTGTCTTACAAAACATTATAGAGTTTAGTTTTTTTATGTAAGATACAATTAACCTGGTTTCTATCAATAAGTGAATAACTTATTTTAAAGTATAGAAGTATTTCTTGGTAGTATATTATGATTATAGGTTACTAGGGAAGAACCAAAAACTTTACCATATATGTATTAAAGAGGCACATATACTAAAACCTAATGCTTTTTTCTCAGATACTCAACATAGTTTTTCCTCTTGAAGTTTTAAGTCTGAATTTATTAATTTTGAAGATCATAGCACACTACTAACATAAGCTTCTTTGCTTTAGGTTGCACTTGTATTTCCTGGACCTAAGTCTGTTTCAGTAAAAGATATTTCTTTTCATCTGCAAAAAAAGAGTCAAAATAGCATTAGAGGCAAAAATGATGACCTTGATAAGCCATCCATTAAACGCAAGAAAACTGAAGAACAGGATTTGAATGACAGCAAGTGCAAAGACACAACACTGAAAAAAATTGTATTCATAGATAGCACCTGGAACCAAACAAACAAAATATTCACTGATGAGAGACTTCAAGGTAAATAAGAATAAAAATGTTGCATTTATTTTTTTGACTTTTCCTTCCCCCAGCTTTCACAAACTTCAAACCTACTGATGCATTTAAGAAGAGTTGCATTGCCACTTTTGCTTTATTTTTTCTTCTCTATTATATGCATCTGTGTGTACTTAGATACGTATATTTTTGGTTGAACCATCTGAAAGTAAGTTGCAGGCTTTACAGCGCATCACCCTTAAATATCTAAGTATACATCCTTAAGAATGGCGTAATTGCTATACCCTTATCACTATAAGAAAGTTAGCAAAGTTCTA
Source organism: Bubalus bubalis (assembly GCF_019923935.1). NCBI lineage: Eukaryota > Metazoa > Chordata > Mammalia > Artiodactyla > Bovidae > Bubalus > Bubalus bubalis. Next base: position 42,644,156 of record NC_059167.1, read on the forward strand.
TAATCTTTAGTCCAAATTTACATTTCCCTAATTGACCCAAAAATATCTCTTGTAGCCTTTTTCCTCTGATACATCCTGTGAACTCAGATTCCATTTGGTTATTATGTCTCTTTAGTCTCTTTTAATGTAGAACAGTCCCCCTGTTTTTGCGTTTTATGACTTGGGCTTGTGTGACGAGGACAGATCAGTTGTCTGCTGGTTTTAATATTAGGTTCAGTTTAAATATTTTTGTAAGGATACTTCAGATAAGGATAAATCCATGGTTGTCTACAAAAATTCTACTTTATATATGTTGTTTTGATATAATTAATAATAGCATTCCCTTTCAGAAATGAAGCTGTTTAGGTGATTAGTTACCCTATTCGTAGCTAAAGTTGTATACATCAAGTAAGAGGACATGGTGTACCTTTAATAGGTGATTAGTTACCCTATTTGTAGCTAAAATTGTATACATCAAATAAAAGGACATTGTGTACCTTTTTCCATTACTGCTGATAATGTTAATTCCTTGATTAAAGCAGTGATTGCCAGATGTCTCCATTATAAAGTTTATTTTCTTTGTTGAAATTACTAGTACTCTGTGGGGTAATACTTTTAAGACACTGAACTATTTCCCAACTGCTTTTTACAAAGTGGTTTTAGTATTTATTGATATGTGTGTGTGTGTTAGTTACTCAGTTGTGTCCGACTCTGTGACCCCATGGACTGTGGCCACCAGGCTCCTCTGTCCATGGAAGAATTTCTTTCTCCCTCCAGGAAAGAATACTGGAGTGGGTAGCCATTCCGTTCTCCGGGGGGTCTTCCCGACCCAGGGTTTGAACCTGGTCTCTTGCATTGCTGACAGACTATTGCCTAAATCAGTAATTACATTAAGGATTACAAAAGGATGAAATTTTAATGTTATTATTTCTTCTACATTTGTTTGCTGGCATTCTTAAGTAAAGATGAGCTTTTCGTTTTTTCTCTCCTTTTTCCTCTCTCTCCCACAACCTCTTTTTGGGATCATTGTGGTCTTACGGATTTCCTTTTCATTCAGTATATTATAATCTATCATGATTGTATTCTTTTTGATGCCCAAATTGTCTAAAATTTTGCCATTGGGAACATTCAGGTCCTTTGTGGCATGGCCTCTTTAGTCTTTCTGGTACAACAAGGTGTCCCAAGTTCACTTGTACTTTTTTCCTGCCCCGGACCTAGAATTAATTGTTTGAAGGAACTATGGTTCTTTTAATGGGGAATGTTATTAGAAACCAAGATCTGATACATTTATTACTGCTTGTATATCATTGCTTCAGTGGACAGAGCCAAGAAAAATAAATAGCTATGTATTGAGTTCACATGAATAGTTCCAATTCAGATTTAACATTTCTTTCTTTTTTTTGTTTGTATATATTTCTTTAGAATGAAAAGCTTAGTTTCTAATAATTAATGGTTTAAAGAGTTGCTTTACTTGCCCAAATAACACAACTAATAATATGAAGAATATTACCTGTCTTGTTCGCTTGTTCCTTACTCAGTTCTTTAGGCTTTCTCAGTAGTTTTTTTAAAAGCTTTGGGTTTATTTCTGGCTCTTTGGTGGTTTTATTTGTATACCATATATGATTAGAGAGCAGGAAAGTTACCCAGTTGGTTTTAAGCAGTTTCCAAATCAGTTTCAAACTGGAAGAGCTTCTCCTGGGCAGTTATTAAAAATGTACATCATGTAGAAAAGAAAGTGTATGGCACTTTTTGGGATCTTGTGTTAATTAGTCTCAAGCTTAAGTGAATGACAATACTAGATTTAACTCACTTAATTTATATAGTTTATACCCCTTCAAAACATACATGTTAGTAAGATTTCTTTGTCATTCTGCTTCTCTCTGATTGGGTGTATGTGTGTGAGAAAGATAGACAGAGACAAAGAAATGGTGTATTTGTGTTCTTGTGTGTTTCTGTTCTTGTGTGTTTCTGTGTTTGGGAAGGGTGTATATATGGAGAGTGACTGCAAAAAGACGACAGAATAAGATTTGTAATCTTATTGCTAATGTTTGATTGATGAAACCCTAAAACCCTGCTCTTTGGAGTATTGCCTGCCATATTCCCTTGAATAGTTACAGTTGCACGTTACCCAGTTTGAAGATTTTTCCTGAGCCATTTTCTTTAAAGTACCTTATATGGTAATGGAAAGGATCAAATGAAGAACATAAGTGGTATTAACACTTGAAAAAAATTATAAAGGGGATTATTGAGGTACAATTTAAATCTGTTAAGCCTTTGTGCTTAAGGCTTCAAATCACATTTGGACAAAAGTTTTCTGTTATTCATTCTCAGATCACATAGAAAGTATCATATATTTCAGTTCTGTGCTACATCAGAATTTTAAATGGATTTCTTAATTCCTTCAAAATCATGAAATAAACAGATTTCTAGAGTCAGTTTTTTCTGCATGTCCTACTTCAGCCCCTGTCCCTTCTGACTCCTCATTGCACCACAGAAACTGTTTAGGGCTCAGCATATTTATTATCTCTATATGTGTGTGAAATACCAGTTTCCAGATAAGCCAAGTTACTTCCACAAGAAACAACCCTTGTTTGTTATAAATCATTGCCGTTAGGTTTTAAAACATTTTATCATTTGATGGGATTAAGCTGAACAACCAACTCTAAATTTCTATTTAAGCCCTCAAATGTACTGTGTTAGAATGTTTCTGTTTCTCTTATTATGAATGCTGAGATTACAAATCCTCTTAACAATGTAACATACTCTTTTGCCAAACTTTACAGAGAAATAGCTGTGAATGTTTTACTGCTCTCAAAACAAAACATTTGAAGTTTGAGTGCCTAATTTAATCATGAAATGTAAGCCTGCAAGTGAAGAGTGGCATAATGTTCTTGAAGATTCATCATTGAAAGGCTTAGGGAATGCATTGGGGAAGGATGGTGTCTTTTTCTTGGGGAAGGAGTCCAAATTACTAAAACTAGCATTCATCTCACTTCAATAAGTGGTGCTGGGAAAACTGAACGGCAGCATGTAAAAGAATGAAATTAAAATATTCTCTAATACCATATACAATAATAAACTCAAAATGGATTAAAGACATAAATGTAAGACAGATACTAGAAAACTCCTAGAGGAAAACATACGTGGTACACATATACAAACATACACACAATAGAATACTACTCAGCCATTAAAAAAGAATGAAATCTTGCCATTTGCAGTAACATGGATGGACTTGGAGGGCATTATGCTAAGTGAAATAATGGAAAGACAAATATTGTATGATATCAGTTATATGTGAAATCTAAAAAAATACAAGGATATAATAAAAGAGATGCAGACTCACTGATGTAAAGAACAAGCTGATGAATACCAGTGAAGGAGGGGCAATATAGGGGTAGGAAAGTAAAAGGGACAAACTATAAAGTAAGCTATAAAGATGTATTGTATGGCACAGGGAATACAGCAAATATTTTATAATAACTATAAATGGGGTTGGAGAAGGCAATGGCACCCCACTCCAGCACTCTTGCCTGGAAAATCCCATGGACGGAGGAGCCTGGTAGGCTGCAGTCCATGGGGTCTCTAAGAGTCGGACAGGACTCAGCGACTTCACTTTCACTTTTCACTTTCATGCATTGGAGAAGGAAATGGCATCCCACTCCAGTGTTCTTGCCTGGAGAATCCCAGGGACGGGGGAGCCTCGAGGGCTGCCGTCTATGGGGTCGCACAGAGTCGGACACGACTGAAGCGACTTAGCAGCAGTAGCAGCAGCATAAATGGGGTATAACCTTTAAAAATTGTGAATCGCTATGTTGTACACTTGTAACTTATATAATATTGTACAACATACTTTCAATTAAAAAAAGATTTGCTTTTTTTAGATTATTAGTTTTTCTTTTTTTTTTTTGACTTGTAGTTTTCTCAGGACTCAAATTTTAAACTCACCATTTTGTTTCTAAGATTGTAGCTATAGTTTACTCATTTTCACTACTGTGTGATGTATGATTGTGTGAATATACTGAGGTTTATTCAGTCGTCTGTTGATGAAACAATTTAATTATTTCTGGTTTTTGCTACAGCACTACTATGTGCTACTATTACACACAGTGCTACTATGAACATTCTTGCACATGTGCAAGCTTCCTCTAGGAAACATACCTAGAACTGGAATTGCTGTTTTGTTACGTATAAGAATGTTCAGTCTTACAGGACGATGCCAACTATTTTCCAAAGCGTGGGTATACAAGTTTATACTCCCATCATTAATGTGCAAGAATTCCTATCAGTTCATAATGCCTCCTACCATTGTGTCGTCAAATGTTGGATACTTGCCAATAGAGTGGGTATAATATGGTATCTGGTTGTAGTCATAATTTACCTTTCACTAATGACTAATTGGGTTGAGCATCATTTTGTTTGCTTATTTGGCCGTACAGTACTCTTGCCTGGAAAATCCCATGGATGGAGGAGCCTGGTAGGCTGCAGTCCATGAGGTCACTAAGAGTCGGACACGACTGAGCGACTTCACTTTGCCTTCTCACTTTCGTGCATGAATGGCAACCCATTCCAGTATTCTTGCCTGGAGAATCCCAGGGACGGGGGAGCCTGGTGGGCTGCCATCTGTGGGGTCGCACAGAGTCAGACACGACTGAAGTGACTTAGCAGCAGCAGCAGCAATCCTGTTCTGTGAAATATCTATGTCCATTTTTCTAGTGTTTTGTTTGTCTTATTGATTTGTAGGAATTCTTTATATATTCTAGAATATACATACTTAGGTTTTGAAATATCTTCATGCAGTCTCTGACTCATCTTCTAAATTTCTTAATGGTATCATTGAAGAACTGAAATTCTTAGTGTGGAATTTATCCATCTTTCATGTTTTAGCACTTTTTTCCTTTTAAAAATCTCTCTCTTTCACCATGACAAGGCTGTGATCCAAAAGATGCTTGCTTCTTGAAAGGAAAGCTATGATAAACCTAGACAGCATATTAAAAAGCAGAGACATCACTTTGCCAACAAAGGTCCGTATAGTCAAAGCTATGGTTTTTCTAGTAGTCATGTTCGGATGTGAGAGTTGGACCATAAAGAAGACTGAGTGCCAAAGTATTGATGCTTTCGAATTGTGGTGCTGGAGACTTTTGAGATTCCCTTGGACTGCAAGGAGATCAAAACAGTCAATCCTAATAATAATCCTAATAATAAAGGAAATCAATCCTGAATATGCATTGGAATGACTGATGCTGAAGCTGAAGTTCCAATACCTTGGCCACCAGATGCGAAGAGCCGACTTATTGGTAAAGATTCTGATGCTGGGAAAGATTGAGGGCAAAAGGAGAAGGGGGCAGTGGAGGATGAGATGGTTGGATGGCATCATCAACTCAATGAACATGAATTTGAGCAAACCCCATGAGATAGTGAATGACAGAGAAGCCTGGCATGCTGCAGTCCATGGGGTCACAAAGAGTAAGACTTTACTCTTAGCAACTGAACAACAACAACAACAGATGTCAATTGTGTTTTTCCCTTTTCAATTATTATGCATGTAATTAATTTATTGTTTTTGTAGTATTGTGTTAACTAAGACCTTGAGTGCAGTATTGAATGGAAGCCTTGTGGAGGTCATTCCTATTGTGTTACATTCTGATGACCATTGTCTTTTAAATGGCAGGTTTAGTCAGTTTATATTTGCTGTGAGTATTGATTTAGAATAAAATATGATTTTTTAAAAGCAAATTTTATTGTGAGTCTCAGTACTGGTCTAAGGTGCTAAAAGCCTTCTGAGTTTGTATGTTGACATCTGAGTTGTAAGAGATGAGAGTGAAAGTGAAAGTGGCTCAGTCATGTCCGACTCTTTGTGACCTCATGGACTGTACAATTTATGGAATTCTCTAGGCCAGAATACTGGTGTAGAGCCTTTCCCTTCTCCAGGGGATCTTCCTAAACCAGGGATCGAACCCAGGTCTCCCACATTGCAGGCAGGTTCTTTACCAGCTGAGCCACAAGGGAAGCCCAAAAGATGAGAGTACTATTGTAAGATTTCATGAGTCATTTCCTCTTTAAATATTTAGGAGCACAGCATTAGCTGACTGTGTCCCCAAGGCTCTGAAACACAGATGTGACAGCTAATGAAACAGCTCTAGGTACTCTGTACATGAAGAGAGAGCCAAAAAGTGATCATCCAGTAGCTTTAACAGTATTAAGAACCGTTAACCTGCCGATCTGGTCTCAGTGAGTTTCAGAATGAATGATGTCTTAAAAATGTCAATTTATCAAGGAAATGAAACTCTTCTGAAAATTGGTGAACTTAGTCCTGTCACAGGTTAAAGTGAAAAAAGACATTGGTAAATAGATGACAGAGATGACCATCTTAAATGTTAACCACTTGTAACCCATTGGTGTAAGGTCTGAGACTTACAGATAACTGTCATGGATAATATTTCATCCTGTGTTTTGTATTGCTTCTGTATATATCTTAATACATTTGAGAAAATACCCTGTTTGGAATTGGGATTGAAGAAGTCTAAAAAAAGAATCCTTAAAATAATTAAGGGAAATCATTATTGTACCATACTCTGTGGTTAACAAGAAATACCTATATATTTCTTATTTGTTTTTGGCAGGGTTGCTACAAGTTGAGTTGAAAACAAGAAAAACTTGCTTTTGGCGCCATCAAAAAGGAAAGCCAGATACCTTCCTTTCCACAATTGAAGCCATTTACTACTTTTTGGTAGACTATCATACTGATATATTAAAAGAGAAATACAAAGGACAATATGATAATCTTTTATTTTTCTACTCTTTTATGCACCAGTTGATAAAGAATGCCAAGTGCCCTGGAGACAAGGAAACAAGAAAACTTACCCAGTAGTTTTTTCAAAAAAGTTACTTATGTAATTTTATTTTGCTAAAATCAATAAAATTATAATTGTGCTTTGTTTATTCCTAGGAAATATTCATGTGTAATGTCGATAAGACCACTTGAAAAAGTAAGGTTTTATTTATTTTACTTCATATTTTTTAAAATGAAGATATTTCTAAGGGAATTTTCAGAGATAGTGTTGACTGAAAAATTCATTTCAGAAGTCACTTGCTCAAGTTTGGCAGATCTAAATTTTATTACTATATTTTAATATAATAATGTGTTATTTTATATCTATGTGATGTAATTAGATATTTCTTTAGAGATCTTCATATCTTTCCACCTATACTCACAGAATCTCCTCAAGTAATTTGCTCAAGGTTGATGGCAAACCTGGGCAGAACTAGAATTGTAGCTCCAGTCCATAGGGCTGTTTCTTTAAGTCCATATTGCCTGTGATGGACTTTTTTTTTTTTTTTAATCTGCATCTTTTTTAAGGCAGAATTGTTAATAATCACGTCCTGTCTTAGGGATGGACATATGACCCAGGTTAGCAAGCAAAATGCCTAGTGATTGATCCAGGATAAGCACATGTTTCCTTTTTGATAAGTAATATGAATGTTCAAGGAAGTAGGGACTATTTTTCTTAAAGCAGTATGGTTCACTGGTTAAAAGCATGGCCTCTAGAGCTAGACTACAGACTCTAGGGCTAGACTATCTAAATCTAAATCTCAGTTTTCATTTTCTACCTACCAGTCACTTGTCAGTTTCTTGATTACTGAAGAGACCAGTAATACGGTAGGTATTTTAGGATGATATTGAGGTTTAGCTGAGTGAATGTATCTTTGGGGCTTTCAGTAGCACCTGGCATATAGTAAGTGCTATACATGTGTTTGTTCTTTTTGTTTTATGAAATTGTGAACTAAGCATGATGTGTATAACCCTAGAGCTACTGGTGACATCTCTGCTGCAGGTGGCAAAACTTTGCCTTAGAATGAAGCCAGCAAAAGAAACAGTGGGGAGATAAAAAGACTTGAGTCCTGAGGACATGATTTAATCATCTAATCTAGCTGCTTGTGAATGGAGCCCTACTGTGCTGAATACCTTCTATTTGCCCTCTGGATCTGCCTTTCAGTCTTTCCATTCTGCTCTTTGCTCTGTGAGGTAGGTCCCCTTGCCCATTGGCTTTTGGTTGGGATCAGCAAACAGGACCAGCAGTAGGTTGAAAGTTGAAAATGAAATTGTGTTGTTTATCTCCCTGGCTGCTTTGCTGCCAGGTCACCAAGGGTGGCTGTGTCCCTTTCCTGAAGGTCATCTTACCAGGCATCCTTTTCCCAGCAGTTATTCCAGTTCATTTCAGACCCATGCTTCCTCCTTTTACCCCTTTTCATTTATGTAGTAAGGTCTCCTAGGTGTTCTAGCCCGAAAGTAGGTCATTTACACCTTGGTTTTCCTAAACTCTGCCTGTACCTTTGTAAATAGTGATTTTTGTATGCTGTTCAGTCGCTAAGTCGTATCTAACTCTTTCCAGCCCCACAGACTGTAGCCCGTTAGGCTTCCTTGTCCATGGGATAGACAGAAATAGAGTGGGTTGCCGTTTCCTTCTCCAAGGGAATCTTCCTGACCCAGGGATTGAACCTTCTCCTGCAGCTTCTGCACTGGCTGGTGAAGTCTTGACCACTGAGCCACAAGAGAGGTGTTTTTCTCAAAAGTCCCCACTTGAAGTTGTCCTCTTTGTAGGATATTGACTATTAAATTTCACCCACGTGAGTGCTAGAAATAGCAATACATTCCCCGAAGTACACTCAGTGGGACATGTGTTTTATGGGAAAAAAAAAAAAAAGTTGCGGGTAAAATTTGTTTGCTGCACGTTATATCCCCCTCTTAGAGATTCAAAAGGCACAGCATGAAAGTCCTGAGAAGTCCTGCAATAAACATTTTGAACTTCAAGTTAGTATTTCTTAAACTTTTTTTGAATAAGGAATGCCTGCTAACATACTGTGAAAATAGATCTTTTGAAACATTGTAATTTAGAGCAGTCCCTGATTAATGTATCTGTGGCAGTTGAGGCCTAATGAGGTTAAGTAACTTCTCCATAGGATCACACAACTAGTTAGTGGCAGAATCCTGTCTAGAATCTGGGACTTATGATTTGGGTCAGTGAGGTCACCATTTTATTACACTCTTCATTAAAAGGAATGTGGCTTATATAAAGTTTGAACATTATTAGCCCCAATAGTCTTAGCCAAATAAACTATCTGACTTGCCTATTAGTTAATAAGCAATAACTGACTAGCAGTTATTTTACAAGAATGGAATTAAAATGGATTTCTTCATGCTTAGGACTTGGCCCTGGGAACAGAGGAAGGCCTGAATTGATTTAAGCAGGGCCAGAGTTGGATTTCTCTGGGCTAAATTTGAGCTTTTCCGAGCCAAAATCGATTGCCATTTAACTGGCTCTACAAACCAACAAAATATAATTGTTAAAAGGGAGAAGGGAAAAAAACTCATTTGCTCCTGTCTTATAGCTGTCTTAAGAAAGACAGCCCACATACTCCATAAGAGCCTAATTTATAGCTAAGTCCAGAAAAATCTTAAATTCTTTCCCCCAAACAATAATAATACCTGTTGAACAATGAATTGTCTATACTTGTCTTGTTTTGCTTTGGTCTGAGAAACTGTAAAAGCCACCCTAATTCTTTACTCCTCCCTGTATTCATGGTGTTTTTTTCATCTTCCTTTGAAGTGCATTCTCAAGTACTTTCTGGCCCGTGTGTATTTCCAAACATCTAGTGTATTCCCACTTTTGTGCTACTGCTGTCGCCAAAAGCACGTACATGTCTGGCTTAGCTTCCTAGAGGGTGAGACATGCGTGAAGCAGAGCCAGATTACCCTGGTCACCCTCCCTGAATCCAGTCTTAGACTGGCTAGTAGCCAGTCAACCCACAGGTATGTGAGCCATCCCAGCCAAGATCAGTAGAACCTGACACCTATCCGATAATAGATGTGTGAGCAAGGGATGTCCATTGTTATGCCTCTGAAACTTTATAGCTATTATTTTACAGCATCATGTGTTTACAGCAATAGATATCTCATCTTTGGATATAGTATCTGACACATCTTTCTCAAGTGGCTTCTCACCTTCTTGGCCTCACTGTTTCCTAGGCCACCAACTACCTTGCCATAGCTATCACCCTATATAGTGACACTGTGTACTAGCAGGCTGGAGTGATTGCTCTGCCTCAGCTAGCCAATGCTCAGAATCTCTGGCCCATCCGAACACGTCTGGACTCAAGGAAGCATCATGGCACAGGGTTACCCCCAGTGATTGTCACAAGGGTTAGATGATGCAATCTGGGAAAGCCAATTGTCTGCAAGACTTGGATCAATGGACTAGAAGAAGCTGTTACACAAATTCCTATCCTTTTTCGTGGACTATTTTGAGACACAGTTTTTCACCCTCTCGCCCAAAGTATGTACCATGTAGCTAAGCAACTGCACTGGCCAAAAGATCAGCAATGTCATTTCATGACTTAAATCATGAACCAGAAATGAAATACTATTTGGTTTAATCAATTTGCATTTGCTTCCAGTCCTTGTTAGCCTTACATCTTTACTCTGACCAGCCTGGATTGCCTCTTCTAATAAAGTAATAGATTTAATTTGTGCCTCAGGCTCTCTTTTCTAGAGAAGCCAGGTGGTGAGGAAAGCAGATTAAAGTATTGCATGAATGAAGAGGTTTAATAAAGTAATTGGGGTTCTCCCAAATATGGGGGCTGCTGGGGGGTGAAGGTCTAGAAAACTTCAGTGGAAGTGGATTACAGAAACATTCATTAACTAGTTCAGCCTGAGATGCTCCAAGTACTCACAGCTTAGTTTGTAGAAATGTGCATGTATTGAACATAGCAGTCTTCTAATTTCCTTAATCTTTCTAGTAGCCCTTTGATTTCAGTTGAAAAGCATCTCTTTAATCCCTTCAGAGGTTGTACAAAATGAGTGTATAGTTACACCCTTTACTTGTCTTTCCCTTGTGTATGCGTGTGTGCTCACTCAGTTATGTCTGATTGTAGCCACGTGGACTGTAGCATTCCATGCTCCTCTGTCCATTGGATTTTCCCGGCAAGAATACTGGAATGGATTGCCATTCCCTACTCTGGGGGATCTTCCTAGGGATCGGACCTGCATCTACTGCACTGGCAAGCGATTTTTTTACCTTGAGACCATGGTGATGGCAATACCCTGAATTTGGTCTTTGTCCTAAAGCTATATTTAATGATTCAGCATTTGATTTGGTGAAAACAGTTTCATTTTCCAGCCTAGACTCTATATTCCCTTTTAGTAATATTTGTATAGCCACTTCCTTATGTTTGAATTCGTCTTTCTGTTAGAATACCTTATAAATTGCAGTTCATAGCAGCCAGCTTATTCTTTCAAAATTCTGCTTCTAAGTCTCACTTGGTGCCATGAGTGAATTAGGTACATTTTCTGTCTTCTGTGTTACTGCTAGTGATAATTTTACCAAATTTTTGCCTCCAAATGCTGACAGAAGACCCTTAGTGAAGAGTTTGGCTAAACTCTTAGTAAGCCTGCAATGAAGACCACCAGCCAAAAATCACCACTCATCAATAACACTTAGTGAAAGCCTCCAAATTAGAGGGGCCCAGTTAACAAGGAGGGGAGGAATCCAAAGGAAACAGAGAATGAAAGGAAAACTAAATATCTTAAAAAAAAAAAAATTCATTGTATTCACAGGACATGAATGGGATAGTGTGAAAAAGAACCAGCAATAGACAAGATTCTGTAAATTAAAAATGTGCTTGCTGAAGTAAAAAGTCAATACAAGAGTTGGAGGACAAAATATAACATAATGAATAGAAAATTGTAAATTCCAAGTAAAAGTCCAACCTTAGTTTAAAGTGGCAATTGAAACTATAGGCTACCTGTTACACTGTATTTAATAAAAACCTTGAAGGGAAAGACATTTACTGATAGTGTATATACTTAACAACAACCATTTGTTGTTAAGGAGAAAGTTAGGGATTATTTGTATATACCAGTTACCATAAATTCACAAAAAGGAAAGATTATTAGCTAGGTGGAATGAGTCTGTTCATACACCTAATCTATTAATCTACACGGACACTGCATATTCATGTTGAGTTTTTAGTGGGGTTGCTGAGATGGACCAAAGCACTACTCCACATTGTTTTTAACCATGTTTCTTTTTTTTAAGACTTGAGAGAATAAAGATTTGAGAGAATAGCATTGAAACATATATATTACCATATGTAAAATAGGTGACCAGTCCAAGCTGAATGCATGAAACAGGGCAGTCAAAGTCAGTGCACTGGGACAACCCAGAGGGATGGGGTGGGGAGGGAGGTGGGATGGGGGTTCGAGATGGGGGGAAACATGTACACCCATGGCTGATTCATGTCAATGTATGGCAAAAACCACAATATTGTAAATAAATTAGTTTCTTTCTTTTAAATGGAGGATAATTACAGTATTATGATAGTTTTTGCCATACATCAACATGAATCAGCCCCAGATATACATATGTCCCCCCCCATCCTGAACCCCCCCTCCCCTTTCCCTCCCTACCCTATCCCTCTGGGGTTAGGGTTGTCCCAGAGCACTGGCTTTGGCTGCCCTGTTTCATGCATTGAACTTGGACTGGTCATCTGTTTTACATATGGTAATGTACATGTTTCAATGCTGTTCTCAAATTATTCCACCCTTGCCTTCTCCCACTGAGTCCAAAAGTCTGTTCTTTAAATCTGTGTCTCCTTTGCTACCTACCCTGCATGTAGGATTGTTGGTACTGTCTTTCTATATTTCATATATATGTGTTAATATACAGTATTTGTCTTTCTCTTTCTGACTTACTTCACTCTGTATAATAGGCTCCAGGTTCATCCACCTATTAGAACTGACTCAGATGCATTTTTTTATAGCTGAGTGCCAGAGTCCAGCTCCAGTAGCCAGGGGATCAACCTGAAGAGATGAGCGGTGTCAGCGAGAAACGAGGCAGCCTCTCAGTTTTCTTGGACTGCCTATTTATTTCAAGCTTAAGATTCTCTTTTATACTTTTACAAAAGCATTAGGTCAGAGGTTTGACATTTTCAGTTCCCCTTGACCCAGATTTTTTGTCTCCATAAATCATCGTTGCCCCTCAAAAGGAGTTCCTGCCTCAGCGATTTTCTTATCTACTTCTTCTCATGTGTCCTTGTGAATACACTGTAACTCATGGTAATGTCTGGGCTGCATACCACATTCCTCAGTTTATTTCTTATCTTTTTAAATCCTGTTTGCCCTAGTATCCTAAGCTCACTATTTCTTAAAAAGGGCTTCTAGCTATTAATATCTCTAAAGTTCCTAATCTCTATAAGCTATAGTAGAATATGCTAACATTACAACATTCCTTAAATCTTTAGTTTCTAACTATTTTAATTATTCCTAAGCCCTAAATTCAGCAAACTCCTTTGCCATAAACACTTTACTCACAAATAGGCTTCAGATAGCAATCCCTCCCATGGCCTCAAGCTGCGGCCTACGTGCTTATCCTGGAACACTCTTTTGCAAAAGTCCTTGAACAAATGTCAATGATTAACTCTATGAATTATTCTCTGAGCACAGCTGCAGAAGGCTTTGTGCCTTCTCATGCTCATCTCAAGAACAATAAGCACCTTAATATTCTTTTCAGTCAACTCAGCTGAGGAGAGGAAAAAACAAGTCAGAATTACAAAGCCTAACTTCTTCATCCCAGGTCCATGCCTGCGGGACAAAAAGAGGGAGTTGGGGCCGTGCCTCTATTTTGTCAGTAATGCCTAACACGGCCCCCAACAGCTGAGTAATATTCCATTGTGTATATGTACCATAACTTCCTTTTCCATTCATCTGTTGATGGACATCTAGGTTGCTTCCTTGTCCTAGCTATTGTAAACACTGCTTCAGTGAACATTGGGGTACATGTGTCTCTTTCAATTCTGGTTTCCTCAGGGTGTATGCCCAGCAATGGGATTGCTGGATTGTGTGGCAGATTAGACTCAGTTTTTTAAGGAATCTCCACATTGTTCTCCATAGTGGCTGTACCAGTTTGCATTCCCACCAACAGTGTAAGAGGGTTCCCTTTTCTCCACACCCTCTCCAGCTTTTATTGTCTGTGGACTTTTTGATGATGGCCATTCTGACTGGCGTGAGATGATACCTCACTGTGGTTTTGATTTGCATTTCTCTAATAATGAGTGAGTTGACTCATTGGAAAAGACTCTGATGCTGGGAGGGATTGGGGGCAGGAGGAGAAGGGGACGACAGAGGATGAGATGGCTGGATGGCATCACTGACTCGATGGACGTGAGTCTGAGTGAACTCCGGGAGTTGGTGATGGACAGGAAGGCCTGGCGTGCTGTGATTCATGGGGTCGCAAAGAGTCGGACACAACTGAGTGAAATGAACTGAACTGAATAATGAGTGATGTTGGGCATCTTTTCAAGTGTTTATTAGCCATCTGTATTTCTTCTTTGGAGAAATGTCTGTTTAGGTCTTTTGCCCACTTTTTGATTAGATTGTTTGTTTTTTTGGTATTGAGCTGCATGAGTTGCTTATATATTTTGGAGATTAATTCTTTGTCAATTGTTTCATTTCCTATTATTTTCTCCCATTCTGAAGGCTGTCTTTTCACCTTGCATATAGTTTCCTTCGTTGTGTAAAAGCTTTTTAAGTTTAATCAGGTCCCATTTGTTTATTTTTGATTTTATTTCCATTACTCTAGGAGGTGGGTCATGGAGGATCTTGCTGTGATTTATGTCAGAGGGTGTTCTGCGTGTGTTTTCCTCTAGGAGTTTATTATAGTTTCTGGCCTCACACTTAGGTCTTTAATCCATTCTGAGTTTATTTTTGATGTGGTTTTAACCATGTTTCTATGTCATCCCCTTGAGAGTCTGACAGCCACAATCTTATTTTATATGTAGTTATAGTAAATAGTATTCATCTCATCACATATTTATTATAGAATATTATGTTTGATGGAGAAAAAATCTCCTTTACCTGTGCTGTAATTTTCACACTAAATACTTGGCGGATTAATTTAGTGTCTGTAACCTCATTGTCTTTATTCAGTAATTCTGCTGCTAAAATGAGTAAATAGCTAGTCGAAAAGCAACTCTTTGTTTTGGTCTTCTTTCTAAATGTCATTTCTAAAGTAAGAATAGAGTTTATTTTTTCCACTTAAGGAGATCTCCCAGAAAGGCAAAGAAATGGAAAAGAGAAGGAAAAAAAAAACAAGGACTACTCTATGCGGTCCTTTATCTAGGAGTACAGAGAGAATGAGAATCTTAAGGGGCAAGTTTTCTTTTAATCCCTAAAACTAGAAGACACAGGTTTTTAGAATTTAAAAAGGCAAAAACTAAGGCTTAACATCAAGGAATTGCAGAACACCACAGATACAAAGAAAATAACCATAGTTTTCAAAGAGAAAAAACAGGTCTTACAAAGGTCAAGAAGCATGGTGTCAGAGGACTTCTTAAAAAATATTGGAAAGTAGAAGACATTGGGATGATGACTTCAGAACTCTAGTGAAAATGATTTGGGTTCTGTTTCCAGTCATATAATCAATCAAGTGTGAGTATACAATAAAGATAGATCAGATCAGTTGCTCAGTCGTGTCCGACTCTTTGCAACGCCATGAATCGCAGCATGCCAGGCCTCCCTGTCCATCACCAACTCCCGGAGTTCACTGAGACTCACGTCCATCGAGTCAGTGATGCCATCCAGCCATCTCGTCCTCTGTTGTCCCCTTCTCCTCCTGCCCCCAATCCCTCCCAGCATCAGAGTCTTTTCCAATGAGTCAACCCTTCACATGAGGTGGCCAAAGTACTGGAGTTTCAGCTTTAGCATCATTCCTTCCAAGGAAATCCCAGGGCTGATCTCCTTCAGAATGGACTGGTTGGCTCTCCTTGCAGTCCAAGGGACTCTCAGGAGTCTTCTCCAACACCACAGTTCAAAGGCATCAATTCTTCGGCGCTCAGCCTTCTTCACAGTCCAACTCTCACATCCATACATGACCACAGGAAAAACCATAGCCTTGACTAGATGAACCTTTATTGGCAAAGTAATGTCTCTGCTTTTGAATATGCTATCTAGGTTGGTCATAACTCTCCTTCCAAGGAGTAAGCATCTTTTAATTTCATGGCTACAGTCACCATCTGTAGTGATTTTGGAGCCCAGAAAAATAAAGTCTGACACTGTTTCCACTGTTTCCCCATCTATTTCCCATAAAGTGGTGGGACTGGATGCCATGATCTTTGTTTTCTGAATGGTGAGCTTTAAGCCAACCTTTACACTCTCCACTTTCACTTTCATCAAGAGGCTTTTTAGTTCCTCTTCACTTTCTGCCATAAGGGTGGTGTCATCTGCATATCTGAGGTTATTGATATTTCTCCCGGCAATCTTGATTCCAGCTTGTGTTTCTTCCAGTCCACCGTTTCTCATGATGTACTCTGCATATAAGTTAAATAAACAGGGTGACAATACACAGCCTTGACGAACTCCTTTTCCTATTTGGAACCAGTCTGTTGTTCCATGTCCAGTTCTAACTGTTGCTTCCTGACCTGCATACAGATTTCTCAAGAGGCAGATCAGGTGGTGACAACATCTCAAAAAACTTACCTCCCATATATCCTTTTTGAGATAAAGATGCTTAGGAAGATTCTGGAGGATGTTTGCCAGCAGAATGGAGAAAGAAACCAAACCAAAAGGGAGGAGAGAGCCTCAAAAAAGCAGCAAAGGAAAGTTCCAGGATTCTTCCACTCAACAAAAATTCTTGGTTGTCCACTATGTGCTACATTCTTGTCTAGGTAGTGGATATAGCATGTCAGTGCCTAGCACGTATATAATACATGCTAAGAAGGAAAGTAAAGCAGAGTAAGAGACAAACAGTGGCTGATGTAGGAAAGGGATGCTATTTTAAATAGAGTTGTGTGGGAAAATCTCAAGGTAAAGTCAGAGACCTAAATGAAGGGAGAAAGCAAGTCATGCAGATAACACAAAGAGTAGCATTCTGAGGAGAGGGAACAAGTATGTGCAGAGGTCCTGAGTCAGCAACATGCTGGGCATGTTTGAGAAATAGCAAGGAGGCCAGTTTAGCTGGAATAAGGGAACAAGGTAGAACAGGATCATAGTGGAGTGGGGATAAGGGAACACATCTTTAGTGCCTTGGAGACCATGGTAGATGTTTGGATTTTACTCTGAGGGAGACGTGAAGCCACTGGAGGATTTAAGCAAAGGAGTAACAAGATTTATTTCTGATTCCTTTGTGAAAAACAGACTATAAGAGGGTAAGAAGCTAAATTGGAAGATTAATTAGAATACTGTTTCAGTAGTCTATGTGTCGGAGAAGGCAATGGCACCCCACTCCAGTACTCTTGCCTGGAAAATCCCATGGACAGAGGAGCCTGGAAGATGGAAATCCATGGGGTGGCTGAGGGTCAGACACGACTTCACTTTCACTTTTCACTTTCATGCATTGGAGAAGAAAATGGCAACCCACTCCAATGTTCTTGCCTGGAGAATCCCAGGGATGGGGGAGCCTTTTAGGCTGCTGTCTATGGGGTCACACACAGTTGGACACGACTGAAGTGACTTAGCAGCAGCAGTCTATGTGAAAGATGGTATTTGCTTGGACAAGAACAATTGTAAAAGGAGAGTGGTAAGAGATGGTCAGATCCTGGATATATCTTGAAATTAGAAGCAAATGTGATTTGCAGATGGATTAGACTCTGGTGGCTATGGGGATGCATGAGATAAGGGGGATCCCCTTCCAGGAAAGACCCTCTGATGAGCTTCAGGGAGTGTGGAGGAAAGAGATTATCTAGCTCTCAGCACTTCATCTGCAGCAACTATAGAAAACACTGTACCTGAGATTATACCTTCCCTAGATCTGAGGACTAAGCACTAAGTGGGGATGTAAAAGCCTTGCCATTTCAGCCTAATGCACCACATTGTGTCAGGCAAAACTCACTCTAGAGCTTCCTCCTTGGCTGAATCTGCTTCTTCCCCTTCCCTTGACAAGTGTTCTTTGATAAACACCTGTAGCCCAAATTCCATCTCAGGATCTTCAGAGAACCCAACTGTAACAGTTGATCCCAAGAGTGGTATAAGCTGCCAGTGAGGACTCCATCACGTGTGGCACATGGAAGGAACATAAGGAACCCCTGGCTCAAGGTGGCAACTTTTACAACTAGTAAAATGAGACGGTTTACCTGTGGAAGAGAATGAACTAGTGAGTGCAGGGTATCAGGTATTTGAGACTCATGAAGGAACTCAGAGATTGAAGAATAACAGAATTGGGTGGCTAGATACCACTGATGCTTTATAGAAAGTGGGTCCCTTTAGTTGCATACCGAGCTTATCTGGAATGGAATAGCCTGAGTGGCTGAACTGGTAATTGTCCTGGGAGAAGAAATACTGGAAGGTCAACCATAGGAAGTCTGGAATAGAGGCCTGTTGATGGACATATTGGCAATGAGTGTGAGCATAAACAGTGAGGGTCTTCGTATCACATGTAGCACTCACCAGAGTGCATCCACTATTGAAGGGGCACTAAACAATAAAGAAGACATGAATAAATTGCTCAGTTGGCATCATCCATTCTGCCTCAGTCATTGGCCAGTTGGTGCTGGCACTTGAGCACATGAATGGAGTGTCCACTGGGGAAGGGGTGAAGCCTGGGTGTGGGATGAACTGATCAAAGCTGATTTAACTCCTGCTGACAAATGCCCAACCTACCAGCAATAGAAAGAAATGCTGAGTCCCCAATATGTCACTGATCCTTGGGACCAAGTGTCAAGTTGGCTATGTTGGGCCCCCTCCAACCTGGAGTGATCACCTGTTTCTTGTCACTGGATAATCACATATTCCAGATACAAGGTTGCTTTTCCTTCCTACAGAGCCTCAGTCAGTACCAGCATCTGAGTGTTTATTAGATTCACTAGCATGGGATCTCACATAATGTCATACCAAACTAGGGGACCTATTTTTCTAAAAAGGAAGTGCAGGAGTAGACCAGTATCCACTGATAATGTCGCATATCTTACCACCCAGAAACTGCCAGCCTGATAGAGCCTTGGAGCAACCTGCTGACACTATGGCTGAATACCAGTTCAGAAGCAATACTCTGAAAGAGTGAGGTGCCATACTCCAGAATGTATTATATTATTGGATCAAAGATGTTTATATGGCACTATGCTTCAGTACAAAAAAATATGGGTCTGGAAGCCAAGGAGTGGAAGCAGAAGTGTCCCTTATCCCTTAAAATCACTTCTAATAACCTTTAAGGTGCCACTTGTGCTTCTTATCTTTACAACTCTGAAGGTCTTGGTCCTTAAAGGGGACACACTTTTTCTAAGAGATACAGCAAAAACCCCATTGTAATATAAGCTGCAGATGCCATCTGAGTACTTTGTGCTCCTTGTACCCAGGGACCAGCAGGCAAGAAAAAGAGTCATCTTCTTACCTATCTCAGAAGGAGATGGAGCTCTTACTATGAGGTAGGAAGGAGTGAGTATGGAGCCCAAGTGACATACTTAAATTATGACTGTCATGGCTTCCCAGGTTGCACTAGTGGTAAAGAACACACTTACTAATGCTGGAGACATAAGAGACACAGGTTCGATCCCTGGGTTGGGAAGATCCTCTGGAGGAGGAAATGGCAACCCATTCCAGTATCCTTGCCTGGAGAATCCTATGGACAGAGAAGCCTGGTGGGCTACAGTCCATAGCGTTGCAAAGAGTTGAACACGACTAAAGTGACTTAGCAAGCATGCATGAGTAGGCATAGCAACTTCATCCTGAGGACTGCATGGTGGCAGAAACTCAGGCCCTTCCGGGAATGAGGGTCTGGGTCACAACACCAGGTAAGCCCACAACAGTAGCCAAGGTGGAAGTGGAGGGTGAGAGAAATCTGGAATTGATAGTGGAGGAGGGAGATGACGAGTATTGATTGTATTCCACAGTCTTACTACAACAGTAGGGATTATAGTTTGTCACACTAGCTTCTATCTTTTAAGTTCTCCTGAGGAAAAGAGGCCCCTTCAGTCTTACAGGAGCTGCTCCCTAACCATACATGGAGTAATAGACATTTATGGAGCAAGTGGTGCATTGTGGTAAGCAAAAAGACATGCTACCCAGATTCGTTTTCAAGAAAGGACTTGCTGCCTGGCTGCAAGGAATGAAGGTCAGCTGTCAGCTTTTTCAGAGTCTGGCTCAAGTGCAGAGAGCCACTTTGTTTCAAGTCCTGCCCTTCCCACATCTGGTGACTGAGTGAGATCAGCTGCGTGCAGCTGCAGAAGTGACCCAGCACACATGGGGAGCAGAACATATAAGCAGTCACACAGAGAATTGCAAGACATTGTAAATAATAGTTATTAATTTTAAAACACTACATTTTAGGATGTGATTTGTTATTCTACAACAAATGAGAAGGAAATGGCATCCCACTCCAGTATTCTTGGCCTGGAGAATTCCATGGAAAAAGGAGCCTGGTGGGCTACAGTCCATGAGGTTGCAAAACGTGGGACACAACTGAGCGACTAACACTTTCACTTTCAACAGATGAGCAATTATCTGGAATGGTGTATAATCATAACAAAATGTAGAAACGTGGGTACCGGCTTTAAGACTAGGCAACAGGTAGATATTGGAGAGTGGCAAGAAAAATGTTAGTGGAGGCTGAAAGGTCAGTGTGGTAAAATATAGTTCCTCCACCTCTCGATAGCCACATCCTAACCCCCAAACCTATGAATATGTTACCGTATGTGGTAAAAGGGACTTTGCAGATGTGATTAAAGATCTTGTGTTTACTTTGGATTATCTAGGTGGGCCAATATAAACACAAGGATCCTTACAGTGGGAGAGGGATACATAAGAGGGAGTCAGAGTGATGCAAAATTAGGACTCAGCCCACTGCTGCTGTCTTTGCAGATGGATAAGGGGAACCACAAGCCAAGGAATGTGGGCAGCCTCTAGAAACTGGAAGAGGCAAGGAAATACATTCCTCTCTAGAGCCTCCAGAAAGGAAATAGTTCAGCCAACATATTGATTTTATTCCTGTGAGATCAGTGTTGTGTTTCTAACCATCACCGACTCAAGTTTGAGCAAACTCCGAGAGAGTGAATGACAGGGAAGCCTGGCATGCTGTGGTTCATGGGGTCGCAAAGAGTCAGACACGACTTAGTGAGTGAACAACAACAGCCTACAGAACTGTATAATAATAAGTTTGTGTTGGTTAAGACTGCTAAATTTGGTGTTACACAAGCAGGAGAAAAACAATACAAGTGGTTAGGAGACGATTAGCTTCAGAGAGTAGTGAACAAACTCTTAGTAGAGGATGGAAAAAGGCAGTAAGGAAATGATCAAATGCTGGAGAATGTAGGTCCTGAGTTATATGGTAACAGTACACTGGGAAATACTTTTGCCTGCCATAGCACAGAAGATAGAAAACGCACCTTATGGTGAAAGTACCAGTTAACTTTCTATAGCTTCTGACGATAACGTACAAGAAGAGAGAAATAAGCTAAAGTAGGAACTGTTCAGTTTAAAAGAAGTATTTAGAGGAAATGTTTCCAACCCAGTGCTTGTCATTTCTTAGGAAAAAAGAAGAATGACTGGCAGAGCCAGAATCCCAGAGGGAGGGGCCAAGAAGCAAGGCGAGGGATGGATTAGGAAATCACCAGCAGAGGGATGGACAGAACCACAGTCAAGCACTATCCCGTGCCCTCAGTGTAGGGACCCTCACAACAATTTTAGTTTTGTATCTCCCACTTCCCTGAGCCCTGTCTAGACCGAAGTGTTTGTGTGACTTTTCTTTTTCTTTCTTATTTTTAAGGAGTTCTATTTATCTATTTAGGTCACATCTTGTGGCATGTGGGATCTTAATTCCCTGACCAGGGACCCAGCCTGCGCCCCTGCTTTGGAAGGTGGAGTCTTAACCATTGGATCACAAGGGGAGTCCCTGTGTGGTTTTTCTGTACTAGGAAATATGGACTGAGAGAAGCCAATCTCAAATAGTTGCACCTGAGGAACAATACCTGAACTGTTTTTGACACGTCTGGACCTGATTTAGATGATAAGATGCTGAACTTGAATGAATGATGTCATGGGGTGAGACTTTTAGGATACCGGGTAAGTATAGTTTTGCACGTTAGGTGGGACAAGAATTGTAGCCAGAAGTTGGACAATGATGATTGTCAAAGATGGCCCCTAAATAATTCTTTACCTATTTCTACAGACGTAACTACTCTTTCCTTCAACAAATGGAATTCATTTTCCTTCCCCTCAGTCTAGGCTGGCCTTGTAACTTACTTTGACCCGTAAAATACGGACAAAGTAAGTCCTGACAGTTTCTGTTTTCATGTTATTGGATTCCCGAGCCATTATATTAGGATTCCATGCTGTGCTGCTGGACAGAAGGACCATGTGGAGAATCCCTAGAGAGAGAGGCCATGTGGGGAAGAAGTGAGATGCCCCAGTCAATTGCATTTTCAAGGCTTCAGACACATAAGGGAGGTCTTGAACCTTCTAGTTCAGCTTAGCAACCATCTGGACGCAGCCATGTGAGTGGTTCCAGCCAACACCATTTGAAGCAGAATGACCAGCCAATTCACAGAAACATGAGAAATTTTTAAATCATTTTTTAAGCCACTACATTTGGGGATGGTTTTTTTATCTAGTAATAGATAATTGATAAAGCAGTCTTTTTGTCTATGGAGGAGACCTTAAGTGAAAGACTTAGGACAAAAAGACCTGTAGAGAACTGAGGGACTTTTGAGGAGCCCAGCAGGTTCCTCTGTCCATGGGATTCTCCAGGCAAGAATACTAGAGTGGGGATCCATTCCCTCCTCCAAGTGATCTTCCCGACCCAGAGATTGAACCCTGGTCTCCTGCACTGCAGGTGGATTCTTTACCATCTGAGCCACCAGGGAAGCCAAAAAGGTCTTATAGCCTCTTATTTATTCTAACCCTGTGACTATGTTTTACTGTTGGTTCTTTTGGCCTTTGTCTTTGCTTTGAGATCATTTATGACATTGCAAATATTTTTCTAGCTGATAAAGTTGGAAATAAAAAATGGTAGGGAATACTTCACAGGCTTCAGGTTGTGCTAAAAGTTTATAAGAAGATATGGAATATGAGATATTTTCATTATAAAAAGGCTTGAAAAGTTAATATTACATTTTTTAACTTGAATATACATTAAACTTAGAGGTAATATGTTTTGTTATTAAATGTGTTATAAATATTTATGTAATTATAATACAGTATAGTCATAAGAAGCATCTATGAACATTTAACAGGTGCACTTCCCTGGTGGCTCAGGTGGTAAAGAATCTGCCTGTGGAGACCCGGGGTTCGATCCCTGGGCTGGGAAGCTCCCCTGGAGAAGGGAATGGCAACCTACTCCAGTATTCTTGCCTGGAGAATTCCATGGACAGAGGAGCCTGGCTGGCTACAGTCCATGGGGTCGTAAAGAGTCAGACACAACTGAGAGATTAACAGTTTCACTCTCATGAACATTTAATAAACAACTGTTAATTTCTAAAGCAGACACTGTGAGTGAAAGTTCTGGTTAAATTTTTAGAGTGAATGCTAACTATTAGCTTAAGAAATAAATTATATTTGTCCTATATGAAAGTGTTGATTCCAACTGGTTCTTTGCTGGGAATTCAAAAAAACAACTCAAATATGTATGAAAGCATATCTTATTTACTCTTGAACACCAATACAATAATGTTTACAATCTTATTATCAAGAGCAATGGTTTCTTCTAACACATGTATATCCTTGCTGCTGCTGCTGCTGCTAAGTCGCTTCAGTCGTGTCCGACTCTGTGCGACCCCATAGGCAGCAGCCTACTAGGCTCCCCTGTCCCTGGGATTCTCCAGGCAAGAACACTGGAGTGGGTTGCCATCCTTGAAACTGCTGCAAATAGACTCAAATCTTCTAATTATTGATGACTCCTTTTTTTTTTTTTTTTTTTCAGAAGAGGCAAAACGATAGTGATTTATTGTGAGGCTTACAAGTGCGTGCGCAAGGGGATGCAGGGCCCCAAGAACTCAGTGGGCTACAGTTTTATAATCAAAGGAAAAGTGGAGAGGGGGAAAAGACCACCTTCTTCATTCTTGACTAGATGTCGCACTTTCATCACCAGTGCCTCCTCCAGGTTGGACAAGGGAGTTTTCTTGTCCCTACATGGTTAAGTTGGGACTGTCATGCACTATGGAAAAATTATCTCAGGTCTCAGTATGTTGAGGGTCTTTCACTTTAAAATATAATCATTTCCTGAACCCTCCTCCCTCCTCCCTCTCCATACCATCCCTCTGGGTCTGATGACTCCTTTTTCTTTAATTGATTACATACTTTGAAATTTTATAACTACCTTGAATCTTAAGAAAAAATTGCTTTGTTACTTTCAGGGCTTTTTTAAAGTCTAATGGATTGGAAAGATAATGGAATTTTTTAGAGTCTAGATTTCTTCTATTTTCAGAGAAGATTTCCTAGTCTTTTTATCACTCATTATAGAGGATTTGTTACACAGAGATACGTTGTTAAATGTTTGCTATTGTAACCCTTTTTTCCTTCAATTTCTCAAGTAAACATTGTACAAACATTTTAGGAAACTCTAGAGAAAATTTTAATAACACCTAATAAATTCTCATTTAGGAAGGAAGGTAGGAAAGAGGGAAGGAAAACATGGTGAACCAAGTAGCCTAATGTTTTATAATCTTAGGGGTGGGAAATTCTTTTTTTTTTCCTTTAATGATACATTTCCCTGAGAACATTTGAAACAACAGAAGTCTTTGTTGCTTTTGGAAAATACTTTTGTAAAGTTAAAAATATTTTCCAGATTTAAGTCTGAACACCTCAGTTTATTTTCACAATGGGAATTAAGAAGCTTTTCCAAAAGTAAATTAATTTTATTTCTTAAATGAAATCAATGTACCAAGATATTTAAAGCTGGAACATGGTATCTTGAGAAGCCCAAGCTAGCCTTCTAGAGATGTTGCAGATCTTTGGAGGCACTACATGGAAAGAAAGGCTACACAGGGAATAAGTGAAATACCCTAATCAATACTACCAAAGCCCCAGACAAGTGAGAGATGCTTTCTTGAATTTTCTCCCTTGGCTATAGCTACCATCTGAATATAGCCACAGTAGCAAACCTGTGTAACATCACTTGAAGTTAACTATAGAAAATGGTTTAACTGGATACCACATAACTCTATATTAAGCAAGCAGATAGTTGACTGAATTTTTTTCAGTGCCTAGTCAATGATTCTGTTGTATGTGAAAGTAGTTATACTTGAGAGCCTTGATTCTAAACAAGAAAAATGAAGGTTTGCTAATCATTGCTTTTCCTCTCGAGGTTGCTAACATTAGGTCATTACATTTACTGTGCACTTTAAAAATAATCAGTAGCATATGGCTTGTTGAAGTGAGTTTGCAAATTGCTGGCAAACACCTTTTTATAACCATATATTAGAAATAATAAGAAATATTTTCTATTTCAAATTTCAGTTCCCTAAAACACATAGCATAGTTTGTATACCATTTTATAGGAAAGATTTTAATTATGGGTTATTGGACAACTGACTGTAATTAAATAATAACCAATTAGTCTTTTAGGGGCAGTGTACTTGGATTAAAAAGTTGCTGCTTTTTCTGTCTACCTATATTAAGAATTTTATCCCCAGGTGCAATGGATTGATTGTTTCTGTCCCTATCCCCAGCTCTCCTCAAACTCATGTGCTGAAATCCTAACCCCCAATGTGATGGTGTTAGAACTGGGGGCCTCTAGAAGGTGATTCAGAGAAGGTAATGGCACCCCATTCCAGTACTCTTGCCTGGAAAATCCCATGGATGGAGGAGCCTGGTAGGCTGCAGTCCGTGGGGTCGTGAAGAGTCGGACACAAATGAGCGACTTCACTTTCACTTTTCACTTTCCTGCATTGGAGAAGGAAATGGCAACCCACTCCAGTGTTCTTGTCTGGAGAATCCCAGGGACAGCGGAGCCTGGTGGGCTGCCGTCTATGGGGTCGCACAGAGTCGGACACGACTGAAGCGACACAGCAGCAGCAGAAGGTGATTAGGTTGTGACAGTGGAACCCTTATGAATGGGACTCCGTGCCCTTTTAAGCAAAGAAACCGAGAGATAATATCTCCTTACGTTTGTCAGAACTATACTGTATCCACACCCTGAACTGATTGGTAAGGGCAGCCCAATCAGTATTTGCATTTAAGCTGGATTGACTTCATTAAAGGGATATATTATCTGAAGTCACTTCTGGATGATGTTTTAAGCAAAGAAGTAAGGAGGAAGGGGATGGGTATTGGATAAACTAATATTTTTCAAATTTCAGATCTCAATCCATTAGTGGATCATATGGAATATAATTGACACTAAAAGTGAAATAAAATGGAATCAAATAAAGTAGAAATAATAAGCTCATCATACTTGGTGCTAACATGGTTTATGAAATTTATGTTTATCTATGTGTATATTGGGTCATGCTGTAAAATGAATTTCTCAGTATCAGTTCAGTTCAGTTCAGTCGCTCAGTCCTGTCCGACTCTTTGCAACCCCATGAATCGCAGCACGCCAGGCCTCCCTGTCCCTCACCAACTCCCGGAGTTCACTGAGACTCACGTCCATCGAGTCGGTGATGCCATTCAGCCATCTCATCCTCTGTCGTCCCCTTTTCCTCCTGCCCCCAATCCCTCCCTGCATCAGAGTCTTTTCCAGTGAATCAACTCTTCGCATGAGGTGGCCAAAGTACTGGAGTTTCAGCTTTAGCATCATTCTTTCCAAAGAAATCCCAGGGCTGATCTCCTTCAGAATGGACTGGTTGGATCTCCTTGCAGTCCAAGGGACTCAGAAGAGTGTTCTCTAACACCACAGTTCAAAAGCATCAATTCTTAGGCACTCAGCTTTCTTCACAGTCCAACTCTCACATCCGTACATGACCACTGGAAAAACCATAGCTTTCCTGGTATAGACTCATGCTATTAATATTTATATATTGCTAAGTTGATTTGCTAATAATTTGTTGAGAGTTTTTGTATTTCTATCCATGTTGCATATTTTTATTTTCACAAATACAAATATCCCAAACCTCCTCCTACTACATTTATATTTTGTAAATAAATTAAATTTTTGACTTAAATAAAATTTTAAATAATAATTTTAGATTAAAAAAAAAAAACAATGCTCATGTTTCTCTCTCCTGAGATTCATATACTCACTGCTTATACTGAAATTGCAAATCATTTCTCCCCACCAGATCCATCTATACCTAGTCATCTGAGGATCCTTTGGCAGTCTTCTCATTTTCTTCAAAGTCTTATTCACCCTAACTGGTCAGACTGTATACCTAGAGACAGAGCAGGCTCCGCCACTATAGATGGTCTCCTCCCTTTCCCCCTATAAACTCATGATTTCCAGGTAGCAGCGGGACACAAAGATGGCAGCTGGTCCATACAGATGTGTGCAGAGGAATCACCTGGGTCATAGTCCATGAGGACAGCCAGTCACAGGAAGAGATGGTTGACCAAGGGCAAAAGGCCCAGCAAACACTTTGGGGCAGGGTAGGCATACCAGCGAGTCACTAGTAATGGGAAACTTTCTTCTTTGCTGTTTGTTATGGTGATGAAACCATATCTGGCTCTGTTACCAAGTCTGCAATCATTTAGACAAAGCCAGCAGATAGGCTACCAGGCAAGTCTATATTTTAATGGCTACGTCCCCTAATGTACTTATAATACATTAATAGAACATAGTATATCAATGGGTCATTACTAACCTCTCTCTTTATTTTCTAAGTTGTTTTTGGATCTTGGACATATTGGCTATGGGATGATGCAGGATATTTTTAAGGATTTTTCCCTAAGATTTTACAGTGTTAAGTAAAACATGGGGAAGGGTTATAGGGGTATGAGGAAAGAAAGGCAGTAATAAAAATTGAAGAAAGGGAATGAGCAAGAGAAGGGGCCAGGGTGAGAATGAGAGTGTGCATGAGACTAAAGGCTTGGCATATTTTAAGCCTGAGATCAAGATTATTTCTTAATTGAGGCTCTTTCATGCAAGAATCAGTCCTTAAACTGCAAATATAACTGTACTGGCTCTAGGTAAAACTGTTTAGAAGATAAAGTCCCTCCACGATCTGATCTCAACTCTACTTCATTCTCACCAACTGCCACCCTTTAGCATATACTTAGTCTTCATCACCTTTGAGTTTCTGAAGAATACTAGGCTATGCCATGCCTCTGTGCCTTTACATTTTTTATTCCTTTTCCTTGAAATGTCTGGTTCTTGTCTTTGCTATAACACCTCTTCTGTGACTTCCTCCCAGACCATAAATTCTATAAGAGTTAATAATTCTTCTTATGCAAAACATTATGTGTATCACTTTCATTATAACAAGTAATTGTTGTATGGGAATTATTGGTTCTGCATTTGTTGTGTCACTGATCTGTGAGTTCCTGTGGGCACGGCAAAGTTACTTGTCATTTTTATTCTGTTATCACTGCCTGGTACACCATAAGCTCTTAGAGAATGTTGGTTGATCTCAATCCAATAGAGCTGTAACAAGAAGTCACTGTACAGCCTCTCACTATGTAGACTTATGTTCAAATATGCAGCTGTGTTGTGCTATTATAATTTATCTACTCTGGGAAGAAAAAAAACCAAACAACATTATTTTAGGCAGATAGCTGGGTCAAGCAATCATGTTCTGTTTTTCCATTGGGATAAGGATATCCCAAAGGAAAAATATATTGAACAGAATCCTCTTACATCAATTTTTTATATTTAAGGGAAAAAGGATTTGCAAAATTTTCCAAAAGTCAGTTAGAAAAATTAAGCCCCTATGCAATGTGATACTTCTAAAAATAATGCCCAGAGGAACAGCAGTTCTAGAGAATAATAAATCCAACCGTGGCTAGATTCCATCTTCATTTTGGAAACAACTGAAGCTGTGGCCAGCCCCGTCAGACAGTGGAATGCAGTTGAGAATTTGATATGGGGGAGAAAGGAAAGGGAACTAGGTATCCTGCTCTGAGGCAGTTGGCACAGAGTCCCTGGTTCCTCCCCTTCCCCCCACCCACTGTCCCCAGCTCTCTCCTCCTCACCCAGGAAGTACATTGGTGATCTGGACAAGGTCTGGCATTTGGATTCTGTTTGTACTGTGGGGGATATTGCGGTAAAAGGGCTTGAGAAAAACTAAGATGACAGTGTTATATTATACTGTACATCTCTAATTCTTCCAAGTTTGGACAAGTATCAAGTTAAGCCACAGAGAAATGCTTTCGTTTTCTTTAAAAATTTCTATAAATGGCATTTTGCAATTTATCTGAGACAAAAGAAGCACAATGGTTCCAACTTCATTAAGCTTTCCTTTCCCAAAAGTTTGACAAGATCACTTGCCTGCTAGAAGTGACACACCAGTCTTAACTGACAGTACTTCATGGAGAAGATAGTTTCCAGTGCTATCTTCTACCTTGTACTCTCTGCACCTCTCCTGTGTCCTTTATTCAATTATAGAAGCTCATATAGCAAAAGTGAGGAAGCTATTAGCAACTACATGAAAGTGGCATGTCTTCTGTTAAAGAGCCACCAGGAAAACTAATTTATGACTGTGTTAGTCAGGATAGTGGTTACCCTTAGGAGGAAGGGTTGGCAGTAACTGGAAGGAGACATGGGGAAGACTTCTGGGGGTGCTGCTCATGCTCTGTTGCTTGATCTAGGTGCCTGATTACATGGCTGTTCTTAACTAGTGAAACATAGTTGATCTATACCCTTATGATTTATATACTTTTCTGTGCGTGTGTGCATGCTCAGTCACTCAGTTGTGTCCAACTCTTTTTGGCCCCCTAGACTATAGCCTGCCAGGCCCCTCTGTCTATGGGATTTTCCAGGCAAGAATACTGGAGTGGGTTGCCATTCCCTTCTCCAGTTGAAGGTAAAAGTGAGTTGCACAGTCATATCTGACTCTTTGTATCCCATGGACTGTACCCTGCCTGGTTCCTCTGTCCATGGAATTCTCCAGATGAGAGTACTGGAGTGGGTTGCCATTTCCTTCTCCAGGGGATCTTCCTGACCAAGGGATCAAACCCAGGTCTTCTGCTTTGCAGGCAGATTCTTTACCAACTGAGCCACTAGGGATGCCTTATTTCAAAAAATAAAAAATAGTAATGATAAGAAAGGTATTAGGCCTGTGTTGGTTCAAAATGTAATACTTAGCCAAAAGAAAATAAAGACCAGTAAATCCAGATCTATATAATAATATACAGTGAGTCCCTTGGACATCAAGGAGATCAGGCCAGTCATTCCTAAAGGAAATCAACCCTGAATATTCATTGGAAGGACTGATGCTGAAGCTGAAGCTCAGCATCTACTTTGGCCACCTGATACGAAGAGCCAGTTTACTGGAAAAGACCCTTATGCTGGGAAAGATTGAAGGCAGGAGGAGAAGGGGGAAACAGAGGATAAGATGGTTAGATGGCATCACTGACTCAATAGACATGAGTTTGAGACAACTCCAGGAGATAGTGAAGGACAGGGAAGCCTGATGTGCTACAGTTCACGGGGTTGCAAGGAGTCAGACACAATTTAGTGACTGAACAACAACAACGGTGAGTATACCCAATAGGAGTGTGTGGGATATACTAAGGATGGAGAAGGTCGCCTGCCATATTGTTTAAGGATGTTAAAGCCATCAAGCCCTCAGCCACGGCAACCACCTCCAGCAGTGTACCCTGAGGGGATTCAGGATGGAAAAGAACATGATACTGACCCTTGGACTGTCAAGGTGCATATCCTAGGAACGATTTCAGTGAGCCCAGGCTCTTGCAGCTTCCCATACAGAGAAAAGCATGCTAAACATTAGCTTGAGATGTCTAGCTTTCTTTAATTAACAGTAATCTTTTATTGTTCCAACTACTTGATCTTTGTTGCAAACACCCCTGTATATTCTGGCTCCTCCCTTCCTCTTCAGAGCAGTCCCTCAGAGCTATCTGAGCTTAAGTCCTCAGGAAGTCTGCCAAATAAAATACAATCACCAGATTTTAGGTTGTGTATCTTTTTCAGTCGATGATACCTTTTAGTAAGAGATCATTTGTTTACTTTTGGAATAGGAGGCCCAAGTCCAAATGAAGAGGACTGTTTCTTAGTCAGTAATAGGCAGGAAAGGTTTTATCCAACTCTTGTTGCCACACTATCCAGATCCTCTTGGGTCATCTTCATATTTATTACTGATCAACTTTATGAGAAATATAGGGCAGATATTATCAACCCATCATTTAAAAGGGGGAGCCTGGGGCACATACTATATTAATAATTTGTTTAAGATAATAGAGAAAGTCAGTGTAATAGAATTTCCACTTCATACATGTCAATATGATGCATCAAAGGCAGCAAATCACTATGTTCAGTTCTCTCTTCGATATCAAATCAAGAAATTGCTATGATTATTGAGGGAAAGCCTCATTTGGACCCTGTTGATCAAGGCTATGGTTTTTCCTGTGGTCACGTATGGATGTGCGAGTTGTACTGTGAAGAAGGCTGAGCACCAAAGAATTGATGCTTTTGAACTGTGGTGTTGGATAAGACTCTTGAGAGTCCCTTGGACTGCAAGGAGATCCAACCAGTCCATTCTGAAGGAGATCAGCCCTGGGATTTCTTTGGAAGGAATGATGCTAAAGCTGAAACTCCAGTACTTTGGCCACCTCATTCGAAGAGTTGACTCATTGGAAAAGACTGTGATGCTGGGAGGGATTGGGGGCAGGAGGAGAAGGGGACGACAGAGGATGAGATGGCTGGATGGCATCATTGACTTGATGGACATGAGTCTGGGTTAACTCCGGGAGTTGGTGATGGACAGGGAGGCCTGGCGTGCTGTGATTCATGGGGTCACAAAGAGTCGTACACGACTGAGCGACTGATCTGATCTGATCTTGATCAAAACTTTCTTGGTTAAGCTCTTTTCCATGACTAATCTTACCTAACCTTATACCTAGGAAACAATATCCATCCCTCACTGTAATCTCCTGTAGACAGGAGGATGTGAGCTATCTCAGCTTTCCTCAAATAACAGACAAAACTGGCAGGTCTGTAAAAGGACGTTTTGGTAAAAGAGGATGGTAGAACTTTATGGGATATCCCCGCTGAGATTTTTGAGGTCTATGTGAAAATCCAGCAGTGGCTTCCCACTGGGGGAGCTGTGTATGCAATCTGCCCTAGATGCAGGCAACAAGAGGATGCATTATCTGTAGAGAGTTTTCAAAAATAATAAAGCCAACTAAAGTTTTTTGTCTGCTTTTTATTATCACCATGTGCCTGAAAATCCTCCTGAGTACTTCCAGAGACTTCCACCAGACGGGAGAGCAGTAGTGAGTACTATAACTGACCCTTCTTCCCTCCTGTACCCTTGTACCCATTTGGACATTAAAATATTAACTCTTGTAGTTGTAAAGCACGTCCTAATTGCCAATGCACTGAGAGACATCCTCTGTCTGTCTCTAGGGCCAAAAGGAGAAGGGAGATTTTTGTAGGAGGCATGGTAGGTAGACATTCTGGCTTTTTCCGGGTCTGCACCTATCTCATGACCCCACATTTCTGGTGTCTCTTCACAGAACCAGAGCCCACAGTATTTGAGCAGATGCAGGGCTGGCTCAGAAATTGTTGTGAAGGAGACACTCTTATTCCTCTCACTTCTCAAGATCACAGTGTTTCTGAAGTGCTGCCCACTGCCTTAAGCAGATGAATAACTTTCTCCACCCTTGTCCCCCTAATTAAGACCTCTTTGTTTACTTTACCTACTCAGGTTAAACTCACCGTCTTTCATTTTCCACTCTGCACCATTTCACTGTAGAAATGAATTAAAACCTCCAACACAAAAGAGTAAAAATGATAGCCTGTAGCTGTGACTGGTTAGTGACTGAGGAAAAGGAAAGGAGTGACGGGAAATGCATTTCCTCCCAGTCAGACTCTGGATATCTGTACTGAGGTGTCTGCTACCCCCAGTTATGCCGTGTGCCAAATTTTTATGCCTTAGTAACTGACTCCAAATTTAGTTCTAAAAATTTGAAAAGTAAGGGTAGATAGGTTGAACTAGCAAATGATAACTCAAATAAAACATAAACAGTAATATAATATCAGGCAAAATAAAAATTTAAAAGATCATTATTTATAACAAAGATTTATGATAATAAGCATAAGTGTTTATGTATAAAAAATATAACCATAAAATATGTATTACAAAAATCTTTGCAAACTCTGCTTCCCCAGCAGTCTAGTGGTTATGATTCCACACTTCCAATGCAGGAGGTGTGGGTTCCATTTCCAGTCAGGGAACTGTGATCCCGCATGCCATGCAGCACAACAAATAAACCAATAAATAAATAAATAAAACCATTTTTTTCCCCATTCTTCTTCCTGTAACCTATTATCTTAACACTTCTATCTCTTATTTACCCATCTATTATTCACCATAGAACTGTATTGTTTTTTAATATATGCATTTAAGACCATTATCATAATTGATTCTCAATAATCAAAGGAGAATATTGTCTGTATCAATATGAGTAAATTCCAGAAAGTGTCCCCACGAAGTATCACACATCCTATTTTTATGTATAAAATGTTGATAAATTCTGTATTTGTTAACTGAGTAGAACCTATGTATTATATTAGAATTTTTGAGGAGACACAGTGTTGTTGTTGTTCTTCGGTCACTCAGTTGTGTCTAACTCTTTGAGACCCCCATGGACTGTAGCATGCCAGGCTTCCCTGTTCTTCACCATCTCCCAGAGTTTGCTCAAACTCGTGTCCATTGAGTTGGTGATTCCATCCAACCATCTCATCCTCTGTTGTGCCCTTCTCCTGTGGCCTTCAATCTTTCCCAGCATAAGGGTCTTTTCCAGTAAACTGGCTCTTCGTATCAGGTGGCCAAAGTAGATGCTGAGCTTCAACTTCAGCATCAGTCCTTCCAATGAATATTCAGGGCTGATTCCCTTTAGGATTGACTGGTTTGATCTCCTTGCAGTCCAAGGGACTCTCAAGAGGCTTCTTCAACACTACAGTTCGAAAGCGTCAATTCTTTGGTTCTCAGCCATTTTTATGGTTCAACTCTCATATCCATTCTTGACTACTGGAAAAACCATAGCTTTGACTAGATGGACCTTTGTCAGCAAAGTAATGTCTCTACTTTTTAATATGCTGTCTAGGATTGTCATAGCTTTTCTTCCAAGGAACAAGCATCTTTTAATTTCATGACTGCAGTCACCATCTGCAGTGATTTTGGAGCCCAAGAGAAGAGAGTAGTCACTGTTTCCATTTTTTTCCTATCTATTTCTATGAAGTGATGGGACTGGATGCCATGATCTTAGTTTTTAGAATGTTGAGATTTAAGCTAACCTTAAATCCACATATCTCCTCTCAGCTCCTGTGCCACTCTGCCACTGCTCCATGAAAGCTTCAGCTTTTTATTATAGAGGACTGGAATGCAAAAGTAGAAAGTCAAGACACACCTAGAGTAACAGGCAAATTTGGCTTTGGATTACAGAATGAAGCAGGGCAAAGGCTAACAGAGTGTTGCCAAGAGAACACACTGGTCATCACCCTCTTCCAACAACACAAGAGAAGACTCTACACATGGAAATCACCAGATGGCCAACACCAAAATCAGATTGATTATATTCTTTGCAGCCAAAGATGGAGAAGCTCTATACAGTCAGCAAAAACAAGACCGGGAGCTGACTGGCACTCAGATCATGAACTCCTTATTGCCAAATTCAGATTTAAATTGAAGAAAGTAGGGAAAACCACTAGACCACTCAGGTATGACCTACATCAAATCCCTTATGATTACACAGTGGAAGTGAGAAATAGATTTAAGGGACTAGATCTGATAGACAGAGTGCCTGATGAACTATGGACAGAGGTTCGTGACATTGTACAGGAGGCAAGGATCAAGACTATCCCCAAGAAAAGAAATGCAAAAAGGCAAAGTGGCTGTCTGAGGAGGCCTTACAAATAGCTGTGAAAAGAAGAGAAGTGAAAAGCAAAGGAGAAAAGGAAAGATATAAGCATCTGAAAGCAGAGTTCCAAAGAATAGCAAGGAGAGATAAGAAAGCCTTTCTCAGCGATCAATGCAAATAGAGGAAAACAATAGAATGGGAAAGACTAGAGACGTCTTCAAGAAAATTAGAGATACCAAGGGAACATTTCATTCAAAGATGGGCTCGATAAAGGACAGAAATGGTATGGACCTAATAGAAGCAGAAGATATTAAGAGGAGGCAGCAAGAATACACAGAAGAATTGTACAAAAAAGATCTTCATGACCCAGATAATCATGATCGTGTGATCACTCATCCTAAAAGATGATGCTGTGAAAGTGTTGTACTCAACATGCCTGCAAATTTGGAGAAAACAGCAGTGGCCACAGGACTGGAAAAGGTCAGTTTTCATTCCAATCCCAAAGAAAGGCAATGTCAAAGAATGCTCAAACTACCACACAGTTGCACTCATCTCACACACTAGTAAAGTGATGTTCAAAATTATCCAAGCCAGGCTTCAGCAATACATAAAACATGAACTTCCAGATGTTCAAGCTGGTTTTAGAAAAGGCAGAGGAACCAGAGATCAAGTTGCCAACATCCGCTGGATCATGGAAAAATCAAGAGAGTTCCAGAAAAACATCTATTTCTGCTTTATTGACTATGCCAAAGCCTTTGACTGTGTGGATCACAATAAACTGAACAATTCTGAAAGAGATGGGAATACCAGACCACCTGACCTGCCTCTTGAGAAACCTGTATGCAGGTTAGGAAGCAACAGTTAGAACTGGACATGGAACAGCAGACTGGTTCTAAATAGGAAAAGGAGTATGTCAAGGCTGTATATTGTCACCCTACTTATTTAAGTTATATGCAGAGTACATCTTGAGAAACGCTGGGCTGGAAGAAGCACAAGCTGGAATCAAGATTGCTGGGAGAAATATCAATAACCTCAGATATGCAGATGACACCACCCTAATGGCAGAAAGTGAAGAATAACTAAAGAGCCTCTTGACTGACTCGATGGATGTGAGTCTCAGTGAACTCCAGGAGTTGGTGATGGACAGGGAGGCCTGGCGTGCTGCGATTCATGGGGTCGCAAGGAGTTGGACACGACTGAGCGACTGATCTGATCTGATCTGATCTGATCTGATTAATGTGAAAGAGGAGGGTGAAAAAGTTGGCTTAAAACTCAACATTCAGAAAACTAAGATCATGGCATCTGGTCCCATCACTTCATGGCAAATAGATGGGGACACAGTGGCTGACTTTATTTTTGGGGGCTCCAAAATCACTGCAGATGGTGATTGCAGCCATGAAATTAAAAGACGCTTACTCCTTGGAAGGAAAGTTATGACCAACCTGGACAGCATATTAAAAAGCAGAGACATTACTTTGTCAACAACTGTCCATCTAGTCAAGGCTATGGTTTTTCTAGTAGTCATGTATGGATGTGAGAGTTGGATAATAAAGAAAGCTTAGTGCCAAAGAATGAATGATTTTGAACTGTGGTGTTGGAGAAGACTCCTGAGAGTCCCTTGGACTGCAAGGAGATCCAACCAGTCCACCCTAAATGAGATCAGTCCTGGGTGTTCATTGGAAGGACTGATGTTGAAGCTGCAACTCCAATTATTTGGCCACCTGATTTGAAGAGCTGACTCATTTGAAAAGACCCTGATGCTGAGAAAGATTGAGGGCAGGAAAAGAAGGGGACAACAGAGGATGAGATCCCTGGATAGCATCACTGACTCAATGGACATGAGTTTGGGTGAACTCCAGGAGCTGGTGATGGACAGGGAGGCCTGGTGCGCTATGGTTCATGGGATCACAAAGAGTCAGACATGACTGAGCGACTGAACTGACTAAAAGCATACATGTCCCCAGACATAGTCACTATAATATAGTAGAGAGGTTGAGGTTCTTAGAAAGCTGGAATGCATGTTATAGGAAAGCCAAAGAAAGCACTAGAAGTGTTCTGACCTTTTGTTGTGGATAGAGAAGATTCGTTGCTCTTACTTACTCTCCACTGTTGTCACTGCCAGATAACTTGACATCTGAACATTGCCTGAATCATATGGGTCAGTTTTTGTAAGATCCTCACAGTACCGACTGTTGTGGGTCAAGGTAGCTTCATGTTGGATCCGTTCCTTAGGAATAAGGTAGGTGGAATTCTGTTGTAGAAGGTTGAAATGTGCCAGTCCATCTGACACATAATGTTTCTTTGTAACAGGAATCTTATGAATGAAGACAGAGATGGTAGAGGATGAGGGAGATATGTCACCAAGAGAGAATAAGAAGTGAACTATGACTGGGAAAGCCAAACAATATGAATTTGTATACGTATTTTTCATATCCTAATGTTCTCTATATGAAAATGGAGTCTGGGTGAAAACTTTTTTATATATCAAAACAGTTAATTTTCTTGTATATCAAAGACCATGTAAAAAGTTAGAGGAAAGCTTAAAGCTTAGAAGTATTAGTCATACATGTTACATATTTTCTTCTGTGTACATATATATATAGAGAGAGACATATATTATAAATATTGAGAAAATAAACATAGATGGTTCAATTTTTAAATTATATTTTTATTTTTTATTGGAGTGTTTCTGCTGTACAACAATGTGAATCAGCTATATATCCATACATCCCCTCCCTTTTGAACCTCCATCCCACCCTCCCCCAATTCTACCCCTCTAGGTCATAATTGAGCACCGAACTGAGCTCCCTGTGCTATAAAACAGCTTCCTACTAGCTATCTATTTTATACACAATAATGTATAAAGTTTATCCCGATCTCCCAATTCATCTCACCCTCTCCTTCCCACCATATCCATCTGTCCATTGTCTACATCTGGGTTTCTATTGCTGCCTTACAAATAGGCTGAGATGGTTCAATCTTTACTATTTTTTATACATGTCTTTCTTTATTTGTCATTTTATGTATTTATCACATTATATCTTCTGTTACGGCCTTTTGTGTTTATTTTTCACTATGACTTCCCTATCCCTGTCACGTGATTTTGAGCTGCTTGAAGGCAGGACACAGTGGGCCTCATAGAACTGGGCATGGCATTCAGCATACAGCAGGCAATCTGCATTTACTGAATGAAATGATTATGGTCCTGACCAACCATCAGTAAGGCAAATCGAGTTGACTTTTGAAATTGGGATGACTTCATTCTTACCACCATCTCTCTCTCTGGAAGAGTTTCATTTTGTGACACAGAATATGAGTTGTAAGACAGAAGTTAAGCAGTTTGTTAGGCAGAAGTTTATGGCTGTAAAACAGAATTGGGATAATTATCCTGCTTTGGGATTGAAACGGGCAGTGGAAAATTGTTCCACGGATGATGGTGCTGGGAAACAATTCAAATCAGCCCCTGACAGACTGACTTGGTATTCCAGGTATAATAATTTTCCCTCATATCTAGGCCCTCATCAATTACTTTTGAAATATTTGCTTTGAAATTAAAAAAAAGCTAAAGCATTGGTTCTATTCATTTTCACTTAACTCAGCTACAAGTATTCCCAACTGACAGTTTTCCACTCTAATGCTAACCAGGGCAAAGCTTCTGTCTCCCTTTATTTATTTATTTTTTGTTATCTTCATTTTTCTCACTTATAAAGAAGGTGGCTCTCTATTGTGAATATGATGATCATAAATTGACTGCTGAATGTTGGTTGATTGGTCATGACAGTTTGGTAATGTTTTCATCAAATAGACTTCCTTGGCCCAGATAGGCAGGGTGTGTGGCAAGAGACTGGTATAGTTAAGCTGAAATAAAAGCCTCTGAATTTGAATTTTCAACTTAGAGACACCCACTGTCCTTTCTAGGCTTATTCATTTTCCCTTCAGTTCCTATGTAAACTTTTAACACAAGAAAGTGAGATAGTATACTCCATTACAAAAACAAGCAAATGAAAAATTTTCCTTGAGAAAGGAAACAGCTCTTGACTTCACTGTCACATCACCAGTGCCATTTGCCTAGAGTACACTCTGTGTGTAGAAGGATGAATGACCCATCCTCTCTGCTCATCGCCTCCCAGCCTAGTCATTCTTTTGTCATAATTGGCCTCCACTCTCAGCTCTAGAGGCCGCCTATGTGATCTTCTCTCTTCCAGATACCTGGAATCCTCTCTCTTACAAAGAATAGCTCTCTTCTCACTCTCCTACTTAGATTTCACAGTTTTTTCTACCTCAGGAATCTTGTATACCTTCCTTAGCATTTGGCCTGGGTTCTCTGTTATTAACAGCATCAGACCTTGCTTCTATCACCAGTCACATCCACAACTGGGTGTTGTTTTTGCTTTGGCTCCTTCCCTGCATTCTTTTTGGAGTTATTTCTCCACTGATCTCCAGTAGCATACTGGGCACCTACCGACCTAGGGAGTTCATCTTTCAGTGCCCTATCTTTTTGCCTTTTCATACTGTTCATGGGGTTCTCAAGGCAAGAAGACTGAAGTGGTTTGCCATTCCCTTCAATTCAATGGACATGAGTTTAGGTAAACTCCGGGAGTTGGTGATGGACAGGGAGGCCTGGAGCACTGTGG
This sequence comes from Bubalus bubalis, assembly GCF_019923935.1. Taxonomy (NCBI): domain Eukaryota; kingdom Metazoa; phylum Chordata; class Mammalia; order Artiodactyla; family Bovidae; genus Bubalus; species Bubalus bubalis. Next base: position 42,683,657 of record NC_059167.1, read on the forward strand.
TTCATAGGGTCACAAAGAGTCGGACATGACTGAGCAACTGAACTGACTGACTGACTCTGTTATTTATTTCCATCAGACCCCTCCCCCTACCAGATGAAACTGAACTGAAAGAGATAATGACTGAAAGAGATAATGTCTCATATTCTTTCATTTCCCTAGAGAGTCCATTATCAAGATCAAGCATCTTTAAAACTATCTTCAAAATAATTAGACTTTTCACACTACCAAAAGTGACCTACATCAAGAAGGGCATGATGAATAGATGCCATGATGCTAAAACTTCATTTTTCCTCTTTGAATTACTTTTTAAAAGACTCACTTCTGAAATACCAATTTGGAGAATCTCTGGCCCCAGAAAGGTAATTGGGGGTAGTTGGGGGAGTGGGAGTGGATTAACATGTATCATGTACCAGGAAAGGAAGATAGGGGAAGGAAAAACAAACCCCAAACAAGACCTCTGTCTTGTTATACTCAGCTGAAGATGAAAAAAAATGAAGAGTCAATCTTTAAGATATGGCATATTTAATTCTAGTGTTTTGACTTCTGATAATGTTAAAAAGCCTTTAGCTTGGCTCTTGTTGATCCTGTGTACTCGAACTAAACTTTAGTTTCTCAAGTGCTTTCTTTTAAAAGGAATAAAATATTTTATCCAGCATGTTATTTCTAATTTTCTTTCTACTAATAGCTTTCATACTCCCTTGATCTGAGCCCAGAACAAGATGGCTGATTAGAAAGACATTTCCTGCAAGAGGTTTGATCTAGACGTATCTACATCAAGTCAGAATGCTTGGGCACCATCCAAAAGGGCAGAAAATATGTTCTGTGTTATTAGAAATTCTGGAATGGAAGTACAAAGTAGTACGCAGTAAGTGAGAGCATGTTTTATATCTGTGACTGGATTTTCTAACATTTAGAGGCACAGACTAAAGCAAAAGGGAGCAGCAGTAGGTCCAGCCCTTGGCTTTGTAAAAATGCCAAGTTGTAATCACATCTTATTTATTTTTCAAGATGACACAACAGTCTAAGAAAATTTAGTTTACAGAAAAATTCCAGAAACAGTACATCAACAATCCCTCAAAGTATATGTAGTTATTATTTATCCCTTGGAGGTAGTGGAAATAAAAATGGAGGTAATTAGAGGAGTCATTATGGGCCTCGAGGATCACTGAAAGATTGATAATAGGGATGAGATAAACTACCTGCATTGCTAGCTGCTCAGTGTTATGCCCACTTGGATTTGAGGCTAGTGAATTCTCAAGGGCTGGTTTCTGAAGAAATAAAGAAACTCTACTTGGGCTTCTTAAGACTGTGAGGTTCCAGGCAAGGCTGAGTATTTAAAGGAAAACCTATAGGAAAACTTAGTGATGGATGGGAAGCCTGGCGTGCTGCAGTACATGGGGTCACAAAGAGTTGGACCCAACTGAGCGACTGAACTGAACTGATAGGAAAACTTGAACTTGGATTGTCCTGTAATATCCCAGTTGATCAAAGCAAGTATGTTCCAGAGGAACACTTCATTTCTGGAGCCCTGCAACACTGCCCCAGGATAATTCATAGGATTTACTTATGGCAACCATCTCATCAGTGACCCTGAAGATTGGTTCTACTTCTTTTTTGCTGTTCAACAAATCATAGCCAAGTTACTATTTAGTGTTATATCTCCTTGCCCACATGCTGTTGTTTCAACTTCTGCAAATGGGCCTTTGTCTTTGTTAAGAGAAGCTGGTTAGTCTGACTCTTGAAAGCCTCCAGTCAGCCCTCATGCAGGACTGACTTATCTGATGGACTCAAGACATGCGCTGTCTTTCTGAGAAGCTTCACAATATTGCTCTTCTCTTCAACATCACCCTACCACATTCCCAGAGACCCAGAACTGGTCTGCTCTTCACTGGGTTTGTGATTGTAAACGCTTCTTCATGGAGGGCAGAGGAGTTGAAAGCTTACTGAGGAGTTAAAATATTTACCAAGCAACAGTCAAAGACAGCTGAGAAATTATAGAAAGGTACAGGTCACCTGACATTCTCTCTCTCTAATTTCTTACTTTTTTTCCTTCCAATTTATGCAAAGAATTGAAGATCCCGAGAAATAGTTGAAATAGGCTAACTATTAAAAAGGCACTTTTCCTTATTTAAAGAAATATAGGCATAGATTTTGTATGACTTAACATATTTTAAAATAAGATACAAATGAAAAATTATATGGGGATCTCTCAAAAATGCATTATTTATCCTGTGACTCAAATGATTACTGATAAAGCTACAAATAATGTTCACTTGGGGGAATACAATGATTTTCAATTATTGACTTATTTCTTTACCAACAAATGTTTGTGGAACAGGAACTTTTCACTAAATAAGATTTATAGGGGAAAAAGTCAGGAGCTCATCATGAGAATAAATTACTCAGAGAGAAAAAGGGGAAATGGATATTGTGTAGAAAACCAGGAAGACAAACAAATGTGAGAGAAAACACCTGCTTTCCTATAAACATTTGACTTAATACAGTTCCCAGAAATGTTCAATGAAATAACTGTTAACAACAAATTCAGACTCAATTAACATAACATTACAATTTCAAAGGTCAAAAGAAAAAGCTGCCTTTCTTCTCTTTTTACTTTTTAGCTTTCCCCCTGTCCAGAATTCTCTGGTGATGTAGCCAACAGATGGAGTTATTTCTTTTTAAGCTTAAAGAAAGGTCACAAATAGCTTTCAACAGATTACAAATGATTTGACACATGATTTCAGAAGCTGGGAAAATTCCATGGACGCAGGAAAGCTTCGAGAATTGATGAAAAGATTTCATAACAGTGCAGGCCAAAATTAACATTGCGAGCACAGGTTCCATTTTAAGTAATTAGGTGCAAACCATAGCCCAGCCCTCTGGATCAGTTGTGACTGCTTTACTAGCCGATTTTGAGAATTCTTTGATATTTAAATTTGATGTTACTGCTTAACAGTAAAAGGCCTTTTGTTACCTTAAGGTAAAAAGCTTCTGCTTTCAAACCCAAGCCCAGTTCCCAGTATAATTTGAAGGATTACAAAGGCACTGTCCTGTCCAAAATTATTGTCATTAGACTCAACTGAAACAGTATTTTTATTCTGTGCTCACTACATGGCATAGAGATCCTTTTCATTGCTGTGGATATCTGGGCTTTCCTTCTTAAAGATGAAGGGATCCTCAGAGATGACTGGCCTACATTTTTACTAAAAGATGCAAGTTATTGGGAGAAATTCTAGAATACTACAGTTTACTTGAATCGGGCTTGTTAGGGTGCAATTAGCGTCTTTTATTGCTTGAAAGAGAACATTTTTGAGGTCCCTTAAAATTTGTGATGTGAATCCTCATAAGAATATAGTATTTGTTTACTTTTTCATCTTTTCTAGTTGATTTAAAGAGATTAATGAAGCCATGATCAATTTAAGCTCCCTCTCTCTTTGTGTGTGTGGTTAGTTGCTCAGTTGTGTCCGACTCTTTGTGACCCTGTGGGCTGTAGCCCACCAGGCTCCTCCGTCCATGGGATTCTCTAGGCAAGAATACTGGGGTGGGTTGCCATGCCCTCCTCCAAGGGTTCTTCCCAGCCCAGGGATGAAACCCACGTCTCTTATGTCTCCTGCTTTGGCAGGCACTTTCTTTACCACTAGCTCCATCTGGTCCATGGAGGTCATTGAGTTGTAACAGTAATTATATTTCATTCAGGATCATTATTAATAAGGCAGTGCCCTATACCAATTAGGGGCAATCAGAGTTGCTTTGCATTCTGTGCGCTGTTGCTTCAGTCATCCAACTCTGCGACGTTATGAACTGTAGCCCACCAGGCTCCTCTGTCCATGGGATTTTCCAGGCAAGAATACTGGAGTCGGTTGCCATGCCCTCTTCTAGGGGATCTTCCCAACCCAGGGATCAAACCCACGTCTCTTATGTCTTCTGCATTGACAGGACCTTATAATGGATACAATTAGTTTTGTCTTCTTTCTCAGCTCTGCCCATATTTAACCTGGTAGTTGAGAGTATTATAGGCTTCCTCTTAAACAAAGAAGATTTTAAAAAATATATTTTAAAGAATAGTCTCACGTAGATTTCATAACAATGTAACTTAGATGAGAGTTTCTTTACATATTTCAGTCTCAGTTTCCTCTTAAGTAAAATGAAGCATACATATTTTTTCTTGCTCAAAAATGTTATGATCCATGGAGTTTTTTTGAATCTTTTTTTTTCAATGAATGATGTAATGCTGTGGTACTCAAGAATCTTTGTGTACCACTCTTGGTCTTCCCAGGTGGCGCTAGTGGTAAAGAACCTGCCTGCCAAAGCAGGACTGCCTGCCAAAGCAGGAGATGTAAGAGATGCAGGTTCATGGGTTGGGAAAATCCCTTAGAGGAGGACATGGCAATCCACTTCAGTATTATTGCCTAGAGAATCCCATGCTCAGAGGATCCTGGCATGCTACAGTCTATAGAGTCGTAAAGAGTTGGACACGACTGAAGTGACTTCATGCATGCACACAGGCATGTGCTTTTCTTCCCAAAGTCCTAAAAAATGTACTCTACCAACACAAGAAGTTAAATCAAGAGAGAGAAAAGACCTAGGGTCTAAGACATAGTGACATCAATACAGTACACATAAGGAAGTCTGATTATGAGAGTGAACAATAATCTTAGGACAGTATTCAGTTGCAGGACTAGACAGTAATTCAGTTCAGTTCAGTCACTCAGTCGTGTCTGACTCTTTGCAACCCCAAAAATTGCAGCACGCCAGGCCTCCCTGTCCATCAGCAACTCCCGGAGTTCACCCAGACTCACGTCCATCGAGTCAGTGATGCCATCCAGCCATCTCGTCCTCTGTCATCCCCTTCTCCTCCTGCCCCTAATCCCTCCCAGCATCAGAGTCTTTTCCAATGAGTCAACTCTTCGCATGAGGTGGCCAAAGTACTGGAGTTTCAGCTTTAGCATCATTCCTTCCAAAGAAATCCCAGGGCTGATCTTCTTCAGAATGGACTGGTTCGATCTCCTCGCAGTCCAAGGGACTCTCAAGAGTCTTCTCCAACACCACACTTCAAAAGCATCAATTCTTCAGCACTCAGCCTTCTTCACAGTCCAACTCTCACATCCATACATGACCACTGGAAAAACCATAGCCTTGACTAGATGAACCTTTATTGGCAAAGTAATGTCTCTGCTTTTTAATATGCTATCTAGGTTGGACATAACTTTTCTTCCAAGGAGTAAGCATCTTTTAATTTCATGGCTACAGTCACCATCTGCAGTGATCTTGGAGCCCAAAAAAATAAAGTCTGACACTGTTTCCACTGTTTCCCCATCTATTTCCCATAAAGTGATGGGACTGGATGCCATGATCTTTGTTTTCTGAATGTTGAACTTTAAGCCAACTTTTTCACTCTCCACTTTCACCTTCATCAAGAGGCTTTTTAGTTCCTCTTCACTTTCTGCCATAAGGGTGGTGTCATCTGCATATCTGAGGTTATTGATATTTCTCCTGGCAATCTTGATTCCAGCTTGTGCATCTTCCAGTCCAGCGTTTCTCATGATGTACTATGCATATAAGTTAAATAAGCAAGGTGACAATATACAGCCTTGATGTACTCCTTTTCCTATTTGGAACCAGTCTGTTGTTCCATGTCCAGTTCTAACTGTTGCTTCCTGACCTGCATACAGATTTCTCAAGAGGCAGATCAGGTGGTCTGGTATTCCCATCTCTTTCAGAATTTTCCACAGTTTATTGTGATCCACACAGTCAAAGGCTTTGGCATAGTCAATAAAGCAGAAGTAGATGTTTTTCTGGAACTCTCTTGCTTTTTCCATGATTCAGCAGATGTTGGCAATTTGATCTCTGGTTCCTCTGCCTTTTCTATAACCAGCTTGAACATCAGGAAGTTCACGACAGTAATTAGTAGAGTTCAAAACAAGAGATCAGAGGGCTTCAGAAAGGCTACCTTAAAGAAAAAATAATATGCAATTTGTAATTTTTTGGTTGTGCTTGACATTGAAAACGTCTTTAGAATTCTCTTAAAAGAACTTGAGGATAAATTAGTTAGTGCCTAGAAAAGTAATTATTGAAAAATTAATTTAATTTTGTTAACTCCAGGGAAAGCAAAAGTTGTAAAAGAGAAATGCAATACACACTATGTGATTCTACTGTAAACCATTTTTGTATCTTGTTAATGATATGTGTTATTCTTTATTCAACTAGAGTTTGCATTATAATTATGCTACAATAATGGGTGGGAGGTCATAGAAAAAAATGTGGTTTGTGTGTGTGGTGAGGAGGGTTGGGAAGAGTTTTGCTGTGCAAAAGAGCTGTATCCTAATATTTCATAGCCATAAATCAACAGATATTATCTACAGTTATAATAGCAGTTTATACATAGAAATATGGAAATAAACACCAGGAAAAATAATAGAATGGCTTGAAAGTGATTGCCTCTGGAAAGTGGGATTCCATGGTGGGGGTGACATGGTAGCAGACCACTCTGCTCCCTTATATCATGTTACTGGTGGTGGGGGGACCCCTTGCAGGGCCTGAAAAGGGCTAATACTTGTCTAACACTCAGAGATGAATGGTCTGAGGAGACAAACCTGCTGACAAAGTAAGACACTTTATTGGGAATGGGCCCCCAGGTGGAGAGCAGTAGAATAAGGGAACCCAGGAGAACTGCTCTGCCACATGGCTTGCAGTCTCAGGTTTTATGGTGATGGGATTTGTTTCTAGGTTGTCTTTGGCCAATCACTCTGACTCAGAGTCCTTCCTGGTGGCACACATATTGCTCAGCCAAGATGGACGCCAGCCAGAAGGATTCTGGGAGGTGGTAGGACACGTGGCATCTCCTTTTGACCTTTCCCAACTTCTTATGGTTTGCGGAAGGTTGTTAGTTCTGGGTTCCTTACTAGGACCTCCTGTCGTAAAATAATTCATGCAAATTGTTACTATGGTGCCTGGCTAGGGTGGGCAGTTTTAGTCAGTGTGTTTCCCCTAACACTACCACTATTCTCAGACAATGTACAATAATTACTTCAATAAAATTTAAAATGTTTTCAAAAGTACCTTACATGTGTTCAAAGGAAAGGCACCACTGTTTGGCAGCTGTTTCTACCCAGACAGAATGATTCACTTTATTTCAGAGTGGTGCTTATATTTTTATCCTTTATTTACATTTGTAGAAATGAGATTGTCTACACTGACCTGGCCTCAATATAGATTGGAAATCAGTCAAGTTCTGAGTGCTAAAAATGGCATGCAGGCCATTTTCAGCAGTCACCCATGACACATGGTGACTTCTTTGGTACCTTCTTTGTCATTTGCAATGTGTCCTGCCTGCCACTTCCTAGGGTTGCCAGAAAAAAGTACAGGATACCCCATTAAACTTGAATTTCAGATAAACAAATACAATTTTAGATAAGTATATCCTCAATATTGTATGGGATAGGCTTGTGCTATAAAAAATTCATTGCCTATCTGAAATTCAAATTTAATAGGGCCTCCTGTAATATTAGTTGCTAAATCTGACAACCTTACCATGTCTAAATGTTAGTGGGAGTGTTCCTTTAGTTGCTAGGGTTAATGAGTGGTAAACATCATTACTGATTTCCCCAGACTCTGAATTTTTCAAGTTCAAATCAGGTCACTATCTCTCAGTTTCTTCCCTTGCTGCTTGCTAACATCACTGAAGATTTTATTTACATGATGATAGTGTATAGACAAAATAATAGCATACACCACAACAAAAAATAAACAAGCAAAAAACCCAAAAGTGTAGACTATATTACCCTGGAAGATTCCATTCTCATATATCCTGCATTCTTATATATTTTATACTGATGGTCCAAAGTATCTTTTATCCATGAGTGAACAAATACAGAAGTTTTTCCTGTGGTCATGTGTGGATGTGAGAGTTGGACTGTGAAGAAGGCTGAGTGCCGAAGAATTGATGCTTTTGAAGTGTGGTGTTGGAGAAGACTCTTGAGAGTCCCTTGGACTGCAAGGAGATCCAACCAGTCCATTCTGAAGGAGATCAGCCCTGGGATTTCTTTGGAAGGAATGATGCTAAAGCTGAAACTCCAGTTCTTTGGCCACCTCATGTGAAGAGTTGACTCATTGGAAAAGACTGTGATGCTGGGAGGGATTGGGGGCAGGAGGAGAAGGGGACGACAGAGGATGAGATGGCTGGATGGCATCACTGACTCGATGGATGTGAGTCTGAGTGAACTCCGGGAGTTGGTGAGGGACAGGGAGGCCTGGCGTGCTGCAATTCATGGGGTCGCAAAGAGTCAGACACGACTGAGCGACTGATCTGATCTGAATACCTTTATGTTAGTGATTCAGTTAGCTATTTCATTTTCCAACTCAGTACATTATAATGAATAAATATTTGAAGGATTTAACAAATATTAGTTGGTTCTGGACATAATTTGCTAAGTCATTTTTGTTATTTATCTAAATAGAGTACATTTCCACATATTGCCACTATTAGGCATCTTTACTTAAAACAAAAATGAATTTCAAATGCCTGATGAAGAAATAGTGGTCTAATCCACAAAATCATCAAAATAAATGAGTTAGCATGAGGGATTAAAAACAATTCAGTGACTCAGACTTTGTGACTAACTCTGCATCCAAACAGGTAACCAAAAAATGACCTCTCGTGCAGCTTTTTGAAAATGATTCAGTGATATTCTTGTTTCTCATAAGAAATAAAGGTTTAGCAATGTGCAGTTCAGTTCAGTTGCTCAGTTAGGTCCAATTCTTTGTGACCCCATGGGCTGTGGCATGCCAGGCTTCCCTGTCCATCACCAACTCGTGGAGCTTGCTCAAACTCATGTCCATCGACTCAGTGATGCCATTCAACCATCTCATCCTCTGTTATCCCCTTCTCCTCCTGCCTTCAGTAATTCTAAGCATCAGGGTCTTTTCCAATGAGTCCGTTCTTCGCATCAGGTGGCCAACGTATTGGAGTTTCAGCTTAAGCATCAGTACCAGAGAATCCTTATCAGACGCTATGTTGATAGCTGAAATTGGCACTAACTGTGAAAGTGCTGCACTCAATATGACAGCAAATTTGGAAAACTCAGCAGGGGCCACAGGACTCAAAAAAGTCAGTTTTCATTCCAATCCCAAAGAAAGGCAATGCCAAAGAATGCTCAAACTACCGCAGAATTGCACTCATCTCACACGCTAGTAAAGTAATGCTCAAAATTCTCCAAGCCAGGCTTCAGCAATATGTGAACCGTGAACTTCCAGATGTTCAAGCTGGATTTAGAAAAGGCAGAAGAACCAGAGATTAAATTGCCAACATCCACTGGATCATTGAGAAAGCAAGAGAGTTCCAGAAAAACATCTACTTCTGCTTTATCGACTATGCCAAAGCCTTTGACTGTGTGGATCACAATAAACTGTGGAAAATTCTGAAAGAGATGGGAATACCAGACCACCTGATCTGCCTCTTGAGAAATCTGTATGCAGGTCAGGAAGCAAGAATTAGAACTGGACATGGAACAACAGACTGGTTCCAAATAGGAAAAGGAGTACATCAAGGCTGTATATTGTCACCCTGTTTATTTAACTTATATGCAGAGTACATCATGAGAAACGCTGGGCTGGATGAAACACAAGCTGGAATCAAGATTGCCAGAAGAAATATCAATAACCTCAGATACGCAGATGACATCACCCTTATGACAAAGTGAAGAAGAACTAAAGAGCCTCTTGATGAACATGAAAGAGGAGAGTGAAAAAGTTGGCTTAAATCTCAACATCAGAAAACTAAGATCATGGCATCAGGTACCATCACTGCATGGCAAATAGATGGGGACACATTGGAAACAGTGGCTGACTTTATTTTTTTGGGCTCCAAAATCACTGTAGATGGTGACTGCAGCCATGAAATTAAAAGACGCTTACTCCTTGGAAGGAAAGTTATGACCAACCTAGATAGCATATTAAAAAGCGGAGACATTACTTTGTCAACAAAGTTCCGTCTAGTCAAGGCTATGGTTTTTCCAGTAGTCATGTATGGATGTGAGAATTGGACTATAAAGAAAGCTGAGTGGTGAAGAATGGATGCTATTGAACTGTGGTGTTGGAGAAGACTTTTGAGAGTCCCTTGGACTGCAAGGAGATCCAACCAGTCCACCCTAAAGGAGATCAGTCCTGGGTGTTCATTGGAAGGAGTGATGTTGAAGATGCAACTCCAATACTTTGGCCACCTGATGTGAAGCGCTGGCTAATGAAAAGACCCTGATGGAGAAGGAGGAGAAGGAGACGACAGAAGATGAGATTGTTGGATGGCATCACCAACTCAGTGTACATGAGTTTGGGTAAATTCTGGAGTTGGTGATGGACAGGGAGCCCTGGCATGCTGTGGTTTATGGGGTCGCAAAGAGTCAGACACGACTGAGTGACTGTACTGGATGGAGCTGATGAAACAGAAACAGACTCACAAATTTATAGAACAGATTTGTGGTTGCCAAAGGAAAGTTGGGAGAGGGAAGAATTGGGGGTTTGGGACTAGCAGATGCAAACTATTATATGTCTGATGTATAAACAACAGAGTCCTACTATATAGCTCAGGGAACTATATTCAATATCCTGTGGTAAACCAAAATGGAAACAAATATAAAGAAGAATGTATACACACACACATACACAGATATATCTTTTGTATATATTTTTGTATATATTTTTTATTGTATAAGTTTTATATATATATAACTAAATCAATTTGCTGTACAGGAGAAACTGACAAAACATTGTAAATCAATTATACTTCAATTTTAAAAATATAGAAGGGAAAAAAAATAAGAAAAAAACCCAAAACTGCATGCTCTGGACATGATAGAATTGATGTGATTAGGTGTCAATTTCACAAACTGCCTTTAGAGAACCTTAGCACAATTAGACAAAATTAATGTTTGTGAACACCTGCCGGGGTCCAGCCCCGTGGATCCAGGGAATTCGAAGCGGGGACGGCGTCCGCGAGGATCAGGAAACAATTGCTTAATTAAACGTTAATTAAGGATATAAAGAGTGGTTAAATAAGGATAGCTCAGTGACAAAATTCAGTGGAGAAAAGAGGCTGAAATAAGGATAGCTCAGTGAGGAAATTCAGTGGAGAAAAGAGGCTGAATAATTCAGCCAGAAGGTGAGAGAAAGAACGACACGGGGAGACCAAGTTTCGGTGAACAGGGCTGGGACTTTATTTTCCAAAGTAGTTTTTATACCTTAAGTTATGCATAGAGGATAATGGGGAAAGGGGTAGAGTCATGCAGCAAGCCAGGCTTTCTTCCTGCAAACTTATCATATGCAAAAGTTTAGGTGATTTGCATCATCTTCTGGCCCAGAGGCCTGTTAACATTTTAAGAAACTTATTTTTCTCTATAGGTGATTATTCTAAAGTCAGGCACCACCCTCCAAAAGCATTAGATAAAGTTTCATTCCTACAGAGCAAAGGAGTGGTGGGCTATAACAAGAAAAAGAATTAACTCAAGGGTCCCGAGTTACAAACATCAAAGCTACTACTTACACCAATTATATTAATCAATACACTGCCAGGGACACAGCAGGTAAGGGGTATGGAGACTTAGCAGCAAACATTGGCCCAACAAGTGAAAAACCCTTCACCAATACAATTTCTAATCAATCTTTTAACTGCTCAAAGGAATCTGTATTTAGACAGTTTAGAACATCTCATGTCTCTCACAGTTGGGAGGCTCTGAGCAATCACATGTGGCCGGAAAAACCTATTCATGCAGGCTAGAGGACTTCCAAAGGAGTTTGTAGGTTGAAACACTATCACACCCAGGAACTTTATTAACTGGAGCTGTAAGTTAACTCTTTTTTCAGAGAGAGGTAATAGGGGACAGCCCCCTGTAAAGTCAGAGGTGTAGGTGAGAGCACAAAGCAGAAAGTAGGCAGACTCTGGTTTTGGGGGTAGATGCTTGAGAATTTCCAGGGGGAACTCTTGAGGCTTGATCCCACCTTTGCGTATGCCAAGTCTCCTTCCTCATGACCTTTGCCATGGGCGGAGCTCGCTCCCGGCAAACAACAATTATCTTTGTGTATCATCAGGAGTAAGTGGTGTGTTTACTCACACACTGGACTACCTAAAATGAAGTTGTTCAATGAACTTGTGAGTTGCCTCCATTGGTGAAGTGGCTGTGATGTGTGGTAAAGTAATGACCTTGGATCCATTATTTATAGATAGTGTGTCTTTGTACAGACATAATCTAGTGTCAGGGATTCCTAGGTAACTGAAATCTTAGACAGTCATTTGAGGATTTCTCCAAGGATGGTTCTGTTCTCCAAATGAAACATATCTGAAAATCTGTTTTCTACCCTAAGTCATTCATAGTCACTCAACAGTAATCAGTGATGATTCTTCGTCTTTTTCCTCAGTCTTGGTACTTCTTGCCCTCTTTGCACCTTTTGGCACTCTTGAAAGCCACCTTAATCCTTAAAATATTTTCCTCCTGGCTTCTACAATACTCAGCTATCCTGATTTTTTTCCGACCATGCCTCTTCTGATTTTTATTTCTTTAGTCTAAAAATGTAAACAAGAAAATGGTGCCCACTCTCACCACTACTATTCAACATAGTTTTGGAAGTTTTGGCCACAGCAATCAGAGCAGAAAAAGAAATAAAAGGAATCCAGATTGGTACAGAAGAAGTAAAACTCTCACTGTTTGCAGATGACTTGATCCTCTACATAGGAAACCCTAAAGACTCCACCAGAAAATTACTAGAGCTAATCAATGAAAATAGTAAAGTTGCAGGATATAAAATTAACACACAGAAATCCCTTGCATTCCTATACACTAAGAATGAGAAAACAGAAAGAGAAATTAAGGAAACAATTCCATTCACCATTGCAATGAAAAGAATAAAATATTTAGGAATAAAGCTACCTAAAGAAACTAAAGACCTATATGTAGATAACTATAAAACACTGATGAAGGGTATCAAAGAGGACACAAATAGATGGAGAATATACCATGTCCATGGATTGGAAGAATCAATATTGTGAAAATGAGTATACTACCCAAAGCAATCTATAGATTCAGTGCAATCTCTATCAAGCTACCAACAGTATTTTTCACAGTACTAGAACAAATAATTTCATTATTTGTATGGAAATACTGAAAACCTCGAATAGCCAAAGCAATCTTGAGAAAGAAGAATGGAACTGGAGGAATCAACCTGCTTGACTTCAGGCTCTACTACAAAGCTGCAGTCATCAAGACAGTATGGTACTGGCACAAAGACAGAAATATAGATCAGTGGAACAAAATAGAAAGCCCAGAGACAAATCCATGCACCTATGGACACCTTATTTTTGACAAGGAGGCAAGAATATACAATGGAGAAAAGACAATCTCTTTAACAAGTGGTGCTGGAAAAACTGGTCAACCACTTGTAAAAGAATGAAACCAGAACACTTTCTAACACCATACACAAAAATAAACTCAAAGTGGATTAAAGATCTAAATGTAAGACCAGAAACTATGAAACTCCTGGTGGAGAACATAGGCAAAACACTCTCTGACATAAATCACAGCAGGATCCTCTGTGACCCACCTCCCAGAGTAATGGAAATAAAAGCAAAAATAAACAAATGGGACCTAATTAAACTTTAAAGCTTTTGCACAACATAGGAAACTATCAGCAAGGTGAAAAGACAGCCTTCAGAATGGGAGAAAATAATAGCAAACAACACAACTGACAAAGAATTAATCTCAAAAATATACAAGCAACTCCTGAAGCTCAATTCCAGAAAAATAAATAAATGACCCAATCAAAAAATGGGCCAGACGTTTCCCCAAAGAAGACATACAGATGGCTAACAAACACATGAAAAGATGCTCAACATCACTCATTATCAGAGAAATGCAAATCAAAACCACAATGAGGCACCATCTCATGCCAGTCAGAATGGCCGCTGTCCAAAAGTCTACAAACAATAAATGCTGGAGAGGGTGTGGAGAAAAGGGAACCCTCTTACACTATTGGTGGGAATGCAAACTAGTACAGCCACAATGGAGAACAGTGGAGATTTCTTAAGAAACTGGAAATAGAACTGCCATATGACCCAGCAATCCCACTGCTGGGCATACACACCAAGGAAACCAGAATTGAAAGAGACATGTGTACCCCAAAGTTCATCACAGCACTGTTTATAATAGCCAGGACATGGAAGCAACCTAGATGTCTATCAGCAGACAAATGGATAAGAAAGCTGTGGTACATATACATAATGGAATATTACTCAGCCATTAAAAAGAATACATTTGAATCAGTTCTAATGAGGTGGATGAAACTGGAACCTATTATACCGAGTGAAGTAAGCCAGAAAGAAAAACACCAATACAGTATACTAATGCATATATATGGAATTTAGAAAGATGGTAACGATAACCCTACATGCAAGACAGCAAAAGAGACACAGATGTATAGAACAGTCTTTTGGACTCTGTAAGAGAAGGCGAGGGTGGGATGATTTGAGAGAATAGTGTTGAAACATGTATATTATCATATGTGAAGCAGATCACCAGTCCAGGTTTGATGCATGAGATAGGGTGCTCAGGGCTGGTGCACTGGGATGACCCAGAGGGATGGGATGGGGAGGGAGGTGGGAGGAGGGCTTAGGATGGGGAACACATGTACACCCATGGATGATTCATGTAGAAAAATATGTAGGTGCTTTACCTACTTTGATTCTTGGAATTCTGTTTTTCCTTCTCCTTCTCTTCTTTTTGCTCCCCTTGAGTGGATAAATGATTCCATAGCAATATTTTAAGCCCTGCCTCTATCTCAAGATTCAGTTATGAATTTCTCTCTGTCTGCTGCCTATTTCCACAAAGATGCCACAATCATTACTTGAAACTTAATATCCTATGTCCAAAGTCAATAACTGTAATATCAGTTCTAAGAATGGATTATCCATTCTCTGCTTATGATACACTCATGTTTCAGGTGTACAGATGTTTGATTAATGAGCAAGTCACTTGGAAGGCAGACAGTAATAGAGTCTGCACTTTTGCATAATTTTTATTTACTATTCAAAATTTCTATCATCAGTACTGTCAATTTTCTCCAAAAGAATATTCAACCTAAGAAATAACTGCAAAAATGATTCCTAAGAAAATATACCTGTATTTTTTCCTTCAAGGGGAAAATGGTAAATCAGGGAAAATAACGTGTAAAATTCTGTGCTCTTAATTTGACAATAGTATGTTTATATACTTATTTTTTTTTTGCAAGTAATTTTCACTGTCAGGATTTCTGAGTTTACCATGTCCTATTCTTAAGTATTAGCATTTTGGTTTCCAAGATCTTTAATCAATTTTATAAATCATAGTTTTCTTAATGTAAGGATCTTAAGGATTCAGGTTTACAAAAATTTTAAATAATACATTTCCTTGGCTCTACACTCACTAAAAATAATCAGACTCTCTCATTAGTTTTGTCCCTGGTTACTTAACAATATCTTCCAAAGCTACTGAAAGGAGAGAAACGCTTCTGCTGCTGGTAGAATGTGAGTGGTCAGTTCTATTGTTCTTTAGGCCCATGAATGTCATATGTGTAAATAAAACACAATTGGCTGAACCTTCACATTCCATCAGTTACACCTCACCCATGAAATGATTCAGATTGTGTTTATTCAACTGCAACTATTTTCCGCACTCAGTGTAGAAAATCAGTCTGGCCAGTTGTTGGGCTGCAATTAGATAGAAAGGTCATGGAAGTCTACAGAAAGCAGCTAGGAAGAAGCAAGTTCTTCCTGGAATCCTGAAGACTTGTGTCTTTAGCTAGTTCCGCAGAATAAAGCAAGGAATTTAGCAAATTAATGGTTTCAGCATTACCAATATAAAAGTCTTAAAATGGTAAGCAAAGATGCCAGGTAATTGTTGAAGGTGATTATAGGCCTGATCCAGAAAAAACTATTTTTCCTCCTTTAACAAAATTTTTTTTACTCCTGTTTTCCCCCTAATAATAAAAACAAAGGGGTCCAAAACATGCCAAAGAGTGATGAATGCAAGCAGATGATGCCATTTATAGATCATTTAATGTTTGTGTGGTCGTTCTGCCTTAATAATATTCAGATGCTCAACCACTTTCGTTTTTTCTCCAGATTTTAAAAATACAGGAGAGATGTGAGAAGCCATTAGGAAATATATCTAATGTCAGAATTTAAGACAGCTACATTTGCTTTGTTCTCTCTCCCTCTTTTATTTGGTCTTAGGACTTTTTTGAAATTTGCATAAAACAAATATTTTACAGTTGGGAAAAAATTTTACTAGTTTTTCTGTGCAAATTGCCAGAAACCCTTGGCTAGGCAAATTGCTCAACCAAATGCAGCAGTATAGAGTGGTGCAGAATGTGACTTACCATGAGAAAAGGTCATCTACATTGTCTATGGTTTTGAATACTGCCTGAAATGGAGATTCGGTTTGTTTGTTTTTGCAATTCTGGATTCATATTTTATTTTTAGTCTTGGAAAGCATTCAGGGTGGGGAATTTTCTTACTTTCACTCGATAACACTCATGGCCATTTTACTAAAAAACATTCCTACTGGACCATCTGAAGCAAATCCATCAATCAGTTCAGTTCAGCTCAGTCACTCAGTCTGACTCTTTGCAGTCCCGTGGACTGCAGCACGCCAGGCCTCCCTGTCCATCACCAACTCCCAGAATTTACCCAAACTCATGTACATTGAGTCGGTGATGCCATCCAACAATCTCATCCTGTTGTCCCCTTCTCCTCCTGCCTCCAATCTTGCCCAGCATCAGGGTCTTTTCAATGAGTCAGCTCTTCGCATCAGGTGGCCAAAGTATTGGAGTTTCAGCTTCAACATCACTCCTTCCAATGAACACCCAGGACTCATCTCCTTTAGGGTGGACTAGTTGGATCTCCTTGCAGTCCAAGGGACTCTCAGGAGTCTTCTCCAACACCACAGTTCAAAAGCATCCATTCTTCGCCACTCAGCTTTCTTTATAGTCCAACTCTCACATCCATACATGACTACTGGAAAAACCATAGCCTTGACTAGATGGACCTTTGTTGGCAAAGTAATGTCTCTGCTTTTGAATATGCTGTCTAGGTTGGTCATAACTTTCCTTCCAAGGAGTAAGCGTCTTTTAATTTCATGGCTGCAATCAACATCTACAGTGATTTTGGAGCCCCCCAAAATAAAATCAGCCACTGTTTCCAATGTGTCCCCATCTATTTGCCATGAAGTGATGGGATCGGATGCCATGATCTTAGTTTTTTTAATGTTGAGATTTAAGCCAACTTTTTCACTCTCCTCTTCATGTTTATCAAGAGGCCCTTTAGTTCTTCTTTACTTTCTGTCATAAGGGTGGTGTCATCTGCATATCTGAGGTTATTGATATTTCTCCTGGCAATCTTGATTACAGCTTGTGTTTAATCCAACCCAGCGTTTCTCATGAATGTACTCTGCATATAAGTTAAATAAGCAAGGTGACAGTATACAGCTTTGAAGTACTCCTTTTCCTATTTAGAACCAGTGTGTTGTTACATGTCTAGTTCTAACTGTTGCTTCCTGACCTGCATACAGATTTCTCAAGAGGCAGGTCAGGTGGTCTGGTATTCCCATCTCTTTCAAAATTTTCCACAGTTTATTGTGATCCACACAGTCAAGGCTTTCACATAGTCAATAAAGCAGAAGTAGATGTTTTTCTGGAACTCTCTTGCTTTCTCAATGATCCAGCAGATGTTGGCAATTTGATCTCTGGTTCTTCTGCCTTTTCTAAATCCAGCTTGAACATCTGGAAGTTCACGGTTCACATATTGCTGAAGCCTGGCTTGGAGAATTTTGAGCATTACTTTACTAGCGTGTGAGATGAGTGCAATTCTGCGGTAGTTTGAGCATTCTTTGGCATTGCCTTTCTTTGGGATTGGAATGAAAACTTTTCCAGTCCTGCGGCTACTGCTGAGTTTTCCAAATTTGCTGGCATATTGAGTGCAGCACTTTTACAGTGTGATCTTTTAGGATTTGAAATAGCTCAACTGGAATTCCATCACCTCCACTAGCTTTGTTCATAGTGATGCTTTCTAAGGCCCACTTGACTTCACATTCCACAATGTATGGCTAGAGGTGAGTGATCACACCATCATGATTATCTTGGTCGTGAAGATCTTTTTTGTATAGTTCTGTGTATTCTTGCCACCTCTTCTTAATATCTTCTGCTTCTGTTAGGTCCATACCATTTCTGTCCTTTATTGAGCCCGTCTTTGCATGAAGTGTTCCCTTGGTATCTCTAATTTTCTTGAAGAGATCTCTAGTCTTTCCCATTCTATTGTTTTCTTCTATTTCTTTAGGTAGGTCCGTTTGTATCGTATTTTAGATTCCACATATAAGTGATATCATGTGGTATTTGTCTTTCTGTTTCTGACTTCATTTAGTATGATAATCTCTATGTACATCCATGTTGCTGCAAATGGCATTATTTCATTCTCTTTTACAGCAGAGTAGTATTCCATTATATATATGTACCACATCTTTACCATTCATCTTTCAATAGACATTTAAGTTTTTTCCATGTCTTGGCAGTTATAAATTGTGCAGCTACAAAACATAGGGTTGCATGTATCTTTTTGAACTGTAGTTTTGTCTTGATATATAAACAGGAGTGGGATTGCTGGATTGCATGGTAACTCTATTTTTAGTTTTTTGAGGAACCTCCATACTGGTGTGCATAGAGGCTGTTCCAACTTACATTCATACCAACAGTGTAAGAGAGTTCCCTTTTGTCTCCACACCCTCTCCAGCATTTGTTATTTGTAGACCTTTCAATAATGGCCATTCTGACCAGTGCGAGGTACCTCATTGTAGCTTTTGTTTTCATTTCTCTTATAATTAGTGATGTTGAGCATCTTTTCATGTCCCTGTTGGCCATCTGTATGTCTTCTTTGGAGAAATGTCTATTTAGTTCTTCTCCCCATTTTTTGATAGAATTGTTTTTCTGTTGTTGAGTTGTATGAGCTGTTTGTATATTTTGGAAATTATGCCCTACTTTGTTGCATCATTTTCAAATTATTTTCTCCCAGTCAGGGTTGTCTTTTTGCATTTTTATTGTTTCCCTTGCTGTACAGAAGCTTGTAAGTTTGATTGGGTCCCATTTTTTATTTTTGTTTGTATTTCTATTGCCTTGAGAGATTGGCCTAAGAAAATATTGATATAATTTATGCCAGAGAATGTTTTGCCTATGCTTTCTGTTAGGAGCTTTATGATGTCACTTTTTTTTATTAATATTTAAGTCTTTAAGCCATTTTGAGTTTATTTTTGTGTATGGTGTTGGAGGTGTGTTCTATCTTCATTGATTAGCACACAGCTGTCCAACTTTCCTAACACCAATTGTGGAAGAGACTGTCTTTTTTCCTTTGTGTCTTCTTGCCTCCTTTATTGACAATTAATTGACTGTAAGTGTGTGAGTTTATGTCTGGGGTCTCTATTCTGTTCCGTTGATCATCTGTCTGTTTTTTGTGCCAGTATCACACTGCTTTGATTACTGTGGCCTTGTAGTATTGTCTGAGGTCTGGGTTGGTTATGCTTCCTTCTTTTGTTCTTTTTCCTATGGATAGCTTTGGCAATTATGGATCTTTTATGGTTCCATATAAATTTTAGGATTATTTGTTCTAGTTCTGTGAAAAGTGTCATGGGTAATTTGACACTATTAGTCTCTCAGTTGTGTCTGACTCTTTGCGAACCCATGGACTGTAGCCTGTTAGGCTCCTCTCTATTCATGAGATTCTCTAAGCAAGAATACTGGAGTGGGTTACCATTCCCTTCTCCAGGAGATCTTCCTGGCCCAGGGATTGAGCCTAGGTCTCCTACATTGCAGGCAGATTCTTTACCATCTGAGCCACCAGGGAAGCTGGATTGAATTAAATCTGCAGGGCCATAAGTTTTTAAAGTTTATTATAGATAATAGGAACTTAAAATGACAGAAGTGTTACATCTAATCCACAAAACAATCATGGCATGAATATGTCCCAGGCCTTTATATGGCTTTCTATTCCTGGTTAGAAGCATCCTTGGTAAACACTTATTGAGTATCTACTATGTGATGGCAACCCTGAGAATTAATTTATCCCACTTTTAAAATTAAGCCACAAAACAGCCTAAAAGATATTGCCCAAGATCACCTGATAGAGAGTGATGAATGAAAAAGAAACTTGTATAAGGTATAGAGCTGAATGTAGGAATGTACAACTATCTTAAGTAATAGAACAGGGAAGACCTCTTAAGGTTGGGGACATTTGATCTAGGTTTTGAGGGACAATGAAAGGCATTTATAGTCAGTAGAAGAGGGAGAAGGCATTGTTGTACAAAGGCATAGACTTATCCTACCCTCTAGATGGACCCTTGGCATTTAGTTTGAAGGACTTAGGGTAGCATATAGGGAAGGGGTGTCACTTGTCTGAGGGCTTTCCTGTTTGGAACCAGGTGGAAGAAAACCAGACCAGAAAATATTAAGGAGAGTCTGAGTAAAAGTAAATCATAATGGGAAAATATGGGTAAAACATGATGACAATCAAGGAGTCTGGATAAGAGGCAAACTTGGACAGTTCCCTGAGCTAAAGAAATAGATGTCAGGGGTCCTTATAGAGGTTTTGGATGCTACCTAAATAGTAGCTCTTGAGGGAACTGACCCATTTTGGACAGGGATCAGGGTATGAATAACCTAGCAACCTTACTGAACTGCAGACATTGTTACTGGAGAATAAAAAAAAAAAAATAAGAACATGGTTTGATGGACTCAAGCCATGAAGGACTTCAGGTGCTATACCAAAGAGCTTGGGCTTTCTTATGTAAGAATTTAGGAGCCAGTGAAGCAGGGGTGGGAGAGAGAGTTAAGAAGGGGGATGATAAGATTGCGATTTAGAAATTTCACTTCAGTGGCTATACAGAGGGAGACTAGAAACTGGAAATAGTTGAGACTAGTTTGGAGGCAGTTAGAATTGTCCAGAGGAGAGATGTTGTTAGCCTAAAATAAGGCAGTAGTTGTGGCAATGGTGATGGAAAAGAGAGAATGCTCTTGAGAGATATTTGGAAGATCATAATCAAAGTGAGGATAGGTACAAAGTGTAAGAGACTCTTGATAGGTATGAAGAGCCAGGGAAAATGAAAAACTGAAAAGTCCTATTGGATTTCTGGTTTGGGTAGTGATGATGCCACTAACTGAAGTAGAAACTCTAATAAGAAGCACACGTCTTGCAGAGAAAACGCTGGGCATCTATGACATCCTGGTGATTCTGGTTTGTGTGCAGTTTGATATATCTGTAATGAGTCCTGAGGAAAAGATGAAATTGAATTTATAGACTATTTTTCCAATTTTACAGAATTTATTCTAGTCACTTTTATATATAGGATCTTTTAGATCTTTTAGATATAGATATATCTATATCTAAAAGATCTAAAAGATCCTATATTTATATATGTATAGAATCTAAAAGAAAAATTTACTTCACTCTTTCCAAGGATAATAATATAGTATTTTAATACTAACCTATGTGTTGGTATTGGAAGGACTATTTTGAGTAGCTTGGCATACCTGTCATTCTGTTATGGGTACAGCCTGTACTTGGAGAGAGATACCCCTAATATAATTTACATACTTAGCCAAAAACTTAGGAGTGTTTGTCTGCAGTGGTTTTCTGACTTCCTGAGTTGTGAACTTCTGGGAGAAATTACGGGAGAACTCACTGCGCTCCAGGACAATGGGCAGACTATTGAACGAGCCCTTACATCATGAAAATTTAATTAGAGAAAACTGTATGCACCTTGAAGAGCTAGGAGTCACAGAATGAATTCAGACACACTCCCAGAGGACTCAGCACATGAAAGAACATTTACTCACATATAAAACAACTTGTCTTTCCCTGTCCCATCTTCTAGTTGCATGACAGGATAATATGTCAAGACTCACCTATTTGTTGAAAAATGTTTTATTTCCCTCCTCTCCTGAGGCAAGAATATTAAGGAATGGAATTCAACAACTGCCAAACATTTGAAATTTGCTTCAAAAATTTGTTTTATCTTGTACCCATTTTTAAACCTTGGCAAGTGGGAAAAAATAAAAGTAACAATAAGCAACAGACAAAAACCCTGGCACAATAGTGTATCATAGACCTGACTTGCTTCTTTTAAATATTTCAGGATTATTTCAACTGACAGCAATGGAAGTTGAGTCTGAAAGTTTGGGCATAATTTTGGCTGAGGTTAGTTCTCTTAGGCAGATATTATTTTCATTGCCTTTTCTTAAGTGAATTAAAGTAAAATCTTTTAGATGTTTATTTATTTGAAATTTTTGTCACAGTGATCCTAACTTGGTGACCTTTGGGTTGTAACTGTTGCTCAAAATGTGCCCAATAAAATCCAAAATGTCTTTACCTTTGCAATGGGATTTGAGGGGAGGAAAAAAAGAACTACATATGCCTGAACTTCCATGAAAAAATATGTATAAATATACAGCTCTCAGTTGTTTACCCCATGTTAGGGGTCTGATTTAGGGGCAGCAGGAGTACGGTACCCATGTCCCACCAGTTTCCTTGGTATGCCACTGTTTTCAGCCTCCACAGAAACCATCAAGTCCCCAAGAAGCTTTCAGACCGCCGTTGACATAGACACTTATCCCAGTTACTAGGGCTCTAGAAATGATTGGCTTCAGTCAACAGTTATTCATTGTGACTTAGGCCTGAACAAAGTATTGAGCAGAAGGATCTCAGACTCAACATATCAAAAGCTGAACATATAGCTCTATACTTGTCCAGAAGAAATCTGTTCCTCCTTGTGTTTTTCCAGTCTCTGTAAATGGTGTCACCGCCTACCTAGTTATCCAAGCCATGGAATGAACTCCTACTCTGAGTTATAAAAAGTAACATGGTATATCGGTTAAGGGGAAAGATGCTGGAACCAAACTGCCTGAATTTAAATCCTGGATTTATCATTTATTAGCTGTGTGACTTTGAACAAAATTCTTAGCCTTTCAGTGCCTTGGTCTCCTCAGTCAAAAAAAGGGGGATGGTAATAACAGTACTTACTTCATAGGGATGCTATATGAGTTATAAATATTAAGAGGGTGAGTTAATAGTTATAACATACTTGGACCAGGGCTTAATAAACAAATACTATGCAAATATTTGTTACATAAATTTAAATACATGTTATCCTCACTACCTTACCAATCACCTGGACTTTTTTAAAATTTATTTTTAATTGGGGGAAAATTCTTGCCGTGAGAATCCCAGGGATGGGGGAGCCTGGTGGGCTGCCGTCTATGGGGTTGCACAGAGTCGGACACGACTGAAGTGACTTAGCAGCAGCCGGGGGAAAATTGCTTTACAATGTTATGTTGGTTTCTGCCATACAACGACACAAATTAGCCATAATTATACATATATCACCTCCCTCTTGACTCTTTATATACAGGCTTATAACTGGTTCTTCTGTCTTCATTCTTGTTCCTCACAATTTGTCCTTCATACTGTGACATGAAACCTTTCAGAGTCTCCTTCAGTGAGCTACATATAGGATAAAGTTCAATTCAGCCTCATCTCCTCCTACTTTTCTTCGTGGTACCTCATGACCTGACATAATTTCATGTAAAGTTTTTTCCTTTTTCCTGGATGGTGCTTCAGCTGTTTTCTACCTACTCAAGTTCTGTCATTTTCAATGAACAAGGTTCAAACAGTCCTCGACATAATAGACCAATTCCCCTCATCTAATCCAACAGTCCAGTTCAGTTCAGTCACTCAGTCCTGTCCAACTCTGCGACCCCATGGACTGCAGCACACCAGCCTTCCCTATCCTTCACCATCTCCCAGAGTTTGCTCAAACTCATGTCCATTAAGTCGGTGATGCCGTCCAACTACCTCATCCTTTGTCATCCTCTTCTCTTCCTGCCTTCAATCTTTCCCAGAATCAGGGTCTTTTCCAATGAGTCAGCTCTTCACATCAGATGGCCAAAATATCAGAGTTTCAGCTTCAACATCAGTTCTTCCAATGAATACTCAGGACTGATTTCCTTTAGGATTGACTGGTTTGATCCCCTTCCAGTCAAAGAGACTCTCAAGAGTCTTCTCCAACACCACAGTTCAAAAGCATCCATTCTTTGCCACTCAGCTTTCTTTATAGTCCAACTCTCACATCCATACATGACTACTGGAAAAACCATAGGTTTGGCTAGATGGGCCTTTGTTGGCAAAGTAATGTCTAAATATGCTGTCTAGGTTGGTCATAGCTTTTCTTCCAAGGAACAAAGAGTCTTTTAATTTCATGGCTGCAGTCACCATCTTCAGTGATTTTGGAGCCCAAGAAAATTAAATCTGTCACTGTTTCCTTTGTTTCCCCATCTATTTGCTATGAAGTGATGGGACTGGTGATCCCATTCTGTGCCATAATCTTAGTTTTTTATGATGCTGAGTTTTAAGCCAGCGTTTTCACTCTCCTGTTTCACTTTCATCAAGAGGCTCTTTAGTTCTTCTTCACTTTCTACCGTAAGGGTGGTGTCATCTGCCTATCTGAGGTTATTGATATTTCTCCCAGCAGTCTTGATTCTAGCTTGTGCTTCATCCAGTCCAGCATTTTGCATGATGTACTCTGCATGTAAGTTAAATAAACAGGGTGACAATATACAGCTAGATATTCCCTTCTCTGTGCTCTCATGGCACTTGGTACACTGTGTGTCAAATATCCAACTGTGCTGCAAATATCCAACTGTATTTCTCTTTTCTGCCAGGTTAGAGCTTCTCTAGTAACAAGTTCAGAGTTTGTCTCACATTTGGGGCCAAGACATGGTAGATAAAGCACTCAGAATTACCTCCGTCTCTCCAAGGAGTCTAATGTTGTACATTTTTGAGACAGAATGACAGAGAAGTATGTATAATACATGATGAAACCATGCAGGAATTTTTTCATACTTAAGGTTAAAGTCTAAACTATGAATTTAGGTGAGCTGTTTAAGTACAGATTTGACTAATGATCAACTAAAAACAAAATGAAACTGGCAATATTATTTTATTACAAAATTGAC
This sequence comes from Bubalus bubalis, assembly GCF_019923935.1. NCBI lineage: Eukaryota > Metazoa > Chordata > Mammalia > Artiodactyla > Bovidae > Bubalus > Bubalus bubalis. The sequence goes on from NC_059167.1 coordinate 42,708,722, forward strand.
AAATATATTCTTTTTCAGTGATTAATATTGTCACTTTCTGACTAGCAAGTAATGACCTTAATAGCTATTTTTATGAAATATGTTAACTGTTACTTGCTAAAGATTATTCAGCTCTTAAACTGTACCTGGAATGTACTAAGTATGTAACATGAATCTACATGTAGAATCATGTAGATATTTCTATAAAATATAATAATTTGAACAGTATTAGTTATAAAGAGTGAATCTAAGGCTAAAGCTATGTGATGAAATGCTCACATATATTATGAGGGAGCAGTGAAAATATTCATAGAAATAATTTATATTTCTATTAATTAGAAAAAAAGGATGCCCCATATTTTAAAGACTGCCTCTGTTCTTCCTTGACTGAAGCCAGTCATCAGGGAGTCAGAATGGCCTGTCTCTCTTCCACAAAGGAAAGGTTTAGAGTAGATAATACATAAATAACTTACCAAACCTTCCCTCTGGCCACATAACATCAGTAAGAGAAAAACTACACCTGTAACACTAGGGTATATGTATTATATGATGATGTATATTTAGAAATATGAGATTCATTAAGTATGTATAAGCTAAAATGTTAATGTTTTTCTAAACAACTCCTCTTCCCCTGTTGCAATGCTAGCCTATTGTTATTTAATAATCAATTGCAACTTCATAGTTTTTCTAAATTACTTGTTCTTTGGACAAAATCTCCCTGCCTTCCTTGCAAAGGCCCTTAGATTAAACTAGTGAAAAGTGAAAAGGTTAGTCACTTAGTAGTGTCCAATTCCTTGTGATCCCATAGACTGTAGCCTGCCAGGCTCCTCTGTCCATGGAATTCTCCAAGCAAGAATACTGGAGTGGTTAATCATTTCCTTCTCCAGGGGATCTTTGTGACCCAGGGATTAAATCCCAGTCTCCTGCATTGCAGGCAGATTCTTTACCATCTGAGCCACCAGGGAAGCCTAGATTAAACTAGACTTTTCAGGAAAAAACGATTTTCTTTGGAATGTGCTCATTTTGGGCTTCCCAGGGGGCACCCGTGGTTGAGAACCCTCCTGCCAATACAGGAGATGTAAGATATGTGGGTTCGATCTCCAGTATCCATTCGAATACTGGAATGGCAACCCACTCCAGTATTCTTCCCTGAAAAATTCCATGAGCAGAAGAGCCTGGCAGGCTTCAGTCTTTTGGAGTCTATGGGTCTGCAAAGAGTTGGACACACTGAGTGTGCACACACATGCACACACATACAGACAAGGACTAGAAAATTTCTGTGTTGTTTTGCAGCTGAAAACATATGATTTCCAATATAGCTACTTTGATTTTTTTTCTCAGTGTTCTGCTACTTAATCTATGCACTGGCATCTAAATTCATATACTTTCCAGTCATTCTGAGCAGTTAAGGAAATTGTTATCCAAAACTTCTCTTTTCTTGCATGTAAATATTATTGAAGCATATCTATTTGTCTCCCAGTCCAGCTGGAATGTTTTTATTTCTTTGGAACTTACTTCAGCTCCAACACTTGCCCATTTCTCTGGAATGAATGAACTATTGCAGAGATGCCAACTTACCCTTTCTTTTACCACACTTCCTCAGAATTAGTATTTCCTTTTGTATGTCTTGACTATTTTCCTAGATTATCTGAGTGTTACCAGTTGTACCCAAGTAGAATATTTCTTACCTGTGTACCAATTACAAAGTGAAAATAAAGCGTTGACTGCCCAGTCTCTACCAGATGAATTTCCTAATTTTTATCAATTTATTTATTCACACTTTTTCTTGAATATCAAAACCCAATGAATGAAAAAGTAATATCTGTATATTTGTTAAAAATTGGATATTTGATTCAGTCAAACCTAAGTAGTTATGCATTCACATGGCATCTGAAAAGACGAGCACAACCATCATCTCACTCTCAGTTTCCGTGTTATTGTTTCTCTAATGATCCAATCAAATCCCTTAATCACACTCATCCTTTGGCTTAAGGTGAAGCTACTCTTTGCCTGGAGAAATAGTTTTTAATCAATTCAAGATGCAGCTGGAATAAATGCTACTGGCTTGAGTAGCCATTGTTCTTGGCAAATCTCTCCAAGCAATAAACAATGAACACCACACCCTCATGAGAAAGGGAGTGACGGATGAGGATAGTCATTGTCCTCATTTTATATTGCTAAATATTATTATGGTCTATTTATATCCTGTGGGGACTGACATGTAGGATACTTGATACAAAGCAATGCAGAACAATAAGTGATTGTGAGTCACTAAAGACAAGTATTCTAAGTTTAACAAGCTCTGAATTCAGTCATGAAACTAATGCTCATTGCAGAATCCATTAAAAAAAATAGAAAACTTTATCAATAAGCCAATAGGAGGAAAAATTTAGTCAAGGATTGAGCATATAGATCCATATAGTGTTTATTTGGAAAAAGAACAAAGTGTGTGCAAGCTTCGAAACATTCATCGCTTATACAAAACCACTTACACATAGCAATGAGTGCCTCAATTGTGTTTTCATTTGAACATTAAATAGGATTTCAATAAATTATGCCTTTTATAGTTACTCATTTTTAAAATATTTTTAAAACAGAATTTCATGTTTCTTATATTAAAATTGATATTTGTGCTTTAGTGATGTGGAAAATCTAATTCCAAAACCTCAAACACTACAGGGATTTGAACTTTGGATCTTATGCCTTAAATTCAGAGAATTTTCTTGTAGCATTGAGTATCCTCCTTATTAATCAATTCAGACTTAAGTATATGAGTTGAACATCTTTCAAGCTCTTCCTGTGGATAGTCAATGTTTTACTGTTTAAGGCATAGAGACTGAGAAGATAGTGAGCTATGATTTTCAGGATTAGTCAGGTCTAGATTACACTCATCCTCTGAAGAAGTGACCATTGTATACATAGAATATGGCCTTCATCCACTGGCCTCTACCAATGCAAGAAAATCTTATGAGAGGTATCATATTCATGGAGGCAATTCAGCATAATGGTTAAAAACACAGGCTCTCGATTCAGAGACCCCAGGGTAGGAGTCTTAGCTCCACTGCTTACAAACTGTGTGACTTCTGAAAATTTACTTAATCTCAGTTTGCACACAGTTATAGAAGTGGTACCTATCTGACAGAGTTACCAGGAGGATTAAGTAGGGTGATGCACATAAAGTGCTTGACACAGGGCCTGAAACTTACTCAATATATTATATATAGTCAACCCTCACTATTTGTGGAGTTAGTCTTGTGAACTTACCTACTTGCAGACATTATTTTTAACCACAAAATCAATACCCAGGGCACTTGCACAGTCATTCACAGACATGTTCATGGCAGAGAAAAATTTGTCACCCAATGGGTATGTTCCCTGATGAGGTAGAGTAAAGCAACACTCTGCCTTCTTACTTCACCTCTCATACCATGAACAAGTCTATTTAAGATGATTTTTTTCCCACACTGTTGTGCTTTTTCTTGGCAATTTCTCTATTAAAATGGCTTGTCTAAGGGATCAAAGAGAGGGTGGGGAATTTTAATTAGTGCCCTTCCTTCTAGATCTCAAACTCAAACTGCTACTTATTGATGGAATATTCCCTTTTATTTTCAGGGCCCTTATCCAGGGTGTTTTTTGTTTTATTCTGTGTATTCTCAGTTACAACCTTTGGGCACTCTATGGGAAGCCTCTGGGAACCACATGTAAGCCAGAGTTATGAATGGGCTCAGTTTCTTGTGTCCATACATGCTTTTGAGTCTACACTTCTTTACTTGATGATAAGACAAATCTGAATTAAGACTGATTTTATTTTACTACATGACAGAATTGCTTACATTCCAAATGCTCCTGGTTTATCACATACAGTTAAAAGCCTGGAACTTATCACGTTAGCACTGTTATACATTTTCCCTCTGTCTAGAATGCTTTCCTCTCTTTTTGGGAAATTGCACAGCCTTCCAGTTTTAAACTCAACTTAAGTGTCATCATTTTAGAGAGACCTTCCCTAACCACCTTATCCAAAGTAAATGCCCCAATATTGTCTATCATGGCAACCTGCAATTTTCTTCATGTTTATCACTGTAATTGTTTTTTATCTGACACGTGCTTATTATGTGGCTTCTATCCCAGCATCTAAGTTTCATACAGGAAAAAACTTGATCTCTTTTGCTTATTGTTTTCTCCTTATTGTCTAGGCCTTTGATTAGTGCAATAACCAGTGAATGAATGGATCTTATTGCATTTTGTCAGTTTGAATCTTTATATATTTATTTTCTACAAAATAGTTCATTATTTGAGATGAATTGCATTCCATTTTTAAGCTATCATTCTCAGCATCATCCAGCAAAAGATAGGAGAGAGAAAATTATGCACTTTTAAAACCTGGTGCACTATGCTCATGTCCATGATATTTAATGCAGCATCTCAGATCCTAACCCAATGTCCCAAATTCATACCACACATAAAACTTCAACTAAGCTGTCATTTGTTAGCAGGCCAAGTAGTACTTGAGTTTTTGCATTGGGAAATCTAAATGCTAGACAAGTATAACTTTGAGATTTTTATCTAGGATCTAAGGTAATAATCTGTGACACAGCATTAAAAAAAACACTGCTCCAAGAAGCAGAAAACAGGTCATAATCTCTGTTCTGCTACAAAACTTGCTGCATAACTTTGGGCAATGTTTTAAATCCCCATTGGCTTCCCATGTGTAAAAAATATGGATTTGGACCAGTAGACACTCCAGTTCCTTCTAACTCTCTATGGCTATAAAAGCTGAATAGAATCCATCTCCTCTTTCTTCACAGAGCCAAGACCTGCCAGGTGAGGTCTCTGACTGGAAGCACTACAAGAGACTCCTGCCAGGGTCTGCCATGTTCATGGAGCAGGACACCATTTGGAGAAGACACCTTGAAGTAAGTATCCAGTGAGGAAACAGAGAGAAAGACCAAGTTTTTGAATCTGCATAGCTTGTGCTTTCTATTTGATAGGTAGAATGCATGGGAAGCCAAATGGTCATGAGGACTGCTTAGTGTGCATGGAATTACCCCTATGGAGAAGGGGAAGAAAAGGAGTTTCTTGATAAATTGAAGGATAGTTGAATGAGAAAGTATGCTTGCTGAAAGAATTTGAGACACCCTTCCCAGCATTACCAGAATGTTGTTAACCATAATTTTAAGACTGTGATTGGCAAAAATTGCTCTCTGTGGTGATCACTGTTGAAGTTTTCTTCTGTAACTCTCTCTTCCCCTCACCCTAAGCTTACTTGAAGTATGATTGACAGATAAACATTGTATGTGCTTAGGTAGTTCAATATGATGTTTTGATATATGTATACATTGTGACATGATTACCACAATCAAGCAAATTAACATATCTATCATCTCACATAGTTACCCCTCTTTATTTTTGTGGTGAGAATACTACTGTCTTAGCAAAGTTCAAGTGTACAATATGATACATTACATTAGTATTATTTATAGTCACCATGCTGTACATTAGGTCACTAGAACTTATTCATCTTATAACTGAAAGTGCTTACCCTTTGACCAGCATCTCCTTGTTTCCTCTACCCTCCAAGCTCCTAGTGACTAGCATACTACTTTCTGTTACTATGAGTTGACTTCTTTTTTCAGAGTTCACATTTAAGTGAAATCATGCAGTATTTGTCTTTATTTGTCTTACTTATATATCACTGGGCATAATGGCCTCTGTCTTCATCCGTGTTGTGGCAAATAGCAGGATTTCCTTTCCCCATTGAATCTTCTTGGTTCCCTTGTCAAATATTAGTTGACCATTTACATGGTCCCACTGGCTATCTATTTTACATATGGCAATGCATATATTTCCATGCTACTCTCTCAATTCGTCCCACCCTCTCCTTCCACAACTGCGTCCACAGTTGAGAACTGTGTTCTGAATATTTGTGTCTCCTACAATGGAGGGATTTTAGTTCAGGAAGTTAGTTACTCAAGTGATGTCATAGCTTAAAAGCAAAACAAGGAGTAATGGTGAAGCGTGGGTACTAAGTTGTGCTAAGTCACTTCAGTCGTGTCTGACTCATTGCAACCTCATGGACTGTAGCCCGCTGCACTTCTCTGTCCATGGGATTCTCCAGGCAAGAATACTGGAATGGGTTGCCATGCCCTCCTCCAGGGGACCTTCCCAAACCAGAGATCAAACCCAAGTCTCTTATGTCTACTGCATTGACAGGAGGGTTCTTTACCACTAGCATCACCTGGGAAGCCCAATGGTGAGGCATCCCCCTCAAATTAGCAGTAGCAGGAGACTACTCTCACCAGTAGGCTAGAACTGTGCTGTCCAGCTTGGTATCCAACCACACTTTGTTTTTGAGCACTTGAAATGTGGCTGATCTGAACTATGGTATGTTCTTAATGTAAAATACATACGAGATTGTGAAGAATGAATCTGAGAAAAAGAATAAAAAATATCTCATAAATAGATTTTTTTATTGACTATACAGAGAAGTGATATGTTGAATATATTGAGTTATATATTGTATCTAAATTAATCTTACTCTTTAATTTTGACTTTTAAAATGTGGCTATTAAAAAATAAAAACTTACATATAATATTCTTACATTATATATCTGTTTGATCCTGCTGGGCTAGAGAGACAAATGTACAGGGTGGTTTTACCAAAGCTCAGAGTTCAGAACCTCAATGGGCTAACCCATTGAGAACTAGAGGCAGGAAGGAAACAGCTGTTGCTTGAAATGCCAACTGGAGCCATATAGAAGGGGAAGAGAACCATGGCTTTACCCTGTCACTCCAATCTCCTATCAGTGCTGCTGAACCCACAAGGAAGTCACCTGGGAAGCGCCATCTCCCAGGGGACCATCTTCTTGTATTAGCGTTGAGAGGAGCAAGGGCAAGGAATGCATCTGAGGGCAGATTTATTTAGATTTCAGCCTAGTTCCAATGTGTCCTTTTTGTTCATTCATTTATTCAACAAATACTGAGTACTACTTACTACAGAGACCATTTAGAACTGTTGTCCTGAGTTCCTGATCCTTGCTGTTCAGATTGTTTGCTTGATTTGGTTCCCATTCTCTCACTGCCTAGATTGTAGTCTGGATACTTAAAGCTTCCCTGGCCTTTGATCAGATGAGTTTTCCTCTGTTACCTTCTTGGTGTTTCTTTGACAATAAGTATCTGAACTTATCTTTTTATGTTCTCTTAATTCTTGGTGCCTTGTCTTGGATTGTCATTCTATTCTTTATTCATGCAGTTCTTTATTCTTTCTTGTTTATACTGCTTATACAATCCCTGGTACCAAACAATCAGCTACTTCCCACAGGGTATGAGGACTGTAGCCAGTCTCAAACCATAAACCTGTTTCTCCTTTCTTATTTTGTGCTTCCTGCTTCCTCTCTGTAATACACCACCCCAAATGAAGCCAGTGCTGAAAAATCTAATCTCAGCACCCATGGCATGAAAAGATACCTTAAAGGAAATATGAAGATTCAGAGATGGCATGAAAAGATACCTTAAAAAAATATGAAGGTCCAGAGTCTAAGGGTGAATCTTTCTGGCCCAAAATGAATTGTCACAAAGTGTTTACCTTGGAAAGGCTTACAGTTTAGGTCTGGTAATCATCAGTTTCAGAGAAAAATACCTATTTTTATCATCAATGACCATTTATCTGGGTAAAATGGTTATTGAATGTTAGGTACTTTACTAAACAACAGAATATTAGATAAAAAGGTAAGGTACTCCTGCTACTGCTGCTTCTGCTAAGTCACTTCAGTCGTGTCCGACTCTGTGCGACCCCATAGATGGCAGCCCACCAGGCTACCCCATCCCTGGGATTCTCCAGGCAAGAACACTGGAGTGGGTTGCCATTTCCTTCTCCAATAAAATACTCCTAGAGGGTAGATATAAGAAAAGATAAGTAATCCAAGAAAACATGATAAGAAGTGGCACAAATAATGAATGTCCTGGGAGTTTAGGTGACACTTTATGTCACAGAGTGTTTCAGAAAAGAAAGGAACCTGAACTGGGCTTTGTACAAGGCAAGAATTTGATAAACAAATGGAAGGGAAAAGTTTTCCACAAAGAGAAAATTGTATACATAGTAAGAATATACAGAAGCAGGAATAAATCCACTCTCTATTAAAGTGTAGATTATTATAGGCAGGAGTCTTTCAAGTCTTTCAAGAACAGTCTTTATCTCAGTGAGACCCTGGAGCAGTATCAACTTGAGTGTAGGAGCTTATAGTGTTTATTAAGATTACAGTATGGCTGGAAAGTACAGCTTGTTAGCAGCTGGAATGGGGTTTTTTAATGGTTATTACACTCAACACTACAACATGACTTTGTTGTCGTTCAGTTACTAAATCATGTCCAACTCATTGTGATCCCATGGACTATAGCATGCCAGGCTTCCCGGTCCTTCACTATCTCCTGGAGTTTGCTCAAACTCATGTCAATTGAGTCAATGATGTCATCCAACCATCTCACCTTCTGCTGCCCTCTTCCCCTTTTGCCTTCAATATTTCCCAGCATCAGGGTCTTTTCCAGTAAGTTGGCTCTTCATATCAGGTGACCAAAGTATTGGAGCTTCAGCTTCAGCATCAATCCTTCTAATGAATATTCAGGGTTGATTTCCTTTAGGATTGACTGGTCTGAGTCCCTTGCAGTCCAAGGGACTCTCAAGAGTCTTTTCCAGCACCACTGTTGGAAAGCATCAATTTGGCACTCAGCCACTTTTATGGTCCAACTCTCACATCCATACATGACATGACTACTGGAAGAACCATGGCTTTGACTATACAGACCTTTGTCAACAAAGTGATATCTCTGCTTTTTAATACACTATCTAGATTTGTCATAGCTTTCCTTCCGTGAAGCAAGCATCTTTTAATTTCATAGCTGCAGTCACTGTCCACAGTGATTTTGGTGCCCAAGAAAATTGTCCTTTCTTCCACTTTTCCCCCTTCTATTTGGCATGAAGTGATGGGACCAAATACCATGACCTTAGTTTTTTGATTGTTGAGTTTTAAGCCAGCTTTTTCACTCTCTTCTTTCACCCTCATCAAGAGGCTCTTTAGTTCCTCTTCACCTTCTGCCATTAGAGTGGTATCATCTGCATATCTGAGGTTATTGATATTTCTCTCAGCAATCTTGATTCCAGCTTGTGATTCATCTAGGCTTGCATTTTGCATAATGTACTCTGCATATAAATTAAGTAAGCACAGTGACAATATACAGCCTTGACATACTCCTTTCCCAATTTTGAACCAGTCCATTGTTCCATGTCCAGTTCTAACTGTTGTTTCTTGACCTGCATACAGGCTTCTGAGGAGGCAGGTAAGGTGGTCTGGTACTCCCATGTTTTAAAGAATTTTCCACAATTTGTTGTAATCAACACAGTCAAAGGCTTTAGCATAGTCAATGAAGCAGAAGTAGATGTTTTTCTGGAATTCCCTTGCTTTCTCTATGATCCAGCAAAAGTTGGCAATTTGATCTCTGGTTCCTCTGCCTTTTCTAAACCTAGCTGGTACATCTGGAAGTTCTCATTTCCATATTGTTGAAGCCTAGCTTGAAGGATTTTGAACATACCTTTGCTACCATGTGAAATGAGCACAATTATAGGGTAGTTTGGAGAAGGAAATGGCAACCCACTCCAGTGTTCTTGCCTGGAGAATCCCAGGGACGGGTGAGCCTGGTGGGCTTCTGTCAATGGGGTTGCACAGAGTTGGACACGACTGTAGTGACTTAGCAACAGCAGGACATTCTTTGGCATTGCTCTTCTTTGGGTTGGAATGAAAACAGACCTTTTCCAGTCCTGTGGCCACTGCTGAGTTTTCCAAATTTGCTGACATGTTGAGTGCAGCACTTTAACAACATCATCTTTTAACATTTTAAATAGCTCAGCTGGAATTCCATCACCTCTACTAGCTCTCATTTTATACCATAAGCTTCATAATGCCTGACATATTCACTGCTTAGTCCCAAGGAATGGCCCATTCCAGATATGCTCAGTGATTCCATGTTGCATGAATGAATACCAATAAATGGTGTAATAATGTATGAGTCCCTGAACTGAGGAGACCCACAGCAAATGTTCATTCAGTATTGCTATTCCAGCATAGAGCTTAGGGAATTAAGAATAAAATTATGCACTGTACTCCGATTATTAGCAGAAATCCCTTCAGTGACTTTGGGCAGTTTGTCCTCTGGGTCACAGTTTATAGGATTCAGAAATCCCAGTGGAGAATTTAGTCAACCTGGCATGTTATTAGGAAATGATAACATTTATAATATAATTGTCATCACCCACACCTTTGTAATAGTTTTCTTTATGGTAATACCTATTTAAGGCTGATTCCATTAGGTTCATCTGGATTGAATTAAAAGTTACATTAGATTTCATACCAGAGCTAATATTCCAGAGACCAGATCCTGCAGGCCAAGCCTAGTTCATTAAATTCTGAAATATCAAGGCAGATAAATTATTATCACAGAAACAAGGGAACCATATCACAGAAACCAGGGAACCATAAAGATCATTGAAAGTTTCAGGTGAACAGCATTATCTAAGGAAGGATTTTAAAGAGGTCCTAGTTTATTCACTTAGACCCTGGGGAGTGTTGCTGGGTGTCAAATGTGGGGTGTATGTTAATCCAACACTCTACCATATGGAGGCCAAATGGCTGTTTGGAGTGGGCGTTGTCTCTAGAATCAGCCAGAGTTGGATTCAAAGCCTAAATTCTACACATATTACTCTATAAATTTAAACAAATGATGGGAGTAAAGATAGTGCTTACACCACAGTTGCAAGAATTCAATAAAATACTTCAAGTAAAGCCCTGGTCTATCACAGAGAAAGTGCTCAGTAAATATGAGTTGTCTCTATAAGAACACTAGAAGTGTACCTAGTACACAGTAGTCTTTAGTTTTTCAAGGAGAAACCCACCCCCCCCTGCCCAACATACACACACAAAACAAACACACAAAGCTGGGAGTTCATTCAGACCAATTACATACATGTCCTGTTCCCTACTGTTGTTGTTGTTCGGTCTCTAAGTTGTGTCTAACTCTTTGCAACCCCGAGGACTACAGCACGTCAGGCTTCCTTGTCCTTCACTATCTCCCAGAGTTTGCTCAAACTCATGTCCATTGAGTCAGTGATGCTATCTAACCATCTCATCCTGTCACCCTCTTCTCTTGACCTCAATCTTTCCCAGCATCAGGGTCTTTTCCAATGAGTTGGCTCTTAGCATCAGGTGGCCAAAGGATTGGAGCTTCAGCTTCAACATCAGTTATTCCAATGAATATTCAGGGTTGATTTCCTTTAGGATTGACTAGTGTGATCTCCTTGCAGTCCAAGGGACTCTGAAGAGTCTTCTTCAGCACTGCAGTTTGAAAGCATCAATTCTCTAGGGCCCGGCCTTCTTTATGGTCCAACTCTCACATCCGTACATGACTACTGGAAAAACCATAGCTTTGACTCTGCAGACCTTTGTCAGCAAAGTGATGTCTCTGCTTTTAAATACACTGTCTAGGTTTCTTGTTTCCTATGCCTTACCCCAAAACATAATCCTTTCAACCCATTACTCACTTTGATCTTGAATTTATTTGCCTATGAGTTTTTGTGTGTGTGTATCCCAGATCCCCAGATGAGTGCTTCTTGCTCTGACTCCAGCACAGCCCCGGTACTAGTTTTAGACTTCACTGGCAAGGTTTTGGCTTATGGGTCTTGCTCTCCTTAGCAGCTGACCTAAGTTTGCCTCCAGGTTCTACCTCTATCCTCCTAATGGCTCATGGTGGCTTCATATTACTGCAGAGCTAAAATATATTTTCCAGAGAGGAAACAAAGTAAATAGGCTTAAAGTGGCCTGTTGGTTGAGGATAAGAGAACAGAGTTGGAGAGAGAGTTTCCAGGGTGGAAAGGTACACAGAACATACTTCCCCTACTTTACCATTTTGTCTGGGGATTGTGGCAGTTAAGATTGACCCTGGTGTCACTAAGTAGGGTTGATCAAGGAGCCACTTAATCAGAAAAGCTCTTTACCCTTAAAAATACCCTCCATTTTTCCACTTTGGGAAATGGAAAGAAAAAACTATTCCTGTGATTTCTCAAATCCCTGAAGTTTAGTTTGGGTGCAAATTTTCAAAGTGGTCTCTGCTGGAGTATTGCTTTTATAAGCTGAGAAACAGGCATTTGGCTTTAGGGAAGCCAGGAATTTGGAGGTGATCCATGATGGGCCCAGTGTCAGCTCCCAGACTTGTGATGTCCCATGGCATTTACAACTCACTGCTTTCCATTGAAACCATTGCCGCAGAAGAGGATAAGGAAAGAGTGAGCCCTCCTCATCAGGGAATTGCCCTCAGCCATTGGGATACCTGCTCTATTGTGGGAAACCCTGCAGTTTGAGCACTGGTATAGTTCAATATGGCAAGCACTGGAGGAAAGTGATGCTAATACTGATTGACTATTCCACCTCCAGTATATCATGAAAAAAATACAAGTCTGCAAATTTCTCCACCTTCCCACTAACCCCTTTCAGAGCCATTAAAACCACTTGGGGGCCTTAAGAGCTGGTTGTCTGGCAGCTCTAGGCCCCGTCCACAGAAAGAAAGATCTTTTCCACAAACCAGTCTTCTTCCCCAGTGCTTTTGCCCAGTCCTTCTTATTCCTGCCAGGATCCTGCCTGCTCAGTTATAATATTCCAGGAGATTTTCTCTACCCAGTAACACAGTTCAGGGAGTCCCTTCTAACACAAAATGTAGTATGTCTGATGGTCTTAACATGCCTCAGGCAAAAATTAACCATGATCAGTGAGGTAGAAAATGAAATGTTACTATTTTATATTAGTGTGGTCAGGGAGGATCTCTTTGATAAGGTGAAAATTGAGCAGATAATTGATAAAAATAACCAATGAGATTTGGAAATAGTAGAGAAAGATTATTCTAGGCAGAGGGAACAGCCAGTGCAAAAGCCCTGAGGTGGCAGAGTGCTTGGCATGTGTTCAAGGGAAAGCAAGAAAGTCGGTATAGCTGGTGCACAACAAATGAGAAGACTGATGGAAGAGCTCGTGGGGAGCCAGACCACTTAAGGTCTTAGAGGCCTTACCCTGGAAAAGGCAGGAAACCACGGGAGAGTTTTGGGCAGAAGGACATGATCTGACTTTTTTTTTTTTTAATTGTTGGTAAATGGTTGAGTTTTAAAATGATCACTGCCTGTTGTGTTAAGAATAGACTGTAGGAGGGCTTCCCTGGTAGCTCAGTGGTAAAGAATATGTCTGCTAATGCAGGAGGCACAGGTTCAATCCCTGGTCTGGGAAGATCTACATGCTGTGGAGCAACTAAGCCTGAGTGCCACAATTGTCAAGCCTGTGCTCTAGAGCCAGGGAACCACAACTATTGTGCCCAGACACTGCAACTACTGAAGCCTGCTGGCCCTAGAGCCCGTGATCTTCAACAATAGAAGCCACCGAAATGAGAAGCCTGGGCAATGCAATGAAAAGTAGCCCCTTCTCGCTGCAACTAGAGAAAAGCCTGCCCAGCAACAAAGACCCAGCACAGCCATAAATAAATAAACAAATAAAATTAATAAAAAAAGAATAGATTATAGGAAAACAGGAATTAAAAAACCAAGAAAATTATTGCAGTAATCCAGGTTTGAGATTGGAGAAGGCAATGGCATCCCACTCCAGTACTCTTGCCTGGAAAATCCCATGGATGGAGGAGCCTGGAAGGCTGCAGTCCATGGGATCGCTGAGGGTCGGACACGACTGAGCAACTTCACTTTCACTGTTCACTTTCATGCATTGGAGAAGAAAATGGCAACCCACTCCAGCATTCTTGCCTGGAGAATCTCAGGGACAGGGGAGCCTGGTGGGCTGCCGTCTATGGGGTCGCACAGAGTAGGACACGACTGAAGTGACTTAGCCGCAGGTTTGAGATAATAGCTTAACCAAGATCATAGCAGTGGATGTGGATAAGAAAATTGGAACAGAATGATACTGAGAATTGGTAGTATTCTGGATATATTTTTAAGTGGAGACAATAAGATTGATGGTAGAATATGAGGCTCACAGAAAAATTAAAGAAAAGTACCACAGATGGTGACTGCAGCCATGAAATTAAAAGACGCTTACTCCTTGGAGGAAAAGTTATGACCAACCTAGACAGCATATTCAAAAGCAGAGACATTACTTTGCCAACAAAGGTCCATCTAGTCAAGGCTATGGTTTTTCCAGTGGTTATGTATGGATGTGAGAGTTGGACTGTGAAGAAGGCTGAGTGCTGAAGAATTGATGCTTTTGAACTGTGGTGTTGGAGAAGACTCTTGAGAGTCCCTTGGACTGCAAGGAGATCCAATCAGTCCATTCTGAAGACGATCAGCCCTGGGATTTCTTTGGAAGGAATGATGCTAAAGCTGAAACTCCAGTACTTTGGCCACCTCATGCAAAGAGTTGACTCATTGGAAAAGACTCTGATGCTGGGAGGAATTGGGGGCAGGAGGAGAAGGGGACGACAGAGGAAGAGATGGCTGGATGGCATCACTGACTCGATGGACGTGAGTCTGAGTGAACTCCGGGAGTTGGTGATGGACAGGGAGGCCTGGCATACTGCGATTCATGGGGTTGCAAAGAGTCGGACACGACTGAGTGACTGAACTGAACTGAACCACAATTTTTGCCCAAGCAACTGAATTTATGAATTGCTATTGGTGGAGATAAGGTTAACTGCAGGAGAATTAAAGTTGAGGGGAAAAGCAAGAGTTCTGTTTTGAGCACATTGAATTTAAATTTGTATTAAATATGTGTGGAGATTTTGAGTAGATAGAAAGGACTTCATGTTAGAATTCCAGGCTGAACTATAACTATGAGCATCAGTGGTATATAAATGGAATTTAAAGCCATGAAATTACATGAACTTGTAGATAAATAAAGACATCCAAAGATTGAGGCCTGGGGCAGGACAATGTTTAGAAATCAAGTAGATGTGGAAGAATCACCCAAAGTGACTGAGAAGAAGCAGCCAGTGATGTATGAAGAGAACTAAAAGAGAGTGATGTGACAAAGCTAAAAAAATATTCAAGAAGGAGAAAGTGGTCAACTTACTGAATGCTGCTGTTGGGTCAAGAAAGATGAGAACTGAGAAATGACCAAAGTGGAAAGTTGAAAACTGGAAGTTGTCCTACAACTGAACATTTATGTGTTTTCTCTTAAAGAAAAAAATTGGAAGATCCTAACAGAAACATGTGAGACACAAACATTTATTAATTTCCACTATAAATTTGGTGACCAAATTTCCTAAACACTAAAATTGATACAGTTGGTATAATACTGGAGTAAAATATTTGAAAATTAGATTGTTCTCTAAAACTCAAGCCATGTAGACCAAGAAATAGACCAAGAAAGAGCCCTCTGCAGAGAGACTGACTCACTTGGATGTCCCTAGAGAAAAGAATGGCTACCCACTCCAGTTTCTTGCCTGGAGGATCCCATGACAGAGGAGCCTGGTAGGCTATAGTCCATGGGGTCACAAAGAGTTGGACACGATTGAGTGACTAACACTTTAACTTTCCACCCCACTGAGAATCAGTGACTCATTCATTCACTTATTTATTTTACAAAGCACATATCTATACCTCTTTATTTCTCTATTTTCCCCCCTACCTGCCTATCTATCTAACCATCCTCTAACTACAAACCTGCTGCTGCTGCTAAGTCACTTCAGTCGTGTCCGACTCTGTGTGGCCCCAGAGACGGCAGCCCACCAGGCTCCCCCGTCCCTGGGATTCTCCAGGCAAGAACACTGGAGTGGGTTGCCATTTCCTTCTCCAAACTACAAACCTACCTATCTATAAAAGCAATGCTGCTTTAATAGAAGATAGCTTTAACACATAGAGATTTTGCTAACAAAATCAGAAGAATTTATAGCATTTTTACTCTTTAATATCTCTAAAGGCTATATAGTAACACACTTTTTTTTTTCCTGTAAGAACAAGAACTACTTTGAGAAACAACCAAAACCTATCATTAGTGATTTACGTTTCTTTGTGTACTAATATATGGATTCTTAATAGGGAAGGTCAAGGGTGAGGCATTTCAGAATGCAAGTATTACATTGCAACACTTCTCAGAATGACCAATCAGGATAATGAGGATGTGTAAAGTAGAATTTGAAGTGCCTAGAGAATATTTTGGAGAAGGAAATGGCAACCACTCCAGTATTCTTGCCTGGAGAATCCCATGGACAGAGGAGCCTGGTGGGCTGCTGTCCATAGGGTCGCACAGAGTCGGACATGACTGAAGCAACTTAGCATGCATGCATGAATTGGAGAAGGAAATGGTAACCCACTCCAGTATTCTTGCTTGCAGAATCCCAGAGTCAGAGGAGCCAGGTGGGCTGCCGTCTATGGGGTTGCACAGAGTCGGACGCGACTGAAGTGACTTAGCAGCAGCAGAGAATATTTAGGGGGAAAAATGTCAGGTAGAAGAAATAAATGGCTATATGGGTTTGTAGAACAAGCGAGAAGTCTGTTCTGGGTAAATAAGAGTGTGAGCCATCATAAGAGGGAAAATTTTGGTTATGATAGAGACATAGAGATTGTAGAGAAAGAAAGAAGAACTGAACGATTATTCTGTTAAATTTTCAGGGGGCCTCCCTCTCTTTCATAACTATGCTTAATCAACATGACAACATTGTTTTTCTTGTACAATGCCCTTTTTCATTACATAATTGTAGAACTAAACTGTGAGAGAAAACAGTAAAAGCAATTCATCATCAGTCTTTACATCTCATCAAAGGAATATGCTGAGACATCTCTTGTACTCCCCGATGCCTTCTGCCCCCATCCTACTATTTTTGGATTACAGCTGTTCCAGTATCCTGTAAAAGCCTGGGCTATTTTCTTGGGGAAATTTCTGGCTAGGGATATTCAGAATAGAGTAATGCTTCTCATAAAAACAACAGAGCATGAAGTCCTAAGATGGAGTGTGTCTAGACAGTATTTAATTTGTTGTTTTCTTTCCTCTGAATCATAATATGCTTTATTTCCATATGTAAGCATTGTAAGACATGAAATGGCTCTGAAAAACACTACTACTCCTCTTTTATGAGGTTTATTACTTCTTGTTTCGAACAATAATGACACTACTTGGACTTTCTGTGGTAAAGCTGTTTGTTTTAAAAGGCAGATTTGATTCTGTAGACATTTTATTTATTTATTTATTTCTGCTACAAATTTTTTTTTAATTTTATTTTATTTTTAAACTTTACAATATTGTATTGGTTTTTGCCAACTATCGAAATGAATCTGCCACAGGTATACATGTGTTCCCCATCCTGAACCCTCCTCCCTCCTCCCTCCCCATACCATCCCTCTGGGTCATCCCAGTGTACCAGCCCCAAGCATCCAGTATCGTCCATTGAACCTGGACTGGCGGCTCGTTTCATATATGATATTATACATGTTTCAATGACATTCTCCCAAATCATCCCACCCTCTCCCTCTCCCACAGAGTCCAAAAGACTATTCTATACATCAGTGTCTCTTTTGCTGTCTCGTACACAGGGTTATTGTTACCATCTTTCTAAATTCCATATATATGCGTTAGTGTACTGTATTGGTGTTTTTCTTTCTGGCTTACTTCACTCTGTATAATAGGCTCCAGTTTCATCCACCTCATTAGAACTGATTCAAATGTATTCTTTTTAATGGCTGAGTAATACTCCATTGTATATATGTACCATAGCTTTCTTATCCATTCATCTGCTGATGGACATCTAGGTTGCTTCCATGTCCTGGCTATTATAAACAGTGCTGCGATGAACATTGGGGTACACGTGTCTCTGTAGACATTTTAAATTCAGCATGTTACATCTTCTGCTAGCATCTAATTCAGGTTTCTAAATATAGAACCATCTTTCCCTGCTCTCATTACCTCTTTTGTGATCAGGACAAGTGCCTTTGTGAGTGTGTGTAGAACACCTATGGGCCTCCCTGGTGGTTTAGATGGTAAAGAATCTGCCTGCAATGCAAGAGACCCAGATTTGATCCCTGAGTCAGGAAGATCCCCTGGAGAAAGGAATGGCTACCCACTCTAGTATTCCTTTTTTAAAATATGATTTTAATGTCTAAAGTATTTTTCGGGTACATACATTTTTAAAATTTATTCATTTTTAAGGATGACTGCTTTACAGTATTGTGCTGATTTCTGCCAAACATCAACATGAATCAGCCACAGGTATACATATATCCCCTCCCTCTTGAACCTCCCTTCCACCTCTCTCCTCATCCCACCCCTCTAAGTTGTAACAGAGCAGTCTAGTATTCTTGCCTGGAGAATTCCATGGACAGAGGAACCTGTCTGCCTACAGCCCATGGGGTCGGAAAGAGTCAGACACAACTGAGCAACCAACACTGTAGGACACCTATAGCCCAGCATCTTGTAAATCAGATACGTTTTCAGAATGAAACTGCCTGACCTAGAAAAATATTGAAAATTCGTGTCTTAGTTTTGATTTATTAGAAAATTAAAAATGTATATTTTAATACATTGAGTTGTTTAATGTGAAAGTCAACATCATTGAACAGAACTGCAGATACACACTGCCATTCAATTTTTTCTTGGTACTTCATTTCAAAATGTCTTCCTTTTATTCTCCCCCAAGAAACATATTTAAAGCTTTCTTTGTAATCAAAGCAAGGATTGTTTTTGACCAAAATGCAGATCATAAAAACAATATGAGTAATATATATAGAAGTATATTAAGAAAATGTGTGTGCTTTTATTTGTGCTGAGCTAGAAAATGCTCCAACAGTTAGAAAATCAAATCATGAATCTGAGCACCAGAAGTTCCTTTGGCATGAAGACATTCATGCAAAACAAAAGTTGGCAAAATGGTGGAAGTTGGGCAGAGAGGATAAATGGCATTTTGCAGTTGCCTTTTTAAGGCAGCCATTTTATTGTGTGGACTTTTTCACACAAACAAACCATGTGAAAATTTCAACTCCTCATATCCAGAAATATGGGGCATAATTATCCCTGTCCCATCCCTTGGCAAAGAAACTAGTAAGACACAAGATAAGTGTAAGGTAGGGTAAAGATAAGGAGACACCTAGACATCATTTGGCAGACACACTACACATAATTGAGAGACATGTATTTACTAGACTTGCTCATTTCAAAAAAGGCCATCTGTCATTCTTCATTAAAGCAACTGTCCATTCTAACAATTTACATGAATGAATGGTTCAAATGTCAAATTCTGATTTCTGTTTTAAAGCTATAGTAGCCATACTAATTTATTTTACATAATTTATTCATTTTTTGGAGCATTTCCTTTTTTTAATGGGAGTATAATTGATTTACAATGTCTTAATTTCAGGTTATAGAGCAAAGTGATTCAGTTACACATACATTTTTTTTCATATAGTAATTTTTAAAAAATCAATATGTGTAGCTTCTCCTTAATGACAGCTGTTTTTTTTTAAATTTAAAACTAAGGATAGACATGTATACTTTCTGTGGGTGGGCTTCCTGAAATATATAGTATTTGGGAAAAGGAGGATATTGGTGCAGTACTTTGATCTATTTATATCTCACTTTCCATGGGCTTCCCCAGTGACTCAGCAGTAAAGAATCCACCTGCAATGTGGAAGACGTGGGTTCAGGCCTTGGGTCGGGAAGATCTACTGGAGGAGAAAAATGGCAACCCACTTCAGCATTCTTGCCTGGAAAATCTCACAGATAGAGGAACCTGGTGGATTATAGTCCATGGGATCACAAAGAGTCAGACGTGACTGAGCGACTGAACAACAACATACTTCACTCTCTACAGGGAATCCTTCAGTACACAATAAAACATATATATTAATATCCTTAAAATGAAAGTCTCATAAGATTTCCTGGGGTTATTGTATTGCAAATATTTCTTGGCAATTAAGAAAAAGAGGGGAGAGGAACAAGATGACAGGAGTAGATGGACATGGAGTATATCTCTCTCCACAGATACATCAGGAATACACCTTCAAACACAGAAGTACATGCAGAACACCAGCTGAGAGTGGACAGGAGTACCTGACCAGTGGAAAAGAATATATAGACCCACACAAAACTCGGTAGGACAAAGGAACTAGGAGGAAAAACAGAAGTGTTAGTAGGACTCGACTTGCCCTTGGCTGGCAGCTGGGGGAACTGAAGCAGGGGTCCAATCCCCACATTGGGGCAATTTGTCTGAGTCAAAGGAGAAACATTTAAGGCTGAGAGTGAAACAGCTGATTTGTGGCAGCCTAAATGGAATGAGAATCAGACAGTCCTTGCTGCAGCCATACATACCCCAGACAGGGACGTAGATCCCCTGGAAGGTGCAGCGGTTGGGAGCTGGAGTTTAGGGATTTGTGGAGCAATCCCAGGGCAAGGGCTGCTGTTAACTGTGGAGAGATGGATTGAGGGGATGTAAGGGAGGAGATTGTGGTGGAAATGCATGTGGAGGAAAGCTGGGCAGCCATGGAAGCAAAGCGATACTACTGAGTCATGCATAGGGGGTGGAACCATCGCCATAACCTCTCTCCCCCTACACACCAGCATTGGCAATTGAACAGTAGAGAGGCTGGCCCATCAAACACCTGACACATTGAACTACAGAGTAGGACCCCACCCAGGGTGCTCCTTTAAGTGCCTGACGCACCAATCTACAGAGTAGGACCCCACCCAGAGTGCCCCTTTAAGTGCCTGACACACCAATCCACAGAGTAGAACTCCAGCCAGGGTGGGCCCCTCTATGTTCCAGTAACAGAGAAGGAACCCAGGCAAGGGAAACCCCTAAGTGCCTGAACAGGCAGAGCTACAGAGAAAGACTGGCCAAAGAGACCTTCTGATGGCCAGCTACAAGAGGCTCAAAAAAAGACTCTGATAGGGCCATAACTCCTGCAGCAGAGGCAGTGTGTGTCCCTGCACACTTGGCGCTGTCAGGGTCCCTGCAAGCCGAGCAACTGTGCCACCTTCATGCTCAACTCTCACTGGGGCAGAGCTGCCATAGGCAAAAAAAATCTTGAGTCTATGCATGCGGGGTCACTTCAGTAGTGTCCAACTCTTTGTGACCCTGTAGACTGTGGCCTGCCAGGCTTCTCTGTCAGGGAGGGGGTTCTCCAGGTAAGAATACTGGAGCATATTGGCCAATGCTGGTTTTCATACCCTTCTAGAGTTCTATATTTCCTTCTGCCCTAGCCGCCAACTCCCTGAGTACCTGGTGCTGCCAGAATCTCTGCGACCCAAGCAGCTGCACCACCTATGGACCTGGCCCTAACAGGGGCAAACTCAAGTCCTCCAGGGAAGCCTCAGGAGCAAACCCCAGTGGACGACCCACATGCAGAGGTGGATATAAAACCACAATTGAAACCCAGGGGCAGTGTGACTAAGGAAAAAGACGCAAAACCTTCCCACTAGCTGTACAAGCTGCAGATTAAATTCACATGATCAGCTAGGCAGACTCTGTGTCTATGGAATATATAAAAGGTCATTGAGAGCTCCCACAAAAGAAAACACACTGGTTCTGATAGCTGTGGATATTAGAGGCGAAAACACAGAGGAGTAGGACCAGATTAGAATCTGAGCTGCCCCTGCAGCAGGTCCAGAGGTCAGCACAGTGTTGGAGGGCATCCTCGGGAGGTGACGTGGACTGTGACTCCCAGCAAGGGAAAGGACTCTGACAGCAGTGACTCAGGAAAAACATTATTCTTATGTTTTGACTTGTCTGTAGATGTTTTTGGATTTTTTTCTTTTTTTTCCTCCCCCCCGCCCTCTGCAGCCAGTTGTAGTTGACTTTATTGGCACTATGAAATCTAATTAAGCTTTTGAGCTTTTTTTTTCCCTTTTTTCCTCACTTTTTTTTATTTTTTATTTTATTTTATTTCATTTTTTATTGTTGTTATAAACCCCTGCCTCTACATCGGGCTTTTGCAGTTCTGGGGAGTTTTTCTTTTTTTCCTCTTTATTTTTTAAATTTCATTTTTAATATTTTAAACCTATTATTATTTTTCTACACTTATTCCTTTATTTGCTTTTCCCACTGTTCTTTTCCCCTTGCAGTTAATCTTTAATGTATATAAATCTTAATCTACCTCTTTTTAACTTTGCATATCTATTCTTTCTTTCCTTTCCTCTCAACATATTTGTTAGTTTTATTTTCATTGCTTTATTCCCTACTTGGCACCTTGCTTTAATTTTGTTTTTCATCTTGTGCTTTAGCTAGTTTTGTTCTGGTAGATATAATTTTTGGTTTCCTTTGATTGCTGAGTCAATCTATTGTACTTTATTTTTGTTGGACTGTTTTGATTTTGCTTATGGGTGTATGTTTATATGTGTATATTCAGTTACACTTTCTATTGTTGTTATAGACCTCTGCATCTACATTGGGCTTTTGCAGTTCTGTGGAGATTTTCTTTTTTTTCCTTTTTTCTTTCTTCTTCCATTATTTTTTCTTTTCTCTTTTTTATAATTTTAACTTTTAATTTGTTAAACCTATTATATTTTTTTACATTTATTCCTTTGTTTACTTTTCCTACTGTTCTTTTCCCCTTGCAGTTAATCTTTAATGTATATAAATCTTCTTCATCTACCTCTATTTAACTTTGTATATCTATTCTTTCTTTCTTTTCTTTCCTTCCTTTCCTCTCAACATATTTGTTAGTTATGTTTTCATTGCATTATTCCCCACGTGGCACCTTGCTTTAGTTTTGTTTTCCACTTTGTGCTTTAGTTAGTTTTGTTCTTAACTGGTAAATATAATTTTGATTTCCTTTGTTTGCTGGATTAACCTATTGTACTTTATTTTTGTTGGACTGTTTTGACTTTGCTCATGTATGTATATGTATATGTGTATATTCCATTATTTTAATTATTTGACTGATTTTGTAACTGCCATTTTTTGGGGGCTCATCTTTGGTTTCTCATTTTGGATATTTGTTTTAATCTCACTTAATGCCATAACAAACCACTTATGGAATCATCATTCCCAACTGGAGATCAAGCCCTGAGCCTTTGGAGTGGGAGCACTGACTCCAAGACCCTACACTACCAGAGAACTAATCCTAGGGAGTATCAAATAGTGAGAACTCACACCAAGGAAACCACTTGAGTACAAGACCCGGCATCACCAAACCACCAGTAGCACCCTGTGAAGCATGCCTCATCTAAACAACAAACAAAATAAAACTACAAACCCAATCATCAGCAGACAGGATTACCACCTCACTCAGCCTTGCCCATCAGAGAAAAAAAAACAAACAAAAACTCAGCATTAATCTCACCCTATACAAAGCTTACACAAACCACTGGACCTTAGGAGGGCAGAAACCAAAAGGAAGAAAGAATTCAACCCTGAAGCCTGGGAAAAGGAGACCTCAAACACAATAAGTTAAAAAAAAAAAAAGAATGAAAAGGCAGAGAAATACTACACAAATGAAGGAACAAACTAGAAACACAAAAGTCCAAATAAATGAAGAGGAAATAGACAAACTACCTGAAAAAGAAATCAGAATAATTATAGTAAAGATGATAAAAAAAAAAACCTTGAAGACAAAATGGAGAAAATGCAAGAATCAATTAACAAAGGCCTGGAATAATTAAAGAATAAACATACAGAGATAAACAATACAATTACTGAAATTAAAAATACTCTAGAAGGAATTAATAGCAGAATATCTGAAGCAGAGGAATGAATCAGTAAACTGGAAGATAAAATGGTGGAAACAATTTCTGAAGAGCAGAATAAAGTAAAAAGAATGAAAAGAACTGAGGATAGTCTCAGAGACCTCTGGGACAATATCAAACAGGCCAACATTCGAATTATAGGGGTCCCAGAAGAAGAAGAGAGAAAGAAAGGGTATGAGAAAATTTTTGAAGAGATTATAGTTGAAAATTTCCCTAACATGGAAAAGGAAATAGTCAATCAGTTCCAAGAGGAGGCACAAAGAGTCCCATACAGGATAAATCCAAGGAGAAGCACACCAAGACACATACTAATCAAACTAACAAAGACTAAACACAAAGAAAGAATGTTAAAAGCAGCAAGGGAGAAGCAACAAGTAACATATAAGGGAAACCCCAAAGGCTTAACAGCTGATCTTCCAGCAGAAACTCTGAAGGCCAGAAGGGAATAACAGGATTTAAAGTACTGAAAGGGAAAAATCTACAGCCAAGATTACTATACCTGGCAAGGATTTCATTCAAAATTGATGGAGAAATAAAAAGCTTTTCAGAAAAGCAAATGTTAAGAGAATTCAGTACCACCAAACCAGCTTTACAACAAACGTTAAAGGGACTTATATAGTCAAGGAATACAAGAGAAGAAAAACATCTACAAAAATCAACCCCAAACAATTAAGAAAATGGTAATAGGAACATATATATCAACAATTACTTTAAATGTAAATGGATTAAATGTTCCAACCAAAAGACTCAGACTGGCTGAATGGATACAAAACCAAGACCCATATATATGCTGTTTACAAGAAACCCACTTCAGACCTCAAGACACATATAGACTGAAAATGAGAGGATGGAAAAATATATTCTATGCAAATGGGAATAAAAGAAATCTGGAGTAGCAATCCTCATATCAGACAGAATATATCTTAAAATAAAGAAGATTACAAGAGAAAAGGAAGGACACTACATAATGATCAAGGGATCAATCCAAGAGGAAGACATAACAATTGTAAATATCTAGGCACCCAACATAAGAGCACCTCAATACACAAGACAAACAATAGCAGACATAAAAGGAGAAATTGCCAGTAACACGATAATAGTAGGAGACTTTAGCACACCACTCACACCAATGGACAGATCATCAAAACAGAAAATTAATAAGGAAACACAAGTCTTAAATGATACATTAGATGAGATGGATTTCATTGATATCTTCAGGACATTCCACCCAAATGCAGAAGAATAAACCTTCCTCTCAAGTGCACATGGGACATTCTCCAGGATAGACCACATCTTGGGTCACAAATCAAACCTCAGTAAATTTAAGAAAATTGAAATCATATCAAGCATCTTCTCTGACCACAACACTATGAGACTAAATATCAATTACAAGAAAAAAGTGTAAGAAACACAAACACATGGAGATTAAACAACAGGTTTCTAAATAACCAACAGGTTACTGAAGAAATCAAAAGGGAAATAAAAAATTTCTATAAACAAATGACAATTAAAACACAACTCAAAACCTGTGGGATACAGAAAAGCAATTCTAAGAGGGAAGTTTAGAGCAATACAATCCTACCTCAAGAAACAAGAAAATTATCAAATAGACAACCTAACTTTACACCTAAAACTACTGGAAAAAGAAGGACAAAACACCTCCAAAATTAGTAGAAGGAAAGAAATCATAAAGATCCAAGCAGCAACAAATGAAAAAGAAATTAAAGAAACAATAGTAAAGATGAATAAAACTAGTAAAAATTAATAAAATAATAGTAAAGATTAATAAAACTATTTATTTTTTATTAATAAAACTAATAAAAGCTGGTTCTTTGAGAAGATAAACAAAATTGACAAGCCTTTAGCTAGACTCATCAAGAACAAAAGAGAGAAGAAACAAATCAACAAAATTAGAAATGAAAAAGGAGAGGTTACAACAGACAATGCAGAAATACAAGGATTATAAGAGACTATTATGATCAACTGTATGACAATAAAATGGATAACCTGGAAGAAATGGACAGATTCTTAGATAATTTAAATCTCCCAAGACTGAACCAGGAAGAAATAGAAATTATGAACAACCCAATTACAAGCACTGGAATTGAAACCATGATCAAAAAATCTCCCAAATAACAAAAGCCCAGGACCAGATGGCTTCACAGGACAATTCTGTCAAACATTTAGAGAAAAGCTAATGCCTATCCTTCTAAACTCTTTCAAAAAACTGCAGAGGATGGAACACTTCCAAACTCATTTTACGAGGCCACAATTACCCTGATACCAAAACCAGACAAAGACAACACACAAAAAGAAAACTACAGGCCAATATCACTGATGAACATAGATGCAAAAATCCTCAACAAAATTTTAGCGAACAGAATTCAGCAACACATCAAAAATCTCATACACCATGATCAGGTTGGGTTTATTCCAGGAATGCAAGGATTCTTCAATATATGCAAATCAATCAATGTGATACACTATATTAACAAATTGAAAGATAAAAACCATATGATCATCTGAATAGATGCAGGAAAAAAACCTTTGGCAAAATTCAGCACCAAATTATGATTAAAACTCTTCAAAAAATGGGCATAGAAGGAACCTTCCTCAATATAGTAAAGGCCATATATGATAAGCCTACAACAAGCATTATTCTCAATGGTGAAAAACTGAAAGCATTCCCCCTGAGATCAGGAACAAGACAAGGAGGTCCACTTTCACCACTGTTATTCAACATAGTTCTAGAAGTCCTAGCTACAGCAATCAGAGAAGAAAAAGAAATAAAAGGAATCCAGATCAGAAAAGAAGTAAAGCTCTTACTGTTTGCAGATAACATGATACTGTACATGCTGCTAAGTCACTACAGTCGTGTCCGACTCTGTGTGACCCCATAGATGGAAGCCCACCAAGCTTCCCCGTACCTGGGATTCTCCAGGCAAGAACACTGGAGTGGGTTGTCATTTCCTTCTCCAATGCATGAAAGTGAAAAGTGAAAGGGAAGTCGCTCAGTCATGTCCAACTCTTAGCGACCCCATGGACTGCAGCCCACCAGGCTCCTCCATCCATGGGATTTTCCAGGCAAGAGTACTGGAGTGGGGTGCCATTGCCTTCTCTGTACTGTACATAGAAAACCTTAAAGATAGTATCAGAAAATTACCAGAGCTAATTTAGCAAAGTCGCAGGATACAAAATCAATACACAGAAATCACTTGCATTTCTATATAATAACAATGAAAAATCAGAAAGAGAAAATAAGGAATCAATCCCATTCACTATTGCAACAAAAAGAATTAAATATCTAGGAATAAACTTACCTAAGGTGACAAAAGAACTGTACACAGAAAATTATAAGACACTGATGAAAGAAATCAAAGATGACATGAACAGACAGAAAGATATTCCATGTTTCTGGGTAGGAAGAATCAATATTGTGAAAATGACTATACTACCAAATGCAATCTACAGATTCAATGTGATCCTTATCAAACTACCAATGGCATTTTTCACAGAACTAGAACAAAAAAGTTCACAATTCACATGGAAACACAAAAGACCCCAAATAGCCAAAGCAGTCTTGGCTGAAAGAAGAATCCAGCTGGAGGAATCAACCTTCCTGACTTCAGATTATACTACAGAGCTACAGTCATCAAGACAGTATAGTACTGGCACAAAAACAGAAATATAGACCAATGGAAAAAGATAGAAAGCCCAGAAATAAACCTAGATACCTATGGTTACCTTATTTTTGACAAAGGAGGCAAGAATATACAATGGGGCAAAGACAGCCTCTTCGATAAGTGGGTCTGGGGAAATGGGACAGCTATGTGTAAAAGAATGAAATTAGAACACTTCCTAATGCCATACACAAAGATAAACTCAAAATGGATTAAAGACCTAAATGTAAAACCAGAAACTATAAAACTCTTAGAGGAAAACATAGGCAGAACACTTGATGACATAAATCAAAGCAAGATTCTCTATGACCCACCTCCTAGAGTAACGGAAATAAAAACACAAGTAAACAAGTGGGACCTGATTAAACTTAAAAGCTTTTTTCACAGCAAAGGAAACTATAAGCAAGGTGAAAAGATAGCCCTCAGAATGGGAGGAAATAATAGCAAATGAAACAACTGACAAATGATTAATTTGCAAAATATACAAGTAACTCATACAACTCAATGCCAGAGAAACAAACAACCCAATCAAAAAGTGGGAAGAAGACCTAAACAGACATTTCTCCAAAAATATACAGATGACTAACAAACACATTAAAAGATGCTCAACATTGCTCATTATTAGAGAAATGCAAATCAAAACCACAAATCAAAACTCACATTGGTCAGAATGGCCATCATCAAAAAGTCTACAAACAATAAATGCTGGAGAGGGTGTGGAGAAAAGGGAATGCTCTTGCACTGTTGGTGGGAATGTAAATTGACACAGCCACTATGGAAGATGTTACGGAGATTCCTTAAAACATTAGGAATAAAACCACCATATGACCCAGCAATCCCACTCCTAGGCATGTACCCTGAAGAAACCAAAATTGTTGAAGACACATGTATCCCATTGTTCATTGCAGCACTATTTACAATATCTAGAACATGGAAGCAAGCTAGATGCCCATCGACAGATGAATGGATAAAGAAGTTGTGGTATATATACACAATGGAATATTACTCAGCCATAAAAAGGAATGCCTTTGAGTTAGTTCTGAGGTGGATGAACCTAGAACTTATTATACAGAGTGAAGTGAGTCAGAAAGAGAAAGATAAATATTGTATTCTAAAGCACATATATGGAATCTAGAAAAATGGTTCTGAAGAATTTATTTACAGAGCAGCAATGGAGAGACAGACATACAGCATAGCCTTATGGACATGGGGAGAGGGGAAGAGAGGGTGAGATGTATGGAAAGAGTAACATGGAAACTTACATTACCACATGTAAAATAGATATCCAATGAGAATTTGCTGTATGTCTCAGGAAACTCAAACATGGGCTCTGTATCAGTCTAGAGGGGTGGGATGGGAGAGGGATGGGAGAGAGATGGGAGGGAGTTCAAAAGGGAGGGGATATATGTATACCTATGGCTAATTGATGTTGAGGTTTATCAGAAAACAACAGAATTCTGTAAAGCAATTATCCTTCGATAAAAAAATTAATTGAAAAGAAAAGAAAAAGAGGGGAGAAGGTTGTGCATTAAATGCCATTTGAATACACTTTGACTTAGTGGTGGCAAATGTTTGCCTCCAGTAAATGTGTCAAAATGCCTGTGTAGTCAAAAGAGCCTTGGGAAAGTGACACCGTGAAATTTTCCTGCTTCAAATGCCAACTTAGGAATCAAAATTAATTTGGACCAATAGAACATAGATAACTTTGTTCTCTTCATTATGAGAATAGAGGTTGAAAAGTGTTTTTATTTAATTGCTTTAAAGAATGCATGATTGTGTCTTTTGGAAACTACATATCAATCTCTTTTTTTCTACTGCAGCAAAATATCATATTTTAGAATACTTGAGAAATAGTGAAATATGGTTAACTTGCTATTTTATTTTTCTGATGTTTAAGAAATTTTTTTCTGTACATGGTTGTTTTAACCTTACTTTAGGAGAAGTGGGTACAGGGAAACATTATAAATGTGTTAGTTCTTTCTCCTGGCTTAATTGAATATTTAGTAATTCAATAAATATTTATTCATCCTCTTTTTGCAAGTGACATGGGATGAAACACTTTATGTTTTTGCCCTCAAAGTTCATTGTTGACTAGGATGAGATGGGGATATGAATGTAATTATATAGTATATTAGTAAAAATTGGCTGACTGTTAAAAAATGTTAAATTTCAAGGTTTAACACAGTAAAGGTTTATTTCTTGGTTATGTTGCTGTATACTGGGGGTGCACAAAGTGGATGGTGCAAGGTCTGCACTCTGTGCAGTCATTCATATTTTTCCCATTTAGTGGCTCTGTCATCTTCTGGTCCTCAGAGAGCTCCACTGAATTTTCTACATCTGTCTAGCAGGTCAGGGAAAAAAGAACATGGGGTATTCCAAGCGAGGTTTCATGGATCAGGCTTGGAGGCGTCTTCTTTCCATATTATTTTGGTCCGAACTCAGTCATATAGCTACACCAAACTTGAGAGCTTTGATCCAGTTCATAATATTTTAAAGATATTTAAAGTGTGTTTGTGTGTGTGTGTATTTCCATATATATGTGTGTGTGTTTCCATATATGTCTCTCTGATTTTCTGGGCTTCCTGTATTGGTACACACCATCTGTATTACAAGTCTGATACTTGGTGAAGACTCCTTACAGTGTTTTCTTTTTGCAAAATAATCCTGGCAATTATTGACCATTTTCTTTTCCATCAAAATTTTTGAATCACCTTATAAAAGCTCCATGAAAGGGCTTATTGCATGAAATGTTTTGATTGAAATTGCATTTGACTATAATTTTATTAGAATTGAATTTGTATCTAATTCACCCCAGACTTTATTACATGGTAGTTGTTCAGTAAACATTTTATTGACTAAATAAAAGAAAGATGACAATTCTAAGCTTCAGGACAATGAGCCCATTATAAATATTCTGTGCTCAGAATTGCCAACCAATTTTAAAATTGAGCAAAATAAAATTTAAAATTTTACTGTTGCAGATCATCCACCATATAATGTAGTCCAAAGATATTATTTTTTCAGGGCACTGAACTTAGTGATTCAGATATTTAACTATGACAACACATTTAAGTGTCTAGTACATTAGTCTTGTTATACATGGTAACAGCAGATGGTATGTTTGAATAAGTCCCTTTTGCTACACCACCCTTCTACTTTATTAACAAAGATCATTTTAAAGTAGCATGATCTTTAAAAAAATAGCTCACCCAGGGAAACAAAAAGTAAACATCGATGTATTATTTGTTACTTTAAAAATATTATGTAATACTTTTAAAGTTTATTAGTACTATTTATTTTTTAAATATAAATTTATTTATTTTAACTGGAGGTTAATTACTTACAATATTGTATTGGTTTTGCCATACATCAACATGAATCCGCCAATTACTACTATTTAAAATCCTTTAATTTGAGTGCTAATAGTCCCTAATCTGGAGAAGGCAATGGCACCCCACTCCACTACTCTTGCCTGGAAAATCCCATGGACAGAGGAGCCTGGTAGGCTGCAGTCCATGGGGTTGCTAGGAGTCGAAAACGACTGAGCGACTTCACTTTCACTTTTCACTTTCATGCATTGGAGAAGGCAATGGCAACCCACTCCAGTGTTCTTGCCTGGAGAGTCCTAGGGACGGGGGAGCCTGGTGGGCTGCTGTCTATGGGGTCGCACAGAGTTGGACACGACTGAAGCGACTTAGCAGCAGCAGCAGCAGTCCCTAATCAAGCTACAGCTACATTCCTATATGACTTTTTGACTGCTTGCTGAAGTTTAACAGCAGCATAACAGCAGCATTTTTACTCTTACTAAAATATGAGATTATCTTTTAAATACCAGAATATTAATATAGATCTATGGTGGTGAGCTTTTCCTAAGAGGTAAATGGACTACCAGTATGAACTAATGAGTAAACATTAGTATTATACGAAAAAAAGTTTGACACAAAGGATTTTCCAAGGAAAGGAAACACATATCAACTGGTATCTTTACCTACATAAGCATATCCTAATTGAATGATGTAATCCCAGGGCTGGAAGTTGCCTTGATAAGATTCATTACTGTTTCCTTCCTCTCTCCCTATCCCCTTTCCCCATAATGTCTCTGTTTCTAATCAGGAAGAACAAAGTTCATGGCTGAAAGGCAGTTTGGAAATCCAGATGGGCAGCAGGAAACCACAAGTCTGATTTTCTGTTTATAGGACTAGATAGAGAAGTCGACATGGTCTATTAAATTGACGAGGTCATTAATGGTTCATTCTTTCCCTGAACCCATAGAGGTGAAGGATAAAAAGATTCAGCATAGACCTAATGTGCTACAGTCACACTGCAAGTGGTGAGACACATGTAAGTCCCAAGCTCATGCCAGGAAATACTAAATACCACATTTCAAGGTATCTGTGAGAAAAAGTCCCAACTCCCAGCTTCTAATTTTATTTTACAGTCATCCACTATCAGACTGTTCTATAGGACTGAAAATGACCCAGAGCTCATGCTCAAAAGCACATGTAGGGCTTGTAGACTGTAAAGCAGGCAATTTGGAGTTCTAGCAAATTGGCAGAACATAGTTCTGAAGTAAAAACCATTCATAAAACTGTTTTGAGCACTAGAAACAAACATTAGAATTATTTACCAGGTAGAATTTTGAATTCTTACCAGTCTGGCTGAAGTTCAGAAATAACAGAAATGTGTCATAACTAGAGAGCAGGTCCTTTCCTGGTGTCCTGATAACCCAGAAATTATTATATAATAATTGCACACCCTCTACTACAGCAGGGCTTAGGATGGAGGGAAAAGCTTGGACCCTGGAGTCAGAGAGTTTGGGTTGGATCCCAGTTCTTTTGTTTTACCAGCCGTGTCTTGGGCCCAGGCCTTTGAAATCTCAGTTCTTCTCTCTGTAATATGGAAATAAAAGTACTGATCAGATTACTGTGCTGCTGCTGCTGCTAAGTCGCTTCAGTCGTGTCCAACTCTGTGCGACCCCATAGACAGCAGCCCACCAGGCTCCTCCGTCCCTGGGAGTCTCCAGGCAAGAACACTGGAGTGGGTTGCCATTTCCTTCTCCAATGCATGAAAGGGAAAAGTGAAAGTGAAGTCACTCAGTCATGTCCAACTCTTAGCAACCCCATGGACTGCAGCCTACCAGGCTCCTCCATCCATGGGACTTTCCCAGGCAAGAATACTGGAGTGGGTTGCCATTTCCTTCTCCAATGCATGAATGTGAGAAATCAAAGTGAAGTTTCTCAGTCATGTCCGACTCTTAGTGACCTCATGGACTGCAGCCCACCAGGCTCCTCCGTCCATGGGATTTTCCAGGCAAGAGTACTGGAGTGGGGTGCCATTGAGGAACTATCAAAAAATGCAGGCCTGGGATGGGAGAGTGAGGTACACTGAAGTACCTGGTCAAGAAATGTGAGTCCTCAGGATTAGAGAGAGGGTGGTAAAGCATAGTGGGGGTGGAGTGGGGTAGGGGAGTGACTGTGCACAAAAATGACACTTGGACTTGGAGTCATCCTTGATTCCTCTGTCTCACACCTGTAGTCAAATCACCAGCAAATATCAGTATCGAGTCAATTCTTACCAGGTACGCTGGTGTAAACCATTTTATTCTCATGTCCCAGTTACCATGGTAGCTCCCTGACTGTGCTCTGCCTACTCTTCCCTCCTACTGTTTGTTCTCTGAGTTCTCCTTGCAAAACACAATGTCAGACCATATCATTCCTTGCAAAGAACTCTCTGCTGTTGTTTAGTCGCTCAGTCATGTCCACCTCTTTTGCGACCCCATGGACTGTGGCCCACCAGGCTCCTCTGTCCATGGGATTTTCCAGGCAAGAATACTGGGGTAGGTAGCCATTCCCTTCTCCAGCCTAGGAACTGAACCTGTATTTCCTGCATTGGCAAGTGGATGCTTCACCGCTGAGCCCCCAAAGAAGCCCGGGTATAATCTTAGGCAGCTCCTTAACTCATTCTTTCCTCCTAGCAACCCATCTGACTTTTGTGAGAATTGACAAAAAGTGTCAGGCATTGCACGTAGTAGGTAGATATAAACGCTCATTAAACTAAAATGAAAGATAGCTGTTTTAAGTGGAAGGGGGTTCACAAAGTCGAAGCTCTTCTGCCTTCTGCCAAGTTTGATCTCATATGCTCTGAGTGCTGGTGTGATAGGAGGAAGGAAGATGATAATGAAAAGGCAAAATAAATGTCCCCAAGCTATTGTTGCCCATTTGTCCTTCTGAAAACTAAGAAGACACAGTGGAGCAATTCTGAGCAGCCCGGTTTTAGGATCAGATGTCTGTTTTGGGAAACCTGCTCTGATAGAGGAGTGAAAAAGAAAACCAACTAGGGAGTTGCTGCCGAGTTCTGGGTGAAAGATCATGTTCACTTGAGTCAAGGAGGTGAGAAGGGCTGGAGAGGTAGGCGAGGGTTTCTGTAGATTTTTAGGAAACAGAATCTATAGGATTTTATGGTCATTTACATATGAGGGGTAAGATAAATAAAGAGCCTAAGAGGAACTCTAAAATAGTCACTAGTAAGAGCTAGGAGTAAGAGCAGCAAGGTGGTTCCTCTGAGAAGAGGACACCGTTATTGTCACTGTCTCCCCCCACATGGTTGTTGCTTCTCAGTCCAGAAAGGGGCTTATCAGAGAAGTGAAAGCAGGTAAGGTGAACGGGAATACTGCTGAGGCTGGGTCTCAAAGGGGCAACTGTGAATGCTAAAATGAGCAACAGCATCACCTGGGAACTTGATAGAACTTGTTCCACTCAAACTTCCTGAGTTATAGTCTAGGCATGGGGCTCAGCAATCTGTGTTTCAACAGACCCTCCTGGTGCATGTTAAAATTTGAACACTGCTCTAAACAAGTCATTTTGATCCTGAAAATACGTCCATTCATCAAACCTCTGGGCAGTCAGACAAAATGGATGTATAACCAGGGGCCTCTGAAATGGGCCAGGATTCAGGCTGAAGAACAGTTAGCTAGACATTGGCAATGAGGCAAACGTTTACCTTCCTCTTCCATCTAAAGATACCACGTGAAACCTTCCAAATTCTCAAGAGAAAGGTGTCTCTGATGTATATTGTTTGCCTTTGCTGCTGCTGCTGCTAACTCGCGTCAGTCGTGTCCGACTCTGTGTGAACCCATAGACGGCAGCCCACCAGGCTCCTCCGTCCCTGGGATTCTCCAGGCAAGAACACTGGAGTGGTTTGCCATTTCCTTCTCCAGTGCATGAAAATGAAAAGTGAAAGTGAAGTTACTCAGTCGCATCCGACTCTTCTCGACCCCAGGGACTGTAGCCTACCAGGCACCTCCATCCATGGGATATTCCAAGCAAGAGTACTGGAGTGGGTTGCCATTGCCTTCTCCTGTTTGCCTTTAGTCTTACTCAAAATAAAACATTTTCAAAAGGAAAGTAAACGTGAAGGAAAGGTGAAAATGCAGGAGCCACACATACCACTTAGCATTGCTCTTGGGAATGCCAGGCCCTGCTTCCTCACCTGGCATTTTCAGTTACCTCCCACACAGCTTGCTCCAAGGCCTGCACCCAGAATCCCCTGCAGTTTCAGAATCTATAGAGCAGGAGTGTGGATCAAATGGAGTGGCCATAAGGACACTACTCTTCTGTAGTGGACTCAGTCAACCAGGAAAGGGTTCTAGTGAGACCTGGTGAGATATTTAGAGTTCTTCAATCACTGCAGCAAGAGGATGGTCAGACCAGGAGTGAGGCACATGGGTGAAGTCAGTTCTGCATGACAAATCCCTAGAAGGGACCTCTGTGGGTGTTTCAGTGTGTACTTCCATCTCTGAGCCTCAGCTGGCTCATATTCAAAATGAAAGGTGCTGTGTGCCAAGTCACTTCATTCATGTCTAACTCTTTGCAACCCCAAGGATTGTAGCCTGCCAGGTTCCTCTGTCCGTGGGATTCTCCAGGCAAGGATACTGGAGTGGGTTACCATGCCCTCCTCCTGGGGATCTTCCTGACCCAGGGACCAAACCTGCATCTCTTATCTCCTGCATTGGCAGGTGAGTTCTTTACCATTGGTGCTACATGAGAGTGAAAGGTGGTGGTGGTTTAGTCACTAAGTCATGTCCAACTCTTGCAACCCCATGGACTGTAGCCCACCAGGCTTCTCTGTCCACGGGATTTCCTAGGCAAGAATACTGGAGTGGGTTGTCATTTCCTCCTCCGGGGGATCTTTCCAACCCAGCGATCGAACCCATGTCTCCTTCATTGGCAGACAGATTCCTTACTGCTGAGCCACCTGGGAAGCCTCTAAATGAAAGAGTGGGACTAAATGGTACACCCAGTATTTTAATTTTTACTTGTCCTTTCATACCCCAGAAGTCTTGATCCTAGAGATGATATCAATTTAGTTTTTGTAGCACGAGAGAGTAATATTCACGAAACTCTCTATTATTTCCTATTTGAGGGAAGGGATGTCAGGATTTTTAGGATTGAAGAGACCTTAGAGCAAGATAAATCCTGTCAAACTCATATACTCCCAGAGGATTCTGTGAACACTTTAATCCTTGTATATCTAGTGTTTAATCCTTGTACAGTGTTTTTGAGGGCGATGTCAAATTTCCATTGACAAATAGATTTGAATTATGCAGAAGAAGGAAATTTCTCCAGCATTATAAATGGTTCTGGAGCAAGATTTTTAAAATCTTTCAAGAGTCTTCAAGACACAGATAAAGGCTATGATTCTGAAAGAGCACCTCATTCTTTAATATCTTCATCTTCAAATTAAAGCACTGAATAAGTTAGGGTTTGTTTTTTTCCCCAAAGTTTTTCTTTTTATATGGTCACAGCTCAGAGTGTCCACAGTTGTAGTTTTCTTCCACACAAAATTAGTTCCTTTACTTTTACTATTTCCTTTGTCTTTCCTTTTATCATTTGAAAAAAAAAAATTTTTTTGAGCAAGACTCAAAGGCAAGTAGAATGAGCCATCTTCTTTCTCTAGAATATTTGGAAGGCTTTACTTGGCAACTTCAAGTGGAGGAGAAAGGTGAGTCTTTTCTTCATTTTGTTCTTGAATGTTCAGCCAACAATATTTTGACTTGAGTCCTGTCCCATTTCAGAGGATTATACATCTGTTTTGTCCAGCTTCCCAGAGGTTTTGTGAATGAGTGCATTTTCAAAACCAAACATAATAACAAAAGAAGAAAATTCACATAGAATGTCTTTAAAAAAGACTCTAAATTGTTTTCTTGATTTCCAATAACCATGGTACCTTTTAATCATGACTTCAGTTAAAGGTATTAATTCCTGAACTGAATGAAATACATCTCTTTCTTATTTATTCTGTTACACAAATGCTTACATAATTTTGCCTTAAACATAATGTTTTTTCTGAAAATTTATAGTAGCTGAAAGCAATTTCCAGAAAGTCAAATGATTCCTCACAACATCTCTATGCAGTATATTTGGAGAGAGGTTGGAGTAATTGTTTTTCAAACAACAGATAAATGCAAAGAAGGATGGGGTGATTAAAACTACTTAGTGAATCACTTTATATAAATTCAGAAAAATTCCATAATATTCCTATTAATAATCAAGTTCTTCATATATTTGGAAATGTTTCTTGTGTTTTGTCTTATACTCATGTCCTTTAAAAAAAAAAAACAGCAATTTTATTGTCTCACAGTTATAGAGGCTTGAAATCTGAGACCGAGGTGTCGGCAGGGTTGGTTCCTCCTGAGAGTTGTGAGGAAGACTCTGTTCTAGGCCTCTCCCCTAGCTTCTAGGGTTTTTCTGGCAATCTTGGGTGTTCCTTAACTTGTAGACGGAGAAGGCAATGGCACCCCAATCCAGTGCTCTTGCCTGGAAAATCCTATGGACGGAGGAGCCGGACATGACTGAAATGACTTAGCGGCAGCTTAGCAGCAACTTGTAGAAGCATCACTGTGATCTCTGCCTTGATGTTCACATGGTGTTCTCCCTGTATGCATGTCTGCTTCCAGAATTTCCCTTTTTCATAAGGATATCAGTAATATTGTGGAGAAGGCAATGGCACCCCACTCTAGTACTGTTGCCTGGAAAATCACATGGACAGAGGAGCCTGGTAGGCTGCAGTCCATGGGGTTGCTAAGAGTTGGACATGACTGAGTGACTTCACTTTCACTTTTCACTTTCATGCATTGGAGAAGGACATGGCAACCCACTCCAGTGTTCTTGCCTGGAGAATCCCAGGGACAGGGAGCCTGGTGGGCTGCCGTCTATGGGTTCGCACAGAGTCGGAAATGACTGAAGTGACTTAGCAGCAGCAGCAGCAGTCATATTGGATTAGGACCCATCCTAAGGACCTCATTTTAACTTTATTACCTCTGTAAAGAGCCTGTCTCCAAATAAGATCACATCCAAGGTACCAGGGATAGGACTTCAACACATGAATTTGAAAGGGGGTGGGGGATACAATTCAGTTCAAATACTATGTAATAAAATAATAGCAAAAATGTGTTCATTTATTATTAATAGATTCCTTTGAAAGTATTTATTGATGATTCACTGCTTACAGAGCAATATGTTTATGTGCCTTTTAAGGGGATCATTTTACTCCAGTACTTTTCTGATTCTTCCTAGCATACATCCCAAACTTACCCCATCCTATACTATCAGGAGGGAACTTCTACTCCTCTCACCCAAAAGCACAGAAGAGAGAAGAGCTAAGGGAAGTAAAAAAGTTAACAGAAGTCCAAAAAAAGTACACCAGAATTATTTTTTTTACCTTCAGCTGTAATAAAGCAAAATGAAAAATTTCCTGAAACTGAGTCCCATTTTCTCCTGTCTCCACTTAAGCAGTGACATTTACACAAGACCCACTGTGGAATTTCTCTTTATGTAATTCCTGATTCAGAAAAATTTTGGAATTAAAGACTGTATAACTTCAGAAGATCAAGGGCTTGTTATAATTGAGATATCTATTGTTAAAACAGTACAAAACTCTCCTATTTAAAATAAGAGGATAAAAGATTGCTTAAGCTAGAAAGGACTCTGGAAATTCTGCTTCAGGGAACAGGTAGATTCCATCCTATGTCATTTTAACATAGTTTTTTGTTGTTGTTCTTGTTCAGGTGCTAAGTCGTGTCTGACTCTTTGAGACCCCATGGACTGCAGCACACCAGGCTCCCCTGCCCTCCACTATCTTTTGGAGTTTGCTCAGATTCATGTCCATTGAGTCAGTGATCCTATTTAACCATCTCATCCTCTGCCACCCTCTTCTTTTGCCTTCATTTTTTCCCAGCTTCAGTCTTTTTTAATGAGTTGGCTCTTGGCATCAGGTGGCCATATTGTTATTATTGCTTAAATATGCTAAGGTCAACAGATCATATGAGTGCCATTGAAAAGACACTTTGTAATATTCACAAGATTCCAATAGAAAGGGGCATGAAATGCCATGGGGGTCAAGTTAGGACTTCAGCATATGAGTTGGAAGTGCCAAAGGTGGGCATGAATGAGAAAGAGAGGGGAGAACTGGGAACAGGATATGTGGGAAGGAACAGACAAGGCAGGGTGAGCAGGTTTAGGATCCACTACTTTGAATAACTTCAGCAGAGCTGGAGCATAGGCACTATTCCTAGTTGTCTGGTACCTGGCTCTGAAGTGATGTTGGCAGATGGAGAGTAGTGAGAGGAGAGCTTGATATAGGAGGTGGTTGTGGTGTGGGCTTTAGACTGATTGCTTTGCACGTGAAAACCTTACTCCTGTGCAAGTTGTTTCGCATTTCTAGGAATTGACTGACTTTGGAAGAGGCAGTCCCTTTATGGGCAGCAATGCCCCAAATATCAACATCAGAAGACATTGTTAACAGACATGTGTCATTTATAGTTGCTCAATGAGGACTTTCTAGATGGGACGTTGATAAGGATCCTGAGATCATCTATGGGCTCAGTAAAAAGGAGTGATGTTTAATTCTCATGTTTGATTCAACATGTGCACTGATACGCCATTTCTGTATTCCAAGATTGGGCAGAATATTGTGAGGGTTATAACAGGTAGTTTCCCTTGTTTGATCTGGATGTGGTGTGCTATAAACCCACATCCCCCAAGGCTTATTGTTTCTACCTCTTGAACTCCCAAATGAAATAAGGACTTCAAACAGAATTGTCAAATACAAGTGATTCCCACGGGAGAGCACAAACTACTTAGACACATGGCTGAACTTAACTGCCCTCTCAGTGCAACTGATACACAACGAAATGGCTCACAGAAAAATGGCAGACCTGAAGCAAAGGAAACCTATGAAGCAGACATAATTTATTTTTAAAATAGTAAAAGTGAAAAGGTGAAAAGTGTGAAAGTGTTAGTCATTCAGTCATGTCTACTTTGTGACCCCATGGACTGTAGCCTACCAGGCTCACTTTGTCCATGGAATTCTCCAGGCAAGAATACTGGAGTGGGTTGCCATTCCCTTCTCTGGGGGATCATTCCAACTCAGGGATTGAACCGGGGTCTCCCGCACTGCAGGCACATTATTTACCATCTGAGCCACCAGAGAAGCCCTGGTATAGTAAAACTTTCCTTTTAAAAACTCTTTCCACCCTCTTCACACCTACTTTTTGGAGCAAGTGCTTTGTGTACTTGCATTTTCACAACTAGATGCTCAGGGTTTCTAAATTTATCACTTTTCTCTGACCCTCCCTTGTTGGGTCTCACCACCTACCTCACCTTTCATTCACAGATTCAAAAAACCTATCTAAATTATGAGCTAAAAACACTAGGGTGGGAATGGCAGTGTCCATAGGCTACAGATGTTACACTGCCTGGAAGGGAACCTAATCCATTACATCCATCTACAATTAGCTAGACAACACCTTGGGTCCAAAAGAAGATACAATTTAAAGAACTGTCAAAGGAATAGGAATAGAAGAGTGCAGAACTATAGGTAACGTCATGGCTGCCTGGGGTAGGTTCCAGGAAGAAAGTTGTAATAGCTTCCTCAGAAGAAAATTTTGCAAAGGAGAAATGAGAAAGTGTTAGAGCAAATGTTGCCTGTTCTGCTTAAGAACAGTCCTGACTTTATGACATCTTTTCCCTGAGAAAACATGCATAGGCAAAAATAGTCAACAGCATACACCCAAGAGAATTGAACAGATAATAAAACTTTGCAAGTTCCAAAATGCTGTAATATTTAGCATCAGTAGTTAAGAATGCTCTGGATAAGTTATTGGCCTGACTGGAGAAAGAGAGTCTTGTTTTCTTGCAAATATTTTGAGAGGGTGGAAATAATGGTTCTTCTGATTTCCTTATTTTTATAGGATACTTGATTCTGTTTGAGGCTAGCTTATGAATTTGAGCTTCTTCTAATTTATAAGTGACCTTTGGATGAGTCTGTAGTTGTTCCTGGAATTTATACCACAGGGATTCCCTTTCTGTACTCTTTAGTTAATTACTCAACATATCACACATAAATGCAATGGGAAGGCACACAAACATTTAAATTACTTTCCAAAGGAAGCTTACGTTGGAAAATATTTGAACTACATCCATCTTGTGGGTTTCTTTTGTCTAATTATAGCATTTTTTCATAACTTAGCCTTCCTGATAAATTATTACTCAAAAGCATTTAAGCTTATTGTTTCTTCTTCAGAATACTGGTGGCAACCCAGTACCCATTCAAATACTGCCTCTGACTTAAGTTTCAGTAAGCCCACAGGGAAGCCTGGCCTGCAGCAGTCCATGGGGTCGCAAAAGTCAGGTGCAACTTAGCGACTGAACAACAACAACAAGCCCACCACAGTACTTAAATGCTTCATGTGAAAGGTCATCTAAGATCCCAGGTCCTGAGAGGGGAAAATTTTCTACTCTGCTAACGTTTTGGTTTCTATTCTGGATCTTCTACTATAAGATCTAGCATGGCAATTCTGTGTCCTTTCTTTTCATGGAATATTTTGGAGATAAAAAAAATAAGGAGAAGCTGCTTCTCGAAACTATGGATGATTGTCCCCTTGGTGACCTGAATGACAAATTGTGGGTAGCGCAAGGCAATGGGAAAGTGATCTGCCTTCCAGGATGTCAGCAGATGGTCTCCTGGACTCATCATCTGTATTGCATCAAAAACACATGGAAGTTGTTTTCCACAGAGGCAGAGTTCTGCCCCAAACTTGGCACCAGGTCAGTTCCATACTGGGTAGTTACTGGGGACTTTTTTCCTTCAGTACCACTGTCATTATGCCACTTCCTTGCTCAAAAATATTCATTGGTTTGGTAGTGCTATTGTCTGGATATTGTGCCACCCCGCTCAATTCCTATGTTGAATCCTATCCCCCACGGTGATGGTATTAGGAGATGGGGCCTTTAAGAGGTAATTAAGTCTCCAAGGAAGCTCCCTCATGGGTGGGATTAGCGCCCTTATAAAGAGGCCAGAGGCCGCTCCCTTACCCCTTTACACTGCGTAAGAACATGAGAACATGGTCGAGAGGGCACGGGCTCTGAAACAGAATGTGGGCCCTCACCAGAACCGAACCATGCTGGCACCCTCGTCTTGGAATTCCCAGTCTTCAGAACTGTAAGAAATTAATTTCTGTTGCTTATAATTTACCCAATCTATGGTATTTTGTTATACCAAGTAAGACTGTTAGGCAGAATAATAGTCCCTAAAATATGTCCAAAAAAATACAATCTGTCCATATTCTAATCCCCAGAACCTTTCAATATATTACCTTACTTGGCAAAAGAGTCTTTGTAGATGTGATTAAAGTAAAATATCTTGAGATGGGAAGACTAATGTGAATTACCCAGGTGGACCCAATATGAGTCCTTAAAAGCAGAGAATCATTTTCAGCTGTGATGAGAGAGCAAGCATGAGAGTAAAAGCCAAAAGGAAAGAGAAGAGAGAAGGAATGTGCTGACAAGATGAAGGGTCAGAGAGATGAGGTGGAATACAGAGAGATTTGAAGCTTGAGAGATTCTTATAGTTCTCCCAACCCACCCTGTTATCCCCACCACACTTTTTCTCACGCTGTTGCTTCTCTGCTTCTCACATCTGAATCTTCACCATCTATTGTCTGCATCCCACTCTGGAACAAAGCCAATTCTAACCCATAATATTTTCTCTGCTTTTACATTCCTGCACAACTTACTTCTGTACCACATTGTACACCTAATACAGATACTCAAACTTGCTGGTCTAAGGCTGTCTCTACATTCTTAAGAATTATTAAGGATTCCAAAAATCCTTTGCTTATGTGAATTACATATTTATTGTATTAGGAATTAAAGAAAAATTTCAAGTAATTATTTATTATTTTATTCTTAAATAACAATAATGTCTCATTTCATGCTAACATAAATAGCATATTTTAGTAAAGATAGCTTATTTTCCAAAACAAGAAAATTTAACAAATGTGGCACTCAGTTTTGCAAATCTTTGATGTTTGGCTTAATAGAAGATAGCTGGATTCTCAATCTATGTTCCATCTCTTGCTATATACTTCTTTGGTTAAAGTATTTGAAGAAAAAATCTGGCTTCAAACAGAGTGCAGTCATAAAAGGAAATTATTTTTAAAGCATTTCCAGATAATTCTGGATATTCTTCTTTGATATTACACCAAAACTCGATAAGTGGTATTAGTTTCTTAAAGGTTAAATGCAATGTAGATTCTAAAACTATATCAGTGAGTCAGTTACTACTCTGTTACTTTAAAATCCATTGATTTCCCTTGCACTTTGAGTGGAATTTTCCCCCATGCATGATTTTGGAGCATGCATGATTGATTATTTGGAAAATACTGGTTATTATAGAGTCAGGCAAACCTTATAAGCATTAACACAATTTTATGATGCAATATCAAAAATCATGTTTGTTAGAATCACCACTGATATAATCAGAAAAGTATTTATGTATTGAAAAGCTGTCAAGTTTATAGTGGTAGGTACAAGATTTTAAAAGTTCTAATATTGAAAGCTTGAATTTTATTGTCAACAAATACCATCAGTTGTTTTCCTTGGTGTGACATGCCTCATTCATTTTTAAAAAAATATTGCCAAATATCCAAGTCTGAAAATCCAAACAGACTGTTTGTCAGTCTTTGTTTCATGGAAAAATAGTGGCAATTCCCCACTTATAACTTAAACTGCAGTGAGGGAGGGCATTAACACATAGTATCTTTGCCCTCAGGCTTCGAGCAAGACACAGATTTTCCTACAAATGACCATGAAATGTTTAAAGGATCTGCCCACATTCCTTCAGTTCGAGTAATCAAATCCATAGGCTTGTGCCAGCTGCAAGAGAAGCAGGCAATCTCTCGTTACTTGGTATAACAAGCTAGCAGGGAGACAGAGCTGAAGGCAAAGTCATAATGACCTTCCAGTTTTTCCTGTAGTCTCTCCTCCTAAGTGGGCT
Source organism: Bubalus bubalis (assembly GCF_019923935.1). Lineage (NCBI taxonomy): Eukaryota > Metazoa > Chordata > Mammalia > Artiodactyla > Bovidae > Bubalus > Bubalus bubalis. Next base: position 42,752,412 of record NC_059167.1, read on the forward strand.
TCCACAGTGGTTCAGTGGTTAAGAATCTGCCTGCAATGCAGAAGACGCAGGAGACAGGGGTTTGATCCCTGGGTGGGGAAGATCCCCTGGAGGAGGATATAGCAATCCACTCCAGTATTCTTGCCTGGAGAATGCCATGGACAGAGGAGCCTGCCAGATTACAGTCCATAGGGTCACAAAGAGTCAGACACGACTGAAGTGACTGAGCATGCACACGCACTCCTCCGAAGTGGTACTGTTTAAAAGGTACAGGAGAGTATAGAGGGAAGGGGAAGTCTTCCCATAGGCCAAATATCTAAGGCTGAGGTGAGATGGGCCTTAAGAGCAATAGGAAAGTGAGCTCTGAAGAGCAGTTCCATTAGAACAAACTGAATTGAAGCTGTGGGCTTTCTAGCTTCATTTCCCATCTCTCCTCATTATGTTCTTTAACATAATAACCCCAAACAGCTATGTATGTGTCAGACAAGAATCAACATAAAACACAGATTAGGGAGGGGAGATAGAGAAGACAAACACAAGGAAAATAGAGAAGTAACTAAAGAAAAAGATAAATAATTCAAATCACTATAATTTTAAAGAAATTTAAAATTTAAAAAATCTCAGATAACAAAAAGATGCTAAAACAGTGAAGGATGATAAGCAAATTAATAGAGCAAGTTGGAAGAGAGAAGTAAAATATTGCATTAGAGGAAAATCATAATGAAATAATAAAAGTAGAATAAGTACAATTTAAAATGAAGCTTAGAATATAAAACAGTCTATAGAAGCGTATACAGGAAAAATGGGGGGGCGGTAGATAGCTGTAACTTTCAGAGAAGACAGTAGACAGGTAGAATATACAAAATACCCCATCTTCCTAAAGAACACATACACACATACTCATGCAATCAACAAAAAGATTCAGAAAACTGCAGAAAAGAACTTTCCCAAAATAAAAATGCGAAATTGCAGGTAGAAAGAAAAGATCATGCTAGTGCCAAGAAAGAATAATACAAAAACCGCTGTGACACATCTTGATGAAGTTACTGAACTTTAAGGGTAAAGAAATAATATAGGCATCCAAGTGGAAGTTTAACATTAAAGGGGAAAATGGCGTTTTCCTCAAACTTGTCCAGAGCAGCTGTTTTGTTTTGTTTTGTTTTTTTCCCCAATATTGTTCTATTTTGTGGGGCACGGCTGTGCTGGGTCTTTCGGAGAAGGCAATGGCACCCCACTCCAGTACTCTTGCCTGGAAAATCCCATGGATGGAGGAGCCTGGTAGGCTGCGGTCCGTGAGGTCGCTAAGAGTCGGACATGACTGAGCAAATTCACTTTCCCTTTTCACTTTCATGCATTGGAGAAGGAAATGGCAACCCACTCCAGTGTTCTTGCCTGGAGAATCCCCGGGACGGGGGAGCCTGGTGGGCTGCTGTCTATGGGGTCTCACAGAGTTGGACACGACTGAAGTGACTTAGCAGCAGTAGCAGCTGGGTCTTTGTTGCTACGAGGGCTCTTCTCTCGTTGTGGCAAGTAGGGGCAACTCTCTAGTTGTGGTGCTCGGGCTTCTCACTGCAATGGCTTCTCTTGTTGCGGAGCATGGACTCCAGGGCACGAGCTTCAGTCATTGTGGCACCTGGGCTCTAGAGCACTTTCCAACAATTAAATAAGTGAAATTAAAAAAAAAAAAATTTGTGGCACAAGGACTTAGTTGCTCTGCAGCATGTGGGATCGTCCCAGATTAGGAATCAAACCTATGTCTCCAACATTGGCAGGCAGATTCTATACCACTGAGCCACTTGGAAAGCCCCACAGCAACTCTTGATACCAGAAAAATGGAACTGTTTTGACAAAATCTAAGAGAAGTATGAATTGTATGCCTAGATAAGTTGCTTTTCAAATATAAAACCAGGAGACATTCTCAAGCATACAAAAAACCCACAGACTACAGTACCCATAATTTGTTCATAAAAAAGGAAAAAACTTGAAAATGAAACCAGGGCAACTTAGATATGAATCAAAATTTAAAACTTGGGCATAAAGAAACTGTGGTTTAAAACCCAGCTGTGGTATTATACATAATAAATAGATTTAAATTTAGAATTAAGACTAAACAGTTATGAAAATATAGTTACATGAAAAAAATAGAACTGTCACAGAGCTTTAAAATGTAAAAATAATACAACTGACAAAAATCAGAAGCTAGGGAAGAGGAACATTAGAATAAACTGAAGTGTGTTTACTTTCTTATCTCTCAGGGCAAGGACTTAACAGATGAAGTTCGGTGTACTTCCTTCACAGAAAAAACAGTGCATCTGATTGTTTTCTGTAGATTCCATCAACAAATGATTGCTGAATAGTGCTTCAGAGACCGTAGGAAAACCAGTCGCCACATCTCAAAACTAAGAACAAAAATAGAAGTCTTGAAGAATAGAGACATAATTGGTCTTCATCACAGGAGAAGGATCTCTTTTGAGGCAAATATATAGCAAATAGGATTTTAATATTTTCTTCATCTAAGAACAGATAGGTGTAGGTTAAGGAAATGTTCATATCTCCTGTGGTTACTGGGTTATACAAAAGCTGTCTGCAAAATCCCCTCCCCGCCACACACCCCCCACCCCCCGCCAAATTTTCTTCCTGATTTTGTTTATGGTTTTACAAAAACTAACCATATTGACTAGGCTAACTTTACCACTGGTGGTCATTTTTTCCTATTTAGCTGTGTTATAATTGGAGACATGAGGATGATTCATATGACCACACTTTTATGACAGCTAAAGCTGAAGATTGTGCATGAGTACATGTGGTATAACTTGGCTAGAAAAATGTATAAATATAAAATTACAATGGAAGATGTAATTTCCAGTGAGTAAACAATTCTAAATAACACATACAAGGCCAAGAATGCCATACTCTGCCATATAGATAACCCAGGGGAAGAACAAATAGAAGATGGACTTGTGCTTTAGGTTAGATTTCATTTCAGAGATGTAACAGAGTTGGAAGAACCTGGCACTGGTGTCAAACCAGATCCTAAAGCCTGGCTCAGCCTCTTTCGTATTGAATATCTTTGGATTAATTAAAGTACTGCAAATCTAAAGCAATTGTCTTAAAAATCTACTAAAGCAATTGTTTTCTTATTTTTATAAAATAATAGCCATAACACCACCACCTACCACAGGGTCATTGTGAAAAACGGTGAAATAACATGTGTGTTGAATTTAGTTGGATATATTCTCAGTAAATGGCAGCTAGATGTGGCCAACTTAAGAAAAAAAGGTGACATGAAATGCTTACCTCTAGAAAGCGGTTGTAGAAATGTTTTTAAGTAGTTGGAGAAGACAGTCTTCTGCCTTTCATTTCACATTGCCAGATACTGTCAGCCCAACAGGCATCTTGAATTTTAACCCTAAATCCTCCATTAGTGTTCTGTATGGCCTTGGAGCCTTAGTTTCTTTGGCTCGATGACAAGTAGATCACTACCTGACAATATATTGTTAGAGCCAAAGAGATATATAAGGAAGTGTGTGTGCGTGTGTGCTCAGGTGTGTCCGATTCTTTGCGACTTCATGGACTGTAGCCTGCCAGGCTCCTCTGTCCATGAGATTTCCTGGGCAAGAATACTGGAGTGGGTTGCCATTTCCTCTTCCAGGGATCTTCCCAATCCAGGGATCGAACTCAGGTTTCCTGAGTCACCGCACTGGCAAGCAGATTCTTTAGGAAGCCCTAGGAGATGTAAGAACTCTGAAAAATATGATGTTCCATATCAAGTGAGGAGATAGCTGGTGATGTCAACAATTATGCTTTAATAGCTACACTTTCTCTTCATTACACTTTGCTATTCTTTCTCTTCAACTAAGGAGCTAAGAAACCATGTGCTCTTGGAGGGGGATATTTTTATGTCTTTGTGTTCCTTTCCCAGGGATGCCCATGAATGGAATATTCTTCTTCCTTACTGCACAAAATCCCTATTTATCCTTCAAGACTCAGCTTAAATGTCACTGTTCTCTGAAACCTGCCTTAACTGTCCCCATTACCTGTGTTCTCACAGTATACTGTCACTTTTGCAGTGTTTATTACATTGTCCGGTGGTTTGTTTTTTTTTTTTTTTCCTTTTTTAAAAAATTGGGATATAGCTACTTTACAGTGTTGTGTTTCTGCTGTATGATGAGGTGAATAAGTTACATGTATACATATATCCCCTCCCTCTTGGACATCCCTTCTAACCGCCTCCCCAACCCCCCACCGCCACATCCCATCCACTTAGGTCACCACAGAGCACCGAGCTGAGCTCTCTATACTATACAGTAGATTCCCACTAGCTAACTCTACCACCAGTATGTAGCAACTAGAACATGAGTTCCTTGTAGTAGAGACACTTTCCATCACCATCACCTGACACAGTGAGTGGTTTAGAGGAGGCACTCAATAAATATTCTGGGGGGAAGGACAAAAGCTGGAAGTAGAGAGGAAACGAACAGTTCCGTCCAGTTCAGTCGCTCAGTCGTGTCTGACTCTTCACGACCCAATGAATCACAGCACGCCAGGCCTCCCTGTCCATCAGCAACTCCCAGAGTTCACTCAAACTCATGTCCATCAAGTCGGTGATGCCATCCAGCCATCTCATCCTCTCTCGTCCCCTTCTCCTCCTGCCCCCAATCCCTCCCAGCATCAGAGTCTTTTCCAATGAGTCAACTCTTCGCATCAGGTGGCCAAAGTACTGGAGTTTCAGCTTTAGCATCATTCCTTCCAAAGAAATCCCAGGGCCGATCTCCTTCAGAATGGACTGGTTGGATCTCCTTGCAGTCCAAGGGACTCTCAAGAGTCTTCTCCAACACCACAGTTCAAAAGCATCAATTCTTTGGCGCTAAGCTTTCTTCACAGTCCAACTCTCACATCCATACATGACCACAGGAAAAACCATAGCCTTGACTAGACGGACCTTTGTTGGCAAAGGTCTGCTTTTGAATATGCTATCTAGGTTGGTCATAACTTTCCTTCCAAGGAGTAAGCGTCTTTTAATTTCATGGCTGCAATCACCATCTGCAGTGATTGTGGAGCCCCCAAAAATAAAGTCTGACACTGTTTCCACTGTTTCCCCATCTATTTCCCATGAAGTGATGGAACCAGATGCCATGATCTTTGTTTTCTGAATGTTGAGCTTTAAGCCAACTTTTTCACTCTCCGCTTTCACTTTCATCAAGAGGCTTTTTAGTTCCTTTTCACTTTCTGCCATAAGGGTGGTGTCATCTGCATATATGACATTATAGATATTTCTCCTGGCAATCTTGATTCCAGCTTGTGCTTCTTCCAGTCCAGCGTTTCTCATGATGTACTCTGCATATAAGTTAAATAAGCAGGGTGACAAAAGCCTTGATGAACTCCTTTTCCTATTTGGAACCAGTCTGTTGTTCCATGTCCAGTTCTAACTGTTGCTTCCTGACCTGCATATAGGTTTCTCAAGAGGCAGGTCAGGTGGTCTGGTATTCCCATCTCTTTCAGAATTTTCCACAGTTTATTGTGATCCACATAGTCAAAGGCTTTGTCATAACCAATAAAGCAGAAATAGATGCTTTTCTGAAACTCTGTTGCTTTTTTGATGATCCAAAAAACGTTGGCAATTTGATCTCTGGTTCTTCTGCCTTTTCTAAAACCAGCTGGAACATCTGGAAGTTAAAGGTTCATGTATTGCTGAAGTCTGGCTTGGAGAATTTTGAGCATTACTTTACCAGCGTGTGAGATGAGGGCAGTTGTGCGGTAGTTTGAGCATTCTTTGGCATTGCCTTTCTTTGGGATTGGAATGAAAACTGACCTTTTCCAGTCCTGTGGCCCTTGCTGAGTTTTCCAAATTTGCTGGCATAGTGAGTGCAGCACTTTAATAGCATCATCTTTTAGGATTTGCAATAGCTCAACTGCAATTCCATCACCTCCACTAACTTTGTTCGTAGTGATGCTTTCTAAGGCCCGCTTGACTTCACATTCCAGGATGTCTGGCTCTAGGTGAGTGATTACAACATCATGATTATCTGGGTCATGAAGCTCTTTTTGTACAGTTCTTCTGTGTATTCTTGCCACCTCTTCTTAATATCTTCTGCTTCTGTTAAGTCCATACCATTTCTGTCCTTTATCAAGCCTATCTTTGCATGAAATGTTCCTTTGGTATCTCTGATTTTCTTGAAGAGATCTCTAGTCTTCCTCATTCCGTTGTTTTCCTCTATTTCTTTGCATTGATCGCTGAGGAAGGCTTTCTTATCTCTCCTTGCTATTCTTTGGAACTCTGCATTCAAATGGGTATATCTTTCCTTTTCTCCTTTGCTTTTTGCTTCTCTTCTCTTCACAGCTATTTGTAAGGCCTCCTCAGACAGCCATTTTGTGTTTTTTGCATTTCTTTTCCATGGGGATGGTCTTGATCCCTGTCTCCTGTACAGTGTCACGAACCTCTGTCCATAGTTTATCAGGCACTCTATCAGATCTAGTTCCTTTAATCTATTTCTAACTCCACTGTATAATCATAAGGGATTTGATTTAGGTCATACCTGAATGGTCTAGTGGTTTTCCCCACTTTCTTCAATTTAAGTCTGAATTTGGCAATAAGGAGTTCATGATCTGAGCCACAGTCAGCTCCTGGTCTTGTTTTTGCTGACTGTATAGAACTTGTCCATCTTTGGCTGCAAAGAATAGAATCAATCTGATTTTGGTGTTGACCATCTGGTGATGTCCATGTGTAGAGTCTGCTCTTGTGTTGTTGGAAGAGGGTGTTTGCTACGGCCAGTCCGTTCTCTTGGCAAAACTCTATTAGCCTTTGCCCTGCTTCATTCTGTACTCCAAGGCCAAATTTGCCTGTTACTCCAGGTATTTCTTGACTTCCTACTTTTGCATTCCAGTCCTCTATAATGAAAAGAACATCTTTTTTGAGTATTAGTTCTAAAAGGTCTTGTAGGTCTTCATAGAACTGTTCAACTTCAGCTCCTTCAGCATTACTGGTCGGGGCATAGGCTTGGATTACTGTGATATTGAATGGTTTGCCTTGGAAACGAATAGAGATCATTCTGTCGTTTTTGAGGTTGCATGCAAGTACTGCATTTTGGACTCTCTTGTTGACCATGATGGCTACTCCATTTCTTCTAAGGGATTCCTGCCCACGGTAGTAGATATAAGGGTCATCTGAGTTAAATTCACCCATTCCGTTCTATTTTAGTTTGCTGATCCTAGAATGTCAATGTTCACTCTTGCCATCTCCTGTTTGACTCCTTCCAATTTGCCTTGATTCATGGACATAACATTTCCAGATTCCTATGCAATATTGCTGTTTACAGCATCGGACCTTGCTTCTATCACCAGTCACATCCACAACTGGGTATTGTTTTTGCTTTGGCTCCATCCCTTCATTCTTTCTGGAGTTATTTCTCCACTGATCTCCAGTAGCATATTGGACACTTAGCGACCTGGAGAGTCCTCTTTCAGTATCCTATCATTTTGCCTTTTCATACTGTTCACGGGATTCTCAAGGCAAGAAGACTGAAGTGGTGTGCCATTCCCTTCTCCAGGGGACCACATTCTGACCGACCTCTCCACCATGACCTGTCCATCTTGGGTGGCCCCAAATGGCATGGCTTGGTTTCATTGAGTTAGACAAGGCTGTGGTCTGTGTGATCAGATTGTCTAGTTTTCTCTGATTATGGTTTCAGTGTGTCTGCCCTCTGATGCCCTCTTGCAACACCTACCATCTTACTTGGGTTTCTCTTACCTTGGTCATGGGGTATCTCTTCACGGCTGCTCCAGCAAAGTGCAGCCAGTGCTCCTTACCTTGGACAAGGTTGCCCCTCCTGACCTTGAAAGTGGAGTAGCTCCTCTTGGCCCACCTGCACCCATGCAGCTGCCACACCTCGGTCATGGGGTAGCTCGTCTCAGCCGCCGCCCCTAACCTCGGTCGTGGGGTAGCTCCTCTTGGCTGCCGCCCCTGACCTTGGATGTGGGAGAGCTCCTCTTGGCCGCTCCTGCACTGTCGCAGCCTGGCAATCTCGGTCAACGCCTGGCTAAATGATCTTGTCCTGAAGATCCCGGAACCCCCAAGATGATAGCTTACGATGAATGGATTCAGATTGGTGATCTTCGAAGAAGATTTAGCTTTGGGACCAGGGTTGATCACTCAAGAGTTTTTGTGTAGCAGAGTTTTATTAAAATGAAAAAGGACAGAGAAAGCTTCTGACATAGACATCAGAAGGGGTACGGAGAGTGCCCCTCTGTCTTTAGCAAGGGAGTTATATATTTTTTCATTAGTTATTACAATAAATCAAAAGAATGTCTGAAGGTTGTAAAGATCTTACTAGACCCACTAATGAACAGTTACTGAATATCTAATAAGTGTCAGGCATGTACCAAACCCTTCATATACATTCTCTCATTTAATTATTATAGCACTAGCATCTTTTCATGTATCTGTTCACTTAACAAATATTTCTTGAGCCCTATACTGTGCCAGGCACTGTTCTAGATGCTGGGAATATAGCTACATTTACAATCCAAGAGAGGGGAGACAGACATGTATAAATATGTCAAGTAGTGAACTATGAAGAAAAATAAAACTGGATAAGAAAATAGAGTACGGGAGTTAGGTAATGTTTTAGATTAAGGACCAAGGGAGCACTTTGTAATGAGATGACTTTGAGCAAAGATGTGAATCAAGTAAGATGATGGACTATAGATATCTCAGAATGTCCCAAAAGAGGGCCAGTAGTGCAAAGGCCCCAGACAGGAACACGTGGCATGTGTTTGAGGGCCAATGTGGAGGCCAGTGTGTCTGGAGAGGAGAGATCAAGGAGCTGAATGACTTAAGAGGTCAGAGAGAGATATCATATACCCTCATGGAAAGGCCATCAGAAAACTTTGTGATGTTATTTTCAGTGAGAGAGGACGGCATGGGAAGATTTTGACCAAAGAAGCAAGTTCTTTGAATGCTGTGGAGAATATAGACTTTGATGGAGCAAAGTGGTTGGAAGGAACCACTTACTCTTTCACTGCAATAGCTGAGGAGAATGTTGATGGAAAAGGAGACTAGAATGATAGCAGTGGAGACCAGGTACTGAATATAGTTTGCTGCTGCTGCTGCTAAGTCACTTCAGTCGTGTCCGACTCTGTGCGACCCCATAGACGGATGCCCACCAGGCTCCCCTGTCCCTGGGACTCTCCAGGCAAGAACACTGGAGTGGGTTGCCATTTTCTTCTCCAATGCATGAAAGTGAAAAGTGAAGGGAAGTTGCTCAGTCGTGTCCGACTCGTAGCGACCCCATGGACTGCAGCCCACCAGGTTCCTCTGTCCATGGGATTTTCCAGGCAAGAATACTGGAGTGGGGTGCCATTGCCTTCTCCGGAATATAGTTTAAAGTAGAGCAAATAGATTTGCTGATGGATTGTAAGTGTGGCATGACATAAAGAGGCTTTAAGCCTGAGAAACTGAACAAACGAAAAGACTGTATACTGAAGTTGGGAGGTTGTGGAAAGAATAAGTTTAGGGAACAAAATGAGTCTGTTGTATTAAATTTAGGATATCTATTATATATCCAAATGGAGTTGCTGAGTAGGCAATTTGACTTCAAAAACTAGGAATAAAACTACCATATGTATGTATTAGTCACTAAGTCATATCCAACTTTTTGTGACCCCATGGACTGTAGCCCATCAGGCTTCTCTGTCCATGGGATTCTCCAGTCAAGAGCACTGGAGTGGGTTACCATTCCCTTCTCCAGGAGTCAAAACCACCATATGACCCAACAGTTCTACTACTGGGCATATACTGTGAGGAAACCAAAATTGAAAAAGATACATGTACCCCAGTGTTTGTTGCAGCACTATTTACAATAGCTAGAAAGTGGAAGCAACCTAGATATCCATCAACAGATGAATGGATAAAGAAGTTATGGTACATATACACAATGGAATATTACTCAGCCATAAAAAGGAATGCATTTGACTCAGTTCTAATGAGGTGGATGAACCTAGAGCCTATTATACAGAGAGAAGTAAGTCAGAAAGAGAAAGACAAATATTGTATATTAACACATACATATGGAATCTAGAAAGATGGTACTGATGGACCTATCTGCAGGGCAGCAACAGAGACACAGACATAGAGAACAGACTTGTGAACACAGAGGGGAAGGAGAGGGGAGGACAAATTGAGAGAGTAGCATTAAAACATACATTACCATGTGTAAAATTAGACAGCCAGTGGAAATTTGCTATATGACGCAAGGAGCTCGAATCTGGTGCTCTGTGACAGCCTAGAGGGGTGGTGTAGGGTGGAAGATGGGAGGGATGTTCAAGAGGGAGGGGACATATGTATACCTATGGCTGATTTGTGTTGGTATATGGTAGAAACCAACACAATATTGTAAAGCAATTATCTTTCAATTAAAAACAAATACATTTTTTTAAAAGTTTAAAATTAATGGGAAAAGTTGTGGCTGGAGATACAGCCTTTTGAAGGTCATCAGCATAAAAATAATATTTAAAGTCACAGGAGTGGATGAGATTACCTGAAAAATCAGAATGCTGTGCTAAGTCACTTTAGTTATATCCAACTCTCGGTGACCCCATGGGACTATAGCCCACCAGGCTTCTCTGTCCATGGGATTTTCTAGGCAGGAATACTGGAGTGGGTTGTCAGTTCCTCCTCCAGGGGATCATCCCAACCCAGGGATTGAACCAGTGTCTCTTAGTTCTCTTGTATTGTCAGGCAGGTTCTTTACCACTGGCACTACCTGGGAAGCCCCCAAAATCAGAATAAATAGATGAAAATTGAGGTCTGAAGACTAAGTCCTAGGTACTCCAATGATTACAAGTCAGGGAAGAGAAAAGACTTCAGCAAAAAAGGCTGGGAAAGGATGGTCACAGAGGCAAGAAAGGAAGGGGGAGTGGTAGCCCAGAAGCTAAGGAGAGGAAGTGATTCAAGAAGACAGAAATGATCAAAAGGATCAAATACTGCTCATAGGTTCAACTCGGAGGTCTCAGAATTGATTTGGTAGGTTTATTATTGCCATTGGATCTGGTTATTTTAGTAGGTGTCTTTATCCCTCTTTGACGTAATCAAACTGAAGTTCGAAGAGATTAAGCAACTTGCCCAAGTTTAAACAGCTAAAAAACAGGGAGAGGGGCATATGCAACTGCAACACCAATCTGCCGTCTCCACAGTCAATACTCTCTCTCCTGTGGTCTCAGTTGTGCTCTACACGAGGCACCTAGTCAAGGGTGAAACTGGAGACTGAATCCAGCTTGTATTCTGCTTGCTAAACCAAATATTCTGAAGCAGGGAAGGGTCTGACTTGGGAAAGGGGTGTTTCTTCGCACAAAGGCAGGAGAGACTTGTGTGGTAGGAGGGAGAGTGATAAGAACTTGGACAAGTCAAAAGAAAAGATAAAAAATTTTAAGTAAATCTGAGCATTGCTTGTGTATGAAGATCACCTGTAGGTATTTAAAAATGTATGGATGGCTGGGCATCACTCCAGACCTATTGTATCAGAATCTCCAAAAATGATCACCTATGTACCCTAGCATTTATAGATGGATTGCACATCCCAACATCAAAAGACCTTAAAATCTAAGATCTTACCACAGCTACATAGTATCCAGAAGACTGTGTCTCTTTAAATTTGAGTGGAACTTTCCAACACGTGCAACAGCACAAAGCAGTGAAGAGTCGGGAATGGATTTTTCTCACTCTGCTCTGAAAATCCCTACTTCTGTCCCCTCCAATATACGTGCAGCTTTAACACTGGTGGCCCCATATGCCATTCCCCTTGTGATAAGCAAAGAAGCCCCTTTCCTATGAGTCGTCTTTTTCCTTTTCCCCTCTCCCAAGGCCCTTCTTATTAGATATTTTGCTAACCCTCCCTTCACAAGATTAACCTCTTATAAAAGTGGCTCCCATATGTTATGCTAAAAGAGTACATCCTAGGGGCTTCCCTGGTGGCTCATTGGTAAAGAAAACCTGCCAGTGCAGGAGATCTGGGTTTGATCCCTGATCTGGGAAGATCCCACATACCGTGGAGCAACTAAGCTCGTGTGCCACAACCATCGGTCCTGTGCTCTAGAGCCCGGGAACTGCAGCTACTGAGCCCACACGTCCTAGAGCCCGTGCTCAGCAGAGAGAAGCCACTGCAATGAGAAGCCCGTGCACCACAACTAGTGAAAACCCACACGGCAACGAAGACCCAGTGCAGCCAAAAAAAGTAAAACAAACAAAAAAAATTAATTAAAAAAAAAAAAAACTTAGATACATCCTAGCTAAAAAATGTGCCAGGTTTCAGAAGGGTTGTGTGATGGTGGGTGCTGGAGGAGAATGCGAAGACAAACTTGAACCGTCATAGCCAGAATTTTCAAAAGTTCCAAAAGTGAACATGTTGATAATCACTGATAAAACCTAGTTTCCCATTCCACTTTCTCTTCCCTGTGGATAAGGAACTTGAAGCCCATGAAAATTAAGTGACTTAGGAAGGTCATATAGCAAGTATAGTGGCAAGTCAAGAGTTAGAAGTCAGGAGATCCAGTGCTTAGTCTGGAACAGCGGAGGAATGGATGGTCTAGTGGGAATTTAGTATCACATTACCATGTAACTACCTAGGACACTGAAAACAATCCTAATATCTGACCCTGTCACAGAGATTCTAATATAGTAGCACGGGATTAGGCCCAAGTATCACAAAACCGTTTCTGATGCTCAGCAAGTTTCTGGGAACTAAGACAAAGTCATTAGCCATAGAAAATCTTAGGAGCTTAGAAGCCTCCAGTTGGCTCTTTTTAGGAAAGGAAAAAAAAAATCACGATAGGCCAAAGTGACATAAACGCAAATACAGATTAATAGGTATTTTGAAGGAACTCTGAGCAGAGTATAGGTAACAGAAGCAAATACCAGATTTGACCCAACCTTTTCCAGCTCAGTCTTACCTTGAAGCTTGGCTGAAGACTTTCTGGATTCTATGGGCCATCTCTATTTAGGAAACATCAAGTGAAACTGCAGGGCATAAAGGAGACGACTCCAGAGGATAGGGGAAGGACATGCAACCTTTGGCTTCTTGAGTCTCTGGCTTGTGTCTAGCTCACGTCATTAGCATGAGTTAAATTTCCTATTGTCATGGTGAGCTGAGCCTTGGACACTCTCTAGTTCTTGGGAGAGCAGTATCTCAACTAACAATAAGGGCCATGAAAGCTTAGCTGAAAGGGCAAATCAAAAGGCAGCAGTACTAGACTTTCTGCTCCTGATTTGGAAGAGAAGTATCCCTGGAAGCAGTGAATATTGAAGACCCCTTAACACAGGTTCTCTGCTTTGCTTATCACTTTCCATAGATTATGCAGCTGCTTTTTCAATTATGTTCAAAAGGCAAGCGGGGATTTAACGTGGCCAGTAATATAGATATACCGGTTCTCATGATCCCAAGGAACACTCCATTTGCTTTTCATTTAAATCAATTACTGGGCATTCCAACTTTTTAAATAGTACTCAAATCAAGGTTATTTGCATAACCTTTTTCTGTGGGGGGAACTGAGGCTTGAGACACACAAACCAGTGAGGCCCTGAGCATGGCTTTGCAGTGCAGTCAGGGGGCAGCAAGCAAGCAAAGCAAGAAAGAGAAGCCAATGCTTGAGGATACCACCCCAGTAATGGCACAGCCACTGGGCCAAAGCATTATTAGGCAACCCGCCTGGAGAAGGAAATGGCTAACCACTCCAGTATTCTTGCCTGGAGAATTTCAAGGACAGAGGAGCCTGGTGGGCTACAGTTGCAAAGAGTCAGACACGACTGAGCGACTATCACATCATGACAAATATGATTGATTGGGGTCTGCCTTGTCCATTTGGAAGGTGAGAGTCATTCCTGCAGAAAGGGTATGTGTTATCCTACCACCTCCCTCCCCTCTGAAAACAACCAGCTTTTTGTCTGTATCTGAGGGTCTAATTCTGTTTTGTTTATTTTTGTTTTTTAGATCAATGAATAAGTGGTATCATATGGTATTTGTCTTTTTCTAACATTTCTCTTGGCATAAAACCTTCTAGGTCCATCCATGTTGTCACAAATGGCAAGATTTCATTCTCTTTTCTAACTAATATACCATTGTACATGTATATATATACCACATCTTCTTTATCCTTTCATCAGTTGATAGACATTTAGGTTGCTCCCATATATTGGCTACTGTAAACAGTGCTGCAGTGAAAATTGTGGTGTACAATGTCATGAACCTCCATCCGTAGTTCTTCAGGCACTCTATCAGATCTAATCCCTTGAATCTATTTGTCACTTCCACTGTAAAATCATAAGGGATTTGTCTTAGGTCACACCTGAATGGCCTAGATGTTTTCCCTACTTTCTTCAATTTAAGTCTGAATTTTGCAATAAGGAGTTAGTGATCTGAGCCACAGTCAGCTCCTGGTCTTGTTTTTGATGACTGTATAGAACTTCTCCATCTTTGGCTGCAAAGAATAGAATCAATCTGATTTTGATATTGACCACCTGGTGATATCCATGTGTAAAGTCATCTTTTGTGTTGTTGGAAGAGGGTGTTTGCTATGTCCAGTGCATTCTCTTGGCAAACTTAGCCAGTCTTTGGCCTGCTTCATTTTGTACTCCAAGGCCAAACTTGGCTGTTACTCCAGGTATCTCTTGACCTCCTACTTTTGCATTCCAGTCCCCTGTGATGTAAAGGACATCTTTTTTTGGTGTTAGTTCTAGAAGTTCTTGTAGGTCTTCACAGAACAATTCAGCTTCAGCTTGTTTGGCATTAGTGGTTGGGGCATAGACTTGGATTATTGTGATATTGAATGGTTTACCTTGTAAACAAACAGAGATCATTCTGTCCTTTTGAGACCTCATCCAAGTACTGCATTTCGGACTCTTTTGTTGACTATGATGGCTACTCCATTTCATCTAAGGGATTCTTGCCCACAGTAGTAGATGTAATGGTCATCTGAATTAAATTCACCCATTCCAGTCCATTTTAGTTCACTGGTTCCTAAAATGTCAATGTTCACTCTTCCCATCTCTTGTTTGACCACTTCCAATTTTCTTGATTCATGGACCTAACATTCCAGGTTCCTATGCATTACTTTTTACAGCATTGGACTTTACTTTCTTCACCAGACATATCCACAACTGGGCATTGTTTCCACTTTTGCTCAGCCTCTTAATTCCTTATGTAGCCATTTCTCTACTCTTCTCCAGTAGCATATTGGGCATCTACCCACCTGGGGAGTTCATCTTTCAGTGTCATATCTTTTTGCCTTTTCATATTGTTCATGGGATTCTCAAGGCAAGAATGCTGAAGTGGTTTTCCATTCCCTTCTCCAGTGGCCCACGTGTTGTCAGAACTCTCCACTATGACCTGTCCATCTTGGGTGGCCCTAGTAGCTTGAATTCAGTAGCTTGAATTTTCACTTTGCTGATGATTTTCTTCACAGTGCGAAAGTTTTAACTAGCCCCTATTTATTTGTTTTTCTCTTGCCTGAGGAGACAGATATAGGTAAGAACTTTGCCTATGCTTCCTTCTAGGAGTTTTATGGTTTCAGATTTTACAATTAAATCTTTAATACACTTTGAGTTTAATTTTGTATATGGTATAAGAAAGTGGTTTAGTTTTATTCTTTTGCATGTAGCTGCCCAGTTTTCCCAACACAATTATTGAAGAAACTTTTTCCCCATTGTATACTCTTGCTTCCTTTGTCATAAATTAATTGACCATAGAAACATAGGTTTATGTAAGCATTCTCTGTTCTGTTTCATTGATCCATGTGTCTGGGGGCCAACACCATACTGTTTTGGTTACTGTAGCTTTGTAGTAGTTTGAAATCAGGGCCCATGATGCCTCCAGCTGTGTTCTACTTTCTCAAGATTGCTTTGGCTATTCAAGGTGAATTTTGGCTTCTCACAAATTTTAGAATTATTTTAGTTCTGTGAGGAATGTCATGAGTAATTTGGATGATAGGGATTGCATTACATATGTGGATTGCATTGGGTAATATGGGAATTATAATAATGTTAAAGAATATTAATTCTTCCAATCCATGAGTGCAATTTATCTTCCATTTCCTTTATAAATGTCCTATATGTTTCAGAATCTTTCACCTCTTTGGTTAAATTTGTTTATGATATTTTATTCTTTTTGGTGTGATTGTAAATGAGAATTTCTCTTTCTAATGGTTCACTCTTAGTGCTTAGAAATGCAGTGGATTTCTGTATGTTAATTTTGTGTCCTACAACTTTATTGAGTTTATTGTTTTGAATACTTTTCCATAATGTATTTAGAGTTTTTTGGATATAGTATACTGTCATCTGCAGAGAAGGACTGCTTTACCATCAGTTTTTCCTTTCCAATTTGGATGTCTACTATTTCCTTTTCTTAATTGTTCTGGGCAGAACTTTCAGTATTATGTTGAATAAAAGTGGCTTTGGTGGGTATTTTTGTCTTATTCCTGACCTTAGAGGAAATTCTCTCAGCTTTTCACCATTGAGTATTTTGTTAGCTGTGGGCTTGTCATGTATATTCTTTATTATGTTGAGGTATGTTCCCTCTGTATCTACTTTGTTGAGAGTTTTTATCAAACATAGATGTTAAATTTTGTCAAATGGTTTATCTGCATCTCTTCATATGATCCTGTCATATGATCTCTTCAGGAGACTGTGCATTGAAATGTATATGTATTCTGCAGCTTTTGAATGGAATATTGTGTGTGTGTGTGTGTGTGTGTGTGTGTGTGTGAATTAAGTCAATTTGATCTAATATGTCATTTAAGACCAGTGTTTTCTTATTAATTTTCTTTCTGGATGGTCTACTCATTGATGTAAGTGGGGTTTTAAAGTCCTCTAATAGTATTATGTTACTGTTCATTTCTCCCTTTGTCTGTTTAATATTTGCTTTATGTATTTAGGTGTTTCTGTGTTGGGTGCATAAATATATCATCCTCAGATTGACACATCAGCCATTATGTAATGCCATTTGTTGTCTTTTCAGTGTTCTTTTAAAGTCTATTTTATGTGCAATATGAGTATTTCTATGACAGCTTTATTTTTCTGTTTGCTTGGTATACCTATCTCCATCTTTTCAGTCTGTGTGTGTATTTAGATCTGAAGTGAGGCTCTGGTAGGCAGCATGCAAATGGGTATTGTTTTTGATACATTCAGCCACCCTATGTCTTTTGGTTAGAGCATGTAGTCCATTTATGTTTTGTTTAGGGTGATTATTGATAGGTATGTACTTATTACTGTTAACTATTTTCTCATTGTTTTTGTAGCTCTTCTTTGTTCCATTCTTTTTCTCTTGATCTCTTCTCTTATGGTTTGATGATTTTTTTTTGCATTATGTTTGAGTTCCTTTCACTTTATTTTTGTGTGTGTATCTATTGTAGATTTGCAGTTTATGGTTGCTGTGAGCTTCATATATATCAGTTTATTTTAAGCTGGATAGTTACTTATGTTTGAATGCATTCTGAAAGCTCTACATAGTACTCTCTGATACATTTGTTTTTGATGTACAACTTTATGTGTTCCTATTTTGTGTATCCCTTAACTACGTATTGTAATTGTAGTTGATTTTACTTCTTTTGTCTTCTAACCCTCACAATATCTTTTTAAGCAGCTGATTCCCTGTCTTTACTAAATATTTATTTTTTATCAATGAGAATTTTTTCTTTCATATATTTCTCTATTTTTAATTATGGTCTTTCCTTTTCCACTTAAAGACGACCCTTTAACACTTCTTGTAAGGCCAGTTTAGTAGTAATGAACCCTTTTTGTTTTTCATTGTCTGGGACACTACCTTTCCTTCAGTTTTGAATGATAACCTTGCTGGGTTGAATACCTAGGTAGTAGGTATTTTTTCCTTTCATGACTTTAAATATATCCTGTCACTCCCTTCTGGTCTGCAAAGTTTCTGGTGAAAAACACCTGAGAGTGTAATGGGAATTTTCTTTTAAATGACTAGTTGTTTTTCTCTTCATGTCTCTAAAATTCTCTGTCTTGAAGTTTTTTCAGTTTAATTGTGGTTTGTCTTAGTTTGGAGCTCTTTGGGTTCATCTTGTTTTGGACTCTCTGTTTCTTGGACCTGGCTATCTGTTTCCTTCCTCAGGTTAAAGAAGTTTTCAGTCATCATTTCTTCAAATAAGTTTTCTTCCCCTTTCTTCTCCTCTGCGACCCTTGTAATGTGCATGCTAGTATGCTTGATGATGTCCCAGAGGTTCTTTAAACTCTCCTCATAAATTCTTTTTTGTTTTTGCTGTTCCAATTGGGTGATTTTCACTCTTCTGTCTTCCAGATTCCTGACCCATTTTTCTGTATCATCATACCTAATATCAATTCTCTCTAGAGTATTTCTGGGCTTCCCTAGTGGCCCAGATGGTAAAGAATCTGCCTGCAATGCAGGAGACCTGGGTTCAATCGCTGGGTTGGGAAGATCGCCTGGAGGAGGGAATGACAACTCATTCCAGTATTCTTGCCTGGAGAAGCCCCATGGACAGAGGAGCTTGGCCAGCTGCAGTCCATGGGGTCGAAAAGAGTTGGACGCCACTAAGCATAGCACATTCTTCAGCTCTGATCAATTCTTTCTTATATTCTCTACTTCTTTGTTGACATTCTCACTGTGTTTCTCTGAGTTCAGTGAGCATTTTTATGACTCACTTTAAACTTCTAATCAGTTACATTAGGGTGTTTTTCTGGGATTTTATCTTTGCTTTCATTCATCTCCTCAGTTTGTTTGACTTTGTTATCAATTAGATGAAACAGCTACCTCTTGCATTCTTGAAGGTGTGGCCTTGTGTGGAAGCATCCTCTGTGTAGACTGTGTGTGTCAGGCAACTTTGGCAGGCTTGTTGGAGCTTCAGTGGGTATAAGCCACAGGGTCCAGTCCTTCCCCACCCATTTATCAGATGCTCTAGGGTTAGTGAGTGGGTTTCTTTCATGTATAATCGAGGTGACCTTGAACGACTGTTTTTCCTATGTGCCTCAGGGCAGGTGAGTAAGTGACTGGGTTCCTTCAGACATATCCCACCCTATTGCATGTTGCTGCATCAGGAGTGGGGTGGGGTCCCTTCAATACTGTGTCTCTCTGTTTCTCCTGCCCATCTCTATGTGGTCCCTGTAAATGAAAGAGGGCTGGAACTCTCTCCAGGGTTGGAAGCACCAGAAAGCACCATAATTTGGATTCCCCTTCCACCTTTAAAGCACAGGTGAAACACATTCTCGGCACTTTAGCCCTGCCAAAGCCACCCCTTTGATTTGTACAAATTAAGCTGCACAAAAGATTTTCATTCAGCCCTCAGTTCTTCAGGAGGAATTGCTCTATATGTAGGTGTTGATTCCTTGTGTCAATAGAAGGAGATGAGTTCAGGGTCTTCCTTTGCTGTCATTTTTGCACTGGAACTCTGAATAGGTCTTAAAGAAGGATGATTTTGCTGATAGTATCTGCAACCTCCCCCACCCCACCATTGTTATCCCTAAACTTTCTATCCTCTTTCAAAATACAGTTACTCCTGGAAGATTTAGTGCATTAAGCTTGTTTGGGATTCAACTGCAATTTACTATAATTTAGTTGGTTTATACTTACGTAAGTAGGGTCAAGAATACAGGGCAAGTGTATGAGGTGCTAGGGAAGGCAATACGGGGGTCTTTCATGGCTGTGATGATGGTCTGGGTAGTGTGGAAAATCAGAGACAGCACTAGAGGCCTATTTTGGGGTGGTAAGAAGGTATTATGGGAGAAAGCTAAGGAAAGTGAGAGAATGAGCCTTATACCAGTATTTCTCAAATGTTCATACATCTACTTTAGAGTCACTTGGGGAAGCTTTATAAAGATATATAAATGCTGGGGCTCCATCCAAAGATGCTGTGGCTCAGTGAGCCTGGCCTGGGGCCCAACTAAGTTTAATAACCAGTACTGTTAGGCACTTTTTATCTACCTCATAATTTTTCACAAGGTCAACCATCTTACTGGCTTTTCTTTACAAACACTTTTCACTAAGAAGGATAGCCTGGTCTACCTCATTGATCTTCTAAGCTAAGAACAAAATAGAGCAAAAAAGCCACTTTCTTCTAGTGGCTCAGTTTCCAGCGGCTGAGACCCTGACTTTTCTTGATGCCTATAGTCCTTTAAGCCTTGGGATTCTGTTGTCTCTGAAAATACCCAAGCAAATATCCAAGGAAAGACAAATTTCAGTCTGATGCCTTCTGGTAAGGGATGTTTATGAAAGCCAATGAATGATAGGGTTTCCTTTGTTGTTGTTCAGTCACCCAGTCATGTCCTCCTCTTTGCAACCCCATGGACTGAAGCATGCCAGGTCTCCCTATCCCTCACCATCTCCCAAAGTTTTTCCAAATTCATTTCCCTTGCATCAGTGATGCCATCCAGCCATCTCATCCTCTGATGCCCTATTCTCCTTCTGCCCTGAATCTTTCCCAGCATCTGCGTTGACTTTTCCAGTGAGCTGGCTGTTCGAATCAGGTGACCAAAATACTGGCGCTTCAGTTTCAGCATCAGTCCTTCCAAATAATATTCAGGATTGATTTCCCTTAGGATTGACTGGTTTGATCTCCTTGCTGTCCAAGGGACTTTCAGGAGTCTTCTCCAACACCACGGTCTGGAGGCATCTATTCTTTGGGGCTCTGCCACCTTTATGGTCCAGCTCTCACTACTGTACCTGACAACTGGGAAGACCATAGCCTTGACTGTATAGACCTTTGTTGGCAGAGTAATGTTTCTGCTTTTCAACACACTGTCTAGGTTTGTCATAGCTTTCCTTCCAAGAAGCAATTGTCTTCTGATTTCATGGCTGCAGTCAACATCCGTAGTGACTGTAGAGCCCCAAAAGATGAAACCTGTCACTACTTCCACCTTTTCCCCTTCTATATACCATGAAGTAATGCAGCCAGATGCCATGATGTTGGTTTTTTTAATATTTAATTTTAAGGTGGCTCTTTCACTCTCCTCCTTCACCTTCATCAAGAGGCTCTTTATTTCCTCTTTGCTTCCTGCCATTAGAGTGGTATCATCTGCATATCTGAGGTTGTTGATGTTTCTTCCACCTATCTTGATTCCAGTTTGTAACTCATCCAGCCAAAATTTCTCATGATGTGCTCAGCGTATAGGTTAAATAAAAAGAGTGACAGCAGACAGCCTTGTTGTACTCCTTTCTCAAACCTGAACCAATCAGTTGTTCCATACAGGGTTCTAACTGCTGCTTGTTGACCTGCATACAGGTTTTTCGGAGACAGTAAAATGGTCTGGTATTCCCATCTCTTTAAGAGCTTTCCACAGTTTGTTGTGATCCACACAGTCAAAGGCTTTAGCATAGTGATTGAAATAGAGATAGATATTTTTCTGGAATTCCCTTGCTTTCTCTATGATCCAGTGAATGTTGGAAATTTGACCTCTGGTTCCTCTTCCTTTTCTAAACTCAGCTTGGACATCTGGAAGTTCTTGGTTTGCATAATACTGAAGCCTGCTGCTGCTAAGTCACTTCAGTCATGTCCGACTCTGTGTGACCCCATGGACTGCAGCCCACCAGGCTCCCCCGTCCCTGGGATTCTCCAGGCAAGAACACTGGAGTGGGTTGCCATTTCCTTCTCCAATGCATGAAAGTGAAAAGTGAAAGTGAAGTCTCTCAGTCATGTCCGACTCCTAGCGACCCCATGGACTGCAGCCCACCAGGCTCCTCCATCCATGGGGTTTTCCAGGCAAAAGTACTGGAGTGGGGTGCCATTGCCTTCTCTGATACTGAAGCCTAGCATGCAGTATTTTTAGTGTGACCTTACTAGCATGGGAGATGAGTACAGTTATCTGATGATATGAACATTCTTTAGTACTAACCCTCTTAGGAACTGGGATGAGGATTGACCTTTTCCAGTCCTGTGGCCACTGCTGGGTCTTCCAGGTTTGCTAAGATGTTGAGTGCAACACTTTGATAGCATCATCCTTTAGGGTTTTGAATACTTTACTGGAATTCCATCACATCCACTAGCTTTATTGGCAGCAGTGCTTCCCAAGGCCCACTTAACTTCACATTCCAGAATGTCTGACTCTGGCTGACAGACCACACCATCGTAGTTATCTGGTTCATTAAGATCTTTTTAATATAGTTCTTCCATGTATTCTTTCCATCTCTTCTTGATCTCATCTGAGTCTATCAGGTGTCTACCATTTCTGTCCTTTATTGTGCCAATCTTTGGGTGAAATAATCCCTTGATATTTCCAATTTCCTGAAGGGATCTCTAGTCTTTCTGGTCTGTTGTTTTCCTCTAGTTTTATGCATTGTTCATTGAAGAAGGTCTTCTTGTCTCTCCATGCTATTCTTTGAAACTCTGCGTTTAGTTTGATGCACCTTTCCCTTTCTCCCTTGCTTTTCACTTCTCTTCTTTCTTCAGCTATTTGTAAAGCTTCCTCAGACAACCCCTTTGCATTCCTGCTTTTCTTTTTCTTGGGATGTTTTGTTCACTGCCTCCTGTTCAGTATTACGTACCTCCATCCGTAGTCCTTCAGGCACACTGTTTACTAGATCTAATGCCTGGAATTTGTTCGTCACCTCCACTGCATATTCATAAGGAATTTAGGTCATACCTGGCTTACCTAGTCGTGTCCCCCACTTTCTTTAGTTAAAGCCTGAATGTTGCTGTGAGAAGCTGATAATCTGAGCCACATTCAGCTCCAGGTCTTGTTTTTTCTGACTCTGTACAGCTTCTCCACCTTTGGCTACAAAGAGTAAAATCAATTTGATTTTGATATTGACCATTTGGTGATGTCCATGTGTAAAGTTATCTCTTGTGTTGTTGAAAAGGGAGTTTGCTTTTTCAACAACATAAGGAAGTTGCTTATGCCTTTTTAATTGTAGGATGTAGCTGATATCCTCGGGAGTGGGCCAGATCAACCAAGAAACCCAGCTTGAGTGTGTCTTTGCGACAACATAACCGTGTTGAATTCTTATAAAATATAGGAATGTGAGACAGAGCAATGGGGAAGATTGGTTAAGAGATGCCTCTTGTTTTTCCCCAGATACTTTGATGATACTTAATATTTTTACTGGGTTGAATCTGCTCAGTGTCTGAAGGAATTCAAATCTAAAACCATTTCCACATGTAGTTTGTATCAGACTATAATTGGTCCAATATTTGAACCAGTTTGGGTTTTCATTTAATAAGATCCTTATTCCAGATCCAAATGACTATTGAATCATTTCCAAGCTTGAATTGATTCAAACTGTGACTCTTTCTGAATGATGACGTGTTGGGTGGTTGTTTCATGGAGACCTGTGAAGCTATGTGGGAGGGCTGGGATGGGATCTTTATATATCCACCACTTGGTGGCTGATGAGTTCTGTAGTGGGACAATCCAGTGCTTCCAAGCCAGAGAACACAGAGCTATCACTGTCCACTGGGTGGGGCCTGCTCTTGCTTGTGACTCATAGTAAAATATTCTTAGGCTGGTTTGTCTCCAGACTCTCCCTCACTTTTTTCATCTATAGGAAGAGGGCAAATTCAGGTCTGGGGTTGTGTTTAAACGAAAGATAATCATGAGGAAGCTGGAATCCATATTCAAAAGTGCATACTCATTCGCTTCAGTTGTGTCCAACTCTTTGCGACCCTATGAACTGTAGCCTGCCAGGCTCCTCAGTCCATGGGATTCTCCAGGCAAGAATACTGGAGTGGGTTGCCATGCCCTCCTCCAGGGGATCTTCCCAACCCAGGGATTGAACCCACATCTCTTACATCTCCTGCACTGCCAGGTGAGTTCTTTACCACTAGGGCCACCTGGGAAGCCCATATATTCAGAAGGGTTCAGTACAGATAGAGGAGTACAGGTAGTGATAGAGTGCTGCTCAAAGAACTCAACCAATGACTTTAACTTTATGTAAAATAGGCTGTTATCTATAGAAATAATCAATTCTCAATGACAATAGAAAAACTTTGTGGTATATAGGATTATTTGGAATCCCAAGACTACAGGAAACTTAGAAGTATTCAAAATATTTATATATAACTTTTGTCTGACTATTACTTCCATATCAGAAGATAAAGGCCACATTCTCATGATTAGGATGTGAGTGATTCAATGGCTCAATAGCACATTAAAACCGTAGGAAGGTTAGCTGACAACTTTAGTTTCTATAAGCAATATCAATGTGAGTTGTGTGAATTCCTTAATCTAAAAGAACCAAATAGATATCATGTATTGCTTCATACATCTGTGCCTTTGTCAGGGTAATTGAAAACAGAGTTTTGGTGCATGTTTGGTAGGTTCTGATTAAAACTATAGGATCATGATCAAATAACCTTGTTTCTCTTCAAAACCATGGCCCTAGGCAGAAGTCAAAAGTGAACCAACAATGCTGTCTTTAAGTACTTCACCAACATATTTAATTCTCCTGTTCAGCCCATTTACAATTTTTTTCAAAAAGTATGCAGATTTAATGATCTGTGTAGCAGAAGTTTCCTCTGATGAGTATCTTATTTTGTTTAAACTTCTATAGACTCTTCTTGGCACTTGGCACTATTTGAAAATTCTTGGGGTACTGGTCAAGCTAAATTACAAACTCATAATATTTTCCCTTAGTTAATAAACTCTCTGAGCCAGGGAAGAATCTATCATAATTTATTTATGTCCTTTAAATGATAGGCCTCAAATCTGGTATATTTTATTGCTGGTCTCTAAATATGTTATAGAAATCATCATTGATTCTTCATTTCCTTAAATATACTAGTCCAAATCTCAAATCACAGGGAGATCCATAGGTCTGACTTTATAAGGCATAGAGTCAAAAGACAAGAGACTAATTCTGATATCTTTTCATCATGTTTTAATTCATTCTGAGAGTATTAAAGAAGGGCTTTGGTGGGAGAGTTTCCATGTTCCATGTTGGAATTGGTAGCATCCAAACTAAACAGGTTTCAATATTTGTGGTAGCACCTGGGGCTTTAAATTCCTTTTTATCACTGGAGTTGTGAGAGAGACTTGACATTTACTTAATTTGGCTGGCAATACTCAAAAAATAAGAACCACAGTGGATAAAATGCATGGATTTTAAAAAGTCACTCTTCTGCCCACCACCCATGGCAACAAGTTTGTTTATTTGGAAGAAGACTAAAACCTGAATTCCTACCAATAGTATGAACTGTAACAAATCTTAAAGTTTTTCTTGTGTGAGAATGCTGGAGAACACACATAGATAGGATGCTTGTCTTAGCTATTCCTTTCTCTCCTACTGAATTATTTTCTGAAGAATGAGGTTGATCCAAATTTTTCATACCTCAGTATCAACATCTGGAAAATATGGCTTACTGGGTATGATTATATAGTGTTTGAAGAAAAGGGAATTGTTCATTTATGAATAGCATGAGAAATCTGCACTAAAAATTAATCTTGGTTTACACTTTAGTAGAGTTTGGACTGCATACAAATTTAAGATATGAACACCATGATTTGCTGTGTAGATTTTTTTTTGTCCAGGTCTCCTTGTCTAATCTCTTTGGCTAGAATAAAAGTAAATCCTTAGAGGAGCCAAGCTGGGAACTCATTTTCTTCTCTTAAAGAATCAATGCTTGCAATAAGTTAATATCTACAGGGAATTTCCAAAATAATCAAGAATATACAACTGAAGTGATTGTGGTGTGGCTTTTAGAGTAAAAGCAAGACTACTTTCTTCAGAAAGGTAGTAATAATGTTTTTAGATACCAGACATTCAGTAATGAATGTTTGAGTTAAGTCTAATAAAAGCATATCCATGTAGACACCCATCCTTTCTACCCAAATTTGGAGTGGGGTTCAGAGCTCAAAACAATGTTTCTTATCTAGCTATTTTAATATTAAATCATATAAAGAATAAATTAAGAGACTGAGGTAAGAATTAAGTACTTGATAAAGAAATTGGTTGATAATCTGTATGAACTTTTTTTTTATTGGAGTTGAGTTGGTTTACAATGTTGTTAGTCTCTGCTGTATAGCAAAGTGAATCAGCTATATGTATGCTGTTGCTGCTAAGTCACTTCAGTCATGTCTGACTCTGTGCGACCCCATAGATGGCAGCCCACCAGGCTCTCCCGTCCCTGGGATTCTCCAGGCAAGAACACTGGAGTGGGTTGCCATTTCCTTTTCCAAAGCATGAAAGTGAAAACTGAAAGTGAAGTCACTCAGTCGTGTCTGACTCTGAGCGACCTCATGGACTGGAGCCTACCAGGCTCCTCCGTCCATGGGATTTTCCAGGCAAGAGTACTGGAGTGGGGTCCCATTGCCTTCTCCAGCTATATGTATACATATATTCACTTCCTTCTTTTTCAACACAAAGCATTGAGTAGAGTTCCCTGTGCTCTACAGTAGGTTCTCATTAGTTATCTATTTTATACTTAGTAGTGTATATATGTCAATTGCAATTCACTTCCACTCCCTGTCCCACCTTGGTGTCCATATGTTTCTTCTCTACATATGTGTCCCTATTTCTGCTTTGCAAATAGGTTCATCTGTACCATTTTTCTAGATTCCACATATGTGCATCAATACATGATATTTGTTTCTGACTTATTTCACCCTGTATGACAGTCTCTAAGTCCATCCACGTCTCTGCAAATGGCAGAGTTCCATTCCTATTTATGGCTAAATAATACTCCATTTTATATATGTGCCACATCTCCTTTATCCATTCCTCTGTTGATGGACATTTAGTTTGCTTCCGTGTCCTGGCTATTGTAAATAGTGCCACAGTGAACATTGGGATGCATGTATTTTTTAAATTAATTGTTTTATTTTAATTGGAGGCTAATTACTTTACAACATCGTAGTGAGCTGCTATCAAAAAGTCTACAAACAATAAATACTGGAGAGGGTGCAGAGAAAAGGGAACCCTCTTACACTGTTGGTAGGAAGGCAAACTAGTACAGCCACTATGGAGAACAGTGTGGAGATTCCTTAAAAAACTGGAAATAGAACTGCCATACGACCCCGAAATCCCACTGCTGGGCATACACACCGAGGAAACCAGAATTGAAAGAGACACGTGTACCCCAATGTTCATCGCAGCACTGTTTACAATAGTTAGGACATGGAAGCAACCTAGATGTCCATCAGCAGACAAATGGATAAGAAAGCTGTGGTACATGTATCTTTTTAAATACATGGTTTTCTTTAAATTAATTTCTCTTGGTATATGCCCAGGAAGGGATGGTTGGATAATATAGTAGCTCTATTTTTAGTTTCTTAAGAAATTTCCACACTGTTCTCCATAGTGGCTGTATCAATTTACATTTCCACCAACCAACAATTCAAGAGTGTTCCCTTTTCTCCATAACCTCTCCAGCATTTATTGTTTGTAGATTTTTTCAGTGATGGCCATTCTGACTGGTGTGAGGTGATACGCCATAGTAGTTTTGATTTGCATTTCTCGAATAATCAGTGATGTTGAACATCTTTTCCTGTGCCTCTTGGCCATCTGTATGTCTTCTTTGGAGAAATGTCTACTTGGGTCTTTTGCCCATTATTTAATTGGGTTGTTTGATATTGAACTGCATGAGATGTTTTGGAGATTAATCCCTCAGTCAGTTGCAAATATTCGTTTGCAAATATTTTCTCCCATTCTGAGGGTTGTCTTTTCATCTTGTTTGTTTTGCTTTGTTGTGAAAAATCTTTTAAGTTTAATTAGGTTCCATTTGTTTATTTTTGTTTTGTTATTCTAGGAGGTGAGTCAAAACAGGTCTTGCTGCAATTTATGTCAAAGAGTGTTCTCCCTGTGTTTTCCTCTAAGAATTTTGTAGTGTGCGACCTTACATTTAGATATTTAATCCATTTTGAGTTTATTTTTGTATATGATGTTAAAGGATGTTCTAATTTCATTATTTTACATGTTCAGTTCAGTTCAGTCACTCAGTCGTGTCCGACTCTTTGCGACCCCATGAATTGCAGCACACCAGGCCTCCCTGTCCATCACCAACTCCCGGAGTTCATTCAAACTCATGTCCATCGAGTCGGTGATGCCATCCAGCCATCTCATCTCTGTTGTCCCCTTTTCCTCCTGCCCCCAATCCCTCCCAGCATCAGAGTCTTTTCCAATGAGTCAACTCTTCGCATGAGGTGGCCAAAGTACTGGAGTTTCAGCTTTAGCATCATTCCTTCCAAAGAACACCCAGGACTGATCTTTAGAATGGACTGGTTGGATCTCCTTGCAGTCCAAGGGACTCTCAAGAGTCTTCTCCAACACCACAGTTCAAAAGCATCAATTCTTCGGCGCTCAGCTTTCTCCACAGTCCAATTTTACATGTAGCTGTCCAGTTTTCCTAGCACCACTTATTGAAGAGACTATCTTTTCTTCATTGTATATTCTTGCCTCCTTTGTCATTGATTAGGTGACCATAAGTGTGTGAGTTTATCTCGGGGCTTTCTTCCCAGTTCCATTGATCTATATTTCTGTTTTTGTGCCAGTACCATGCTGTCTTGATTACAATAGCTTTTTAGTATAGTCTGAAGTTAGGGACCCTTATTCCTCCAGCTCCATTTTTCTTCTCAATATTGCTTTGTCTATTTGAAGTCTATTGTATATTTCACTACAAACTGTAAAATATTTTATTCTAACTCTGTGAAAAATGCCATTGGTAATTTGATAGACATTGGATTGAATCTGTAGATTGCTTTGGGTAGTATAGTCATTTTCACAATATTAATCTTCCAATCCAAGAACATGGTATATCTATCCATCTGTTTATGTCATCTTTGATTTCTTTCATCAGTATCTTTCATAGTTTTCTGCATACAGGTCTTTTGCCTCTTTAGGTAGGTTTATTCCTAGGTATTTTATTCAATCTATGTGAACTCTTAATGTAACTATGAAATTATATAAATAAGAGTACATTAGGCTCCTGATTGCATAGGTAAATTAAATGCAACAGGCTGTTCCCTTGATGATTTCATAGCTATTGAAAAGCAATTAGTCAATTAAAAGAAACCCAAAAGAAATAATTTATTTAATTAGATTGAATACTTTTTTCATTATACATAGAAGTTAAGAGAAATTTGGAAAGGAGAAAGAGAATAAAAAATATAATCTTAGTTAACACAATAAACAAGAACAAAAAGAATTTTTCAAGGATCCCCAAATAGGGAATTTTAATTATTTTAAATGTATTCAAGTGTTAAAGTAATTAAACAAAGAGCTTATTAGACTAAGGTGGTTCTAATATCTTGGCAGCCTAAGTAAACAAACTGAAACCTAAGTGATAACCAATTACTGTAAGTGCCTCAAGGTTAAGAAATTGAAACTTAAGGACAATCAATCACACTGACTAGGCTTTCCCAAATAAGGCAATAGATTAAGCAGTAGCCAAGCAGATAACTTCTTTGCTTTGCTTCTGTGTCTGCTCTGTAAGACTTTCTCTTAAAGTCACTCTTTAGTGACTAAACTCTTTAGCCACTGAAGAGTTCCTACTCATTTTTGGTTTGGCATTTAGCCATTTCAAATCAATGTTTACTCAAATAAACTCCAAAACTTTAATGTACTTCAGTTTATCTTTTAACATAAGGAAAATTTCTCCATTGATGGGAACTGATTTCCAGAATTAGAATACATTTAAATGAGCAAATATAGTCTGATAAACAAATATTTGCTTTAAAAATAACATGTTTAAAAGGTACTCACTCATTCAGTGTGTTGGATCCTAGTGACCAGAAAGATTTAGTATAAAAAGGCTAGTCATGTAATTCTTCATGTGTTAGGCCAAAAGACTTAAGCGCTTAGGAGATATTACATTTTGCTAAGGGGGTGTCATTTCAGGGTCACTTGTGGCAAAGGATCACTAAGAAGTGGGGTACAAGGTTTAGCATCATCTCCAAGACAAAAATGCAAGGGTAGCAGTAAGACGGGATCA
Organism: Bubalus bubalis; assembly: GCF_019923935.1. Lineage (NCBI taxonomy): Eukaryota > Metazoa > Chordata > Mammalia > Artiodactyla > Bovidae > Bubalus > Bubalus bubalis. Next base: position 42,782,262 of record NC_059167.1, read on the forward strand.
GAAAAATGGAAAGGCTGATGGCCAAGGAAGATCAGCAAGACCAAAACAAGATGATGATTCAACTTCAAAATTCATTAAGATATTTGGGAAAACATAACAAATACAAAAAATACAGTAATAAGGCAAGGGCTTCACAGAGTCTGAATTCAAGACAAAATAGCTGCTCAAATAAGGCAAAAACAAAAGAACTGAAAATATATAATACTAAATACAAGATCAGAAACCATGGTTGAAAGTCATTTCCTATTCCAGGGAATCTTCATGACCCAGGAATCTAATCTGTGTCTCTAGCATCTCCTGCATTGGCAGGTGGATTTTTTACAACTGCACCACCTGGGAAGTCCCTTAGAAATAAAACAGGAAATAATTACATCACAGGAAATGCAACAAGTGGCACCCTTCCATACTTAGCAAAAATGTGGACAACCAGTATGAAGCACTTCAATACTGAGAACAACTTCTATCCCCTCTCACTTCTTGGTAGAGCAGTCAGTTCCAAGGCTCAATTAATCTAGAGTCTGCAGGTTGTAGCAGATTAGTCAATTCAGAACATGAATATCTTGGCTGAATTGGGGAGTATGAAGACATGTCGGTGAGCATGCATATAGGGAATTCATTTATTAATTCACTTATTCGAAAACATTTTATATGGATATCAGTTAAAAAATGGTAGAGGAAGGGCTTCCAAAGAAACCTCTTCTCCTTAAAAGTGTAAAAAGACTGGCCCCCCCCCAAAAAAAATCAAGATCAGTTTTTTTTAGAACTCTGAAAATTAATCAAAGGCTTACAGTAATCTGGGGAGCAATTATTCAAGAAAAATGGCCAAATCCTGATGATAAAAGCAAACTTTGTGGTGATCTAATGTTCCCTAGTCCACCCCAACCCTCTGCTGCTCCAGTTCTGTGATAGCATTAAAATCCTACAGCCACCAATCACGGTGAAAACCAACAGTTTGGCAGCAACTGAAGAAGACAGAATGGGATTGGAACGCCTCCAAAGTTACCTTCCTGGAGAAGTTTTGACCTGTTCAGTGGTGCCATAGAAGATACCACTTCAAGGCTATCTTTAATTGTCCTGACATAGAACTTGCTCACTGAAAACAACTTTTTCCAAGGGTGTCTGTCAAAAACAATCATAGGCAGCTATGGCTGCCTGAAGCAGTAGGTAACATTTAGAGGAGACAATAGACTATTTAGAAATTGCATTTCTGATAAAGTTCTAATATCCACACTATATAAGCAACTCATGTGCAATGTGTGTTTGTGTGCACTTGTTCATGGTGTCCAACTTTCTGTGACTCCATGGACTGTAGTCCACCAGTCTCCTCTGTCCATGCAATTTTTCAGGCAAGAATACTGGAGCGGGTTACCATTTCCTACTTTAGGGGATCTTCCCAACCCAGGCATCAAATCTGTATCTCTTCTCTCTCTTGCATTGGCAGGTAGATTCTTTACCACTGTACCTCCTGGGAAGAGCTCTCAACACTAAAAAAACAACAAAATATGGGCAAACGATTTGAATCATAAGTTTTCCTAAGAAAACATGAATGGCCAATAAGCACATAACAAGATGCTCAATATTATTATTCATTCAGATCAGATCAGATAAGTCGCTCAGTCGTGTCTGACTTTTTGCGACCCCATGAATCGCAGCATGCCAGGCCTCCCTGTCCATCACCAACTCCTGGAGTTCACTCAGACTCATGTCCATCGAGTCAGTGATGCCATCCAGCCATCTCATCCTCTGTCGTCCCCTTCTCCTCTTGCCCCCAATCCCTCCCCCAGCATCAAAGTCTTTTCCAATGAGTCAACTCTTCGCATGAGGTGGTCAATGTATTATTCATTAGGTAAATTCAAATCAAAATCAAAATAAGACCCCCTTCATATCCATTAGGATTGCCATAATCAATAAGACAGACAGTAGCAAGTACTGGAGAAGATCTTAAGAAATTGGAATCCACAGTACACTATGGGTAGGAATGTAAAATGGTACAGCAACTTTGGAAAACAGTTTGGCAGTTTCTCAAAAAGTTAAACAGAGTTACCAGAAATTTCACTCCTTTGTATCTAAGAGAATTGAAACTATATATGCATATAAAAGGGGCTTCCCAGGTGGCTCAGTGGGTAAAGAATCTGCCTGCAATGCAGGAAACGTGGGTTTGATACCCCAATCCGGGTCAGGAGGATCGTCTGGAGGAGGGCATGGCAACCCACTCCAGTATTCCTGCCTGGAGAATCCCATGGACAGAAGAGCCTGGTGGGCTACATTCCATAGTGTCACAAGGCATCAGACATGACTGAAGCAACTGAGCACACACACATGCACACGAATATAAAAACCTTTACATGAGTATCCATAATGACATTATTCATAATAGTCAAAAAGTGGAAACAATCCAAATGCCAATCAACTGATGACTATATAAGCATATGCTCTGCTATGCTAAGTCACTTCAGTCGTGTCTGACTCTGTGTGACCCCAGAGATGGCAGCACACCAGGCTCCCCCGTCCCTGGGGTTCTCCAGGCAAGAACAATGGAGTGGGTTGCCATTTCCTTCTCCAATGCATGAAAGTGAAAAGTGAAAGTGAAGTCGCTCAGTCGTGTCCGACTCCTAGCGACCCCCTGGACTGCAGCCCACCAGGCTCCTCCATCCATGGGATTTTCCAGGCAAGTGTACTGGAGTGGGGTGCCATTGCCTTCTCCGATATAAACATAGTATGCTATATTCATACCAAAGATTATTATTCACCAATAAAAGCAATGAAATACTGGTTCATGCTACAGTATGGTAGAACCTTGAAAGTTTTATGACAAGTAAAAGAAGTCAGACGAAAAAGTCACATATTGTATGATTTCATTTATTTGAAATGTCCAGAAAAGGAAAACCCATAGAGATGCAAAACAGATCAGTGGTTGGCAGGAGCTGGAGGGAGGGTAAAATTTGGAGTGACTGCTGTTGGGTTGAGATCTCTTTTGGGGCTCATAAAATCTTATAAGATTATACAGTGAGTAATGGCTATTACTTACTCAGTCGACTTGCTCAGTCGTGTCCAACCCTTTGTGACCCCATGGACTGTAGCCTAGCAGGCTCCTCTGTCCATGGAATTTTCCAGGCAAGAATACTGGAGTGGGTTGCCATTTCCTTCTCCAGGGGATCTTCCCCACCCAGGGATAGAACCCAGGTCTTCCACATTGCAGGCAGACTTTTTACCATCTGAGCCACCAGAGAAGTCAATGGCTATACAACTTTGAATTAAAAAACACTGAATTGTACACTCTAAAATGTAGGATGAGTTTAGCATTGGGTAGATTTTACCTTTAAGAAAAAACTGTACTGAGGATCTAGCAAGTATCAGTTCCTATGTTGAGCACTGAAGTTAGAAGAGTGAGGTATGCTCCAGGACCTTGTGAGAGTCTAGTGAAAAAGAAAGACATAAATACAGTTGACCCTGGCCTACTGTAAGTTGTATGTGAATTTTTGACTATGCACAGGGTTGGCACCCCTAACTCCAACACTGTCCAAGGGTCAACTATAATTTACTATAATGAAAACCTGAAAAGGGGGAAATCAGAAGAAGCATGTAATATTGTTGGGATATTAGGAAAAGCTTCACAAAGGAGGCAGCGTTTTTGAGCACTGAAGCAGCTCATCAGACAGGCAAAAGGGAGAATGAAATTCAAGGCATAGGAAAAAATTAGTCAAAGATCTAGAAACGTGGAAGAGCAGGCTCTGGCAGAAATTCAGTGCATAACACAGTGAGTTCCTACTTCTAAATTTAAGAGGCACTTTTAAAAAATGAGACCAGGCAATGAACAATCGAGCAATGTCTCACCAACTATGTCATATCCCCAAATAGAAATTCACATGACAAAAACTGTTTATACCAGTCAAGATTAGCTAAGTGTATATAAGACTTTTGTCAAAAATCACTTCTGGATGACTACCTAAATGACCAGTAAATAAATGATTCAGAGTAAATAAATGAATTTGTGGGCCTTTATATGGACTAAGAATTTGTGAAATTCAGTCCCTTGGATCTCATTAAATATAAAGCATGGGAGAGTGGCTTCAAGTTACTGTATACTTTAGATGACTTTTTATTAAAATAAGAGATAGGTTAACAATGAAAGAGAACAATAAAAGAATATTTCAAGTATTTTTTCACATAATGAAGTAACTTTATTTATTCAGTTATTCTTTCTTTCAATGCTCATTTTGTGTTTATTTTGTGCCAGCTGGGTTAGTTGTTCTCTAGTTGTCTAAAGCTAGGTAAAAAAAAGTAAGGATGAGAAGGGTAAAGGTCATACACTTTCTTAAATGTATAAGGGTGGATACATAAGCAGCTTTAAAGGAACAATCACAAACCACAATCACAGAAAACTGATCAATTGGATTACATGGACCACAGCCTTGTCTAACTCAGTGAAACTATGAGCCATGCTGTGTAGGGCCACCCAAGACGGACCAGTCATGATGGAGAGTTCTGACAAAACATGGTCCATTGGAGAAGGGAATGGTAAACCACTTCAATATTCTTGCCTTGAGATCCCCATGATTAGTGTAAAAAGGCAAAATGATAGGACACTGAAAGATGAACTCCCTAGGTCGGAAGGTGCCCTAAATGCTATGGTAGATCAGTGGAGAAATAACTCCAGCAAGAATGAAGAGAGGGAGCCAAAGCAAAAACAACACCCAGTTGTGGATGCAACTCATGGTGGAAGTAAAAACCAATGCTGTAAAGAGCAATATTGCACAGGAACCTGGAATGTTAGGTCCATGAATCAAGGTAAACTGAGTGATCAAACAGGAGATGGCAAGAGTGAACATCAACATTTTAGGAATCAGTGAACATTTAGGGCTGGAAGGGGTGAATTTAACTCAGGTGACCATTATATCTACTACAGTGGGCAAGAATCCCTTAGAAGAAATGGAGTAGCTGCCATAGTAAACAAGAGATCAAAATGCAGTACTTGGGTACAATCTCAAAAATAACAGAATGATCTCTGTTCATTTCTATGGCAAACCATACACTATCACAGTAATCCAAGTCTATGCCCCAAACAGTAATGCTGAAGATCCTGAAGTTGAATGGTTCTATGAAGACCTACAAGACCTTTTGGAACTAACAGCCAAAAAAGATGTCCTTTTCATTATAGGAGACTGGAATGCAAAAGTAGGAAGTCAAGAAACACCTGGAGTAACAGCAAATTTGGCCTTGGAGTACAGAATGAAGCAGGGCAAAGGCTAATAGTTTTGCCAAGAAAACACAATGGTAATAGCAAACACCCTCTTCCAACAACACAAGAGAAGACTCTACACATGAAAATCACCAGATGGTCAATACCGAAATCAGATTGGTTATATTCTCTACAGCCAAGGATGGAGAAGCTCTATACAGTCAGCAAAAACAAGACTGGGAGATGACTGTGGCTCAGATCATGAACTCGTTATTGCCAAATTCAGACTTAAATTGAAAAAAGTAGGGAAAACCACTATACCATTCAGGTATGACCTAAATCAAACCCTTTAGTATTATACAGTGGAAGTGAGAAATAGATTCAAGGGATTAGATCTCATAGACAGAATGCCTGACGAACTATGGACAGAAGATCGTGACATTGTACAGGAGGCAGGGATCAAGACCATCCCCAAGAAAAAGAAATGCAAAAAGGAAAAATGGCTGTCTGAGGAGGCCTTACAAATAGCTGTGAAAAGAAGGGAAGCAAAAAGCAAAGGGGAAAGGAAAGATATACCCATTTGAATGCAGAGTTCCAAAGAATAGCAAGGAGAGATAAGAAAGCCTTCCTCAGTGATCCATGCAAAGAAATAGGTGAAAACAACAAAATGGGAAAGTCTAGAGATCTCTTCCAAGAAATTTAGAGATACCAAGGGAACATTTCATGTAAAGATGGGCACAATAAAGGACCTAAATTGTATGGACCTAACAGAAGCAGAAGATATTAAGAGGAGGTGGCAAGAATACACAGAAAAACTGTACAAAAAAGATCTTCATGACCCAGATAATCACGATGGTGTGACCACTCACCTAGAGCCAGAATGCAAAGTCAAGTGAGCCTTATGAACAAAGCTAGTAGAGGTGATGAAATTCCAGTTGAGCTATTTCAAATCCTAAAATATGATGCTATGAAAGTGCTGCACTTCATAGGCCAGTAGTTTTGGAAAACTTAGCAGTGGCCACAGGACTGGGAAAGCTCAGTTTTCATTCCAATCCCAAAGAAAGGCAATGCCAAAGAATGCTCAAACTACCGCACAATTGCTCTCATCCCACATGCTAGTAAAGTAATGCTCAAAATTCTCCAAGCCAGGCTCCAACAGTACATGAACCTTGAACTTCCAGATGTTCAAGCTAGATTTAGAAAAGGCAGAGGAACCAGAGATCAAATTGCCAACATCTGCTGGATCATCAAAAAAGCAACAAAGTTCTAGAAAAACATCTGCTTTATTGACTATACCAAAGTCTTTGACTGTGTGGATGACAACAAACTGTGGAAAATTCTGAAAGAGATGGGAATACCAGACCACCTGACCTGCCTCTTGAGAAATTGGTATGCAGGTCAAGAAGCAACAGTTAGAACTGGACATGGAACAACAGACTGATTCCAAATCGGGAAAGGAGTACATCAAGGCTGTATTTTGTCACCCTGCTTATTTAACTTATATGCAGAGTACATCATGAGAAACGCTGGACTGGAAGAAACACAAGCTAGAATCAAGATTGCTGGGAGAAAGATCAATAACTCAGATATGCAGATGACACCACCTTTAGGGCAGAAAGTGAAGAACTGAAGAGCCTCTTGATGAAAGTGAAAGAGGAGAGTGAAAAAGTTGGCTTAGAACTCAACATTCAGAAAACTAAGATCATGGCATCTGGTCCCATCAGTTCATGGCATGTAGATGGAGAAACACTGGAAACAGTGACAGACTTTATTTTTGGAGGCTCCAAAATCACTGCAGATGGTGATTGCAACCGTAAAGTTAAAAGACGCTTACTCCTTAGAAGAGTTATGGCCAACCTAGACAGGTTATTTAAAAGCAGAGACATTACTTTGCCAACAAAGGTCCATCTAGTCAAAGCTATGGTCTTTCCAGTGGTCATGTATGGATGTGAGAGTTGGACTATAAAGAAAGCTGAGTGGTGAAGAATGGATGCTTTTGAACTGTGGGGTTGGAGGACTCTTGAGAGTCCCTTGGACTGCAAGGAGATCCAGCCAGTCCATCCTAAAGGAAATCATCCTGAATATTCATAGGAAGGACTGATGCTGAAACTCCAATACTTTGGCCACCTGATGCAAAGAACTGACTCATTTGAAAAGCCCCTGATGCTGGGAAAGATTGAAGCTGGGACGAGAAAGGGACCACAGAGGATGAGATGGTTGGATGGCATCACCGACTCAATGGACATGAGTTTGAATAAACTCTGGGAGTTGGTGATGGACAGGGAGGCCTGGCGTGCTGCATTCCATGGGGTTACAAAGATTCAGATACAACTGAGCGACTGAATTGAAAGGAACAATAAGGCTGTGGTAGAAAGGATTAAGTACATATTCCTCAGATACAGTTAGGACAAAAACCATTCAAAGATAAAAGTTTAAATGGAGAGACTTACTTGTAAGGTTTGGATAAAGAATAATCCTAGGAATCATTTATGTTGCTGTTTAGTTCAAGCTCCGACTAGACATCAGGACCAGGGTTTTACAGAAATAACTGGACTTTCTAAACAAAATACCAAAGTTCTAAATTAGTACTTCCAGAGAGTATACACATTTACATCACTAACTATGGTAGTGTGTGTGTGCTCAGTCACTTATTCATGTCCATCTCTTTGCGACTCTGTGGACTGTAGCCCACCAGGCTCCTCTGTCCATGGGATTTTAAAGGCAAAAATACTGGAGTGGGTTGTCATTTCCTCCTCCAGGTGATTATAACAATTATAACTTGCTTGGATAATCCCATGGGAAGAGTAGTCTGGTGGGCTACAGTCCATGTGGTCACAAAGAGTCAGTCAGATACGACTGAACAGATGTAGGACAGACAGATGATAAAAGTTGGACAGAATACCATTAGACAATAGATTGTAAAGAAAAGAGAGTGGCTAAGGCGGCCAGAATTTGAGGGGTCAAGATCTCAGAGAACAGATGCATGTATTAAGAGAGTCTCATGTTTTACACTACTCTTTCCCCCCAGGGCATTTCTGAATTCAAATCATGGGCCATGGAAACAGAACAAAGTGGTGACCTAGTGCTGTGGTAGTCTCACTGGGCCAGAGCAACAAAACATCCAGGACTTGAGTCAAGGTACTGGAGAAAAGGGAACCAAAGGAAGGTGAGTCTGACTTTCTGCGTTCAATTTTTGCTTTGGTGCATTTTTATGTCTTCTAACCTATATGTGTATGTTAGGAGACTGAAAATCAAAGCAGAAAGCTGTTGGCAAGAGGCTAAAATACTAAACAAATTTTAGTAGTTGGTGCTAAGGATATAAAAGTTGGAGTTCAGAACCTTCTGAGTAGAAAAGACCAACGAAATATCCCAAATTTCCCACTGACTTTTTTTTTCTTTTATTGAGAAATGCTTGATTTACAATATTATAAATGGTTCAGGTTTATGTAACAGTGATTCACAGTTTCAAAGGTTATACTCCACTGGTAATTATTATAAAATATTGGCTACATTCCCTGTGTTGTACAGTATATACAACTATATACAAGCTATATCCTTGTAGCTTATTTTGTACATAATGGTTTGTAACTCTAAATCCCCTACCCCTATCCTGCCCCTCCCCACCTCTCTTCCCACTGGTAACTACTGGTGTTTTTATCTTTGAGTTTCCTTTTTTCTTATATTCATTAGTTCGCTTTAGTTTTAAGATTTATATGTGATATCATATGCTATTTGTGTTTCTCTCACTAACATATTTCACTTAGCATAATGCCATCCAAATCCATCCATGTTTTTGCAAATGCCAAAATTTCAATTTTTAATGGCCAAGTAGTATCCTATTGTACATATATTCCATATATTCTTTATACGTTCACATGCTGATGGACACTTAGGTGGCTTCCATATTTTGTAAATTGTAAATCATGCTGCTATGAACATTGGAGTCCATTATCTTTTTGAATTGGTGGATTTTTTATTTTTTTATGTATACTCAGGAGTGGAATTGCTGGGTCGTAAAATACTACTGTATTTTAGCTTTTGAGACAATTTCATACTGCTTTCCACAGTGGTGGAACCAATTTACATTCCTACCAACCATGTACAAAAGTTTCCTTTTTCCATATCCTTTCCAACATTTGTTATTTGTAGACTTTGTAGGCCTATGATAGCCATTCTGACAAGTGTGAGGTGAAATCTCATTGAGGTTTTGATTTGTGTTTTTCTGATGATTAACAGTGTTGAGCATCTTTTCATGTTCCTGTTGACTATCTGTAGGTTTTCTTTGGAGAAATGTGTATTCAAGTATTCTGTGCAATTTTAAATTGGATTGTTTGATTTTTTGCTGTTGAGTTGTATAAGCTGTTATATGTATATATTTATATACATATAACATGTATATATACATGTTACTTTTGGTTTGTTCACTTTTATTGAAGTATAGTGATTTATAGTGTATTGCAGGTGTACAGGAAAGTGATATATGTGTGTGTGTGTATACCTATATATATATACACACTTTTTCACATTCTTTTACCTTATAGATTATTACAAAATATTGAGTATAGCTCCCTGTGATACGCAGTAGCTAGGTCCTTGTTGGCTATGTATTTTATATATAGTAGTATTTATATGTTAGTCCCAAACTGCTAAATTTATCCCTCCCCACTTTTCCCCTTTCGTAACCATAAGTTTGTTTTCTGTGTCTATGGTTTTATTTCTGTTTTGTAAATGAGTTGATTTGTATATATTTTTTTTGGATTCCATGTGTAGATGACACCATATGATAATTTGTTTTTTTTTTCTGGCTTACATATCTTAGTATGATCTCTAGGTCCATCCAGTTCCTGAAAATGATGTAGTTTCATCCATTTTTATGGCTGAGTAGTATTCCATTGTGTGTGTGTGTACACATGCCACATCATCATTTTTTTTAAGCAAACTTTTTTATTGCAGTAAGTTGACATATAATATTACCTACGTTTCACGTGTACAACGTGGTGGTGGTGGTGTTCTGTCGTGTTGGACTCTTTGCGACCCTATGAACTGGAGCCCTCCAGGCTCCTCTAGTCCATGGCGTTTCCCAGGCAAGAATACTGGAGTGGATTGCCATTTCCCGCTCCAGGGGATCTTCCCAACCCAGTGATCAAACCTGAGTCTCCTGCGTCTCCTGTATTGGCAGGCAGATTCTTAAACCACTGCACCATTCATAATTTTTAAAGGTTACATTCCATTTATAGCTATTATAAAATATTGGTTGTATTTTCTATGTTCTGCAATACATCTTTGTAGTTTTTGTACTTTTTAAAATTTATTTTTAATTGGAAGATAATTGCTTTACAATGTTGTGTTGGTTTCTGCCATATAAGAATGTGAATCAACTGTAAGTATACATATGTCCCCTCCCTCTTGAACCTCCCTCCCACCTCCTACCCCATCCCACCTCCCTAGGTTGTCACAGAGCACCAGGTCAATTTCCTTGTGTTGTACAGCAACTTCCCACTAGCTATCGTTTTACATATGATAATGCATAAGTTTCACTGCTGCTCTTTCAATTCATCCTACCCTCTCCTCCTGCTGTGTCCACAAGTCTGTTCTCCATGTCTACATCTCTGTTGTTGTTGTTCAATTGCTAAGTCGTGTCCAGCTCTTTGCAACCCCATGGACTGCAGCATGCCAGGCCTCCCGGTCCCTCACTTTCTCCCAGAGTTTGCCCAAGTTCATGTTCATTGAGTTGGTGATGCTATCCAACCATCTCATCCTCTGCCACTCTTTTCTCCTTTTGCCTTCAGTCTTCCCCACCATTGGGGTCTTTTCCAATGAGCTGGTTCTTCCCATCAAGTGGCCAAAGTATTGGAGCTTCAGCATGAGTCCTTCCAGTGAGTATTCAGGGTTGATTTCCTTTAGGATTGACTGATTTTCTCTCCTTGCTGTCTAAGGGACTCTCAAGAGTCTTCTCCAACACCACAGTTCAAACGCATCAATTCTTTGGTGTTCAGCCTTCTTTATGGTCCAAATCTCACATCTGTACACGAATACTGGAAAAATCATACCTTTGACTATATGCACCTTTGTTCACAAAGTAATGTCTCTGCTTTTGAATATGCTGTCTGGGTTTGTCATAGCTTTCCTTCCAAGAAGCAGGTGTCTTCTAATTTCATGGCTGCAGTCACCATTTTCAGTGATTTTGGAGCCCATGAAGAGGAAATCTGTCACTGCTTTAACTTTTTCCCCTTCTATTTGCCATGAAGTGATGGGACTGGATGCCATGATCTTGGTTTTTTTTTTAATATTGAGTTTTAAGATAGCTTTTTTTTACTCTCCTCTTTTACCTTTATCAAGAGGCTCTTTAGTTCCTCTTGGCTTTTTGCCATTAGAGTGGTATCATCTACATATGTGAGGTTATTGATATTTCTCCCTGCAATCTTGATTCCAGCTTGAAACTCATCCAGCCCAATATTTCACATGATGTACTCTGCATGGAAGTTAAATAGGGTGACAATATACAGCCTTGTTGTACTCCTTTCCCAGTTTTGAACCATCAGTTGTTCCATGTGATATTCTGAGTGTTGCTTATTGACCCACATACAAGTTTCTCAGGAGACAGATAAGATGGTACATCTCTATTCCTGCCCTGTTTATCATCAGTACTGTTTTTCTATGTTCCATACATATGTGTTAATATACAATATTTGTTTTTCTCTTTCTGACTTAATTCATTCTGTATAACAGGTATATCCACCTCAGTTCAACTGACTCAAATTCATTCCTTTTTATACCTAAGTAATAGCCCATTGTATATATTTACCACAACTTCTTTATCCATAAATCTGCCAATGGACATTTAGGTTGTTTCAATGTCCTGGCTACTGTAAATTGTGCTGCAGTGAACATTAGCATACATGTGTTTTTATGAATTATGGTTTTCTCAGGGTATATGCCCAGTAGTGGGATTGCTCTTACATGTACCATATCATCTTTATCCATTCATCTTTCGATGGACACTTAGGTTGCTTCCATGCCTTGGCTATTGTAAATACTGCTGCAATGGCCATTTGGTTGCATGTACTTTTTTGAATCATTATTTTCTCCAGATATACGCCCAGAAGTGCAGGATGATATGGTATCTTTAGTTTCTTAAGGAACATCCATAATTTCCATATTGGCTGTACCAATTTATATTCCCACCAACCATGTCTGAAGAATCCTTTTCCTCCACACCCTCTCCAGCATTTATTATTTGTAGACTTTTTAAAGATTTATTTATTTTTAATTGGAAGATAATTGCTCTACAATGTTGTATTGGTTTCTGCTATACAATAACATGAATCAGCCATAGGTGTATATATGTCTCCTCCCTCTTGAACCTACCTCCCACTCTATCCCACCCCTATAGGCTGTCACAGAGCACCAGGTTGAGCTCCCTGCATCATACATCAAATTCCCACTGGCTATCTATTTTACATAGGATAATGTATATGTTTCAATGCTACTCTTTCAATTTGTTCCACCCTCTCTTTCCCCGCCATGTCCAAAAGTCTGTTCTCTATGTCTGTGTCTCAATTGCTGCCCTGCAAATAAGTTCATCAGTACCATTTTACTAGTCCATATATGTGTGTTAATATACGATATTTGTTTTTCTCTTTCTTACTCTGTATAAGTCTCTAGGTTCATCTACGTCATCAGAACTGACTCAGAAGCATTCCTTTTTATGGTTGAGTAATATTCCATCATAGATAGGTACCAAAGCTTCTTTATCCATTCATCTGTTGATGGACATTTAGGTGGTTTTCATGTCCTGGCTGTTGTAACTAGTGTTGTAATGAACATTGAACACATTCATGATACATGTGTCTTTTTGAATTATGGTTTTCTCATGCTATGTGCCCAGTAGTGGGATTTCTGGGTCATACAGAAGTTTTATTCCTAGTTTTTTTTTTTTTTTTTCATGAAATCTCCATGCTGTTCTCCATAATGACTGTGCAAGAGGGTTCCCATCAACTATGCAAGAGAGTTCTCTTTTCTCCACATCCTCCCCAGCATTTATTGTTTGTAGATTTTTTGATGATGGCCATTCTGACCAGAGTGAGGTGATATTTCATTGTAGTTTTGATTTGCATTTGTCTAATAATTAGCAATGTTGAGAATCTTTTCATGTGCCATTTGACCAACTGTATGTCTTCTGGAGAAATGTCTACTTAGGTCTTATACCCATTTTTTGATTGGTTTTTTGTTTTTTGTTTTTTTTTTTTATATTGAACTGCATGAGCTGTTTGTAATTAAATATTTTGGAGATTAATTTCTTGTCAGTCATATGGTTTCCAAATATTTTCTCCTTCTGTAGGTTGTCTTTTCTTTTCTTTATGGTTTCCTTTGCTGTGCAAAAGCTTTTGAGTTTAATTAGGTCTCATTTGTTTATTTCCATTACTCTAGGAGATGGATTCAAAGAGATAATGCAGCAATTTATGTCAAAAAGCATTCTGCCTATGTTTTCTCCTGAGTTTTATAGTGTCTGGTCTTACATTTTACATTTTTAATCCATTTTGAGTTTATTTCTATGTATGGTGTTAGAAAATGTTCTAACTGCATTATTTTACATCTAGTTGTCCAGTTTTCATATCACCACTTATTGAAGAGATTGTCTTTTCTCCACTGTATATTCATGCCTCCATTGTTATAGATTAATTGATTATAAGTACATGGATTTACTTATGGGATTTCTATCCTGTTCCATTGATTTATATTTGTTTCTGTGCCAGTACCATAATTTTTTGATTCCTTCAGCTTTGTAACATGATCTGAAGACTGGCAGCCTAATTACTCAAGCTCCATTTTTCTTTCTGAAGTTTTCTCTGGCTGTTTGTGTTGCCACTCAAATTTAAAATTTTGGTTCAAGTTCTGTGAAAAATGCCAATGGTAATTTGTTAGGGGTTACATAGAATCTGTAGATTGTCTTGGGTAGTATGGTCATTTTAGCAATATTAATTCTTGAAATCTATGAACACATTATATCTTTATATCTGTTTCTGCTCAATTTCTTTAATCAGTTTCTTATAACTTTCCAAGTATAGATCTTTTTCTCAACTGAGATTTTCAAAAAAGGTATACTGTAAAACTAGTAGCAGATTAAAATAGGCCAACCTTGAGTAGATCAAGATGATCTGCCCATCAGAGACAGCCTCTTCAATAAATGGTGCTGGGAAAACTGGACAGCTACATATAAAAGAATGAAATCAGAACACTAACACCTAACACCAGAACACTAACACTAAATTCCTAACACCATATACAAAGATAAATTCAAAATGGGTTAAAGACCTAAATGTAAGACCAGAAACTATGAAACTCTTAGAGGAAAACATAGGCAGAACACTCGATGACGTAAAGCAAGATCCTCTATGACCCACCTCCTCGAGTAATGGAAACAAAAGTAAACAAGTGAGACCTGATTAAACTTAAAAGCTTTTGCACAGCAAAGGAAACTATAAGCAAGGTGAAAAGACAATCCTCAGAATGGGAGAAAATAATAGCAAATGAAACAACTGACAAAGGATTAATTTCCAAAATATACAAGCAGCTCATACAACTCAATACCAGAAAACCAAACAACCCAATCAAAAAGTGGTAAAAAGACATTTCTCCAAAGAAGACATACAGATGGCTACAAACACATGAAATGATGCTCAGTATGGCTCATTATTAGAGAAATGCAAATCAAAACCACCATGAGTTATCACCTCATACCAGTCAGAATGGTCATCATCAAAAAGTCTACAAACAATAAATTCTGGAGAGGGTGTAGAAAAAAGGGAACACTCCTGCATTGTTGGTGGGAATGTAAATTGACATAGCCGGTATGGTAGATGGTATGGAGATTCCTTAAAAAACTAGGAATAAAACCACCATATGACCCAGCAATCCCATTCCAAGGCATATATCCTAAAAAAACCAAAATTGAAAAAGACACATGTATCCCATGGTTCAGTGCAGCACTATTTACAATAGCTAGAAAGTGGAAGCAAGCTAGATGTCCATCAACAGATGAATGGATAAAGAAGTTGTGGTACATATACACAATGGAATATTACTCAGCCATAAAAAGGAATGCCTTTGAGTTCTGATGAGGTTGATGAACTTAGATCCTCTTATACAGAGTGAAGTAAGTCAGAAAGAGAAAGATAAATATCATATTCTAACACATATATACAGAATCTAGAAAAATGGTACTGAAGAATTTACTTACAGGGCAGCAGTGGAGAAACAGACAATGAGAATAGACTTATGGACATGGGGAGAGGGGTGAAAGGGTGAGATGTGTGGAAAGAGTAACATGGAAACTTACATTACCATATGTAAAATAGATAACCAACAGGAATTTGCTGTATGTCTCAGGAAACTCAAACGGGGCTCTGTATCAACCTAGAGGGGTAGGATGGGGAGGCAGATGTGAGGGAGGTTCAAAAGGGAGGGTATATATGTATGCCTATGGCTCATTCATGTTGAGGTTTGACAGAAAACAACAAAATTCTGTAAAGCAATTATCCTTCGATTAAAAAAAAAAATCTGCCCATATGTTATCAGCCTGCTAGAAGAAAATTAAATACTCCTTAAAAGATGATGACTAATCAGATGTCTTATAATATTTCAAACATTAGATTCAACATTCAGTTAAACTTTACTAGTTAGGAAAGTGAAAGTGTAAGTTGATCAGTTGTGTCCAGCTCTTTGAGACCCTTTGGACTGTAGCCCAAGTTCCTCTTTCCATGTGATTCTCCAGGCAAGAATACTGGAGTCATGTCCAACACTATTACTCCATGGACTGTGACCTGCCAGGCTCCTCTGTCCTTGGGATTTCCCATCAAGCATACTGGAGTGGGTTGCAATTTCCTTCTTCAGGGTATCTTCCCAACCCAGGGATCAAACTCAGGTCTCCTGCATTAGGAGGCAGGTTCTTTACCACTGAGCCACCTGGAAAACCCATTACTAGGTGTATTAGAAAACAAAACAAAAATGTAACTTAAAAACAAATGATAGAAATAAACCAACCAGTGATTTGCATATTAGAATTATCAAATATAAACACTAAAATAATTATGATTGGAATTTTTGACAAAACAAAAAGATGGAGAATTTCATTAAACTGGAATATGTGAAAAAAATTAAAGGGAAATTTTCAAACAAAAAATAAAATAATTAAGAATTTAAAAAATGGATTTAAAAACATATTAGACACACCAGAAAAGAGGATTAGTGAACTGAAAAAAAGGTCAGTAGAAAGTGTCCAAAATAAAGTCCAAAGAAGGAAAAAATATTTTAAAAATTTTTGAAGAGATAAGAGATATGTGGAATCGGATGTAAAGATTTAACATACATGTAATTGGAGGAGAGGCTGTGGAAGACGCAATACTTGAAAAGTTACTGAATGAGAATTTTCTAAAACTATCAAAAGATATCAAGTCATAAATTCAGGAAGGTCTGCAAATCTCAGGATATAGAAAGGAAATCAGGATGAAATGAAAACAGGATGAAATCAAAGAGAACCATGTCTAGGCACATCATAGTAAAATTGCAACAAAGGCAAAAGAGAAAAATCTCTTAAAAGGCAAGGAAAAAACACACTACCTTCAAAGAGGCAGCAAGACTGACAGCCGAACTCTTATAGAAGCAACAGAAACCATGAAACAATTGATTTACATCTTTGAAATAATGTAAGGAAATAAATGTGAATTTAGAATTCTGTACCTAATGAGCATATTCATCAAAAATGAAGGCAAAATAAATACTTTTTCAGACAAAAGCTTAGCATTCATCATCATTTGTCCTTCACTAAAATACTAAAGAATTTTTTACAGAAGGAAAATGATCCTTGAAAGAGGTTTAATAATGCAGAAAGGAATAATGAACAACAGAAAAAATAACTACAGTGTAAATATAAATACATATTAATTAAAACAATAATACTAATGTTTGTGGGTTTAAAAATATGTATTGTATTGAAACACACAATACCAAAAGCACAAGGAGAGTTAAATGGTGTTAAGCTATTATAAACCCTTGAGGCATGCTGAGCAAAATAAATCAGACAGAGAAAGGCAAATACTAAATGATTTCACTTACATATGGAATCTAAAAAAATGTATTTACAGGGCAGCAGTGGAGAAACAGACATAGAGAATAGACTTATTGACATGGGGAGAGGGGGGAAGGGGTGAGATGTATGGAAAGAGTAACATGGAAACTTACATTACCATATGTAAAATAGATAACCAATAGGAATTTGCTGTATGTCTCAGGAAACTGAGGCTTCCCTGGTGGCTCAGATGGTAAAGCGTCTGCCTACAATGCAGGAGACCTGGGTTCGATCCCTGAGTTGGGAAGACCCTCTGGAGAATGAAATGGCAACCCACTCCACTACTCTTGCCTGGAAAATCCCATGGATGGAGGAGCGTGGTAGTACAACCCATGGGGTCACAAAGAGTCGGACATGACTGAGTGACTTCACTTTCACTTTCTGGAAACTGAAATGGGGCTCTGTATCAACCTAGAGGGGTAGGATGGGGAGGGAGTTTCAAAAGTGAGTGAATATATGTATGCCTATGGCTCATTCATGTTGAGGTTTGACAGAAAACAACAAAATTCTGTGAAACAATTATGCTTCAATTAAAAAACATATTTGAAAAATTTTTTTAAGTTTTGAGGGTTAAAAAAAAAAAACTGAACTCATAAAACAGAACAGATTGATAGTTGCCAGAAGCAAAGAGTTCAGGGATGGGGGAAATTTGTGAAACTGGTCGAAAGGTACAAACTTCCCAGTTATAAGATAAACAATTCCAGTGACATAATATACAACATGATAAATATAGATATCAATACTGTACTGTATATTTGAACATTACTAAGGGAATAGACTTTAAAAATTCTCATCAATTGAGAAAAATTGTAATTATATGAAGCAAAGGGTATTATAATTAAACATATAATAATTGAGATCCAAAATAAGAGTGTTGCCAACTAATAAGGAAAGAAATTGAATAATTATAAATACTTTACTATGTAGTATTACTAGACATAAAGTAAAATTTCTATACTCAACAATTCTAGAGATATAGATTTCAAAATAGTGAATATATGTATATGGATAACTGATTCACTCTGCTGTACACCTGAAGCTAACACAACATTGTAAATCAGCTATGCTCCAATAAAATTTTTTTAAAGATTTCATTTTGACAAATTTAAAAGGAAGATTAATACTTCTAAATATTTCAGTATTAAATGTTAGAGATAATTACTATATTATATTAATAGCAATAGAGGGACATTTCATTTTAATAAAATAAAGGGAAGATATATAACCTAAATTTACATCCAACTAGTAAAATAGCCTTATTTTTAAGATTAACAGAATTAAATGGAGAAATAAACGATTCCACAGTCATGCATAGAATAACTACAGAATGTTCAGTATTTTCAAATACACATGGAAAATTTGCCAAAATGACTGTATGCTGAAAAATAAAATAGTTTCCAATAAACAATAAAGAATCGAAGTCATAAAGTTAATTTTCCTGACCACCATGGAAACAAACTAGTAATATACAGATTATTCCCAAAAGAACTAGAAAAAAAATTTTAAGAAGGACATTTAACAATATGTAGGCAAGAACTTGTTGAATAGCATTGAGAAAAGGTACAAAACCTTGGCTCAGTCACCATTTTTCATTGGAAACTTTTCTGGATTTCTGTGTATGCTTTAATGAATGCATTTGTTAAGCTGGATTCTCCCGTCCTCTCAAGGACTGAGTTTTCTCCTGCACTGCAGAAAGAGAAAGCTCTTCTGACTTGCACTGCAAGTCTCCCTATTTCTTTGACTTCTTTGAAAACCTAGAAGGTTTTGTAAATTTTTAGTGTACATTTGCATGTAAAAGTAAAGAAAAAAATTCAACTGGACATTGGAAACATGTTTAATCCAGGCCGTGTTCAGTAGCAATTCAGCCCTGACCTTTTGGATAATCAGGCTGAACAAACAAACTGAAAGGAGTGGTGTGACAAATAAGATGTTCTATGAACAGATGAGCTGGTTAATGAACAAATTTAAAGTAACTATGACTGGGAAGCCTCTTTTCATGGCTCTTGCCCTTTCTGACTTAGTGAATGACAATACACAATTAGAATGCAGTGCTCTTGAATGAAAAGTCAATGAGTCAAAAACCAAATTTGATTGTATTTTGACCGACTGGACCAAAGGTGGATGGGTAGTCATCATCTTAGTGCTTCCACAGTGTCTCCATCCTTCCCTTTCTAGCCAATTCATCTTCTGTAGTAGATTGGTCATCAGGCTAAATAAAAATGTACACTTTTACTCCTATAAATTAATGGGAGTTAATCATTCACAAAGTTCAGAAAGCTTAGCATTCCTTCATGTGGACAGGGTTATCAACTCCATATGGTTGCATTCTCTTGTGCTTCATGGCTTTCTGTCTCTTCTCTTGTGTTTCCCCTGCCTAGAACCCCCTTCTTCACTTATCAGCCAAATGAGATCCAATAGGACTTCCTCTCTGAGACTCATGGTCCTTTCTGACAAAAATGAATGGCTATCTTGCCCGTGCTTTACTGTTGTTGTTTTTTTTTAAGCATGTCAGTTATAGCAGTTTTGTCCAGATGTGTTATTTATCTCTTTAAATATTTTCTTTCCCTTATATGATACCATGAACTCCACAAAATTAGGGTCCATGTTTCATTTTTTAATAGTAATATTGCGCTCTTACTATGAGCCAGGCTCATAGCATAAGCCTCACAGCAACCTTATTATAGTTATTTGTCATGCTCACTTTAAAGAAAAAGTCAGAGAGGTGAGGCAACTTGCCTGAAATCAACAACAATTTAAGTGACAGAGCAAAGAGTGAACCTCAGTTTGTCTGAGTTGAGAGCCTGATTCTTATCCACATTCTTCATCTTACCAGTTTCACCTTTGAGAAAGTTCTCTGGTGCTTAATAAAGGTTTGACATTAAGGGCAAGATTCTTCCACAACTATGTAAGTGCCCCAAAGAACATGTTTGTAATAGTATGCAGGTAGAACTGATGAATGCAGAAACTATGTATCTAATAGAAATTTCTTTCTATACATGTTTAAGCCAATAAGTAAATGAGCAGATTCTCTGAATTCCAAGGATGCATTTTATTAAAGAAAGCAGAAGAACAAGTGTACTGAAACCTCAAAGGAGTGTTTGCTTACAGAGATGTTCGGGAAGAGTGACAATGCCAAGCACACAGCCACAAAGGAAGGGCCACAAAACCTTCCTCCTGAAACAGCAGACTATGAGTGAGAAGTCTGGTTGATTTAATACTGTTCTTCTCTACAAGAAAACACTTTGAGTAGGGACCAGCCTTAAGCTTCCGTAAGAAGTCACCACTTTTCTCTTCTCCAAAGTCACTTAATCAGGATAAAGTAGGTCCATGAATTCTTCAGAAATGCACAGAGAGGCGGTGCCTTAGCAGCTCAGAAACATACATCTCCCTTTAGTCTAATCATTACCTGATTGACTGCTGGGAGTTCGTGTTGTCACTGGAGACAGCAACTGGTACTCTGAGTCAATTCTCGATTCGGGCAACAGTCTCATTTGATGAGTTTTATATCCCCTTCGTGTCATTAGTTGTTTTGTTTTCTATTCTTGGAGGTCTTGCCAGTGACAGTATTGCACTGAGATACAGATATAGTGCCACTTTCCTGTGGAAAAGTGAAAGTCACTCAGTTGTGTCCAACTATTTGCAACCCCATGGACTATACAGTCCATGGAATTCTCCAGGCCAGAATACTGGAATGGGTAGCCTTTCCCTCCTCCAGGGAATCTTCCCAACCCAGGGATCAAAGCCAGGTCTCCTGCATTGCAGGCAGATTCTTTACCAGCTGAGCCACAAGGGAAGCCCATTTCCTGTAGAAGGAGGAACCAAAGCAAGTGTCAACAGCTCCTGTCAAGAAAGAGGTCAGAGTAATTGGCAGGGCTGTCTCAGATCAGTGACTTAATCCCCTCCTAGGAAGGGTGGGAATAATGAAAACAGATTTTTATGATGTTTAGATGACTATGGAGACTCACTTTAAGCCTGCACTTAGAGAGACAAATGTTGCTCTTAGAGCCTGGGAAATCATATGCAGAGGAAATTTGAGGACATTACTTTCCAGTTCTTCATTTTCCTCCTTGCCTTGCCATTTTTTTCTTCTTTCAGCCAAATATTGGGGCATTGGCTGCATTGCTCTTAAAATACACAATTCTTCTTCCTGCAATACAACCCCTGGTAAGAGAGCGAGAGAACTGATGCAGATACATACTGCTGGGTTAAAGGACAAAGAGTAGGAAAAGTAGGAGTCCTTCCCTTCACTTTTTTATTTTACTCTTTTTTCTGTGCACATTTTATCTCTGATTCAATAATCAAGTTCTCAGATACAGGCTTGGACCCCCACCCCCACCCCACCCCCATTAATTAATTAGTTTCCTGACCTCAGAGGCTGTGTTCTTCAGCTCATCAAGGACCGTGGTGTTCTCTTGCTATCTGATACTCACCATGTGTAAGCAATATTATAAAGACTCAGGGCTTTAGTCGAACCTGGGATAGTGATTATCGGGACATGTATTAACAATACAGTGGGAGGCTACTGGGTTGAGTGCTGCTTTAAGGCCAAGGAGGTGGCTGGGTCCCAGCAGCAGGTACATTTGACTTCATCCTGCCTTTGGTCTTACCCCTATCAGCATGTTATCTCAACTCTGAAGGCCCCCAGTGATGACTGCTCCTCAGTCTCCAATGGACAAGAATTGAAGAAAAATTACCTTGAGTATATCTTCCATTCTTTTACGAAGTTACCAGAGTTATTAAGTGCCCAGGGTCTGTCTGTCGGTCAGTTCTTTGGCTAAGGCTGCCTTCAAACTCTGATTCATCCTCTGCCTACCCATCCCCTGCCCCACCCTCATCGCCCATCATATTTTGAAAGTTTAATCCCTCTCTCTGCTCACTGGCAGGCCTCATTCCTCTTAAGCATGGTTCTCATTTCCTTATTTTTATAAGCTGGTGACTATCCAGTTTTCTCCTAGGCTGCAATGTGCAACACAAAAACAAGTCATTTAAAATCTGCTTCATTGGGTTCAGGACCAATCTGGATACCAACTGGATAGGTCCAGGAGTTGATAACAGATACCCATCCCAAACTTGGCAGGTCTGGTGGGGGAAACTGAAGGAAAAGATGTAGTTGGAAAAGAAAAGAACCATCTGTTTGGCTATACCAGTGTCCAGGGAATTCTATATCAAATATGTTTCTTCTACTGGCTTCAAACATTGTCACAGTACACTGCTTAGCAAAGGGAAATAATATGTCTTTATATGCTAGGGGTGTGGGTGGTAAAAGATAGAGGAAGAGTATGGCCTCTGATGTTTGGAGTTCTCAGATTGAAAGTATGGACAGCTCCACCATTATTATCTCTATATCCTCAGCAACATCCCCAACCTCTGTAAGCCTCAGTTTGTCTATCAGTGAATTGAGAATCGTATTAGAATCTTCATTATAGGGTTGTTACAAAGATGAAATGAAATAAAGCATTGCAAAACATGTAAAGTACTTAGCCCATGGCAAAGTATAATGAAGACTTCTGTTAATGTGAGATAAAATTATCTTTTCATTAACAATCCTAAAGGATATTCATTGGAAGGACTGATGTTGAAACTCCAAAGCTTTGGCCACCTGATGTAAAGAGCTGACTCACTGGAAAAGACCCTGATGCTGGGAAAGATTGAGGGCAGGAGGAGAAGGGGGCAACAGAGGATGAGATGGTTGGATGGCATCACCAAGTCAATGGACATGAATTTGAGCAAACTCTGAGAGATAGTGAAGGACAGGGAAGCTTGGTGTGCTGCAGTCCATGGGGTCGCAAAGTGTCAGACACAACTTAGCGACTGAACAACAACAGCTTTCATGAACAAAGTTCACCTGAGTCACTTATACCTGTTTATGTGTCCAGATACAGGAAGCAGTATGTCGTCTCTGACACTGGTAACTCTGGGACTCTGAGGTTCTTTGTTCCAACTGCAGCCTGCTGAGGGTTGTTAAGGAATGGGTCAATGGCTACAGAGAAGATCTCTGAACCTAAAACAACACAAAGTGTATTTGAGGATTGACTCTCTGCCTAACCTCAAGAGGACATTGTCACTGCTTATCTGAAATTTGAATCTCCCTAGAATGGGCCAGATACAGCTTTTAGTCTGAGGTTAGTGTAATGAAGGTGTAGGGTGCAGGTAATGGCCACAGAAGATGTTCTATGCCACTACCCCATCACACACACACACACACACACACACCCACCCACCCACACATACACACACACCCCTAAATTCAGTATAAACCCAAAGACTCTTAGAGGGCATGTCATAGAGATAAATTTATCAAACTCTGTGGATTTGAATCTGAAACTTCATCTCATCCAAGAGCCTTCTTAGCGGCTTAGGAAGCCTCTCTATGCCTCATTTTTCTCTGTATAAAATAGGAATTATAATGGTTCATTTGGAAAGTGGTTTCAATTATATAATGCATGTAACATGCTTAGTGTGCTGGGTACAGCCTTTAGTATTAGCCACTGCTTTTTGTTTTTATTTTTTAAAAAGATATCAGAAGCCAAATCTGGAGCCCCAAGGCAAACATTATTTTGATCAAAGACAAAACAATCATATTTCATTCAGGGGTTTGTTTCAAAATATCTGCCAGATATTAGCAAAAGTAAAAAGCCAAATATTCAAAAAGACTAAAAGAAAATAAACCAAAATATCCAGTAACTTTCTATTAGTGATGGGATTGTGGTAAAATGTTGTTTGTTCTCTTTATACTTTTCCTAAATTCCAAATTTTGTGCAGTGGACACATATTACTCTTATAGTCAACAAAAATCACTGGCTTTTATGAATACTCATATATGCAATTATGACAGTATGTGGACTTTAACCTCTCTCCTTAATGTCCTCATTTGACCTTATCTTTGCCAGAACCTTTAGTTAAATATGGCATCTAATGACGGAAGAATTGTTAAAAGTGTAAATGAATGTGTGCTGTATGTGCGATGTTATTGATATTCAATTTTTTTGGCTCTGTTTCATTTTTGAAAAGTTAAAATACCAAAATGTAAAAATACCCTACTCTCAAGAACAATCAAATATTAGTATTTAGTCCTTTTGGCTTTAGATACATTGTTTATCTAACTAAAGTATTTGGAATATTACAAATAAAATTCAGGTTCCCTTTGTTTTCCTCTCCAGGTTCCATCCCCTATCTATTCTCCATGGGTGGGCATTATTATGAATTTTGTGGGTACCATTTCAGTCTACATTTTTGTATTTTAATTGCATATATATGCTCTATAAATAGTAGACAATATTGTTTTATATGTTTTGTGGTGTTTATAAATTTTTCCATAGCTTATTTTAACTCAAATTATATTTTCTAGACCAGTGCTGCCCAATAAAAATATAATTGAACCACATATTAATTTAAAATTTTCTAATAACCACACCTAAAAACAAAAAGAAGCAAAATTAAATTCAGTACATATTTTATTTAACTAAATATGTCCAAAATATTATTCTTCTAATATTAGCCATATTTCAAGCACTTATTAGCTTTATGTAGCTAGTAGCTACCATAATGGAGAGCAAAATTCTAGATCTATTTATACTGATACATATGCACTTAATTGTTGTGGAGCATCTCAGTTGATATATCCATTCACTTATTGATGGACAATTAGGTTTATTTTCCTATGGCAAATAATGTTTCCTTGATTTTTTTCTGTGTCTCCTGTTGTACACATACAAGAGTTTCTCTTAGTGAATATCATGATTGAAATAACCCATTCATAACAGTGAGCGTCTAATTGTAAGACTGTTTCCAAATTGCTGTCCATAGTGGTTATATCAGTTTAAAATCTTAACAACAGAGGCAAGAGTGCTGAGAATACTTGATCCAATATCTTCCCTGACAGACTCCCACCTTTAAATCTTATTAATTTTGGCAAGTTGTTTAATCTCTCTCTATCTATGAAATGAGACTAGTAAAAATACTACCTCATTGTTAGTAGTAGTAGATAAATTAATACATAAAAAGAAAGAACTTAGAACCATGCCTGGAAAATGTTAATTCCTCAAAAAATGTAAGCTATTGTTGTCAGTGTTTCATTTGTTTTCTCATAACTGCTCTATGGAGTAAGCAGGATAGTCACTCTTATTACCAAGATAAGAAACTGGAAAAACCCAGTCCAGGTCTGGGATTCATTAAATGATATTTAATGAGATTAAATAGCTACAAAGGACCCTGACACAACTAAGTGACTAAACAACAACAAAGATTTAGAATATTTTCCTCTTACATCCTGATGTTCAGTAAGAATTTCAGTTCTGTCTGCCACCATTATCACCAACATTGTTAACACTACCACATAATCAATACCATCATCTTACCTACTATCCCACTGAGATCAAACCTGCGTCAACTGGAATAGGTGATACTACATTGGATATTATTGACTGTGCTTCCATAAGGCCTGTGGTGGTTTAATCACTAAGTCGTGTCCGACTCTTGAGACCCCATGGACTATAACCTGCCAGGCTCTTCTGTCCATGGGACTCTCCAGGCAACAAAACTGGAGTAGGTTGCCATTTCATTCTCCAGAGGATCTTCCCAACCCAGAAATCGAACCTGGGTCTCCTGCATTGCAGGCAGATTCTTTACTGACTGAGCTACAAGGGAAGATCCATAATGGGTAATGCCTAGTGAGGGTAAATTAGACCCTGGTATTAGTAGAGATGTCTCAAGTCTAGGCAAGAAGGACAGATACTAGGAAGGGAGAGGTTTTCTTTTTTTCCACCTTATAGTCTTCTAAAATTTCTTCTTTATTTTCACTCATTGTGTGTGAATTTTTTTGTGGGTTTGTTTTTTTGTTTTTGTTTTTTTTTTGTACATCAAGGGGCTTTTTTGATTGGCAACTAGACCTTGAATTATACAGGGTTGGGTATCTGGATTATGTTATGTTCTTCTAAACAGTAAGTCTTATTTTAGAAGGCAGTTAGTTACTTTGGCTTGACTCAGACTCAGAACTCTGTCTTCCTTGTGGTAGATAGCAAATGACCTCCCACTCAATTTATTCAGCTCTCAGCTACTCTATATTTCAAGGCCTCTTTAGGTCTTCCCTGGCCATGTATAGTTTAGCGGTCATCCACAGTTTTTGGCAGATTTTGTATGTATATGTTCAAGGATTTCACCTTGTGCAGTTCCCTCCCTTCCAGGATAATTCCTCTAAGTTTCTGCTTTGCCAGCCCCAAACTGCATCTGATAGCTCAGATTAGTAAGACGGTGGCTTTCTGCTGCTGTATAGCTGTGTAGGCAGTAGCCTGAAAACCTTCAAATCACACTCATGGAAATTCTTCTTTCCTGTAGTTTTGATTTTGGTCACTCTCCAGTTCATATGTGTGTGTGTGTGTGTGTAGTCCAGATTTTGCAATTATCATCTAAGGAACAGTTCAATCCACCCAGAGTCTCCACTATTTCTGAAACTGCAACACCCTGTTAAGTATCTTTTAATTTAAAATGATTCTACCTTCCCCCATGCTATTTACCCACGGTAGAAATTGAATCTGAGTTGTAAGTACATTAAAGCATTTATAGTATTATCTCTTCTTCTGAAAATGTTTTATTCTTTCCTTAATAAAAATTTTTAAATGGAAAGATTACTTCAGCAATGATGCTGCTTACTTCCTATTACTTGACAAAAGGAGCATGATGTTTTGTTGTTCTACTTTTAATGATATTAAGACTGATCACTGCACTTGGTTGGAGATTTTCAACCAGCCCAGGCAGAAATCAGTACCTCAAGGGGGAGTTGAAAGTAGAATGTCTCTCAGTGGGCTGAGTCATTGAAAATGCACAATTGTGGAGCAAAAGAAAAGAAAATAAATTTTGATTTGACATATTATTTTCTGGCTTTTTCTGAGAAACCTGTGAACTCAGGTCAAGTTAGAACAGAAATAAAATGATGCAATTACTAGGAAAGACCCCAGAGAGCCCTTATATAGAAGAATTGTCAGCAACATTATGGAATACTTAGAATCACTAGAGTTTCATAACAGGAACGGCCTTATTGGACCCCATATTCAGTGCCAAGAATTTCCTACAGGATATGGTTTTACTTTCCTGTGCTGCCTATTCTTTCCTTACTGGTAGGATGACATCAATAATCCCAAAGGTCCCATAGAGCTCTAATAGTCTGTGATTTATAATCACCATCCCTTCCCAACTGAGGCCATATCTTGAGTTAATAGCTGAACTAAACCAAAGCATGGATCTAGTCTTTTCTATCCAGTACTCTTTCCACAAAGGAAAAGCTAACATTTATTGAGTATGCTGAATATTGTACATGCCACATATAATTTAATCCTTACTTAGCCTATCATAAGGCAGGTAGTAACTCCCTTTTTAAAATTATGAAATTAAGGCACAGAAAGCTAAACACTTTAACAAATGCACCTCCAAAGCATATCTTTAAATTTTTAAAAAAATTTTACATTGGAGTATCATTGATTAACAACAGTGAATTAGTTTAGGGTATACAGAAAGATATTCAGGTATACATATATGTGTGTATATATTTTTCAAATTCTTTCTCATTTAGATTATTACAGAATATTGAGCAGAGTTCTTTCTGCTATACAGTAAGTCCTCCTTGTTTATTTATCTTAAATATCTGTGTATGTGTCAATATCAAACTCTCAGTCTATCCCTCCCCCTACCTTTCCCTCCTAGTAATCATAAGTTCATTCTCTGTGAGTCTGTTCCTGTTTTGTAAGTAAATTCATTTGCATCATTAGTTCTAGACTCCACATATAAGCAATATGATCTGATATTTGTCTTTCTCTGACTTCTCTGATTATGGATGGAGGTTCATGACGTTGTATAGGACACAGGGATTAAGATCATCCTCAAGGAAAAAAAATGCAAAAAAGCAAAATGGATGTTTGAGGAGGCCTTACAAATAGCTGTGAAAAGAAGAGAGGCAAAAAGCAAAGGAAAAAAGGAAAGATATACACATTTGAATGCAGAATTCCAAAGAATATGAAGGAGAGATAAGAAAGCCTTTCTCAGTGATCAGTGCAAAGAAATAGAGGAAAACAATAGAATGGGATTGACTAGAGATCTCTTCAAAAAAAAATTAGAGATACCAAGAGAGCATTTCATGTAAAGATGGGCTCAATAAAAGACAGAAATGGTATGGACCTAACAGAAGCAGAAGATATTAAGAAGAGGTGGCAAGAATACACAGAAGAACTGTACAAAAAAGATCTTCACTACCCAGATAATCATAATGGTGTGATCACTCACCTAGAGCCAGACATCCTGGAATGGGAAGTCAAGAAGGCCTTAGGAAGCATCACTACGAACAAAGCTAGTGAAGGTGATGGAATTCCAGTTGAGCTATTTCAAATCCTGAAAGATGATGCTGTGAAAGTGCTGCATTCAATATGCCAGCAAATTTGGAAAACTCAGCAGTGGCCACAGGACTGGAAAAGGTCAGTTTTCATTCCAATACCAAAGAAAGGCAATGCCAAGAATGCTCAAACTACCACACAATTGCACTCATCTCACATGCTAGTAAAGTAATGCTCAAAATTCTCCAAGCCAGGCTTCAACAATACGTGAACTGTGAACTTCCAGATGTTCAAGCTGGATTTAGAAAAGGCAGAGGAACCAGAGATCAAATTGCCACCATCTACTGGATCATAGAAAAAGCAAGAAAGTTACAGAAAAACATCTATTACTACTTTATTGACTATGCCAAAGCCTTTGACTGTGTGGACCACAACAAACTGTGGAAAATTCTGAAAGAGATGGGAATACCAGACCACCTTACCTGTCTCTTGAGAAACCTGTATGCAGGTCAGGAAGCAACAGTTAGAACTGGACATGGAACAACAGACTGGTTCCAAATGGGAAAAGGAGTATGTCAAGGCTGTTAATTGTCACCCTGCTTATTTAACTTATATGCAGAGTACATCATGAGAAACACTGGGATGGATGAAACAAGCTGGAATCAACATTGCCAGGAGAAATATCAATAATCTCAGATATGCAGATGACACCACCCTTATGGCAGAAAGTGAAGAGGAACTAAAGAGCCTCTTGATGAAAGTGAAAGAGGAGAGTGAATAAGTTGGCTTAAAGCTAAACATTCAGAAAACCAAGATCATGGCATCTGGTCCCATCACTTCATGGCAAATAGATGGAGAAACAGTGGAAACAGTGGCTGACTTTATTTTTGGGGGCTCCAAAATTACTGCAGATGGTGACTGCAGCCATGAAATTAAAAGACACTTATCCCTTGGGAGAAAAGTTTTGACCAACCTAGACAGCATATTAAAAAGCAGAGACATTACTTTGCCAACAAAGGTCCATCTAGTCAAAGCTATGGTTTTTCCAGTACTCGTGTATAGATGTGAGAGTTGGACTATAAAGAAAGCTGAGCACCTAAGGTTTGATGCTTTTGAACTGTAGTATTGGAGAAGACTCTTGAGAGTCCCTTGGACTGCAAGGAGATCCAACCAGTCCATCCTAAAGGAAATCAGTCCTGAATATTCATTGGAAGGACTGATGTTGAAGCTGAAACTCCAGTACTTTGGCCACCTGATGCTAAGAGCTGACTCATTTGATAAGACCCTGATGCTGGGAAAGATTGAAGGCAGGAGGAGAAGGGGACGACAGAGGATGAGATGGTTGGATGGGATCACTGATTCAATGCACATGAGTTTGGGTAAACTCCGGGAATTGGTGATGGACAGGGAGGCCCAGCGTGCTGCGGTCCATGGGGTCGCAAACAGTCAGACATGACTGAGTGACTGAACTGAACTGACTTATTTCATGTAGTATGATAATATCCAGATCCATCCATGTTGCTGCAAATGGCATTGTTTCATTCTTTTTAATGACCCAGTAATATTCCATTGCATATATGTACCTCTTCTTCTTTATCCATTGATATTTTAAAGGATATTTAGATTGTTTTCATGTCTTCGCTGTTATAAACAGTGCTACAAAGCACACTGAAGTGCATGTATCCTTTCAAAACATGTTTTTCTCCAGGTATATGCCTAGGAGTGGGATTTCTTGATCATATTGTAGCCCTGTGTTTAGGTTTCTGAGGAACCTATTTTCCAAATGCTTGCACCAACTTACATTCCCACCAACAGTGTAGGGGAGTTCCTATGACTCCATACCCTCTCTAGCATTTATCTTTGTTGACTCTTTTTATGATGACTTTCCTTCATGGTGTGAAGTAATATCACATTATGGCTTTTATTTGCATTTCTGAGCATCATTTAATGTACCTCTTGGCCATCTGTGTGTCTTCTTTGGAGAAATGTATATTTAGGTGCTGGTGGTGTTCAGTCACTCAGTCATGTCCAACGCTATGCAACCCCATGGACTACAGCACCCCAGGCTTTCCTGTGCTTTACTATCTTCCAGAGTTTGCTAAAATTCATGTCCATTGAGTCAGTGATATTGTCTAACCATATCCTCACCCTCTGCTCCTTTTGCCTGCTATCATTCCCAATATTAGCATCAAAGTCTTTTCCAATGTGTTGGGTCTTATCAGGAAGCCAAAGTATTGGAGCTTCAGCATCAGTCCTTCAAATGAATATTCAGGGTTGATTTCATTTAGGGTTGACTGGTTTGATCTCCTTGCAGTCCAAGGGAATCTTAAGAGTCATCTTTAGTAGCACAGTTTGAAACCATCAATTCTTTGATGTTCAGCCTGCTTTGTTGCTCTTACCCTTCTCCATCAGAGGGCAGACAGACTGAAAACCACAATCACAGGAAACTAACCAATCTGATCACATGGACCACTGCCGCTGCTGCTGCTGCTAAGTCGCTTCAGTCTTGTCCGACTCTGTGCCACCCAATAGACGGCAGCCCACCAGGCTCCCCCGTCCCTGGGATTCTCCAGGCAATAACACTGGAGTGGGTTGCCATTTCCTTCTCCAATGCATGAAAGTGAAAAGTGAAAGTGAAGTCGCTCAGTTGTGTCCGACCCTCAGCGACCCCATGGACTGCAGCCTTCCAGGCTCCTCTGTCCGTGGGATTTTCCAGGCAAGAGTACTGGAGTGGGTGCCATTGCCTTCTCCACACATGGACCACAGCCTTGTCTAACTCAATGAAACTAGGAGCCATTCCAGGCAGG
Organism: Bubalus bubalis; assembly: GCF_019923935.1. NCBI lineage: Eukaryota > Metazoa > Chordata > Mammalia > Artiodactyla > Bovidae > Bubalus > Bubalus bubalis. Next base: position 42,813,693 of record NC_059167.1, read on the forward strand.
GCCACCCAAGACAAATGGATTATGGTGGAGAGTTCTGACAAAACATGGGCCATTGGAGAAGGGAATGGCAAACCACTTCAGTATTCTTGCCTTGAGAACCAAATGAACAGTATGAAAAGGCAAAAATTAAGACACTGAAAGATGAACTCCCCAGGTTGGTAGGTGCCCAATATGCTACTGGAGATTAGTGGAAAAATAAGCCCAGAAAGAATGAAGAGACGGAACCAAAGCAAAAACCACACCCAGTTGTGGATGCAACTGGTGATGAAAGTAAAGCCCGATGCTGTAAAGAGAAATAGTGCATAGGAATCTGGAATGTTAGGTCCATGAATCAAGGCAAATTGGAAGTGGTCAAACAGGAGGTGGCAAGAGTAAACATCAATATTTTAGGAATCAACAAATTAAAATGGACTGGAATTGGTGTTTAACTCAGATGACCATTATATATGGAGTAGCCATCATAGTCAACAAGAGTCCAAAATGCAGTACTTGGATGCAATCTCAAAAATGACAGAATGATCTCTGTTTGTGTCTATGGCAAACCATTCAATATCACAGTAATCCAAGTCTATGCCCTGACCAGTAATGCTGAAGAAGCTGAAGTTGAATGGTTATGAAGACCTACAAGACCTTTTAGAACTAACAACAAAAAAGATGTCCTTTTCATTATAGGGGACTGGAATGCAAAAATAGGAAGTCAAGAAATACCTGGAGTAACAGGCAAATTTGGCCTTGGAGTATGGAATGAAGCAGGGCAAAGGCTAATAGTTTTGCCAAGAGAACACACTGGTCATAGCAAACACCCTCTTCCAACAACACAAGAGAAGACTCTGCACATGGACGTCACCAGATGGTCAATACTGAAATCAGATTGATAATATTCTTTGCAGCCAAAGATGGAGAAGTTCTATACAGTCAGCAAAAACAAGACTAGGAGCTGACTTTGGCTCAGATCATGAACTCCTTATTGTCAGATCCAGACTTAAATTGAAGAAAGTAGGGAAAACTGCTAGACCACTCAGGTATGACCTAAATCAAATCCCTTACAATTATACAGTGGAAGTGACAAATAGATTCAAGGGATTAGATCTGATAGACAGAGTGCCTGATGAACTATGGACAGAGGTTCATGACATTGTACAGGAGGCAGGGATCAAGACCATCCCCAAGAAAAAGAAATGTAAAAAGGCAAAATGGTTGTCTGAGGAGGCCTTACAAATAGTTATGAATAGAAGAGAAGCAAAAGGCAAAGGAGAAATGGAAAGATACAGGCATCTGAATGCAGAGTTCCAAAGAATAGCAAGGAGAGATAAGAAAGCCTTCCTCAGTGATCCATGCAAAGAAATAGAGGAAAACAATAAAATGGGAAAGTCTAGAGATCACTTCAAGAAGATTAGAATACCAAGAGAGCATTTCATGCAAAGATGAGCTCAATAAAAGACAGAAATGGTATGGACCTAACAGAAGCAGAAGATATTAAGAAGAGGTGGCAAGAATACACTGAAGAGCCATACAAAAAAAGATCTTCACGACCCAGATAATCACGATGGTGTGATCACTCACCTAGAGCCAGACATCCTGGAATGGGAAGTCAAGTAGGCCTTAGGAAGCATCACTAGGAACAAAGCTAGTGGAGGTGATAGAATTCCAGTTGAGCTATTTCATATCCTAAAAGATAATGCTGTGAAAGTGCTGCATTCAATATGCTAGCAGTTTTTGAAAACTCAGCAGTGGCTGCAGGTCCGGAAAAGGTCAGCTTTCATTCCAATCACAAAGAAAGGCAATGCCAAAGAATGCTCAAGCTACTGCACAGTTGCACTCATCTCACACGCTAGTAAGTGAAGTCGCTCAGTCGTGTCCGACTCTTAGCGACCCCATGGACTGCAGCCTACCAGGCTCCTCCGTCCATGGGATTTTCCAGGCAAGAGTACTGGATTGGGGTGCCATTGCCTTCTCCATACATGCTAGTAAAGTAATGCTCAAAATTCTCCAAGCCAGGCTACAACAGTACATAAACTGTGAACTTCCAGATGTTCAAGCTGGATTTAGAAAAGGCAGAGGAACCAGAGATCAAATTGCCACCATCCACTGGATCATCGAAAAAGCAAGAGAGTTCCAGAAAAACTTCTATTACTGCTTTATTGACTATGCCAAAGCCTTTGACTTTGTGGACCACAACAAACTGTAGAAAATTCTGAAAGAGATGGGAATACCAGACCACCTTACCTGCCTCTTGAGAAATCTGTATGCAGGTCAGGAAGCAACAGTTAGAACTGGACATGGAACAACAGACTGGTTCCAAATGGGAAAAGGAGTACGTCAAGGCTGTTAATTGTCACCCTGCTTATTTAACTTATATGCAGAGTACATCATGAGAAACGCTGGGATGGATGAAGCACAAGCTGGAATCAACATTTCTGGGAGAAATATCAATAACCTCAGATATGCAGATGACACCACCCTTATGGCAGAAAGTGAAGATGAATTAAAAAGCCTCTCGATGAAAGTGAAAGAGGAGAGTGAAAAAGTTGGCTTAAAGCTCAACATTCAGAAAATGAAGATCATGGCATCTGGTCCCATCACTTCATGGCAAGTAGATGGGGAAACAATGACAGGCTTTATTTTTGGGAGCTCCAAAATTACTGCAGATGGTGACTGCAGCCCTGATATGAAAAGATGCTCTCTCCTTGGAAAAAAGTTATGACCAACCTTGAGAGCATATTAAAAAGCAGAGACATTACTTTGCCAACAAAGGTCCATCTTGTCAAAGCTATGGTTTTTCCATAGTCATATATGGATGTGAGAGTTGGACTATAAAGAAAGCTGAGTGCCAAAGAATTGATGCTTTTGAACTGTGGTGTTGGAGAAGACTCTTGAGAGTCTCTTTGACTGGAAGGAGATCAAACCAGTCAATCCTAAAGGAAATCAGTCCTGAATATTCATTGGAAGAACTGATGTTGAAGCTGAAACTCTAATACTTTGCCCACCTGATGTGAAAAACTGATTCATTTGAAAAGACCCTGGTGCTGGGAAAGAATGAAAGCAGGAGGAGAAGGGGATGACAGAGGATGAGGTAGTTGAATGGCTTCACCAACTCAATGGACAAGAGTTTGAGTAAACTCTGGGAGTTGGTGATGGCCAGGCAGTTTTGGTGTGTTGCAGTCCTTGGAGTCACAACGAATGAAACACAAGTGAGCTACTGAACTGAATAGCCTGCTTTATGGTCCAACTCTCACATCTGTATATGACTGCTGGAAAAACCCATAGCTTGGACTATACAGACCTTTCTAGGTGATGTCTCTGCTTTTTAATACACTGTCTAGGTTTGTCATAGCTTCCCTTCCAAGGAGCAAGCACCTTTTAATTTCATGGCTGCAGTCACCATCAACAGTGATCTCGGAGTCCAAGAAAATGGAATCTGTCACTGTCTCCACTTTTCCCTCTTCTCTTTGCCATTAACTAATGGGATTGGATGCCATGATGTTAGTTTTTTGAATGTTGAGTTTTGTTTGTTTCCAATCTTAAGATATTCCTTTAATGTATTTGAGATTAAATGCTACTTCATTAAAAATTTTATTAAATATAGAGACTCTCTCAATATAAGTCAGAATAAATTGAAGAACATAAGAATTACTTTTGAATCCCTTTAGGTCAAGTAAACAATCTATTTATAAAAACTTTGTAAGTATGTGGAAAAGTATTGGTCAGTCATGTCCGACTCTTTGTGACCCCATGGACTGTAGCCCACCATACTCCTCTGTCCATGGGGTTTCCCAGTCAAGAATACTGGAGTGGGTTTCCATTTCCTTCTCCAGTAGGCATGTGGAGTACAAGAGAAAACTTTGAATATTGCATTTACCAAAACAAAATAGTATAACTAAATTTAGTGACTGTATTTCAAATTTTTTAAATGTCAACCAAACTCATTTAAAAAGCAATTATATGCACCCATGGCTGATTCATGTTGACGGATGGCAAAAACCACCACAATATTGTAAGTAATTATCCTCCAATTAAATTAATTTTTTAAAAAGCAATCAGCTTAAATGTATAACCTTTATTGATTCTTCAAAATAAAACCATGGTGGTGTATTCTGCTTCTTAGGTAGAATAGTTTCTTTTAACAAAAAAAGTGCACATAGCGGTATAATGTCTGAAATATTAATTTTGGTAACTTACTTTATGTCACTGTTTCTGATATGTAAAATGAGCTTTCTTCTCAACTCCGTACTTGGAAAGTGTATGTCATGACTTAAAATTTTTATTTATTTGTTTGTTTTAATTGTAGGTTTGTCACTTTATAATATTACGATGGTTTTTGCCATACGTCAGTATGAATTGGCCATAGTAAAATATGGAGCGCTTCATGAATTTGTGTGTTGTCCTTGTGCAGGGGCCACGCTAATCTTTGTTTCATTCCAGTGTTAGTATGTGTGCTGCCAGAGTACTAAATGCTGTTTTAGGCCAGCTTCTTTGCTCTTCTCTTTTACCTTCATCAAGAGGCTCTTTAGTTCCTCTTCACTTTTTGCCATTAGAGTGGTATCATCTGCATATCAGAGGCTGTTGATATTTTTCCAGACAATCTTGATTCCAGCGTGTGATTCGTCCAGCCTGGCATTTTGCATGATGTACTCTGAATATAAGTTAAACAGGGTGACAATATATAGCCTAGTCTTGTGCATGTGCTGTACATGCTAAGTCGCCTCAGTCATGTCTGACTCTATGTGACCCTATAGACTGTAGGCTGCCAGGCTCCTCTGTCCATGGCATTCTCCAGGCAATACTGGAGTGGATTGCCATGGCCTCCTCCAAGAAATCGTCTTACTACTCCCCTAATTTGAACCAGTCAGTTGTTCCGTATAAAATTCTAACTGTTGCTTCTTGACTGGTATACAAGTTTCTCAAGAGACAGATAAGGTGGTCTGGTATTCCCATCTCTTTCAGAATTTTCCACAGGGTGAAAATTTGTTTGTTGTGAGCCACACAGTCAAAGGCTTTAACATAGTCAATTAAGCGGAGGTAGATGTTTTTCTGGAATTTCCTTGCTCTCTCTATGGTTCAGAGTATGTTGGCAATTTGATCTCTGGTTCCTCTGCCTTTTCTAAATCCAGCTTGTACACTTGGAATTTCTTGGTTCATGTACTACTGAAGCCTGGCTTGAAGGATTTTGAGCATAATCTTACTAGTATGTGAAAGGAGCTCAACTGTACAATAGTTTGAACATTCTTTGACATTGCCCTTCTTTGGAATTGGAAAGAAAACTGCCTTTTTCCAGTTCTGTGGCTACTGCTGAGTTTTCCAAATTTGCTGACATACCGAGTGCGGCACTTTAACAGCATCATCTTTTAGGATTTGAAATAACTTAGCTGGAATTTCGTCACCTCCACTACCTTTGTTTGTAGTAATAATTTTAAGGCATAACTTGATTTCACACTTCAGGATGTCTGGCTCTAGATGAGTCACCACACCGACGTGGTTTTCCGGGTCATTAAGACCTTTTTTTGGTACAATTCTTCTGTGTATTCTTGCCACCTCTTATTAGTCTCTTTTGGTTCTGTTAGATCCTTATGGCTTCTGTCCTTTATCATGCCCATCCTTGCGTGAAATGTTCCCTTGGTATCAGCTATTTGTACATTTTATTTGTAATTGGAGATTAATTGCAAGTAGGCCACATCATTTTCAGTTTGGGGTTGCAAAAGAACCCCATTCTGTGGGTTGTCTTTACATTTTATTTAAGATTTCTCTTGTTGTACAAAAGCTTTTGAGCTTATCAGGTCCCATTTGTTTATTTTTGTTATCTTCATTACTCTAGAAGATAGACCACAAAAGATATTGCTACAATTTATGTCACACAGCCTTTTGCCTATGTTTTCCTTTAAGAGTTTTATGGTATCCATTCCTACATTTAGATGGTTAATCCATTTTGAGCTTATTTTTGTGTATGGTGCTAAGAATGTTCTAAAGTCATTTTTTTTACTTATAGCTGTTCAGTTTTCCAAGCATTTATTGAAGAGACTGTCTTTTCTCTATTTATATTCATGCCTCATTTATCTTAGATTAATTGACTATAAGTGTATGGATTTATTTCTGGGCGTTCTTTCCTGTTCCATTGATCTATATTTCTATTTTGTGCCAGTATTGTTTTGATGGCTGTACCTTTGTAGTATTGTCTGAAGTCAAGGATCCTGATTCCTCCAGCTCCATTTTTGTTTCTCAATATTGCTTTGGCTATTTGGGGTCTTTTGTGTTTCCATACAAATTTTAACATTTTTTTGTTCCAGTTTTGTGAAAATTGCCACCGGTAATTGGTAGGGATTGTATTGAATCTGTAGATTGCCTTGGGTAGTATAGTCATTTTGACAATATTAACCCTTCCAATCCAAGAAGATAGTCTTTCCATCTTTCTATGTCACCTTTCATTTCCTTTATTGGCATCTTAGAGCTTTTGGAGAACAGGTCTTTTGTGTCATTGGAAGTGAAAAATGAAAGTCGCTTAGTCGTGTCTGACTCTTGGTGACCCCATGGACTATACAGTCCATGGAATTCTCCAGGCCAGAATACTGGAGTGGGTAGCCGTTCCCTTCTCCAGGGGATCTTCCCAATCCAGGGATTGAACCCAGGCCTTCCTCACTGCAGGTGGATTCCTTACCAGCTGAGCCACCAGGGAGGCCTAAGAATGCTGAAGTGGGTAGCCTATCCCTTCTCCAGGGGATCTTCCCAACCGAGGAATCAAACTGGGGTCTCCAGCATTGCAGGCAGATTCTTTTCTAGCTGAGCTACTGGGGAAGCCCTTTGTGTCCTTAGGTAGGTTGATTCCTAAGTATTTTATTTATTTTGATGTGATAGTGAGTGGGATTGTTTCTTTAATTTCTCTTTCTGATCTTTCATTTTTAGCATATAAAAATGCAATGGATTTATGTGTATTAATTTTGTATCCTACAACTGTATTGAATTCATTGAGCTCTAGTACTTTTCTGGTAGCATCTTTAGGATTTTCTATGTATGGTATCATATCATTGGCAAACAGTGACAGTTTTACTACTTCTGTTCCAATTTGGATTCTTTTTCTTCTCTGATTGCTGTAGCTATGACTTGCAAACTGTGTTGAATAAGTTGTGAGCATGGACATCCTTGTCTTGTTCCTAATCTTAGAGGAAATGCTTTCAGCTTTTCACATTGAATATGATGTTAGCTGTAGGTTTTTCATATATGGGCTTTATTATGTTGAGATACGTTCCCTTCATGCCTACTTTCTGGAGAGTTTTTGTCATAAACGGGTGCTGAGTTTTGTTAAAAACATTTTCTGTATCTATTGAAATGATCATATTCTTTTTATTCTTCAATTTATTGATGTGGTATATCACACTTACTGGGCCTTCCCTGGTGAGTCGCATGGTGAAGAAACTGCCTGCAATGTGGGAGACCTGAGTTTGATCCCTGGGTCAGGAAGATCCCCTGGAGAAGGGAATGGCAACCCACTTCAGCATTCTTGCCTGGAGAATCCCATGGACAGAGGAGCTTGCTGGGCTACAATCCATGGGGAGTCACAGAGTCAGAAACAACTGAGCAACTAACGCTATCACACTGATTGATTTGCAGATTTTGAAAAATCCTTTCATCCCTGGGATAAATCCCACTTGCCTATGGGTTTTTGTTGTCACTCTTTAGTTGCTAAGTTGTGTTGACTCTTTGTGACCCCATGGACTGTAGCCCATCAGGTGAATTCTTCACCACTGAGCCACTAGGGAAGCCCCTGATCATGGGGTATGATCCTTTGAATGTATTGTTGGATTTGGTCTGCTAATATTTTGTTGAGGCTTTCTGTGTCTATGTTCATCAGTGATATTGGCTTATAATTTTCTTTTTTGTGATATCTTTGTCTGATTTTGGTATTGGGGTGATGATGACTTCATATAATTAGTTTGGGAATGTTCTCCCTTTGCTATTTTTTGGAAATAATTTGAGAAGGATAGGTGTTATACTTCTCTAAATGTTTGATATTAATAGAATTTGCCTGTGAAGCCATCTGGTCCTGGACTTTTGTTTGTTGGAAGATTTTCTAATTATAGTTCAATTTCAGTACTTGTAATTGGTCTGCTTATATTTTCTATTTCTTCCTGGTTCAGACTTGGAAGGGTGTATTTTTCTAGGAATGTGTTCATTTCTTCCAGGTTGTCCATTTTATTCACATACAGTTGCTTGTAGTAGTCTCTTATGATCCTTTGTATTTCTGCAATGTTAGTTGTAACTTTTTTCATTCCTAATTTTATTGATATGAGTCCTCTCTTTTTTTTTCTTGATGAGTCTAGCTAAAGGTTTATCAGTTTTGTTCTTAAAGAACCAGCTTTTAGTTTTATTGATCTTTGCTGTTGTCCTCTTTGTTTCGGTTTCATTTATTTCTGCTTTGATCTGTCTTATTTCTTTCCTTCTACTAACCTAATGGGGGCGGTTGTTGTTCTTTCTCCAGGTGTTTTAGGTGTCTGCTCCTTGTTAATGGATGCTATAAGAATGTCAATTAAGTTTCTGCTCTAATGTCTCATTTAAGGCCTATGTTTCCTTATTGATGTTCTGTCTGGATGATCTGTCTTTTGATGAAAGTGGGCTTTAAAGTCCCCCACTATTATTGTGTTCCTATTGATTTTTCTTCTTATGGCTATTAGTATTTGCATTATATATTGAGGTGTTCCTATGTTGCTGCTGCTGCTGCTGCTAAGCCGCTTCAGTCATGTCTGACTCTGTGCGACCCCGTAGACAGCAGCCCACCAGGCTCCCCTGTCCCTGGGATTCTCAAGGCAAGAACACTGGAGTGGGTTAGGTGCATATATATTTACAGTATTTATTTCTTCTTGGACTAATCTCATGATCATTATGTAGTGTCCTTATCTGTCTCTTGTAACAGTTTTTATTTTAAAGTCTATTTTGCCTGACATGAGTATTGCTATTCTAGCTTTCTTTTTATTTGCATTTGCATGGAATACATTTTTCCATCCCCTCACTTTCAGTCTGTATGTGTCCATGGATCTGAAGTGCGTCTCTTATAGACAGCATATATACAGGTTTTGTTGTTCTATCCATCCAGCCAGTCTTTGTCCTTTGGTTTTTGTCATGCCGATGTCACACCGTTTGCCACTCCAATGAATACTCCCCAGAACTATCGCAGCCAGTGTCTTTGTCCACAGTGAGCCACAGCCACTTCCTGCCTCTGCAGGAGGGGTATTTGACCCATTTATGTTTAAAGTAATTATTGATATGTATGTTCTTACTGCAATTTTTACAATTGTTGTGGATTTGTTTTTGTACGCCTTTTTTCTTCCCTTCCTCTTTTGTTCTGTTCTTTTGTGATCTGATGACTAATTTTAATTTTGTGGTTGATTCCTTTTCTTTTCTGTGCATGTATCTATTGTAGATTTTCAGATTGTGGTTATCATGAGGTTTTGATATAGAAGTCTATATAAACAAGATTGTTTTAAGTTCCTGGTCTTTTAATTTCAAATGCATTTCCAGTATACTATATTTGTGCTCTTCTCAAATTGCTGATTTTGATATATCTGTGTGCTGATAATTTCCTACCTTTAGTGTATGTTTTCCTTTACCATCAAGCTTTCCCATTTATAATTTTGTTGTTTCCAGTTGTAGGCTTTTTCCACCTAGAGAAGTTCCTTTAGTGTTTGTTGCAAAGCTGATCTGATGTGGTATTAAATTCTCTTAGCTTTTGCTTGACTGTAAAACTTTTGACCTCTCTATTGAATCTGAACGAGAGTTTTGCTGGGTAGAATATTCTTGGTTGTAGGTTCTTCCTTTTTATCACTTTAAATTTATCTTGACATTCTGTTCTGGCCTGCAGAGTTTCTGCTGAGAAATCAGTTGATAACCTTATAGGAGTTCCTTTGTAAATTATTTCTTGGTTTTCCTTTGTTTCTTTTAATATTTTTCTTTGTCCTTAATTTTTGTCAATTTGATTACTATGTGTCTTAGCATGTTCTGCCTTGGTTATATCATGCCTGGGTCTCTCTGTGCTTCTTAAACTTTGGTGACTCTTTCCTTCCCCATGTTAGGGAAATTTTTAGCTATTATCACTTAAAATATTGGTGCTTTTAATGTTGATCTCTTAGGCTGTCCTCATTTCTTTTCATTCTGTTTTCCTCTGTTTCATGGCAGTGATTTCCACCATTCTGTCTTCCAGCTCACTTATCCATTCTTCTGTCTCAGTTATTCTGGTGCTGATTCCTTCTAGTATATTTTTCATTTCAGTTATTGTATGTTCATCTCTGTTTGTTATTTAGCTCTTCAAGGTCTTTATTAAACATTTCTTGTAAATTTATTTTTGATCTGTGCCTCCATTATTTTTTGAGATCTTGGATCATCATTACTCTGAATTCTTTTCTGGGTAGATTTCCTATCTCTACTTCACTTAGCTGTTCCGGGATTTTATCTTGTTTTTCTTCAGAAACATGCGCTGCGCTGTCTTATTTTGTCTAACTTCCTCTGGTTGCAGTTTCCTTTCCTCCAGGTGCAGTGTTGTAGTTCTTCTTGTTTCTGCTGTCTGCTCCTTGATGGATGAGGCTGTCTTAGAGGCTTGTGCAGGCTTCTTAGTGAGCAGGACTGGTTCTTGCCCACTGGTGAGTGGAGCTGGGTCTTGTCCCTCTGGTGGGCAGGGCTGTTCTCAGAAAGACTTTAAGCACTCTGTCTGCTGATAGGTGAGGCTGTGTTCCTGCCTTGTTGGTTATTTAGCCTCAAGTGTTCCAGCACTGGAGCCTATAGGCTGTTGTGTGGGACTAAGTCTGAAAGAAAGTGGTGGCCTCAAGGTGGGTTCACACCAATGAGTACTCCCCAGAACTATCACTGGCAGTGTCTTTATCCCCACAGTGAGCCACAGCCACTTCCCGCCTCTGCAGGAGACCCTCAACACTAGCAGGTAGGTCTGGCCTAATCTTTTATGAGACCATTGCTTTTTTCCCAAGGTACTGATATGAATGAGACCTTGTGTATTCCCTCCCAGAGTGGAGTTTCTGTTTCCCCGAGTTCTATGGAATTCTTGTGATCAAATCCTACTGCCCTCCAAAGCCAGATTCTTGGAGGCCCCTCCTTCCATTGCCAGACCTCCAGGCTGGGGAGAATTATCTGGGGCTTAGAGCTTTCCCTCTGTCTCATTGTGGCTTTCTCTTTGTCTTTAGGTGTCAGGTATCTTTTTTGGTAGGTTTTGGCTTTTTTTTTTTGGTTGATTGTTGTTCAGTAGTTAGCTGTGATTTTGGTGTTTTCATAGTAAGAGGTAAGCTCATGTCCTTCTGCTCCATCATCTTGTCTCCCCAAGCATCTACTCTCTTTCTTCTTGGTTGGTCCTTTGTCAGCACTTGATAATAGGTCCTTGAGAACACACATTTCACATGCATATATTCCCCCAAAATATGCACTCTGTATCCTTGGGTGCTGTGTCCTCCCAAAGCATATCTTGAGTGCTTTTATTTTTTCTACCAGTAGTATCACTATCATAACCCAAGCCTACGCCAACTCTCACCTAGATTCTTGTAATCTAACTGCTCTATTTTGTATTCAGTCTTGCCATCCCTCTCCAGTTTCTCCTCTCAGTAACCAAAGTGACCTCTCAAAAATGTAAACCAAGTAATGTCACCTTTCTATTCAGACTCTCCAGTGGATTTTCATTACACTTAGAATAAAATGTATTAATAGACTCCATACCTTGGCCTTTGAGGTCCTATGGAACCAGCCTTTATTTTTCTTTCTGATACTCCCTCTTTCCATGATGTCATAGATGATGCTTATAAAATCCCTGTCTTCATATTCCCTAAACATACTGGTTCTGCTGGGCTCCAACCCTTCACACTGCCCAGGTCTTCCTCTCCAGCATCTTCCCATCTCATTATTCAACTTTCAGCTGGAATATAACCTCAGCAGCATCCTTCCTGGCTGTGTAAGCTCAAGAACAAAGTGCCTACACAGTTATCACTATCTGAAATTTTTTTGCTATTGCTCAGTTGCTAGGTTGTGTCCAACTCCTTGCGACCCCATGTACTGTAGCCTGCCAGGCTGCTCTGTCCATGGATTCACCATATTATTATTTTTGTCTCAACCATATTATTTTTTTTTGTCTTATTCACTAGAACATATACCCCATATGTTAGTCTTACGTTCCCAAAGAAGCAAGCACCAAGGTGAGATTAGATGTGCAAGGCCTTTAAGTAAGAAAAACGCCCAAGAGGGAAAATGGGAAGGGAACACAGATTTGAGAGAGTCACCAGAACCTGATTCAAGTGTGAACCTGATGGAAGGAGAGAGGGCAAGAAGGTAAGGTTGAAGTGAACTAGACTGTTGTACAGTCTAAGGAATGCTCAGTAAGGCCATTGGTGAGCTCTCAAATCATAGTTCATCATCTTAAGAATACCGTGTCTCCCAAGAATGGACAGTCACAGGCATAGAGCAGTCCATTCAAACTGTGATCTGCAACAAAGGATGCAGTAGATTGCAGAGTACAGAATCTGTACTCTGAATCTGTACTTTTCAGAGTATAGAGGTGCCTGGTCAATTATACTACCATATTTGGAGACCTGTAAGGCATGTTTTTATGCCTGCCACACTTTATAAGAGCAAAGACCGCATGTGCTATCCATTCTCAGAGCTTTCATGATAGCTGACACACAGAAGATATTTAAGACATACTTATGGGACAAATAAATGAATAAACGAAAGAATGAAGAATCTTGCCCAAGATCACATAGGTGGAAGAGTTGAATTTGGAAACTAGTTTCTCTAGTTACAGATAACTAAGTGCTTGTTGTTGTTGTTGTTCAGTGGGCCAGTCATGTCCAACTCTTTGTAACCCCATGGACTGTAGTATGCCAGGCCTCCCTGTCCTTCACCATCTCCTAAAGTTTGCCCGAGTTCATGTCCAGTGCATCAATGATGCCATCCAGCCATCTCATCCTCTGACACCCTCTTCTCCTTCTGCCCTCGGTCTTTTCCAGCATCAGGGACTTTTCCAGTGAGTCAGCTGTTCACATCAGGTGACCAAAATACTGGAGCTTCACCTTCAGCATCAGTCCTTCCAATGAGTATTCAGGGTTGATTTCCCCTAAGACTGACCAGTTTGATCTCCTCGTCAAGTCTCTCCTTGACAAGGGGCTCTCAGGAGCCTTCTCTGGCAACACATTCAAAGGCTGTGCTACCAGTGTATACTGGTACACTTGTTATACTGTCTCTAAGACTGTTAACCAGAATAAAAGAAAATCAATTATGTACACTTGACCAGACCTTCATGAGATATTTACATCTCTTCTGAAACATTTTGTCCAAATGTTCTATCTATAAGATTTTTTTTTTGTTGGACCTGACAAAAAAACAGAAAAGATTGTATCCATCATGCAAAAAAAGTGTTAAATTCCCTCCCTTATACCACGTGTGTTAGATATACCAAGTGGAATATTGTTTTCTTCAAGCGTAGTTACAAAGTGGAGGGGAGAAAAAAACAAAACAGAAGACAATGCTCTTCCAGAAAGATTAAGAGTGGGCATCAACCCTGTTACTCTCAGTAAATGTCATGTAGAGAAAAGCAATGCATTCATGTTACCACTGTGTGATATGATGATCAAAAAGTCTGGAATATTTCTATAAAGGAGTTGAATTTTATCACAAAGGACAAACATCTAACTTGACCATCTTACAAAAATGCTCAAAAACAGAAGAGACGTCTTAAAACAAGCTTCAATGCATGCAAGGCAAGAAAAATAATAGAAACCACATTAAATATTTTTAAATGTTATACTTTGAAGCTGATAGCTTGAGATCAAAGACAGTGGTAAATTGCTTATCTAAAGTATCTTCTACTCAGAAATCTGGATGGCAAAAATACACAACTTGGCTCTGGGCCTTAATCATTTTCCCGAAAACCAAAACAGAATAGTACTAGTTGTCCAGAGAGTCCAAAGCAGTAAGCAAGGGAAAGTACACTGGTGGTGTGTAAGAGAGCTTGGTTCAGTGGCTTGTATGATGCAAAAGAGCTGATTTTCTAAAAATAAATCATGTTTCAAAACCCCGGAGCCTTCATTCTGTGTAGTGACTTGGAACCCAGAGAAAAGAATATCTCTTTGATTAGCCTTGGATCTTTGTTTTGACCCAAGGATCAGAAGGGCCACAGTACTTGGAGACAGGTGAGAAGAAACGAAGTAGAGAGAGATGATTAGTCATAAAAGAAGAGGTGGAATTTGTGATGGGCAGATAACTGATTTGCATAGGTAGAAATTAGGCAAGTGGGAGATGATTTAACATGGTATGAGAGGGAGAGAGGACGGCAGTCTGAATCTGATGGAGGGTTCTAGTGGAGACAAGGGTGTGAATGCTAATTTTGCACAATGCTGTTGTCTCTAATCTTGGTTTATATGCAAATTCATTGACTTCCACCTCAGAGTTACTAAATCAGGATCTCTAGGAATGGGGGCTGCAAACTTTTTTGATTTTAGGATCAACAAGTGATTCGCATGGTCATCCAAGTCTGGCTGACTGATTCAATTTGAATTTAAGGTCTCCAGTTAGTAGGAAATTAATGTCAGCAAATTCTACTGCCAGTATAAATACAGGTAACTGAAACCAGTAAGAATATCCTTGAGCTTACTTTTTTCATTTACTTAAAGATGTGTTTCTGAAATTTGATTTCATGATGTTGCATTCCCATCTCCTTTAAGTGTTGTAAAGAGTAGTTTAGAGTCAGACTAGAGGTACCACTAAGTATTTCAAAGGGATGATAAAACAGAAAAGAGATGACCATCAAGCCAAATAAATGAAACTGATTCACATTTTTAACAGTTTCATTGAAATATAATTGACATACAAGCAAATGCATATGTGAGTTTTGACATATGTATACAGCTATAGTGGAGAAGGAAATGGCTACCCACTCCAATATTCTTGCTTGGAAGATCCAATGGACAGAGGAACCTGGCCGGCTACAGTCCCTGGAGTCATAAGAGTCAGACACAACAGTGACTAAACCACCACCACAACCACAGAACCATCTCCATAATCAAGATAATGAACGTATCTATGACCCCCCACATTTTCGTTAGGTCCCTTTGAAATCTCTTCCTTCCGACTTTCCCTATTCCTCTGTCTTGTCCACAGGCAACAACTGATCTGCTTTCTATCAATTTAGTTTTCATTTTCTAGAACTTTATGTACTTAGAATCACTGAATGATCTCTTTTGTCTGGCATCTCTTACTAAGTATAATTTTAGATTCATCTATATTCCTATTTTATCAATAGTTATTTTCTTTGTGTTTCCTAAGCAGTATGTTATTGTATGGACATTCTAGCTTGTTTATTCACCAGGTGATATGCACTGGGTTGTTTCTGGGTTGGGGCTAGATAGGTCTCTTCATGGACATGTACTTTCATTTTTCTAGGGTGAATATCTAGAACTACAGCTAGATTATATGATAAGTATAACCATCACTTTTTAAGAAACTGTCAAACTATGTTCCAAAGTGATTATACCATTTTATATTCCTGCCAGCAATGTCTGAGTTCCAGTTCCTCCACAAGCCAAATATCCCTTGATCATAATAGATTATCATTTTTATATATAGCTGGATTTCATTTGCTAAAATTTTGTTTAGGATTACTACATCTGTGCTTAGGAGGAATATTGGTCTGTAGTTTTGTTTTCTCATTGTATTTGTCTGTTTTTCGTGTCAGGATAATGCTGGTCTCATAGGATGAATCAGGAAATGTTTTCTTCTATCCAATTTAATTTTCTGTAAGAGTTTGTGTAAATTTGGTATTATTTCTCCATTAAATGTTTAGTAGATTCATCCATAAAGATCATCTGTGCCTGGTATTTTCTTTGTCAGATGTTTTCTAAACTATGAATTAAATTTCTTTCATAAAACTAAAGCTACTCAGGTTATTTATTTCTTCCTGAGTAAATTTTGATAGTCTGTATCTTTTGAGGAATTTGTCAACAATGGCTTTAAAAGGCAGAAAACCGTGAAGCAGCACATTAGAAAATCTGAGATAAAATTATTTTCTATTCTTGGTCAAACAATTAAGCTTGGGCTTCCCTGGTGGCTCAGTGGTGAAGAATCCACCTGCTGGTTCAGGAGACATGGTTTTGATCCCTGATCTGGATAGTTCCCACATGCTGCAGAGCAACTAACCCTGTGCACCACAACTATTAAGCCTGTGCTCTGGAGCCTGGGCGAAGCCTGCATGCCTAGAGCCCACGCTCCACAACTAAAGGTTAGCTCACTCTTTGTAACTACAGAATAGCCCTGGAGGCCCAGCAGAATAAAAAACAAATAATAAATAAAATTTTTACAAAACAAGCTTGAGGTAGGGTAAATATATTTCAGTCATGCAAGTTCTTACACTCCAGAAGCTACTGAGGGATATGCTCTACCATAAGAAGTTAAATCAAGAGAGGAAGACAAGATAACCCAGAAATGGGGTGTCCAACATAGGAAATGCTAGAAAACTAGTCGAAGTTAGAGCAAAAGGACTCCAGGATGAAATGAATAAACTACTCATGCTTTTGTCAGTCAGTTCATTTGCTCAGTCATGTCCGACTCTTTGCAACCCCGTGGACTGCAGCACGCCAGGCCTCCCTGCCCATCACCAACTCCCACAGTTTACTAAAACTCATGTCCATTGAGTCAGTGATGCCATCCAACCATCTCATCCTCTGTCGTTTTTTGACTCTGTCTTTTATCATGAAAAATAGAATTGAAAGAATTTTTTAGTATCTATTACTATATTGGGGAAAATTAATAAGTACATACATATGTAAAATAGCCAGTGGGAATTTGCTGTATGACTCAGGGGATGCAAAGCTGCTGCTCTGTGATAACCTAGAAGGGTAGGATGGGGAAGGAGGTGGGAGGAGGGTTCAAGAGGGAGGGGACATACATATACTTAAGGCCAATTCATGTTGATGCATGGCAGAAACCATCACAATATTTTAAAGTAGTTATCTTCTAATTAAAATTTTTAAATATTAAAAAATGTATATAGATAACTAGGCAAATAAAAGAGTAAAGCAGTAATGAAGAAAAACAAAATTTTATAAAAAGAAATTGTCATACTATATCTGCTAAATAATTAACAATATTTATATAGATATAATTCACTAGCACCACCTGTGAAGCCCAGAGCTATAATTGTTGTTCAGTTGCTAAGTCATGTGCAAATCTATGCAACCCCATGGACTGCAGAACATCACGGTTTCCAGTCCCTCACTGTCTCCCAGAGTTTGCTCAAACTCATGTCCATGGAGTCAATGATGCCATCCAACCATCTCATCCTCTTTTGTCCCCTTCTCCTCCTGCCCTCAATCATTCCCAGCATCAGGGTCTTTTCCAGTGAGTCAGCTCTTTGTATTAGATAGCCAAAGTATTGGAGCTTCAGCATCAGTCTGAATATCATATTCCAGTGAATATTCAGGGTTGATTTCCTTTAGGATTCACTGGTTTTATCTCCCTGCTGTCTAAGGAACTCTCAAGAGTCTTATCCAGCACCAGAGGTTGAAAGCATCAATTCTTCGGTGCTCAGCCTTCTTTATGGTCCAACACTCATATCCATACATGACTACTGAAAAGACCATATTTTTGACTATATGGACCTTTGTTGGCAAAGTGATATCTCTGCTTTTTACTACACTATCTGAATTTGTCATAGCTTTTATTCCAATGAGCAAGCATCTTTTAATTTCATGGCTCCAGTCACACTCTGCAATGATGTTGGAGCTGAAAAAAATAAAGTCTATCACTGTTTCCATTTTTTTCCCCCATCTATTTGCCATAATGTGATGTTACCAAATGCCATGATCTTAGTTTTTTTGAATGTTGAGTTTTAAACCAGCTTTTTCACTCTTTCACCTTCATCAAGAGGCTCTTTAGTTCCTCTGCTTTCTGCCATTGGGGTAGTATCACTTGCATATCTGAGGTTGTTAATATTTCTCCCAGCAATCTTGATTTCAGCTTGTGATTCATCCAGCCTTGTATTTCACATGATATATTCTGCATATAAGTTAAATAAAGGTCACAATATACAGCCTTGATGTACTCCTTTCCCAATTTTGAACTAGTTTGTTGTTCCATGTCTTGTTCTAACTCTTGTTTTTTGATCTGCATACAGGTTTCTCAGGAGGCAGGTAAGGAGGTCTGGTATTCCCATCTCTTTAAGAATTTTCCACACTTTGTTGTGATCCATACAGTCAAAGTCTTTAGCATAGTCAATGAAGCAGAAGTAGATGTTTTTCTGGAATTCCCTTACTTTTTCTGTGATCCAATGGATATTGGCAATTTAATCTCTGGTGCCTCTGCCTTTTCTAAATCCAGCTTGTACATATGGAAGTTCTTGGTTCACATAATGTTGAAGCACAACTTGAAGGATATTGAGCATTACCTTACTAGCATATGAAATGAATGTAATAATCTGGTAGTTTGAACATTCTTTGGCATTAACCTTTCTTTGGAATTGGAATGAAAACTGACCTTTTCCAGTCCTGTGGCCATGGCTGAGTTTTCCAAATTTGCTGGCATATTGAGTGCAGCACTTTAACTATATCATCTTTTAGGATTTGAAATAGCTCGACTGGAATTCCATCACCTCCAGTAGCTTTGTTCGTAGTAATGCTTCCTAATACCCACTTGGCTTTGCATTCCAGTATGTCTGACTCTAGGTGAGTGACCAGATCATCATGGTTATCCAGGTCATTAAGACCATTTTTGTATATAGTTCTTCTGTATATTCTTTCCACCTCTTCTTAATCTCTTCTGCTTCTGTTAGGTCCATATCATTTCTGTCCCTTACTGTGCCTATCTTTGCACAAAATGCCCACCTGGTATTTCCAATTTTCTTGAAAAGATACTTAATCTTTCCCATTCTATTGTTTTCCTCTTTTTTTTTTGCATTGTTCACTTAAGGCTTTCTTATCTCTCTTTTCTTTTCTCTGGAACTCTTCATTCAGTTGGGTATCTTTCCCTTTCTCCTTTGCCTTTTGCTTCTCATCTTTTCTCAGTTATTTGTAAGGCATTATTTTGCCTTCTTGCTTTTTTTTCCTTTGGGATGGTTTTGGTCACTGCCTCCTGTACAATGTTGCAAACCTCTGTTCATAATGTGTCTCTTATATCTAATTCCTTGAATCTATTTGTCACCTCCATTGTATAATCACAAGGGATGTGATTTAGATCATACCTGAATGGTCTAGTGATTTTCCCTACTTTCTTCCATTTAAGCCTGAAATTTACAATAAGAAGCTGATAATCTGGGCCACAGTCAGTTCCAGGTCTTGTTTTTGTTGACTGTATAGAGCTTCTCCATCTTTGGCTGCAAAGAATATTATCAATCTGATTTCGGTATTGACCATCTGGTGATGTTCATGTGTAGAATCATCTCTTGTGTTGTTGGAAGAGAGTGTTTGCTATGACCAGTGTGTTCTTTTGGCAAAGCTCTGTTAACCTTTGCCCTGCTTCATTTTAATGGCATTAAATTTCTAATGTAAATTATTAAATGGATTGATTCACATAAAGGAATATCAAGTAGAGAAGAAACAGAAAAATTCTCATCTGACATAACTTGAAGTCAACAGATAATTTCTGTAAAGAGTATACACACAGTATATAGAAAAATGAAGATACATTCCAGAATAGAAAACCAAAAAATAGTACTGGACATACATATGTGTATAGCTTGGGACTACATTTTTCCTTTATAATCCTTATAGAACTATTTAACCTTTTAAACCGGAGAAGGCAATGGCAACTCTCTCCAGTACTCTTGCCTGGAAAACCCCATGGACGGAGGAGCCTGGTGGGCTGCAGTCCGTGGGGTCACGAAGAGTCGGACACGACTGAGCAACTTCACTTTCACTTTTCACTTTCATGCATTGGAGAAGGAAATGGCAGCCCACTCCAGTGTTCTTGCCTAGAGAATCCCAGGGACAGTGGAGCCTGGTGAGCTGCCGTCTATGGGGTCGCACAGAGTTGGACACGACTGAAGAGACTTAGCAGCAGCAGCAGCAGCAACCTTTTAAACTATATGCGTTATTTTGATAAAAATTAAAATTTTTTCCTAGACTAAAATTATCACTAAATTCCACTACTACTATGGTGACAGGAAACTTTCTAATTAAGTTTTTTTATTGTATAAATACTTGCGGATAATAATCCTCATAATGCTTATCGGACCAAGATCACAGTTCCTTAGCTTGTTACTTATGTCAGTTAGATATTGATGGGTAACAAACCATCCCAAAACTTAGTGGCTTAAAACGATTAACATTTCTCACAAGTCAATAGGTCAGTTGGATGCCTCGCCCCCTCATGTGTGTACAATTAGTGAAGGATCAAGTAGGCAGCTCTGCTGACAGAGGCGGCATTATCTCTTGTATTTGGAGTTTGCTGGTTCTTGGATAGTCTAGGATAGCTTTGGCTGGGACAATTGGATTTCTTTCATATAATCTCTTATCCTTTAGCCTATTAGCTGGACTCAGTCTCATAGCAGCCAGCAGGGTTCCAAGAGAGTGGGAAGGATGCAAGGTCTCTTGAATTCCAGGCTCATGATTATCACAAAATTACTTATGCCTCATTTCATGTCAGTACAATTGTAATGCAAGTTCAAATTGAAAGGATAAAAAATAGATTTTATCTTTTGATGAGAAGAGCTGCAAAGTCACATTGCAAAGGGTATGGGTCACAAAGAATTATGACTACTTTTGCACTCAAGTCTCCTTTAACCCTCAAACACACATTTTCCTTCCTACATGGGTTTCCCAACTCCATATACATTGTGTTAGTCCCTTCAAAATGTATAACAAGAGTACCACATATTTATTTCTCACTCGGAGAAGGCAATGGCACCCCACTCCAGTACTTTTGCCTAGAAAATCCCATGGACAGAGGAGCCTGGTAGGCTGCAGTCCATGGGGTCGCTAGAGTTGGACACAACTAAGCAACTTCACTTTCACTTTTCACTTTCATGCATTGGAGAAGGAAATGTCAACCCACTCCAGTGTTCTTGCCTGGAGAATCCCAGGGACGGGGAAGCCTGGTGGGCTGCCGTCTATGGGGTCACACAGAGTCGGACACGACTGAAGTGACTTAGCAGTAGCAGCAGTAGCAGCAAACTGGTACTTATTTCTCACAATTCTGGAGGCTGGTAAGTCCAAGATCAAGGCTCTAGCAGATCAATTATGAGGTGAGGACATGCCTTCTGGCTTGTAGACAAATCACCTTCTCATGGTTAATATATAGGTCAATAGACAAGCAGGCTGCCTTCTCTGATTTGGAATAGACTCCTGCCTATATACAATGACTGGGAAGAAAATTAGATAAGCCTCACACTGTGTAAGACCATGACTCTAGGGTGTGTAAATCAAGCAGTTTCAAGGAATAAAAGACAAATAAAAGAGAACAGTAAAGGAAGGTAGGAAGGAATGAGGGGAGGAAGGAAAAAAAGAACAGAAGGAAAGCTACTCCCTCTTTCACCCTCACTATGTATAAGGTCACTCAGTCTCCTTTTGGACCAAAATTATGAATGCTATTCTGGTCTCCCCTGCCAAGAGGGTCCTACCTATGTTTCTTACGTTGGAAAATTCTCTTCCCCTGCCTGGGCTCCGCTCTCTTTGGGCCATATCAAAAGGGGTCTGAACTGACGCACAGTGAAAGACTGCCTCCCCCTGCTGCATTAGGGCAGGGGTGTCCAGAGGCTTTCCTTCCTTCCTTCCTCATATTCCCTTCTTGCTGCATGAGGTTCTTGGCCCAAGGCAGTTTGGACAATCTCATAAAAACTAGAGATGAGACATCCAAAATTCCTTTTATTGATTATTATGAGGAGCTGAATTCCAATCTTCAGAGAAATTTGGCCTTCCTGCCCTCCACTGGCTTCCCTTCAGGACAGAGAGAACCTATTACTGTGTCTCCCAAGCTCCCCTGCCCATCTGCTTTTGT
The DNA here is from genome assembly GCF_019923935.1 of Bubalus bubalis. Classification (NCBI taxonomy): domain Eukaryota; kingdom Metazoa; phylum Chordata; class Mammalia; order Artiodactyla; family Bovidae; genus Bubalus; species Bubalus bubalis. The sequence goes on from NC_059167.1 coordinate 42,835,647, forward strand.
TGAAACAGTCTCTCTCCCATCTGTGTTTGATCTGCAATATTGCTCATTTTCTGGTAAAATATTTTAAAGCTTAGATATTTGTTTTTTAGTGGCTCTTCTGTGAGTTCCATTCATTCTTCCTCTAAAGGTACCATCTTTTCTGTTACTTTTAACTCATGTGGAATTTATTGCTGGATCGTGCTGTCACCACCAAAGGTTCTAACGGTCTTTCTTTTCCAATTTAAATGCAGGCTGTCAGTTGCTGAATGGGTTTAAGAGTCTTATGACTAGTAACAAGACCATCCAAATCAATCCCACTCCATAAGAGTAGAATTCTCCACAGCTCTGGTCAGTCTGGAGAGTTGGCACCTTCTCAGAGCCCCCACACACACTTTTTTTTTTTTTCATATTGCTCCAGTCTTTTAAAGGGGCATTGCCTGTTTAGTCTAATCCTATACTTTGAGATATTTGAAAACAGTTGTAAAAAATTTGATGAAGATTAAGATGTTTTCAAAGTTTAAAATGTTCTACATGTTTCATAAATGCTTTTTCATTCCTGAGTTGAAATATATTGACAGTTAAGAATCAATTGGTATAATTACGAAAAAAAGGAAGAAGAGGGGAGGTGGGTAGAAGATGAATTGTGCTGGCTGTTTGTATTGCCTATGCTGAATACATGAATAAAACAAAACATGATTAGGAAACCAAGAGAGACAGTGAAAAGTAACTTTGGCTCCAAAGCTATTGACCCTTATCTCCCCTTTCAGATTCTGGGTAAGGAAACCACAGAAAACCACATAGGTGATCCATGTGCGCATCTCTACACATTCTTTTCTTAAAGAAGATCCAGGTGTTTAAAATCATATATACATATAGCCTTCTCTCTGAATATTTCACACCACCTAGTAAACTCCCTGTAACTCCCCTGCATTTTATTGGCCTCTTTGTATTATTTCCTTTGCACTTCTCTCACTAACCTTCAGGCTCTCAGTGAGGAATCTCTCAGAGTGGTGTGTCCATGTTCCCAGCTAGATGGGAAAAAAAAATTAAACTATGTCAACCATAGAAGAATTTTCTGTGAAGTAAATTAAGCTTCGTCTCAAAATTCTTCATTTGTATGAACTTTGTCCAAGGTTCTAGACCTAATTCTGTATTCTTATTATTTTTCTTGAAAGTGCCCCTTTAAGTCATATAAGATTCAGGTCCCACAAAACCCAGATCTGTCCTGGACTCGACTTACCTCTGGATTTTCTCTTACCCATTAATTCATTTAAAATCAAAATACAATTAAAGTGAAAGTGAAAGTCACTCAGTCATGTCTGACTCTTTGTGACACCATGGACTGTAGTCTGCCAGGTTCCTCATTCCATGGAATGCTCCTGGCTGGAATACTGGAGTGGGTAGCTGTTCCCTTCTAAAGAAGCATCAAATTTAGTTTTTTATTTGAGTCTCTCCATCAAACAAAAAATTCATCAAAACTTATTTAAAAGGCATCTTCTTTTTCTTCCTGAGTTCTTCCCACACTTATATATGCTGTTGTATTTTCTTATCAATCAAAAATAATCTAGCCCCAAACTAAAATCTTTTGGCTTATCCCTGTAACTTTACTGTCTTCCAAGTGGAGGGTTAAGTCAAGCTGGAGGACAGCGCTTAGTCTTTTCCAGTGACTCAGGACACTGCTAGTCTCCAAACAGAAGAATATAGGAAGGCACCTTTTAAGATGTGTGTCTTTGTAGCTCCTGAAGGGCTGGATACTGTCTGCAATGTATCAGTTCCTTAGGACTCAAGTTTCAAAGTCTTTGGGAACAAAAATATGGTCATGATCCTAGTGTCAGTGTTTCTGCCCAGTAGAGAAGGCCCTACATGCATAGTTTGGGGATAACTTTTGGCCAGTGTTTACTCACAAGATGAGTCTTCACATACCTGAGTGAGTGATACCAGGGCAAGGAAACAAGGATAATTGGACAGGGAGTCTTGACCCCGCCCCCACCCCCACTACTAACTACCTGTGAAAGTGAAGTCGTGTCCGACTCTTGACTCTTTGCGACCCCGTGGACTGTAACCTACCAGGCTCCTCCATCCATGGGATTCTCCAGGCAAGAATACTGGAGTGGGTTGTCATTTTCTTCTCCAGGGGATCTTCCCAACCCAGGGATTGAACCCAGGTCTCCTGCCTTGCAGGCAGACCCTTTAACCTCTGAGTCACCAGGGAAGCCCCCTAACTACCTATATTGAGTCTGATAATCAGAGGAGTCAGAGCCTAGGCTTGAGCCTGAAGACCCTTGAATAAGTTGAGGAAAGTGAAAGAAGCAGATCCTCAGAGCTGTGTGTGGCTCCCTTCATCTGAGCAGCCCAAGTCTTCTCTTCACCTAGAAAAACTTGTAGAATGCAGCTCCCACCTAATCCTCTCCATCTTAGACCTTTTATTTGGCCTATGCTTTTCACTGCCCCTGCACCCCAGTTTTTGTTTTGTTTTTTTTTTTTAGAAACTTAGGATATAACCATGTAAAAATCAGGGTTAGGAGCACAGGCCAATCAGTCCTAGGATTGTTTATTATACCTGGCTTTGGTCACTCATTCTGGTCTTGGGTTAACCTCATTAAGCTTCAGTATATTTTATAGATAGAACAGGGTTAGAATTAATATGGTTGGTAGAAACTAAATGAGATGTCCGTCAAGTCCTTAGCAAATAACAGGCCTTCAGTAAATATTAGCTATTGTGGTTGCTGTGATTACTTTTTTGGAAGTCCCCTAAACAAAATGTATCTTCAGGTATTTGAAAGGGAAGAGTCAAGTTATATGGGCTTCCCTGGTAGCTCAGACTGTAAAGAATCCGCCTGCAATGCAGGAGACCTCGGTTCTGAGTTGGGAAGATCCCCAACTCAGAGGGCATGACAACCCATTCCAATATTCTTTCCTGGAGAATCCCCATGGACAGAGGAACCTGGCAGGCTACATACAGTTCAGGGTGTCACAAAGAGTCTGACACGACTGAGTGACTAAACACAGCACAGTCAAGTTATATACTGCCAAAGAGTATGGAAAGACATGCCCATTGACTGTACTTGCTATCCTTTTTCTAGACCACTAAGAAGCCCTGAGATGGGGGCAGGATGGGCTGGGAGGGCCAGAAACAGAAAGAGAAGAAAACGCGTAGAAGACAAGTGTGTTGAAAGAATAGGAATCCTCAAGGGTCAGAACGGTCTAGGGATAGAGTTTAGATTGCTGATGACCATTAGTGGAGCATCCTTAATCTATACTGAGCACCATCCTCCAATTCCACAGGAGTTTCTTCCTCCAGATGATTATGATGAATCTCAAAGTCTGGAAGGCAGCAGAGAAAACTGGAGTCCAAAGAACAGGTTCTTCCTATTGGCAGCAGAGTCCTGGGTTAACTAGTCAAGTCAGATAAAATATATCCACTTATTCAAACTAGCAGGTTTATGGCATTTTAAAAATAGAGATTAGTCTATTTCGTAAGAGGAAATTGTGAAGTGCTTATTTAATTCAATATAAGTACCACAAACTCTCATGGCTAGAAGGCAATTTAAAGACCATTCACTTCACTCCTGTTGTTTGTTAGATGATATAACTTGAGGTTCCGAAAGGTCAAATGACTTGCTCATGGGTACATTGCAACTTTGACCAGATAGCCAAAATAAAATTAGCGGGGACAGACAAACATTGGCTTGGCTTTTAACTTTTTATTAATTCAAACTTGATCAGTCAAAATTGGTTTAGAAATGTAGATACAGATTAAGAAATGCCCATGTGAGTGGAAAGAAAATAAAGACTTGGACTGTATTTATACTGCTTTTTCTTCTCTGAAAGATAATGTTTATAAAGACTTATTGATTCATAGACCATAAACTTTGAGAGAAGGTAGTCTTTTTTCCCTTCAGTCTTTTCTCTCTTTAAACATAGGAAAGTAACATGATAAAATACAGATTATTAGTGTCCTACTGTTCCCAGAACTGCCCTCCTCCTCTGTCCTTCAAAGAGCTGCCCATCTCTCCTCACCCCACTCCAATTAGGTTCTAAAGAGGAAGATCTCTTTCCTCCAGAAGAGTAATCAATCTAATTTTAAAAAATCCAAAAAACCAAAAACAAAAAAAAAAGGGAAAATGGCCATAGACAGAGGACGAAGTAGAGAAAAAGTCTAGGTGGTGTAGGATGGAGAGGATAAATTTTGTCAAAGAGTTTGAGAAATATGTTTTAAGCTATATGTTTTGATCTTCAATAGAATCCATTTCTAATTACCTCTTTCTCTTTAATTGGACTATACTTCTTCCAAAGGGCACTGGTATAAAACAACCTCTCCTAAAAACCTTTCCCCTAGAATTCCCCTTTTATAAGGGTTACAAGCAAGAGTTTACAGAGGCCAACTTGTACTTGCTCATGAGCACATTATGGGCATCTTTTCTCAGTTCCATTCAGTGGCCTCAGATTGGTAGCTTGAAATTGCCACGGTGGGAGTATTTACACCACAGAATTTGGCAAAGACTACAGATCAGGGCTTTTCTCCTCTTAAAGAGACAGTTTACCAGCACACCACAAGGGAGAAATATGGATAAAAGAATCCTCCCAATTCCCATGTTCTGATTTTGTTTTTTAATCATGATTGCTGTGTTTTCCCTTTGGACTCTCTTCCCTGAAAATAAATGCTTCTAAAAATATAGTATTGGGGACTGGAAGAAAAGCAATGGAAAACTAACTTCTCGGTTCTTTCAAGTTATAACTCCAGTGTCATTTGTTTGAGTTAACTTAATGTGTTAGAATGTGTCACTAGAGGAACAGAAAAGTAACTGTATCAATCCAGACACTTCAGTTTTCTTCTTTCAAAGAGAGAAAAAACAGCCTTTGTTCCAAGGTCACACTCCATACACTAGAACACTAGCAGCTGTTTCATGAGAGGCTAGAAGAATGTTTATAGTTTCATTCAAACCCATCCATCACCATTACAATAAATATGTACTATAACAATGGATAAATATCATCACTTTAGCATGTGAAAGATAGCATAGTTTTTCTTCCGTTAATTAAATTTGTTATTAATATTATAGCACTCTATTAGGAATCTTGGCATCTATAAAATATCTTTTACAAGATTCTTATTTTTTGTTTGTCATAAATACCTAGAAAAAAAATAATAAAATAACACTTCATCTCACTGGAAAAATATACAAGATAAAATTCTGCACCCAATTTCAGTGAACTACAGGTTAAAAACTTGCTTGTATGTAAGGTCCCTGTTCTCAAGGTATTTGCAGTCTCCTTGTGGAACTTTTTAAAGAACTTTTGTTTAGAAATTCCTTAAGAATTGTAACATATTCAGTGCATAATCTTAGTCATGGCATCTTCATCCTCTTGGGTTAGATTTAACTCATAGGAAGAAAAAATCCAGAGGTCATTTGTCACCAAACCATAAAGTGGGCAATGAAACTGGAAAAGTACCTTTTTTGGTAAAAAGAAGCAGAGAGAAGAATAATAGGACTGTTTTTCTTTCTGACTCATAAACTGGCTCTGTAGGTAACTCAAAACAAGGATTTCTGGAAGAGAACTGGGCAATGTAGCATCATCAGAATAAGTGGGTATCTTCCACTCATTCATATAACAAGTGTTTGTGGGGAAGTTGACAAAGGAGATGGCTCACTGGATGCATAAGTTTCTTAATTTCCACTAGTTTAGTTGAAAGAAATCACTCTCATTACTACATATCCTATTTTTTAAAATTAGCATCTATTTCTAAATATATATTTCTAAAAATTCTCATATAGCAGGCACTGTATTAAATGCTTTCCATGCATTTATCCAACCTCTGTGAGATAGATATCATTGTTACCTTCAATATATAAATGAAAAAACTGAAGTAGTTAGTTACATCAGCAGCAGCCTGGAATTTGTATCGTGAGCCTTTCTGATTCTCAGTCCTGTGCTCTTAACCACAATTAAGAGATCTTCCTCCTGTCAATACAAGAAAATCACACGCTACTTCCATCACTACATGAAAAGCCTCTAGAATGAAGCAGGTGAGAATTGAAATAGGAGTTCAAAAGCAGCAGGCACCTGTGTGGGCTGTGATACAACAGAATTGTGCAAAACTTTGGCCCAACAGATTGTTGTTGTTTAGTCACTAAGTTGTGTCCGACTCTTGCGATCCCAAGGGCTATAGCCCTCCAGGCTCCTCTGTCCATGGGATTTCCCCAGCAAGAATACTGGAGTGGGTTGCTGTTTCCTTCTCCAGGGGATCTTCCTGATCCTGGGACTGAGCCCTAGTCTCCTGAATTGGCAAATGGATTCTTTCCCACTGAGCCACCAGGGAAGCCCAAACAGGGTTAGGAAAGAGGAAAGAGGACTGGTGGCAGGCAACAGCAAGAACAGGGCACAGGTTTGACGGTAAGAACACAAAGATACTTTTGTTTGGGCAGGAAACAAAGGAACAGAACAGATCAGGTAGAATGACATCAAAGCAGACGGTTAAGTGACTGTAGGTGAGTGATTGCCCAGGAAAACAGGGTATCTGGGGAAAAGAAATAAACAAACAGAAACCAGGTTTGTTGCTACCTAAACTTAGAGGCAGAAATCAAGAATAGCATCTAGGGTAGAGGTTCTTACCTCAAATTTCCCAGAGAAATTTGAAACATATCCGAGGCCCATGACCAGATGGTCCCCCATATCAATGAATCTGGATTTCTGGGGACCAAGTCTCATTTTGTTTGTTTGTTTGGCTTATTTTGCTTTAAATTCCCCCAAAATGAAAGTCACTGGTCTAGTATCTTCAGTCAAACTAGATTAAAACAGATAAGGATGGAGTTCATGTGTTTGAAACACAAGTTGACCATTTGAGAACTAGGCCACAAAGAGGGAAACAGACTGAAAGGTAGTGAAGATACAAAAATGAACTGGTACCAAGAGACCAGATGGGGTAGGAGAGCCATGACACAAGTGTACCCTGTGTGTGAGTGAAAGGTTTGGGTTCAAACCAACTCTGTTCACACCAATCTGATGGAGAATCATACCAGATGCAGAGAGTAGAGTGACTTGATAAAAGGACTCTACCATTTGTTAGCTATGGGACCCAAGCAAGTTACTTGACCTCTGTGAGCCTCGGTGCTCTCACCTGTAATGGGAGGGCTAATCCTGTCTGTCTGTCAGAAATATATTACACACCCTCGCTATAGGAGAAAGATTTTGAGCTGACAGTCCTCTTGGAGATGTCAGCTCTAAAAACAGGTTGAAAACGGAATTGAAAGGTGCTCATTCCTGAAAACAAGGAGACGGCCATAGAAAAGTAGATTGCTGCCAGGTGGTAGGAAAGAGGGTCATTTTTTTTGCAGTAATGATAGGGGAAAAAGAAGCATGACATTTTTGGAAGGCAATGTGGAAAAATATATCACGAGCCAGAAAGATGTTTATACCATTTTATCCAGTAATCCCACTCTTGGAATTTATCCTAGAGAAATAAATCAACAGAAGAAAAAGAAGCTGCACTGTATAAAGGACTATAATGTTGAAGAATGGAAACAACCTAAATTGCCAAATATAGGTCAATGGCTAAGTAAACTGTTAAACGTCTACTCAATGGAATATTAAAGTTGAGATTCAGGAACTTTGTATCTTATTCATCTTTTAATTTTTAAAAGTTCACCATTAATTATACAAAGAATATTTTTTTTTAATTTTATTTTATTTTTAAACTTTACATAATTGTATTAGTTTTGCCAAATATCAAAATGATATTTTAAGACATTCAAAAATACAGAAAAACTAGAGTCCCCTTGACCAAATGACCAATCTTAATTTCCTGTCTAAAGGTGGCCACTGTTAGCAGTTTGGTACAGATGCCCCCAGACATTTCTTTAGTATATTTACACACATACACATATATACTTTACATATGCATATACACATATCTCAGTTTTCAAGGTGGCTCAGTGGTAAAGAATCTGCCTACCAATGCAGGCAATGCAGGGTTGAGAGACCCCCTGAAGAAGGAAATGGAAACCCACTACAGTATTATTGCCTGGGAAATCCCAAGGACAGAGGAGCCTGGCAGGCTACAGTCCATGGGCTTGCAAAAGAGTCAGACATGACTTACCAACTAAACAACAACAGCAACAACAACATACACGTGTCTATAAAGCTATATATTTTGTTTAGAGTGTGTGTTAAGAAAATGCCAATTTGCTGTTCTTGTTTTCTACAACTTTTTTCTTTTTATTTATTTTTAATTGAAGGATAATGCTTTGCAGAATTTTGTTGTTTTCTGTCAAACCTCAACATGAATCAGCCATAGGTATATACATATATTCCCTCCCTTTTGAACCTCCCTCCCATCTCCTTCCCCATCCCACCCCTCTAGGTTGATATAGAGCCCCTGGTTGGGCATTCTGAACCATACAGCAAATTCCCATTGGCTATCTATTTTACACATGGTAATGTAAGTTTCTAAGTTACTCTCTCCATATATCTCACCCTTGCCTCCCCTCTCCCCATGTCCATAAGTCTATTCTCTGTCTGTTTCTCCATTGCTGCCCTTATCTCCATTGCAGTTAAGTTCTTCAGGACCATTTTTCTAGATTCTGTATATATGCATTAGTATATGATATTTATCTTTCTCTTACTTCATTCTGTATAATAGGCTCCAGGTTCATCCACCTCATTAGAACTGACTCAAATGTGTTCCTTTTTATGGCTGAGTAATATTCCATCATGTGCATGTACCACAGCTTCTTTACCTATTCATCTGTTGATGGAGATCTAGGTTGCTTCCATGTTCTAGCTATTGTAAATAGTTCTTCAAAGAACAATGGGGCACATGTGTCTTTTTCAATTTTGGTTTCCTCAGGGTATATGCCCAGGACTGGGATTGCTGGGTCATATGGTGCTTTTATTCCTAGTTTTTAAAGGAATCTCCATACCTTCTATAACTTTTAAAAAATGTGTTTGTTGGCTTGTTTTCTTACCAACAGCCTTGGAAAGTTTCCATGTCAGTACTGATACAACACATTCTTTTTAAGAATGAATGTATCTCAGTTTATCTAACCATTTCCAGGATTGATGAGCAGTTTTGTGGTTTTCAATGATCAAGATTGCAAATGTTACAGTGAACATCCTTGTTTCTGTCTCCCGAAGCACATGTTCCTGAGGGCAGATTTGGATGAGTGAGACTGATAGTGGAATGGAGAGTGTCTGTACATTTCCCATGTTAATAGTTAAATGGATGCACTGGCTTCCTCTTGGCCAGCAAGAGAGGGCAGCTCCCATTATCCTATGCTCAAAACTAAAGTGGGTGTTATCAAACCTTCTGATATTGCCAGTATGCAAAGTGAACATTGACTTTAATTTGCACTTCCTGACTTCTTGTTAGGGTTAACCTCTCGTCTGGCCAATTCTATTTCTTTTTTAGCCTGTTACCTGTTTGTCACTTTTTGCCAGTTTTTCTAATTTATCATCATTTTGATACTACTGTCACATATCGGGTCAGTTTTAAGATGAGTGCTAAAATACTGAGTCAAATTATACTAGTAAAAATAATAATTAAATCTACATGAAAACACATAAAGTATTTATGACATAGTATTAAATTAAAGGGATGGATATAAATTATGTGCAATACGAAATGATACCCATTTGAACATAGGCTGGAAGGGAACACTTAGTAACATCAAAGCTTTTGAAATAGCAGTTAACATTTTTGTTTGTTTTTGTTTTTCATTTTTTAAAAAAAAATTTAGGAGTTAACATTTTAAAAGGCACATGATAAATGCTAAGTGTTGATCAAAATGTTTTACATGTATTAATACCTTTGTTCCTCAGAACAATCCCTATTAAATTTCTTTGAACTTGCTAGAAATCATAATTTATATAAGTGGCAAAGCCAGGATTTGAAAAAACTGAGCAATCTGACTCCAGAGCCTACATTCTTAACTACTATATTGTACTAATATAACTTTTAAAATTTTTTGTCATTTTCACGTTATAATTTATAATAAAAAATACCAATAGAGAGATATTGCAGGGGGGACTTTTTAGTCATCAGTCTTCATGGAGTATATGCACCTTAGTAGTCATCATGGCCTTCTATTTTGCAAGTTGGTAAATTCTAGCCTAACAGTAATGAGTGTAGCCAGGTCCCAGGGAACTGAGCCATATAAACCAAACTCACAAGAGACTGACTAATTTATAAGTCAGAACTATGTCAGTTTTGTTCATTGATACTGAGAGCTTTCATTGCCAAGAGAAATGCAATACTCCCAGCAGTCCAAACATGCTCTTCCTGCTGGGAAAGTCTAAACTGGAAACCAAATTAAAAAGTTACTCAATGAGAGCCGAGTAAAAGCAATGGGAAATGGATGAGCTTGGCAAGCAGTGTCTTCACAAAATAGTTACAGTGACTTTCAGTCCGCAAACACAGGTGTACAAGAAAAGTGACTTTTTAATAATATAATTTTTATTCTTAATCTTCTTCCTACCAAGCTACTGGGAAACTGAACTTCATTTTCCTTGTTCCCCTCTCCTCCCAGTGATTTCTGGAACACTATGCAAAGCCATTCTATGAGGGTGGGGTAACATTATATGTCATATGGTCCTTGATCCTCTACCATCAAGCTACCTAAGTTGCCAGTGAGATATTCCCTGTCACTTCCAGCTGCTGTCTGCTGCTTGTGTGCTATTCACAGCAAACAGGAAGCTTTCAACTGCTGCCCAGACCCCACTCAGGCCCGAGGCTGGCTGCCATTCTATCAGCCATGTTGCCTGTGCAGCCATTCCTGGGATGGTGGGGTGTACATCCTCTCAATCAGGGACACACTGCCTTTGTACTTGCCTTCTCTCTCACTCGTTTCTCAGGCAACACCAGGAGAAATGCCTTTCTTGCTACTGCTAAGTCGCTTCAGTCATGTCCGACTCTGTGTGACCCTGCAGAAGGCAGCCCACCAGGCTCCCCTGTCCCTGGGATTCTCCAGGCAAGAACACTGGAGTGGGTTGCCATTTCCTTCTCCAATGCATGAAAGTGAAAAGTGGAAATGAACTCACTCGGTCGTGTCCGACTCTTAGCGACCCCATGGACTGCAGTGCACCAGGCTCCTTGGTCCATGGGATTTTCCAGGCAAGAGTACCGGAGTGGGGTGCCATTGCCTTCTCCGGAATGCCTTTCTTAAGTGCGGTAAATCCTGCCTTCATGAATCTGGCTAATTTCTATGCTCATTCAGCATTCCTTTCCCTGTGACTTAGGCTTGTGTACCTATCCAAGACAGCTATGGGATTCTTTATTCTTTATGTACTGGTGGATAGCTCCCCTGACATGAGTTCAGAGACAACTGTTAGCTTGGGGTTGGGGTACAAAGCTAGACATCCTATCCAGATCTAGATAGGAAAGAAAGAAAAATGGAGGGAAGTTGGGAGAGAGCAATGGAGGGAGGGAGCAGAAGGAAGGAAGGAAGGAAAAGAGAGAACGTCTCCAGATACGCTTTCACATAACCTCATTTAGAGATGAGAACATCCAAGGCCTTCTCTATTCAGTGTTGGTACTTGGTTGGGTCTTCAGTAGCCACCTGACCTTTTTCTGATGTTCGTAACAACTGTACAAAACCTCTGTCTTACCACTGTTACTTCTGACAGACATACTGCATTTACTTTCCATCATGTTTTCCTCCTGTTGCTGTCCCTGCAGATGTCCTATAGACAGCCGGGACCATCTTCTCACAGAACAGTTGGCAATGCATAGTGAAATGTCATGTGTTCCTGGTGGCTCAACAGAAGGGGAGCTGGAATACAGCAATCCTGAGGCCTTGCCCTGAGGACAGGGCCTGCTTCATGGGTTTATACCCAGTGTCATCAAACATACTTGGTTGAATGTTCTGCTATCATTAAGTTCTTAATATTTTAACAAAAGGCCCTGCACTTTCATTTTATGCTGGGCCTCACATATTATACAGATGATTCAATCAAAAGGTCATCATCTCTAGAGGGAACTTACGAGGTCTGCATTTAGACACCTGTCTCCAGGATTTCTGAGATAGGACGCTGTAGAGAGAAATCAGATTTTAACTGCATTAAGGATTTAATTAATGGCTAATTTTGGTAAATTTGGTTAAGAAGTATCGATTCAAGTAATTTTTTTCAGTTTCAAAATTCTTTGGCTTTTTGAGTGATTTTAGTAATTATAAAAGTCCTGTTTGTGAGCTTAATGTGCATATCCTCTTCATTTATGGCTATATCCATACTTTTATTCATGGATGTAGCCTCACATATACAAATTGATTAGAATAATAGAATGATTGCAAAGTATATGTTGGAATTAATTGAGACAACTGTTTTCAGAATGACTGGTGGTTTACTTGGATGGTGTCTTTCTATAGCTCAAAAGTCTGTGGAAGCCTAACTGGACCAATGCCATGAGCCACCTTAATAAGGTTATTAAATTTCTGTCCCAAGCTGATTTATGGATCAATAGGCACTCTTTACCATAAGCTTCCCATTAGCTGTGGCATCAGCCTGAGAAAGGAGCCTGACACCCAATCTTTAGGCTCCCTAAAATGTGGTTTAGAGAATCCGTTTTATCAGCCAGTCCCATTCCATTCCATCCTGTCATGGTTAATAAAATACCCCAGGAGTTATAGATAAAATGATAACTTCATGTCACCAAAGAATTATAGTTTTTAAAAATATTTGTATCATTTCCTGTCAAGTGAATAATAACTCAGGCATGGAGACTGCAAATCAATGTATTTTCCTGCCTGCTTGGGAGAGAAGGCACCATTCAAACTAATCCCTGTATTTATAGGAATTGACAGACAATTCTGTCTTCAGAGGAGGGTCTGTGCAACCTTCCAGAAAACGTGGAATGTCTTTCATCACAGAAGGAAGAATGTTGTGATCTATTTCCTGAAATAGTTTATGGCTCTTGGAGATGATCTCTGGGTACCCAGCCCTTGGCTGACATACAGTGACCTCCCCAATAAGTAGCATCATGTACTGAATGTCTCTTGACACATTATGTATATCATGCATGTATATTGGCCACCAAACCAGGAAGGCCCTATCATCTCATTACCACTGCTCTTCTTCCCTTACAACTATTACTTAAATCTGTCAATAAGAAAATAAGAGTTTTTGTTTTTAACACTTACACAGTCTAGGGTAGAAATGTGTTATGTATTATGGTCTGATGAGTAGTGTCCAATGACAGACTCTGAATTTAGGGAGTTACAAAATAACGGAAAGAACAGTGAGAGTCTGGAACCATGGATTCAAGGATTATTACCCTCTGTCTGTCCCAGGTATGTGTGCTAAATTGCTTCAGTTGTGTCCAGCTCTTTGTGACCCTGTGGACTATAGCCTGCCAGGCTCCTCTGTCCATGGGATTCTCCAGACAAGAATACCGAGGACAGGTTACCTAATCTCTCTGAGCCTCATTTTTAAAATATTAAAATCAAGGCAAATATCCAAGGGTATAAATATACTAATACTCAAATTCATATGAACTGCTTCATGGGGTTGTTTTAAGGCTTAAAATAGATTTATCTGTGAAAACATTTGTAATGGGTAGTCTTGAAAAAAATTGGTGATCCAGAATTAAGACAACCTTGGAAGATTCTGTGTAGATTTTATTCATTCCTAAGACAGCGATACTCAATCTTGGCTGCTTTTACATTTCCCAGTGCTGAGGCTGTGTTCAGATCAATTAAATCAGAATCTCTTGAATCAGGATTAAGGCATCAGTATTCTTTAAAGCTCTCTAGGTGATTCTAGACAGATAAACTTGAGGATGACTCAAGGAAAAAGAAAACCACTTTCCTGGTTTGCTTCCTATAGGCTGCCCAAGCAGCTGAACAAATAATTTGGTTATAGGCTCCGTTAGGCACCTGGGATGCTTCTAGGCACATTGCAATTGCTCAAGAAATTTTTGTTGATAATCCACCCTTATGGCAGAAAGTGAAGAAGAACTAAAGAGCCTCTTGATGAAAGTGAAAGAGGAGAGTGAAAAAGTTGGCTTAAAGCTCAACATTCAGAAAACTAAGATCATGGCATCTGGTCCCATCACTTCATGGCAGATAGATGGGGACACAGTGGAAACAGTGGCTGACTTTATTTTTCTGGACTTCAAAATCACTGCAGATGGTGATTGCATCCATGAAATTAAAAGATGATTACTCCTTGGAAGGAAAGTTATGACCAACCTAGACAGCATATTGAAAAGCAGAGACATTACTTTGCCAACAAAGGTCCGTCTAGTCAAAGCTATGTTTTTTCCAGTGGTCATGTATGGATGTGAGAGTTGGACTATAAAGAAAGCTGAGCACTGAAGAATTGATGCTTTTGAACTGTGGTGTCGGAGAAGACTCTTGAGAGTCTTCTGCAAGGAGGTCCAACCAGTCCATTCTGAACGAGGTCAGCCCTGGGATTTCTTTGGAAGGAGTGATGTTGAAGCTGAAACTCCAATACTTTGGCCAACTGATGCGAAGAGCTGACTCATTTAAAAAGACCCTGATACTGGGACAGATTAAGGGCAGGAGGAGAAGGGGACAACAGAGGATGAGATTTTGGATGGCATCACCGACTCAATGGACATGGGTTTTGGTGAACTCCAGGAGTTGGTGATGGATAGGGAGGCCTGGCGTGCTGCCATTCATGGGGTCGCAATGAGTCGGACATGACTGAGCAACTGAACTGAACTGAATCCCTCCAAATGACTATGAAGAGAGTTGAAAACTCTTCACATTAAGTCCATATTACAGCAACTTGTCCTTGTTTAGTGAGTTACTTGGGGTAATTTGGCAAAAGATGGTAGTGCCTGTCAAAAAAATTAAAATGACTTTGCATGATAAGTCAGGTGGCGTGTTGACCACAACCACATAGAAATGAGTATAAAAGGAGGCAGGAGAGAAAGATGAAGCTGTGCTGGGGGCCCCAGCCAGCACATATGCACACAGCTTTCCTTGCCAGCTTGTGATGTGCAGCAGATGCCTTTGTTGTCTGGCTGACGATGGAAGATGCCAGAAAAGTGTGAAAAGCCTTATGAATATGTCCTCTGAACATCACTGACAAGCAACTGGACTCCAGCTCTCCCATCTGTCTCCAGCAGAGTTGCCGTCAGCCTTCCAAGTCTGAGAGATTGGCTGTGTGATAAATCACTCAGTGGCCTGGGAAGGTCAAGAGTTTTCTCGTGGTAGAGAGGTGCCTATGATGGCTGTGGGAGAGGGACAGGTTCTAGTGAGCCAATAGTCCCACACAGAGAACTAGGTAAAGGCTTAGGAAGGGTAAAACCTAGAGGGACTGATATAGTTGCATTGGGCTAGGAATTTTTTATATGTGATCACATTTAATGCTCAGAGCCATTCTATGAGATGGGTATCTTATTGTCTCTGTTTTTACAGATTCACACAGATTCAGAACTTAAGGTTCTGAAAGCTTAAATGGATATCTACAGATTGTATGTCTAGGAAGTGACAGAATGGGGGTCTTAACAAAGTCAGTTATCTCTCAGTTTGTGTCTTCTCTATCATAAGGACCTAAGTCATCTAAAGGTGAGCAGTCAACTAAGTCATCACTCAAGCCAAGCGAATCTTTGGGGTTTCTACCCATTCATAAGCCTTTCTCTCATCCTTGAGCTGCTACCTATGTTATTTTCATCCCAGAAAGTCAATCAACTTCCTTTGTGTCTGTGTCTTGTTACAGAAAGCCTTGCTACTTAGAGCGTGGTCCAGGAACCAGTAGCATGGCCTGAGAGTGTAGTATTAATACAGGTCAAGCTCCACTGCGTTTTAACAAGCTCACCAAGGGATTCATTAAAATGTACAAACCCTACCCAGAAATCTTTATCTGAAAAGGAGTTTAGATCAGTGACTCTCAAATTTGTATGCATTAGAATTACTTGGTGGTTGGGGGTAAAATGAAGATTTCTAGGTCTTTTGCCCAAGGGTTCTAAATTGGGAGCTACTGGGTAGGACCTGGGGAATATGTGTGTTTTAACAAAGCAGCCCAGCTGATTCACTAAAAGTGATCTGGAAAGATGGCTGTGATCAACATTGGCTCAGGAAGGTCATCCCCTGCCTTCATTTACAGATGATGAGACTGAGGTCAAGGAAGGGGAGGTGAGGTCATTGGTGATAGAATCAAAATGAGAATGACTTCCTTGAAGCAGACTAACCACATCGAGTTCAGTACTGTAGGCCTTGGAGAAAATCACTGCCAAGCCTCTGCCCCTTTTCAGGTTTATGATTATACTTCTTTTCCAGCGGTTTATAATTCTGACCCAGATGCAGTTGATCGACTCCTTGATAAGAGAGGAACATTCTGGACATGGTGTTGGAGGAAACAGTGGGAGTCACTGGATCTCACTGAAATCTTTGCTTTCATAGACCCAGTTTTTAAAATTTGTTTTGTTGTCAATGAGTAGGGATTGTTTTGGCAAGGAAGAGTTAAGAAACACAGAGACCCGAGTGAAATAGTAATATTCACACTTCCATCTGTATGTGCTTACAAATACGTTATCTCATTCAACCTTGGCAGAAACCCTGTGAGGTACCATTTTACAGCCATTGAACTGCAGAGTCAGGGATGGAACCTAGCCCTTTGGCTCCAGGGATCTCTCTGCTGTACAATTATCACCTTCTGGGGAGAGTTAGGAAATTCCACCTACAGACTGTAAGCAGTTGGTGGACCACAGTTTGTAAACCCAAGAGACACAATTAAAATCATGCTTAGGTTGTACTTTTATTACCATGACCATGGAAATTTAATAACATCCTTGGCATTTCATTGCATTCCTTAGGAAGAAAGGCAAGAAAAAAAAAAAACATCTTGGGGTGCTTTTATTCAGAAACAGTTCTTCTGGGTTTTGACATGACATAGTCAGGAAAGCATAATTTTTGTTAAATCATGCTTCCTCCATTTATTATGATACTGGGCACGTCTTTCTAATATCTACAAGCTTAGTTTTTCTTATATGTAAAATGTGTCATTGTGAGAATCATGCAGATACTTTTAATATGTAGTTTGACACAATGCTTAACGTACATGTGAGGACACAATGGGACAACAGGAAGTGAACCAGGAAGTGATTTCTCACCAGACACTGACTCTACTGGCACCTCGATCTCCAGAACGCTGAGAAAAAATACCCAGTTTGTGGTACTTTTGTTACAGCAACCCACAAGGAATGAGATACCTTCTTTAATATGAGACATTTCCACAGGCTTTCTTTGTCATTTTTTAGGAACGTAGTCCCTCTCCTTTTTTGTTTTTAGTAGAATGTTCCTCATTTTGATTTTTTTTTTTAATGTTTCCTTATGGTTAGACTCAGGTCATATATTCTCAGCCAGAACACCGCATAGGTGATGATGTATCCTCCTCAAGATATCTCATGGAGCCACAAGATGTCCATCTACAGTAGTCATGTTGATTTTGATTACTCTGACAAGTTGTTCAGGTTCTCCACTATGCCATTATTGTTTTCTCTCCCTCACAACTGACAGGCAATCTGTGGATACTTTTGTTGTTGTTGTTCAGTCCTGTCCAACTCTTTGCAATCCTATGGACTGCAGAATGCCAGGCTTCCCTGTCCTTCACTATCTCACAGCACTTGCTCAAACTCATGTCCATTGAGTTGATGATGCCATCCAACCACCTCATCCCCTGCCACCCCCTTCTCCTCCTGCCCTCAGTCTTTCCTAGCATCAGGGTCTTTTCCAATGAGTCAGCTATTCGCATCAGGTGACCAAAGTATTGGAGCTTCAGCTTTAGTCCTTTGAATGAATATTAAGGGTTGATTTCCTTTAGAATTCACTGGTTCGATCTCTTTGCTGTCCAAGGGACCCTCTAGACTCTTTTCCAGCACCAGAGGTTGAAAGCATCAATTCTTCAGCGCTCAGCCTTCTTTATGGTCCAACTCCCACATGCATACATGACTACTGGATAAAACCATAGTTTTGATTATATGGACCTTTGTTGGCAAAGTGATGTCTCTGCTTTTTAATATGCTGACTAGATTTGTCATAGCTTTCCTTCCAAGGAGC
The DNA here is from genome assembly GCF_019923935.1 of Bubalus bubalis. NCBI lineage: Eukaryota > Metazoa > Chordata > Mammalia > Artiodactyla > Bovidae > Bubalus > Bubalus bubalis. Next base: position 42,853,646 of record NC_059167.1, read on the forward strand.
AAGCATCTTTTAATTTCATGGCTGCAGTCACTGTTCACAGTAATTTTGGAGCCCAAGAAAATAAAGTATGTCACTGTTTCCATTCTTTCCTCATCTATTTGCCATGAAGTGATGGGACTGGATGCCATGATCTTATTTTTTGAATATTGAGGTTTAAGCTAGCTTTTCCACTCTTCTCTTTCACCTTCATCAAGAGGCTCTTTACTTCCTCTTTGCTTTCTGCCATAAGGGTGGTGTCATCTGCATATCTGAAGTTATTGATATTTCTCCTGGCAATCTTGACTCCAGCTTATGAGTTATCCAGCCCATTATTTCACATGATGTACTCTACATATAAGTTAAATAAGCAGGGTGACAATATGCAGCCTTGATACACTCCTTTCCCAATTTGGAACCAGTCTGTTGTTCCATGTCTGATTCTAACTGTTGCTTCTTGACGAGCATACAGGTCTCTCAGGAGGCAGGTAAGGTGGTCTGGTATTCCCATCTCTTGAATTTTCCACAGTTTCTTGTGATCCACAGAGTCAAAGGCTTTAGTATAGTCAATGAAGCAGAAGTAGTTGTTTTATTGGAATTCCCTTGCTTTTTCTATGATCCAGTGGGTGTTAGCAATTTGATCTCTGGTTCCTCTGCCTTTTCTAAATCCAGCTTGTATATCTGGAAGTTCTTGGTTCACATACTGTTGAAACCTAGCTTGAAGGATTTTGAGCATTACCTTGCTAGCATGTGAAATGAGTGCAATTGTGTGGTAGTCTGAACATTCTTTGGCATTGCCCTTCTTTATGATTAGAATGAAAATTGATTTTTTCCAGTCCTGTGGCCACTGCTAAGTTTTCCAAATTTGCTGGCATATTGAATGCAGCACTTTAACAGCATCATCTTTTAGAATTTGAAATAACTCAGCTGTGGATGGTTTAAGACTATGCAAATATTCTTCTCTTCATCAAATCTTTCCCACATACTTATTAGTTATTGATGTTTCTTGCCTGATGCACTCTTTACTATGATGATTCAAAATGTTAATTTTCCAGCTCCCATTTCCTCTCCACATTTATAAGTTGGCTCTCAGTATTTTTTGGTAAGCATGGGCCCTCTATGCTCTCTCATTTATTTATTCATGTATTACTCGTATGGATGCATGGCTTTTAATTTTTTTCAAAAGTTCATCATCAAACTTAAGTATATTGATGATCAAATTATTCCACGTTTGGCCAGTTAGAACCCTTTACAGTTACTACCTTGGTCCTTGTGACATGATCCCCTTTTTTTTTTTTTAATGCTTTCTTACTTTTAAGAATAGCAAGATGTTCCAGGCTCACATTTTACCTACACTGCCCCATCCCTGGAGTTAGCTATTTATCCAAAGAGCCTTAGTTCCTTTTAATAGATAATGGTATTAGAGACCAGGCTCTGGGTTTTAGGTATGATCATTGCTACTAAGTGGGTCTTTGGTTCTCGGCCATTTCAATAGGCAGAGCTAGGGAATAGTTACATGTAAATATACCTGTACATATACATATACCTACACAAACATGCATATAAACACAATACATAATGACAAATACTCATATGTTTGCTTGTGCATATTACATGCATAGACATAATTATAAGAAAACATCGGTTCACACTGATTTCTCCAGTCTCAATCCATACCACTAAAGTTCTTTCTTGCCTTCTCTCATTCTATATTTGCATGTCCCTTCTTCCACAGTAGGAATTCTGACTTTCATCAACATTAACCCATTTGCTCAATCTATAAGGCATCTAAAATAATTTCAGAATTGCTTTGCTCATATTTCTATAATTGAAAAAAGTGCTAAAAAGAGTTCATAATTTGCAATTCTTCTCCACTCCTCATGCTCAGCTTTGGCCAAGATTGTGGGTATATGGTCAAAAAATTGCATTACTAGCCACTATCCTCATATATGACACCCTAATACATTAAAGCCCCAAGGATTACAGTAAGGAAATTTATTGGCTAAAGATCTAAATTAATTCAGGGTACCTAAAGAACCCATGGTTTTGGTGTGTATTATTATGAGAGACCCACAGGTCTGCTCTATGATGGGGACTGGTGTTCATGTCCTATGTTTCAATTCCTGTAAAAAATACAAATGGAATTGATTCGGGCTCAGAAACTAAGAGCCATGCTCCTCCAGATTGGTTTCTCTTTGATGTAGTCAATCCTCCACTATTTGCAGAGTGAACCATAAATTTGGTCTTACTACACTTCTTAAAACCTGCAGGCTACCAACTCATCACCAAAGTGAGAACGTAGCTTCCCATCTCCAAGCTCAGCTTCCAGAGTTGAATCCATGTCCTCTGGACAGAGCCAGTATATTAACTGGCAGACAACTGGAGAAAGCACAGTTTTCCTATAACTATTCTGAATCCCTCCTTTGATGTTGGGTTACAGTTCTCTCCTACATGCTGCAGTACACACAATTTCATCTGAATGAAATCCAGCTCTGATAACCCTGGGAAGCCACAACATGCCAGGAAAGAGATTTATACGTGTAGTTCTTTTCCACAGCAAGAAAATAATCGAGGTAGAAAAGATTGTCATTGAAACAGCAGTGCTTCCAAGAGCCTTCTGCTGTCTGTTGGAGGTGGTCCTATTCAGTCTTGACCCCTTTAGTTACAGTCTTCTGTTTGTAATCAGCTCATGATGAATAGAGAGTTAATAAAATAAATGTTAAGTCCTTAATGACAAAGTCCCCGATGTGATTTACATTTCTCTTGATTTTCAAAAGTGACTAGGAAAGGACCATAGAGATAGTGTTGGAGTGTGGCAGAATCAAGTGAGGACTGGGAACAAGGGACTTTGTTCTAAATGCTTATCCCTGGTCTCAGAGCATGAATTTGATTAGTACACCTATCTCAAAATCCGGCCTTTCTTCTTCATATCTTTTTCCACCATTTGTTCCCTCTGTCTCAGAGGCACTTCCTAAGACAGATTCAAACAGAAAGTAATGTTTGGCCCACCACTTCTCCTTCCACTTGAATTTCTACAATGTATAAGAGTGTGAGCCATGCTCTCCTAGTTCACGTGATCTTTTATACCTGCAAATTACCTGGAACACAATTCATAACCCTCAAATATAAACGTAATGGTCTTGTTCTTCTTTCCAGTTCTAGCTGGCAGTAGCAATTGTAGATTGTGGTAGGCAGTATTGGAAATGCCACTCCTCTTTCCAATGATCTTCACTTTCTGTGTAATTCCCTCAAGTATGATCTGGATCTGAGGACTTGCTTCTAACTCATCAGATCAGATCAGTCGCTCAGTCATGTCTGACTCTTTGCGACCCCATGAATCACAGCATGCCAGGCCTTCATGTCCATCACCAACTCCCAGAGTTTACTCAGACTCACGTCCACTGAGTCAGTGATGCCATCCAGCCATCTCATCCTCTGTTGTCCCCTTCTCCTCCTGCCCCCAATCCCTCCCAGCACGAGAGTCTTTTCCAATGAGTCAACTCTTCACATGAGGTGGCCAAAGTACTGGAGTTTCAGCTTTAGCATCATTCCTTCCAAAGAAATCCCAGGGCTGATCTCCTTCAGAATGGACTGGTTGGATCTCCTTGCAGTCCAAGGGATTCTCAAGAGTCTTCTCCCAAGACCATTCCCATAGAAAAGAAATGCAAAAAAGCAAAATGGCTGTCTGGGGAGGCCTTACAAATAGCTGTGAAAAGAAGAGAAGCAAAAAGCAAAGGAGAAAAGGAAAGATATAAGCATCTGAATGCAAAGTTCCAAAGAACAGCAAGAAGACATAAGAAAGCCTTCTTCAGCAATCAATGCAAAGAAATAGAGGAAAACAACAGAATGTGAAAGACTAGGGATCTCTTCAAGAAAATCAGAGATACCAAAGGAACATTTCATGCAAAGATGAACTCGATAAAAGACAGAAATGGTATGGACCTAACAGAAGCAGAAGATATTAAGAAGAGATGGCAAGAATACACAGAAGAACTGTACAAAAAAGGTCTTCATGACCCAGATAATCACGATGGTGTGATCACTGACCTAGAGCCAGACATCCTGGAATGTGAAGTCAAGTGGGCCTTAGAAAGCATCACTATGAACAAAGCTACTGGAGGTGATGGAATTCCAGTTGAGCTATTCCAAATCCTGAAAGATGATGCTGTGAAAGTGCTGCACTCAATATGCCAGCAGATTTGGAAAACTCAGCAGTGGCCACAGGACTGGAAAAGGTCAGTTTTCTAACTCATAGAATATGGCAAAAATGATAAATGTCCCTTCCAAGATTACATTACAAAAGCCCGTAATTTCTGTCTTCTTCCCACTCTCTCACTTGTACCCTCATTTACCCTCTCACCTGTTCACTCTGGTGAAGCCAGCTGCCATGCTGTGAACTACTCTTCAAAGAGATACACAGGCAAAGAATCAAAGGATACCTCTGACCATTAGACACTGGAGAACCAAGGGTCTCAGTCTAACAGATTTAGTTCACAAGGAACTAAATCTTGTCAGCTTGGAAGTAGATAGTCTCCAAATAAGCCTTCAGGTGAAACTAATCCCATCCTTGTGAGAGAACCAGAGTGCAGGACCCAACTAAGTCAGTCCCAGGGAAATTATTAATATGATAGTAAGTATTGTTTAAGCCACTAAGTCTGGGTATAATTCGTTACACAGCAATAGATAATGAACGCACAAATTCTTACTCAGCTGTGCCACAAAGTTAACCTTGCAACACATCAGTTCATCTCACTGGCTCCACCTGCATTCTTTCACCCTCATAAATGAAGCTTATGTCAATCTGTGTACTTCCTTTATTTTTTTTAATAAACATTTATTTGGCTGCATGGGTCTTAGCTATAGGACTCAAGATCTTCATCGTGTCATGGGGGATCTTTTACTGCAGTACACAAACTCTCTAGTTGTGGCACTCAGGCTCAGTGGTTGTGGCCTACAGGCTTAATTGCCCCATGGCATATGGGATCTTATGGGTTCTTAGTTCCCTGACCAGGAATCGAACTGGCATCCCCTGCATTGCAGGGTGGACTGCTAACCAATGGACCACCAGGGAAGTCCTTACTTGCTTTATAATGTCATTCAATTTCCATATTTTCTTGGCCCATTCCATAGGCTACTCTGCCACCATTCAAAATTGTTTTTTCTGTTGCACCTTAATAGCTCATGGCATTTTCTTTTCTTATCATCACTGAGCCTCATCACGTTCTTCCACAGCAGATATTCAGTAAATAATTGTGTATTGATTTAAATGTAAATATTCATTTCATATCATTTACTTAAAAGGGTTATTAATACCTATTCTTTGGTGGGTGTTGCGAATGAATTGGTAAGTAAAAATATACATAAGCCTCATGGAGATTACCATCTAGAGAGGGAGGCTGATATTTGCATTGGTAAATTACATAGCAAATGTGTTAGACATTAAGTTCCCTGAAGGAGAGGTAAAGGTGCTGTAAGAAAGTTAGAAATACTCGTTTTTATCTAGTTTAAGGGAAATCAGGGGAGATGCTCAGAAAAAGTGATAACTGAGTTAAGTTTTCAAAGATGAGTGGGTATTAACTTAGCAAAAATGAGCAGGGGTTTAGGGATGGAGGGAGGAGGAAAGCAGTCTAGACAAAGGGAACAGAATGTGCAAAGCAGTCTTTGAAGTACTTGAAAAGAGTTAATCTTGATATTGAAAAATAAAGAATGTGATATGAGATGAGCGGAGAGGTAGATGAGGGTCAGACTTGATTCTATCTTATTCTAGGCCAACTTTGGAAAATGGTCATTTCAAGAATATCCAGAAAGTCTCTGAGCTACAACTACATTCTTTTGGTGGCATTACAACCCAGCAGATCTCAAATATGTTTTAGTCCTATTTTAGGGAGTTGTTTTTTGAAGCTTGCTTTGATGGCACCCTTGAGAGAAATCAAGACCATGAAAAAATGAAAAGACAATGGCCCATGATCATAAAGAGTATGTGTTCTAGTTGGGGACTCATCATGGAAAAACAAGCCTCTGAATCACAGTTGCACAGTGCACATAAAATAAAACAAGCCCCTAAAATCCCAGTAGAGAACTCAACATTAAATAACCCTAGAGAATAAAGGGGAGATTAATGATGAGTAAATCCCTCTTAGTCTTGGTTCGCTCAAAGCCCACTTTCAAGCCTCTCTGACTAGCTAGTGAGTATCAGTCCTTTCAAAGATGTCTATGGTACAGTCTGGATCATAAGAAGGGAGGAATTGATCTCCAAAAATAGAAACAAGACAAGGCTCTGTGAAACTGATTTAAGATGGCAAGTGAAGAACCAAAGATACTTGTAGGAAACTCTGCTGTTTAGTGATACTGGAATAGTTCTGCTCATTTTATTTGGAAATGATAGAGGATGGCAGACACATATGTGACTCATATGCCTGGCACAAGTTGATGGTCAGTAGACACCTGTTGAACAGTTTGGGGAGGGCTCATTCATCATCTAGGAGATCCTCACCCACTGTGAGGATAGAGATTTCCATAGGAGGAATTATATTGCTTATGGACTCAAGGTGTCTTGAAGCCCTGTTTAGGGATTCTGTCTCTCTTTTCCTCCCTGACTTTAAGATGCAGCCAACTTGTATGAATGGCCCCTGCAGACTTCCTGTAAGGACAGGTCATATGGGTAGAAGAGACAATGCATGAGCCTGTAAGCCCTACTCATTAACTCTGCTTGCTCTTATGTGTGTTGGGATCTACCTCTTGAACTCACTCCTGAGTACTTGGGCCACCCCAACAGTATTGAGTGGTCCTGCCTGTAGGATTATAGGCTCAAGTCCAATCATCCACAAAACAAAAACTTAAACAGCAAATTCCAAGTGTACCTTACTCTTGAGTGGGGTGGGGGGAGTGGTGGCGGGAACCCACATGGAATTTTTAGGTATATGCAGATTTTCAGTAATCAAAAATGGCTACCATTGGGACTTCCCTGGCAGCCCAGTGGTTAAGATTTCTCCTGCTAATGCAGAGAGTGGGGATTTGATCCCTGGTTGGGGAGCTAAGATCCCACATGCCTTGTGGCCAAAAAAACAAAACATAAAACAGAAGCAATACTGTAACAAATTCAGTAGAGACTTTAAAATGGTCTATATCCAAAAAAAAATTTTTTTTAATGGCTACTATTTTAAAGCCCCAATGTCATTTCTTCTGTAAAGCTTTGTGTGAGCTTTCTGCCCACTATGCCCCCATCAGATTTTGAACCTACTTCTACTGTTGTTCAATCACTAAGTCATGTCTGACTCGTTGCAACCCCATGGATGGCAGCAAGCCAGGCCTCCCTGTCCCTCACTATCTCCTGGAGTTCGCCCAAGTTCATGTCCAGTGAATTGGTGATGCTATCCAACCATCGCATCCTCTGCCACCCTCTTCTCCTTTTGCCTTCAATCCTTCCCAGCATCACAGTCTTTTCCAGTGAGTTGGCTCTTTGAATCAGGTGGCCAAAGTATTGGAGCTTCAGCTTCAGTCCTTCGAATGCATGCATATTAAGGGTTGATTTCCTTTAGAATTGACTGGTTTGATCTCCTTGCAGTCCAAGGGACTCTCCAAAGTCTTCTCCAGCAGCACAATTCAAAAGCATCGATTCTTCGGTATTTAGCCTTCTTTACAGTCCAACTCTCACATCTGTACCTGACTACTGGAAAGACCACAGCTTTGACTATTAGACATTTGTCAGCAAAGTGATGTCTTTCCTTTTTAATATACTGTCTATGTTTGTCATAGCCTTCTATTATAAGCTGAAAATATTATACAGTAGTAACAGGATTTCATGAAATCCTCTTTGAGGGTATTCCCTAGTACTGTGCCTGACACACAGTGGGTCCTCCAGCATTTATAGAATAAATGAATGCATGTTACAGTCATTTTTCTGTGGAAACAAAGCATGGGCTAACTTTAGAGAAAAAAACAGCAATTACGCTAAAGAACTGACTAGGGACTTCTTTCACCTCCCTGTTTGTCTCAGAAGAGGACATTTTTCTGTGAAGCAGGTACTTGGCCTCTTCTGTAGTTGCCACAGTGGCTTGGAGGACCCCTGGAAGCCAGAACCTTCTCCTCTCCCATGCCCCATCAGAGCACGCTTGTCTGAGCACAGGTCCTGGGGCTCTAGGCACACATTCTGCAAAAATCTCTCTCTCTGTAGCACGAGATCCAAGAATGACTGAGCATGACTCAGTGAGAGCCCAGGGAAAGTGAGGGCTGCTGTGGTTTCTCCTCTTCCTGTGGAAAGATCAGTTGATCCTGAGCCTGGGCTTCCCATGGGTGTGGGCTGCTAGCCTGATGCCTCTGCTCTTTTCACTTGGCTCTTTCCTCAGGGCCAGGATGACACCTTAGGGGACTCACATCTGAATCATATCAGGAGGTCAACAGGGAGGAAATGAGAGGTGAGTGCAGATATCCTTTCCCCCAGCTGAATGGATAACAGACCTGGTAGTCATAATAACCAGCAGAACCTTGGGCATGTCCGGTATGCCAGCCACTGTGTGGAGGGCTGCAATGCACAGTAAATGTTCACTCTTCCTGTTATTGAGTGCTTACTCTGTACCAGCCACTATTCCAACAACTCCAGAAGTATTAACTATTTTAATCCTTAGCACAATCCCATGAGATAGGTTCTGTTATTACCATCACCATTTTACAGGTAAGAAAACCAAAGCAGGGAAAGAGTGATTAACTTGCTCAAGGTCACAGAGCTGGAATATGGTGGAGAGGACTTTGAACTCAGGCAGCCTGGCTTCAGAGCCCATTCAACTACTTAAATATTCAAGTGGTGGCTCAGATGGTCAAGAATCTGCCTGCAGCCCAATCTGCCTGGGTTTGATCCCTGGGTTGGGAAGATTCCCTGGAGGAGGGCATAGCAACCCACTCCAGTGTGCTTGCCTGGAGAATCCCCATGGACAGAGGAGCCTGGTGGGCTGCAGTCTATAGGGTCACACAGAGTTGGACATGACTGAGCAACTAAGCATAGCACAGCAATCCTTGCAAAAGTCCTTGCAGTGGTTACTATTCCTCCCATTTTGCAGATGAGGAAGCTGAAGTTCTAAGGTTCTTAAATGACCAGGATGAGATATAGAAGCAATTAACTAGAAAGGACGTGAATTTATTCTGGTTCCAGAGCCTGAGCACATTCCCCAGCATCATGCAGAGCTGAAGCTCAAGTTGGTTCTCTAACAGGAAATATTTACAAATTACTAGAAGGGCAGCATGGTTAGGATCTGTTCTTGAGAGATGCCAGGGCTACTGATTTTGTCCCTTTAGGATCTGCTATCCTCAGAATGACTGCTGCTACCACCCACAACAGCCCAAATGTCCCTCCTCAAAACCCTCACAAATAGGTGAGTGGTTCTGGCTCCCGGCTCCAGCCAGCATGTCTCTCTGAAACTCATTTCAGCACCCAGGAAAGAACTCAAGGACCAGGACATAGACTCTATCTGTGCTTCAACTCTGGCTCTAAACTCATGCCAAATGAGATGCCAAATGAGGGGGTTGCCAAATGAGGACCCCTGCCTCCGACCACCACCACCACATGTGTACTACTTTCCCTCTAAGTCCCAGTCTCCTTTGTTCTTTATTAAGGAGTGAAAATGGATAGCTGCCTTTTCAGGTGCCTAGTCCAAGTGCAAAATGATTCTAAGGACTGAAATCTGTGATTACTATTTGATAGGCTTGAGCAATGCCTGGTCCGTGGGAGGGTGTCCACAATGAAGATGAGAAGGAGCCACTTACTTACTTCTTGCCGGTGGGGGAACCATACTCTCCTTGATTCCCCTCCAGGCATGTGGTTCAAGTCATCTTGGCCAGTAGCAGCAACTGGGGCCCAAGCTGCACTGGGTCCACAGGAAACTTCACAAAGGTTTAGGCATGGAAAGCATTTGGAGCTGTGTTGGTCTCAGCTGTGGGGACAAGTGGGGTGCAGCCAGCAACCCCACTCTCAGCTGCCAGAGTGCAGGCAGAGGGCCTGCCTCCTTCCAGAAGGCATTTCCAATAAAGGGGATACATTTCTTTCATTAGAAAGAAAACAAATCCAGATTGACAATGTCACAGCATTTTTCAAGAGAAGAAGGAAACCATTTCCAAATGTCCTCAGTGAGCTCCTCTGGTGCACCTTTGGATGAGGCTGGCATGGGGAGGGAGATGTGAATTTACATAGAAAGTGAAAGGAGACCCCCACAATTCCACCATCAAAACCTCCCTCCTCCAGCTAAACGATGCTTGTTTGGCTACATCATAGGCTATTAGGGCTTGAGGAGACAAAAAGGGCACTCTCCCTGTTTTGCAGATGAGAACACAAAGCCCAGGGATTCCAAAGAACTCGACCAGCAGTTAGGACAGAGCTGCAGCCAGAACCTGTAACTCCTAATCCCAGTCCAGGGTGTTTTCTGGCATATCCCATTCCATACAACCATCGCAACTGAACACACTTCTACTCATGTGTAGCTGATGCTTGAAAGCAATGGTTCTCAAACTGGATACATGTTATAAATGCCTGGTGAGCTTTGAAAGAACACCAGTAACACCTAGGAGTCATACCCTGAGACTTGTATATAGTGGGCCTGGCATGAGGCCCCAACACGGGTATTTCTAAAAGCTCTCCAGATGACATGTACAGGATTGAGAGCCCAAGATTGAGAGCCAGTACTTTAAGGAATATAAAGGTGAAAACAATGTGTTCCCTTTCTTCTAGAAATTCAGAGGGACTGGGGAATGTATAAATAACATCCAAGCTCTCATGCAAGATGCTATAGATTGTCTAACAAGAATACAAATCTTGACTAACATTTTTCCCCAGAAGGTTAATCCAAGTAAATACTTCTGTTTATTCCACCTAAGCAAAGCTTGCTCCCCTTTTCAGGCCAATCTCAAATCACCCCTCCTCCATGAAATGTTTTTAACAAGACTCAAAGACAGTTGGCATACCTCTTCTCTGAACTCCTACACTGCCTACAGACTGTAGGTAACTGACTCAGCACCAAGTTACATTTGATTTCTATTGTTATGCTGTAGTCATCATGAAATGGAAACTTCCATTTCTTCAGTGTGTACTAGGTGCCAGCAATTCTGCTTTTTGCTTTCTGTACATTGCCACAAATATTCCCAGGAGCTCCACAAAGAGGGCATCAATATAGCTGTTGCATAGATTGAGAAAGTGAGGCTCAGAAATGTTAAGTATCTTGCCCCAAACCAGCTAGCTAGTAAGGACATATGAATCTGCATGCCTTATTAAGTTCTTTCAAATGCATCATTTTATGTCAAATATAAACACTATTCCTTTATTATAACATGTACTACTAATATGTTACTCTGCAAGCTGTAAACTTCTTTGTTCATTCTCTTCTTTAATCTTGACTATAGCTCTACCTCTTGAGAAACCTATATACAGGTCAGGAAGCAACAGTTAGAACTGGATATGGAACAGCAGACTGGTTCCAAATAGGAAAAGGAGTACGTCAAGGCTGTATATTGTCACCCTGCTTATTTAATTTATATGCAGAGTACATCATGAGAAATGCTGGGCTGGAAGAAGCACAAGCTGGAATCAAGATTGCTGGGAGAAATATCAATAACCTCAGATAAGCAGATGACACCACCCTTATGGCAGAAAGTGAAGAGGAACTCAAAAGCCTCTTGATGAAAGAGAGTGTAAAACTTGGCTTAAAGCTCAACATTCAGAAAACGAAGATCATGGCATCTGGTCCCATCATTTTATGGGAAATAGATGGGGAAACAGTGGAAACAGTGTCAGATTTTATTTTTCTGGGCTCCAAAATCACTGCAGATGGTGACTGCAGCCATTAAATTAAAAGGCGTTTACTCCTTGGAAGGAAAGTTATGACCAACCTAGATAGCATATTCAAAAGCAGAGACATTACTTTGCCAACAAAGGTCCATCTAGTCAAGGCTATGGTTTTTCCTGTGGTCATGTATGGATGTGAGAGTTGGACTGTGAAGAAAGCTGAGCGCCGAAGAATTGATGCTTTTGAACTGTGGTTTTGGAGAAGACTCTTGAGAGTCCCTTGGACTGCAAGGAGATCCAACCAGTCCATTCTAAAGGAGATCAGCCCTGGGTGTTCTTTGGAAGGAATGATGCTAAAGTTGAAACTCCAGTACTTTGGCCACCTCATGCGAAGAGTTGACTCATTGGAAAAGACTCTGATGCTGGGAGGGATTGAGGGCAGGAGGAGAAGGGGACGACAGAGGATGAGATGGTTGTGTGGCATCGCTGACTCGATGGACATGAATTTGAGTGAACTCCAGGAGTTGGTGATGGACAGGGAGGCCTGGCATGCTGCGATTCATGGGGTTGCAAAGAGTCGGACACGACTGAGCGACTGAACGGAACTGAACTGATAGCTCTGCAGTCAGCTTTATTTGGCAAGCAAGGGAATTAAGTCTGAAAAATTAGATAGAAGCTCAGGATCCCATGGCCTAGCCAGAAACCCAACTATTCTGATTGCGAGTGCAGAACTATTTCTACTCCTGTCATATACCATGTGTCAAGCTTTGTTCCTTGTTCACCTAAAGTCCTGTAAGGGTAAAGACTGGGTTTTTATGTTTCTCCTGTATTCCCCATATGTACCAGATATGCAGCCTGTGCCTTTATTAATTGATTTGCCAAGAAGTAGCAAGCATATCCTTATGAGGCATCCCGTCCCTAAGGACATGAATAACAGAACGCTTGCAGTACTTTGGGGACTGGAAAGAACTGCTGAGGAAGCATGACTGGTTTTTTCTAGTGCTATGACTAAGTCATGTTCTTTAAAAAAAAAAAAAAGCCTTCCAGTCACTGTTTATGAAGGTATGATTCTCAACTATCTGCATCAACAGAAACAAAAAACTAATGTGAATTAAGTGACCTGCTTAAGATCATGAAATGAACCAATGGAAGAGAGAAAATTTCCATCTGCCTCCCTCCAAAGTCTCTGATTTGAATCCAAGTCACCTACCTATGGCATAGCAGTGTTTTTTTACGTATTTAGTCAGAACTGACCTCATTTCCCAAAGGACTCCGAGTGGTTTGCAATATGAATAGATACAAGTAAAGATAAAATATAAACAAATGAAGATAACCAAGGATGGAAAAAAGGGGGAAAAAAGGTCAAGGAAAATATTTTATTAGAGAAGAAACATTGCCTAAAGCCCAAAACACTGCAGTGCATTTAAAATTGATCTTCCATGTGTGGAGTTCAGTTGATGAGGTATTTTTAAGGGCTCAGTAATTCCTCTGGGGCTTTACTCCATGCCAGATATTGACCCAGAAGTATGATTAAAGCAATCAAACTGTAGAATTTATCCCCAGGATGTGGTCAACATACTGTATTTATGCATCTGTGGTTAAAAGGGAAATCTGTCCTTCGAGACTGATGTTGCCAAAAGACCACGTCAGTGCTTTGTGCAGAACAGAATTTTTATTTCAACATCTCTGAATCATGTCCATTCATTCGTTTAGCAAGTATTGTGACAATAAGTCATCTGCCAGGAACTGGGAAATGCACTAGAAATTCAAAGTCACATAAGACACGGACTCTTTCCCACAGGGCTTCTCAGTCAAGAGGAACAAACAAAATTTATAAGCCTCTCGGCTTATAAATTACCAACAAAACTGTAATAAGATTCTAGAGGTGTCTATAAGGGGTGCAAATGCAGGAATGGGGACAACCACTTCACTGAGATTATCTGTTGTTTCTTATCTTCTAACACAATCTAATTACAAGGACACTGGGGTTCTGGGTGGAAGGGGCCATCCTCAGTAAAGCGTTGACTTGCTGAACAGCCCAGTATTTCTGATCTGCATGGATAGGCAGGCAAAAGGCAGCCGTTTCAGCTTAAAAATGATGGTCAGCAGGAAGAAGCTGAAAGAATGTAAAGGAATGCTGTGGCAAATATTTTTATCTAGATTATTGAGGCTGGTTTCTTGGCATGGCATAAGTGTTTTATTCTTGGCAATTCTCCATATGATAAAAACATGTTTAAAATCAAATTCAACTTTCTAAATGTTTCTTGAATGCATCCATTCAAGCCACCTATGATCACATTTAAATAAAAAATCTAACATCTTGAGAGAGATAAGATATGATGATGTGTATGCAGTTATCAGAACAAAAAACTGGAACCTAGTGACAAAAGTGATCAAATATCTTAATTCTTTGGCTCTCTGGTGAGGACTCAAAAATTGGGAGCAACCTCTTCTGGCTGAAGAAAATGTTAATGGTTATAAAAAATTTAGTACGAATACAGAAGAATTTACAAAGCAATAGTTGCAAAAGCAACCTGCATATAGAACTTACTGTGGGGGGCGGTCCTAAGATGGCGGAGGAATAGGACAGGGAGACCACTTTCTCCCCCACAAATTCATCAAAAGGATGTTTAAACGCTGAGTAAATTTCACAAACAACTTCTGAATGCCGGCAGAGGACATCAGGCACCCAGAAAAGCAGCCCATTTTCTTCTAAAGGAGATGTTTTATCAATGGTGCTGTATAGAAGGAAAAGTCTTGCGACTACTGTAAAAATAAGACTGAAAACCAGAAGCAGGAGGCTTACGTCCAAATCCTGAGAACACCAGAGAACTCCTGACTCCAGGGAACATTAATAGACAGGAGCTCATCAAACGCATCCAAACCTACACTGAAACCAAGCACCACCCAAGGGCCAACAAGTTCCAGAGCAAGACATACCACGCAAATTCTCCAACAACACAGGAACACAGCCCTGAGCTTCAATATACAGGCTGCCCAAAGTTACTCCAAAACCATTGACATCTCATAACTCATTACTGGACACTTCATTGTACTCCATAGAGAAGAAATCCAGCTCCACCCACCAGAACACCGACACAAGCTTCCCAAACCAAGAAATCTTGACAAGCCACCCGTACAACCCCACCCACAGTGAGGAAACTCCACAATAAAGAGAACTCCACAAACTGCCAGAATACAGAAAGGCCACCCCAAACTCAGCAATATAAACAAGATGAAGAGACATAGGAATACCCAGCAGGTAAAGGAACAGGATAAATGCCCACCAAACCAAACAAAAGAGGAAGAGATAGAGAATCTACCTGATAAAGAATTCTGAATAATGATAGTGAAAATGATCCAAAATCTTGAAATCAAAGTGGAATCACAGATAAATAGCCTGGAGACAAGGATTGAGAAGATGCAAGAAAGGCTTGACAAGGACCTAGAAGAAATAAAAAAGAGTCAATATATAATGAATAATGCAATGAATGAGATAAAAAACACTGTGGAGGCAACAAATAGTAGAATAACGGAGGCAGAAGACAGGATTAGTGAAGTAGAAGATAGAGTGGTAGAAATAAATGAATCAGAGAGGAAAAAAGAAAAACGAATTAAAAGAAATGAGGACAATCTCAGAGACCTCCAGGACAATATTAAATGCCCCAACATTCGAATCATAGGAGTCCCAGAAGAAGAAGACAAAAAGAAAGACCATGAGAAAATACTTGATGAGGTAATAGTTTAAAACGTCCCTAAAATGGGGAAGGAAATAATCACCCAAGTCCAAGAAAACCAGAGAGTCCCAAACAGGATAAACCCAAAGCGAAACACCCCAAGACACATATTAATCAAATTAACAAAGATCAAACACAAAGAAAAAAATATTAAAAGCAGCAAGGGAAAAACAACAAATAATACACAAGGGGATTCCCATAAGCATAACAGCTGATCTTTCAATAGAAACTCTTCAGGTCAGGAGGGAATGGCAAGACATACTTAAAGTGATGAAAGAAAATAACCTACAGCCCAGATTACTGTACCCAGCAAGGATCTCATTCAAATATGAAGGAGAAATCAAAAGCTTTACAGACAAGCAAAAGCTGAGAGAATTCTGCACCACCAAACCAGCTCTCCAACAGATGCTAAAGGATCTTCTCTAGACAGGAAATACGAAAAGGGTGTATAAACTCGAACCCAAAACAATAAAGTAAATGGCAACAGGATCATACTTATCAATAATTACCTTAAACGTAAATGGGTTGAATGCCCCAACCAAAAGACAAAGACTGGCAGAATGGATACAAAAACAAGACCCCTACATATGTTGTCTACAAGAGAGCCACCTCAAAACAAGGGACACATACAGACTGAAAGTGAAGGGCTGGAAAAAGATATTCCATGCAAATAGAGACCAAAAAAAAGCAGGAGTAGAAATACTCATATCAGATAAAATAGACTTTAAAACAAAGGCTGTAAAAAGAGACAAAGAAGGACATTACATAATGATCAAAGGATCAATCCAAGAAGAAGATATAACAATTATAAATACGTATGCACCCAACATAGCACCGCAATATGTAAGACAAATGCTAACAAGTATGAAAGGGGAAATTAACAATAACACGATAATAGTGGGAGACTTTAATACCCCACTCACATCTATGGATAGATCAACTAAACAGAAAATTAACAAGGAAACACAAACTTTAAATGATACAATAGACCAGTTAGACCTAATTGATATCTATAGGACATTTCACCCCAAAACAATGAATTTCACCTTTTTCTCAAGTGCACACAGAACCTTTTCCAGGATAGAACACATCCTGGACCATAAATCTAGCCTTGCTAAATTCAAAAAAATTTAAATCATTCCAAGCATCTTTTCTGACCACAATGCAGTAAGATTAGATCTCAATTACAGGAGAAAAACTATTAAAAATTCCAACATATGGAGGCTGAACAACACGCTGCTGAATAACCAACAAATCACAGAAGAAAGCAAAAAAGAAAGCAAAATATGCATAGAAACAAATGAAAATGAATACACAACAACCCAAAACCTGTGGGACACTGTAAAAGCAGTCCTAAGGGGAAAGTTCATAGCAATACAGGCATATCTCAAGAAACAAGAAAAAATCAAATAAATAACCTAACTCTACACCTAAAGCAACTAGAAAAGGAAGAAATGAAGAACCCCAGGGTTAGTAGAAGAAAGAAATCTTAAAACTTAGAGCAGAAATAAATGCAAAAGAAACAAGAGAGACCATAGCAAAAATCAACAAAGCCAAAAGCTGGTTCTTTGAAAGAATAAATAAAATTGACAAACCATTAGCCAGGCTCATCAAGAAACAAAAGGAGAAAAATCAAATCAATCAAATCAGAAATCAAAATGGAGAGATCACAACAGACAACACAGAAATACAAAGGATTATAGGAGACTACTATCAGCAATTATATACCAATAAAATGGACAACTTGGAAGAAATGGACAAATTCTTAGAAAAGTACAACTTTCCAAAACTGGACCAGGGAGAAATAGAAAATCTTAACAGACCCATCACAAGCACAGAAATTGAAACTGTAATCAGAAATCTTCCAGCAAACAAAAGCCCAGGTCCAGATGGCTTCACAGCTGAATTCTACCAAAAATTTAGAGAAGAGCTAACACCTATCCTACTCAAAACTCTTCCAGAAAATTGCAGAGGAGGGTAAACTTCCAAACACATTCTATGAGGCCACCATCACCCTAATACACAAATCTGACAAAGACGCCACAAAATAAGAAAACTACAGGCCAATATCACTGATGAACATAGATGCAAAAATCCTTAACAAAATTCTAGCAATCAGAACCCAACAACACATTAAGAAGATCATACACCATGACCAAGTGGGCTTTATCCCAGGGATGCAAGGATTCTTCAATATCCACAAATCAATCAATGTAATACACACATTAACAAATTGAAAAATAAAAGCCATATGATTATCTCAATAGATGCAGAGAAAGCCTTTGACAAAATTCAACGTCCATTTATGATAAAAACCCTCCAGAAAGCAGGAATAAAAGGAACATACCTCAACATAATAAAAGCTATATATGACAAACCCACAGCAAACATTATCCTCAATGGTGAAAAATTGAAAGCATTTCCCCTAAAGTCAGGAACCAGACAAGGGTGCCCACTTTCACCACTACTATTCAACATAGTTTTGGAAGTTTTGGCCACAGCAATCAGAGCAGAAAAAGAAATAAAAGGAATCCAAATTGGAAAAGAAGAAAAACTCTCACTCTTTGCAGATGACATGATCTTCTACATAGAAAACCCTAAAGACTCCTCCAGAAAATTACTAGAGCTAATCAATGAATATAGTAAAGTTGCAGGATATAAAATCAACACACAGAAATCCCTTGCATTCCTATACACTAATAATGAGAAAATAGAAAGAGAAATTAAGGAAACAATTCCATTCACCATTGCAATGAAAAGAATAAAATACTTAGGAATATATCTACCTAATGAAATAAAAGACCTATATATAGAAAACTATAAAACACTGGGGAAAGAAATCAAAGAGGGCACTAATAGAGAAATATACTGTGTTCATGGATCAGAAGAATCAATATAGTGAAAATGAGTATACTACCCAAAGCAATCTATAGATTCAATGCAATCCCTATCAAGCGACCAATGGTATTTTTCACAGAGCTAGAACAAATAATTTCACAATTTGTATGGAAATACAAAAAGCCCCGAATAGCCAAAGGCATCTTGAGAAAGAAGAATGGAACTGGAAGAATCAACCTGCCTGACTTGAGGCTCTAATACAAAGCCACAGTCATCAAGACAGTATGGTATTGGCACAAAGACAGAAATATAGATCAATGGAACAAAATAGAAAGCCCAGAGATAAATTCACACACCTATGGACACCTTATCTTTGACAAAGGAGGCAAGAATATACAATGAAGAAAAGACAATCTCTTTAACAAGTGGTGCTGGGAAAACTGGGAAACCACTTGTAAAAGAATGAAACTAGAACACACTCTAACATCGTACACCAAAATAAACTCAAAATGGATTAAAGATCTAAACGTAAGACCAGAAACTAGACAACTCCTAGAGGAGAACATAGGCAAAACACTCTCCGACATAAATCACAGCAGGATCCTCTATGACCCACCTCCCAGAATATTGGAAATAAAAGCAAAAATAATCAAATGGGACCTAATTAAAATTAAAAGCTTCTGCACAACAAAGGAAACTATAAGCAAGGTGAAAAAACAGCCTTCAGAATGGGAGAAAATAATAGCAAATGAAGCAACTGACAAAGAATTAATCTCAAAAGTATACAAGCAACTCCTGCAGCTCAACTCCAGAAAAATAAACAACTCAATAAAAAAATGGGCCAAAGAACTAAATAGACATTTCTCCAAAGAAGACATACAGATGACTAACAAACACATGAAAAGATGCTCAACATCACTCATTATCAGAGAAATGCAAATCAAAACCACTATGAGGTACCATTTCACGCCAGTCAGAATGGCTGCGATCCAAAAGTCTACAAGCAATACATGCTGGAGAAGGTGTGGAGAAAAGGGAACCCTCTTACAGTGTTGGTGGGAATGCAAACTAGTACAGCCACTATGGAGAACAGTGTGGAGATTCCTTAAAAAACTGGAAATAGAACTGCCTTATGATCCAGCAATCCCACTGCTGGGCATACACACCAAGGAAACCAGAATTGAAAGAGACACGTGTACCCGCAATGTTCATTGCAGCACTGTTTATAATAGCCAGGACATGGAAGCAACCTAGATGTCCATCAGCAGATGAATGGATAAGAAAGCTGTGGTAACATATACACAATGGAGTATTAATCAGCCATTTTTTTTTTTTTTAAATAAAGCCTTTTAATTATCACACTTGCTACTGGATTAGACACAGAGGATTCACAGTGAGGGTAATGATGAGCGCGCTTGGCAAAAACAGGCTAAGAATACATTTGAATCAGTTCTAATGAGGTGGATGAAACTGGAGTCTATTATACAGAGTGAAGTAAGCCAGAAAGAAAAACACCAATACAGTATACTAACACACATATATGGAATTTAGAAAGATGGTAATGATAACCCTGTATGTGAGACAGCAAAAGAGACACAGATGTATAGAACAGTCTTTTGGACTCTGTGGGAGAGGGAGAAGGTTGAATGATTTGGGAGAATGGCATTGAAACATGTATAATATCATATGTGAAATGAAACACCAGTCCAGGTTCGATGCAGGATACAGGATGCTTGGGGCTGGTGCACTGGGATGACCCAGAGGGATGGTCTGGGGTGGGGGGGTGGTTCAGGCTTGGCAACATATGTACACCCGTGGCAGATTCATGTTAATGTATGACAAAACCAATACAATATATAAAAAAAATTGTACATAGGAACAGATTGGTTTACTAATTTACCTTCTCTGGTGAAAACAATTCATGTTAGAAAAAAATTCAATAAAACAGTTTGTACTTTTTCTGTAAAAAAAAAAAAATTTTAAAAGAAAGAAAGAAAAGGGAAATGTAAGCTGGGAAAAAAAAAAAAAAAAAGGAAGAACTTACTGTGATTGATTCCAGTATATGTGTCTGGAGAACTCCCAAAGCAGAGCTTCATGGAAAATTGATACAAGCCTAGTGTTAGCTCAAGGCATATAAGTTTTTCTGTAAAGCAAAAGCAGGTAAGGTAACTTTTAAAGAAAGTAATATAAAATTTAACCTTGCATTAACTCATAGGTTGGAAGTTGGAAAAAAAAAACTATCAGTTCGGTTCAGTCACTCAGTCGTGTCCGACTCTTTGCGACCCCATGAACCACAGCACACCAGGCCTCCCTGTCCATCACCAACTCTTGGAGTTCACCCAAACCCATGTCCATCGAGTCGATGATGTCATCCAGCCATCTCATCCTCTGTCGTCCCCTTCTCCTCCTGTCCCCAATCCCTCCCAGCATCAGAGTGTTTTCCAATGAGTCAACTCTTCGCATGAGGTGGCCAAAGTACTGGAGTTTCAGCTTTAGCATCATTCCTTCCAAAGAAATCCCAGGGCTGATCTCCTTTAGAATGGACTGGTTGGATCTCCTTGCAGTCCAAGGGACTCTCAAGAGTCTTCTCCAACACCACAGTTCAAAAGCATCAATGCTTCGGCACTCAGCCTTCTTCACAGTCCAACTCTCACATCCATACATGACCACAGGAAAAACCATAGCCTTGACTAGACAAACCTTTGTTGGCAAAGTAATGTCTCTGCTTTTTGATATGCTATCTAGGTTGGTCATAACTTTCCTTCCAAGGAGTAAGCGTCTTTTAATTTCATGGCTGCAGTCACCATCTGCAGTGATTTTGGAGCCCAGAAAAATAAAGTCTGACACTGTTTCCACTGTTTCCCCATCTATTTCCCCTGAAGTGATGGGACCGGATGCCATGATCTTCGTTTTCTGAATGTTGTTGAGCTTTAAGCCAACTTTTTCATTCTCCACTTTCACTTTCATCTGGTTACTAATTGTTAAAAAATAATTCAGCTGTTGTATCATAAGCATTCTCTCATATAATTCTCACAACCCTGCATGGAATGTCCAACGATCCTTATTTTCATGGCTTGGGACAGGTAGGTGTTGGCTAAACATCCCATGGGTGATGGGCTTTCTAAATGAAAACCACACCCTGCCTTCTCCCTCCCCTCCTTTCCCTAGGCAGCCAGACTATTCATAGTGTAGATAGTCTTTCACTTGTTTCCCCAAAGTCAGTCTTTCCCATGACTTTCTCCCCTACCTTTCCTCCTTTCTAATTCTCCATGATCCTCAAGCCCCTCCTTTTACCATAAAATATATTTTGTTTTGTCATTGGCTTTCATTGATTAACATTTTTTTTCAAGTTCTATTCCATTATAAGTTACTATTAGATATTAGGTATAATCCGCTGTGCTATAGAGTAAGTCGTTTTTGCCTATCTATTTTATTATGGTAATTTGGGTCTGTTAATCCCATACCCCTAATTTTTCCCTCCCCCACTACCTCTCACCTCTGGTAACCAAGTTTGTTTACTATGTCTGAGAGTCTGTTTCTGTTTTATATGTGCATTCGTTTGTATAATTTTTTAGATTCCACATGTAAGTTATATCATACAACTTTTGTCTTTCTCTGTTTGACTTATTTCACTAAATATAACATTCCCTAGGTCTATCCATGTTGATGCAAATGGTAATATTCCATTTTTTCCGTGGCTGAGTAATATTCCCTATCTTCCTAAGTCAGTCATCTATTGATGGGTCCTTGGGTTGTTTCCATGTCTTGGCTCTTGTCAATAGTGCTTCTCTGAACATCTGGGAGCATGTATCTTTTCAAATTAGAGCTTTACTTTTTCCAGATACATGCTCAGGTGTGGGATTGCTGGATCCCATGATAGCTCTATTTTTAGTTTTTTAAGGAACCCACATATGGTTTTCCACAGTGCACCATTTTACATTTCCACCAATAGTGTGCAAGGGTTCCCAACATTTATGATTTCTGTATCTTTTGATGATAGCCATTCTGATTGATGTGAAATACATCATAGTGGCTTTTATTTGCATTTCAATAATAATCAGCAGTGTTGCACATCTTTTCATGTGCCTGTTGGCTATCTGTATGCCTCCTTTGGGAAAATGTCTAAGTCTTCTCCCACTTCTTGATTGGGTTCTTTGTTTTTTCAATATTGACTTATATGAGCTGTTTCTGTATGTCAGATATTAACCCCTTCTTGGTAGCATCAGTTGAAAATATTTTTTCCATTCTGTAGGCTGTCTTGTTGTTGATGATTTCCTTCACTATGCAAAAAATTGTAAGCTTTATTAGGTTCCATTTGTGTATTTCTTTTGCTTTGGAAGAGTGATCTTAGAAATTATTACTATAATTTATGTGAAAGACTGTTTTGCCTATGTTCCTATCTAGGAGTTTTATGGTGTCAAAGCTTACATTTAGATCTTTAAGCCATTTTGAGCTTATTTTTATGTATGGCGTAAGGGAATGTTTTAATTTCATTGATGTACACATAGCTGCCCAACTTTCCAAATACCATTTGTTAAAGAGACTGTCTTTTCTCCATTGCATATTCTTGGCTCCTTTGTCACAAATAAATTGACTAGAGGTGTGTAGGTTTATTTCTGTACTCTAGATCAATGGCACAGAATGGAGAGTGCAGAAATAAACCTACCTGCATATGTATGTATGTATATCTTTTTTGTGCCATGCTGTTTTGTAGTATACTGTAAAGTCTGCAAGGGTCATACCTCCAGTAGGCTCTTTTCTCTAGTTTGCTTTGGAAATTCTATGTATCTGTGGCTCCATAGAAATTTTAGGATTATAGTTCTAGTTCTATGAAAAATCTCATGGTTACTTGATTGTTGTTGTTTAGTCACTAGGTCATGTCCACCTCTTTGCCACCCCATGGGTTACAGCATGCCAGGCTTCCCTGTCCTTCACTACCTCCCGGAATTTGCTCAAATTCATGTCCATTGAGTTGGCGATGCAATCCATCCATCTCATCTCTGTCACCCTCTTCTCCTCCTGCTCTCAATATTTCTGAGCATCAGGGTCTTTTCCAATGAGTTGGCTATTCGCATCAGGTGGCCAAAGTATTGGAGCTTCAGCATCAGTCCTTCCAATGAATATTCAGGGTTGATTTCCTTTAGGATTCATTGGTTTGATCTCCTTGCAGTCCAAGGGACTTCTCCAGTACCACAGTTTAACAGCACTCAGCCTTCTTTATGGTCCAACTCTCACATCCGTACATGACTACTGGAAAAACCACAACTTTGACTAGACAGACTTTTCTCAGCAAAATGATGTCTCTGCTTTTTAATACACTGTCTAGGTTTGTCATAGCTTTTCTTCCAAGTAGCAAGTATCTTTTAATTTCATGGCTGCAGTCACCATATCCAGTGACTTCAGAGCCCAAGAAAATAAAATCTGCCACGGTTTCCATTTTTCCCCTTGTATTTGCCATGAAGATGGGACCAGATTCCATGATGTTGGTTTTTGACTGTTGAGATTTAAGCTAGCTTTTTCACTCTCCTCTTTCATCTTCATCAAGAGGCTCTTTAGTTCCTCTTCCCTTTCTGCCATTAGGGTAGTATTATTTGCATATCTGAGATTGTTGATATTTCTCCAAGCAATCTTGATTCTAGTTTCATCCAGCCAGGCATTTTGTATGATATACTCTGTATAGAAGTTGAATAAGCAGGTGAAAATATACAGCCTTGATGTACCCCTTTCCCAGTTTTGAACCAGTCCATCGTTCTATGCCTGGTTCTAACTGTTGCTTCTTGACCTGCATACAGGTTTCTCAGGAGACAGGTAAGGTGGTCTGGTATTTCCATCTCTTTAAAAATTTTCCAGTTTGTTGTGATCCACACAAAGGCTTTAGCATAGTCAATGAAGCAGAAGTATATATATATATATATATATATATATATTTTTTTTTTTTTTTTTTTTTTTTTTCTGGAACTCTCTTGCTTTTTCTATGATCCAGTGGATGTTGGCAAATTGATGTCTGGTTCCTCTGCCTTTTCTAAATCCAGCTTGTACATCTGGAAGTTCTTGGTTCATGTACAGTTGAAGCCTAGACTGAAGGATTATGAGCATTACCTTGCTAGCATGTGAAATGAGTGCAATTTTTGCAGTAGTTTGAACATTCTTTAGCATTGCTCTTCTTTGGGATTGGAATGAAAACTGACCTTTTCCAGTCCTGTGGCCATTGCTAATTTTTTCAAATTTGCTGGCATATTGAGTGCAGGACATTCTCAGCATCATTTTTTAGGATTTGAAATCACTCCACTGGAATTCTATTACCTCTACTAGCTTTGTTTGTAGTTATGCTTCCTAAGGCCCACTTGATTTCCAGGATGTCTGGCTCTATATGAGTGACAACATCATTGTGGTTATCCAGATAATTACAACCTGTTTTGTTATTTTGATAGGGTTTGTACTAAATCTATAGATTGCTTTGAATAATATCACTAAAATTAAAAATATTAATTTTTCCAATCTAAGAACTGGGTATATTTCAATCCTCTTTAATTTCCTTTACTAATGTTTTATAGTTTTCAATATAAATGTCTTTCACCTCCTTCAGTTCAGTTCAGTCGCTCAGTCGTGTCCGACTCTTTGCAACCCCATGAGTCACAGCACGCCAGGCCTCCCTGTCCATCACCAACTCCCGGAGTTCACTCAGACTCATGTCCATCGAGTCAGTGATGCCATCCAGCCATCTCATCCTTTTTCGTCCCCTTCTCCTCCTGCCCCCAATCCCTCCCAGCATCAGAGTCTTTTCCAATGAGTCAACTCTTTGCATGAGGTGGCCAAAGTACTGGAGTTTCAGCTTTAGCATCATTCCTTCCAAAGAAATCCCAGGGCTGATCTCCTTTAGAATGGTCTGGTTGGATCTCCTTGCAGTCCAAGGGACTCTCAAGAGTCTTCTCCAACACCACAGTTCAAAAGCATCAATGCTTCGGCGCTCAGCCTTCTTCACAGTCCAACTCTCACATCCATACATGACCACAGGAAAAACCATAGCCTTGACTAGATGAACCTTTGTTGGCAAAGTAATGTCTCTGCTTTTGAATATGCTATCTAGGTTGGTCATAACTTTCCTTCCAAGGAGTAAGCATCTTTTAATTTAATGGCTGCAGTCACCATCTGCAGTGATTTTGGAGCCCAGAAAAATAAAGTCTGACACTGTTTCCACTGTTTCCCCATCTATTTCCCATGAAGTGATGGGACCGGATGCCATGATCTTCGTTTTCTGAATGTTTAGCTTTAAGCCAACTTTTTCACTCTCTACTTTCACTTTCATCAAGAGGCTATTTAGTTCCTCTTGACTTTCTGCCTTAAGGGTGGTGTCATCTGCATTTCTGAGGTTATTGATATTTCTCCCAGCAATCTTGATTCCAGCTTGTGCTTCTTCCAGCCCAGCGTTTCTCATGATGTACTCTGCATATAAGTTAAATAAGCAGGGTGACAGTAAATAGCCTTGACGTACTCCTTTCCCTATTTGGAACCAGTTTGTTGTTCCATGTCCAGTTCTAACTGTTGCTTCCTGACCTGCATGCAGATTAGCTGAGTTCATTTCTAGGTAGTTTTTTGATATAATTTTAAATTAGATTTTTGTAAACTTTTGCTTTCTGATATCTCACAATGCGTATAAAAATCCAAGATATTTCTGTTTGTTAATTGTATACTACATTGCTTAATTCATTCATTAGTTCCAATAGTCCTAGGGTGGAGACTTTAGGGTTCTTTACATAGAGTACCATGTCATCTGAAGATAGTGACAATTTTACCTCTTCCCTTCCAATTTATATATTTTTAATTTCTTTTTCTCATCTGATTGCTATAGCTAGTATTTCCCATATTGTATTGAATAGAAGTGTTAAGAGTAGGCATCCATGTTTTGCTTCTGAATTTAGTAGGAAGGCTTTCAGCTTTTCACCATTGAGTATTTTGCTGGCTATGCATGCTCATGCTCAGTCGCTCAGTCGTATCCAACTCTTTGCAACCCCATAAACTGTAGCCTGCCAGGCTCCTCTGTCCATGGGATTATCCTGGCAAGAATACTGGCATGGGTTGATATTTCCTCCTCCAGGAGATCTTCCTGACCTGGGGATTGAACCTGTGTCTCCTAGGGCTCTTGCATTGGCAGGTGGATTCCTTACCACTGAGCCCCCTGGGAAGCCCAGGGGCTGTGGGTTGTCATAAATAGCCTTTGTTATGTTGAGATATGTTCCCTCTATATCTACTTTGAGATTTTATCATGAATGATTCTTGAATTTTATCAGAGCTTTTTCTGAATCTATTGACATGATCATGTTTTTGTCTTTGCTTTTGTTAATGTGGAGTATCACATTGCTTGATTTGCATATGTTGAAACATTCTTGCAACCCTGGAATGAACTCAGCTTGATCATGGTGTATATTCTTTTTATGTTTTTGTTTGTTTGTTTTTTGGATTTGGTTTGCTAGTATGTTGTTGAGGATTTTTGCATCTGTTAATATATTCCTCAAAGATATTAGCTTGTACTTCTCTTTTATGGTAGTGTCTTGGTCTGGTTTTCTAATGGTGGCCTTGTAGAATAATTTTGGAATGTTCCCTCTTCAAGTTTTTGGGAATAATTTGAAAAGAATAGGTACAAGTTCTTATTTATATAATTGGTAGAATTCACCAGTGTATCCCTCCAGTCATGGACATTTGTTTGCAGATTTTTTTAGATTACAGATTCTGTTTTACTTCTAGTGATTGGTCTGTTCAGATTATCTGTTTCTTTTTAAATCACTCCTGACAGACTGAAGGTTGCTAGAAATTTGTCCATTTCATCTAGACTGTCCAATTTAGCATGTAAGAGTTCGTGGTATTCTCTTGTGATTTTTCGTATTTCTGTGCTGTCAGTTGTTATTGCTCCTTTGTCATTTTAATTTTAATTATTTGGATCCTATGTCTTTTCTTCTTCAGAAACCTTACTAGAAGTTTGTTAATTTTGTCTTTAGAAAAAAACAGCTCTTGGTTTTTATTGATCTTTTCTATTGGTTTTTACCTCTATTTTAAAAAAATTTACTCTCTAATCTTTTTTAGTTTCCTCTACTGACTTTGGGCTTTGTTCTTTTCCTAGTTCTTTTAGATGGTAGGTTATGTTGTTTTACTTCAGACTAGTTTCTTGAGGGAAATCTGTTTCACTATGAATTATTTAGAACTTCTTAGGTTGCATCCTATAAATTTTGTAAAGTTGTGTTTTCATTTTCTTTTGTCTCAGGGTATTTCCTGATTTCTTTGATTTCATCAATGTCCATTGGATTTTTCACAGCATGTTGTTTAATCTCCACATATTTGTTCTTTTCTTCTTTTTCTTTCTGTGGTTGATTTTTAGTTTTGTATTTTTGTGATCAGAAGAGATGCTTGAAATAATTTCTATTCTCTTAAATTTTGAGGTTTGCTTTGTGTCCCAGTATGGGGTCTATCCTGGAGTACATTCCATGCAGGCTTGAAAAGAATGTGTATTCTGCTTTCTTTTGGATGTGTTGTCCCTGTTGTTGTTCAGTTGCCAAGGCATGTCTGACTCTTTGTGACCCCATGGACTGCAGGATGCCAGGCCTCCCTGTCCCACACCATCTCCCAGAATGTGCCCAAGTTCATATCCATTGAATCAGGGATGCCCTCCAACCATCTCATCATCTCTCACCCTCTTCTCCTTCTGCCTTCAATTTTTCCCAGCATCAGAGTCTTTTCCAGAGAGTTGGCTTTTCACATCAGGTGGCCAAAGAATTGGGGCTTCAGCTTTAGTATCAGTCATTCATCAGAATCAATTAGTATTCAGGGTTGATTTTGTTTAGGGTTGACTGGTTTGATCTCCTTGATGTCCAAGGAAATCTCAAGAATCTTCTCCAGCACAACAATTAGACAGCATCAGTTTTTAGTGCCTTTACTTTCTTTATGGTCCAACTCTCACATCAGTACATGACAACTGGAAAGACCATGGCTTTGACTATGTGGACCTTTGTAGATAGAGTGATGTCTTTGCTTTTTAATACACTGTCTAGGCTTGTCATTGCGTTCCTTCCAAGAAGCAACTGTCTTCTAATTTACTGGCTGTAGTAAAATCCGCAGTGATTTTAGAGCCCAAGAAGAGGAAATCTGTCACAGCTTCCACCATTTCCCCTTCTATTTGCCATGACGTGATGGGACTGGATGCCAAGATGTTAGTCTTTTTAATGTTGAGTTTTAATCTGGCTTTTTCACTCTCTTCTTTCACTCTCATCAAGAGACTCTTTAGTTCCTCTTCACTTTCTGCCATTAGAGTGGAATTATCTGCATGTCTGAGGTTGTTGACATTTCTTCTGGCAATCTTGATTCCAGCTTGTAACTCATCCACCCCAGCATTTTGCATGATGTACTCTGCATGTAATTTAAATAAACAGGTGACAATATACAGACTTCTCATTCTCCTTTCCCAATTTGGAACCACTTAGTTGTGTCATGTAATGTTCTAACTGTTGCCTCTTGAACTGCATACAGGTTTCTCAGGAGAAAAGTAAGGTGTTCTGGTATTCCCATCTCTTTAAGAGTTTCCCACAGTTTGTTATGCTCCACACAGTCAAAGGCTATAGTGTAATCAATGAAGCAGAGGTAGATGTTTCTTTGGAATTCCCTTGCTTTCTCTATGATACAGAGAATGTTGGCAGTTTGATTTCTGATTCCTCTACCTTTTCTAAACCCAGCTTGTACATCTGGAATTTCTCAATTCAAGTATTGCTGAAACCTCACTTTAAGGATTATGAGCATAATCTTAAGTGCAATTGTCTAGTAGTTTGAAAGTTCTTTAGCACTGCCCTTCTTGGGAGTTGGTATAATGATTGACCTTTTCCAGTCCTGTAGCCACTGCTGGGTTTTCCAAATTTCCTGACATATTGAGTGCAGCACTTTAATAGGATTAACTTTTAGGATTTTAAATAGCTCTGCTGGAATTCCATCACCTTCACTAGCTTTATTTGCAGGAGTGCTTCCTAAGGTCCACTTGACTTCATACTGAAGGGTGTCTGGCTCTAGGTGAGTGGCCATACCACTGTGGTTATCTGGGTCATTAAGATCTTTTTTGTACAGTTCTTATGTATATCCTTGCCATCACTTCTTGATTTCTTCTGCTTCTATTAGGTCTTTATGGTTTATATCCTTTATTGTGCCCATCTTTGCATGAAATATTCCTTTGATAGCTCCAATTTTCTTGAAGAGATTTTTACTCTTTCCCCTTCTGTTGTTTTCCTCTATTATTATTATTATTTTGCATTGTTCATTGAATAAAGCCTTCTCATCTCTCATTATTCTCTGGAACTCTGCATTCAGTTGGGGGTACCTTTCCCTTTCTCCTTTTCTTTTCACTTCTCTCCTTTCCTCAGATATTTGTAAAGCCTCCTCAGACAACCATTTTGCCTTTCTGCATTTCTTTTTCTTTGGGATGATTTTGGTCAGTGCTTCCTGTACAGTGTTATGAACTTCTGTCCATAGTTCTTCAGGCATTCTGTTTACCAGATCTAACCCATTAAATTTATTTGTTACCGCCACTGTATAATCATAGGGGATTTGATTTAGGTCATAACTGAGTGGCCTAATGGTTTTCCCTGCTTTATTTAGTTTAAGCCTGAATTTTGCTTTAAGGAGCTGATGATCTGAGCCACATTCAGCTCCAGGTCTTGTTTTTGCTGACTGGATAGTCCTTCCCCATCTTTGGCTACAAAGAATGTAATCAGTCTGATTTTGGTATTAACCATCTGGTGATATCCATATGTAAAGTCACCTCTTGTGTTGTTGAAAAAGGGTGTTTGCTATGACCAGTGCATTCTTTTGGCAGAATTTTGTTAGCCTTTGCCCTGGTTCCTTTTGTACTCCAAGGCCAAACTTGCCTGTTATTCCAGGTATCTCTCGGCTTTTTACTTTTGCATTCCAGTCCCCTGTGATGAATAGGACATATTTTTTTTGGTCTTCATCCTAGAAGGTCAGGTAGGTCTTCATAGAACTGCTCAACTTCAGCTTTTTCAGCATCAGTGGTTTAGGCATAGACTTCGATTACTGTCATGTTGAATGGTTTGCCATGAAAACAAACTGAGATCATTCTGCAGTTTTTGAGGTTGCACCCAAGTACTGCATTTCAGGCTCTTTTGCTGATTATGAGAGCTTCTCCATTTCTTCTACAGAATTCTTGCCCACAGTAGTAGATATAATGATCATCTGAATTAAATTTGCCCATTCCCAATCATTTAGTTCACTGATTCCTAAGATGTTGATGTTTATTCTTGCCATCTCCTGCTTGACCACATCTAATTTATCTTGATTCATGGACCTATCATTCCAGGTTCTTAAGCAACACTGTTTTTTTACAGCATTGGATTTTACTTTCATCACCAGACACATCCACAACTGAGCATTGTTCCACTTAGGCCCAGCCACTTCATTCTTTCTGGAGCTATTAGTAATTGTCCTTCACTTTTCCCCAGTAGCATATTAGACACCTTTTGACCTGGGGGGGGGGGGTGCTCATCTTTGGGTGTCACATCTCTTTGCCTTTTTAAACAGTTCATGGGGTTCTCATGGCAAGAATACTTGACTGTCTTGCCATTCCCTTCTTCAGTGGACCATGCATTGTCAGAACTCTCCACTCTGACCTGTCTGTCTTGGGTGGCACTACACGGCATGGCTCATAACATCATTGAGCTACGCAAGCCTCTTCATCATGAGAAGGCAGTGTTCCATGAAGGCACTTTTGGATGTAGTTTCCTGTAGATAGTAATTAAACCCAACTCATCTGTAGTGTCATTTATGGCCTTTGTTGCCTTGCTGAATTTCTGTTTGGATGATCTATTGATGTCAGTGAGGTGTTAAAAATCTCCTATTATTACTGTATTATTGTCTATTTCTCTCATGTCTCTTAGTATTTTATCTAAATATGGAGATACTCATGTATTGTGTGCATGCTGTGCTATGCTTAGTCGCTCAGTCATGTCCAACTCTTTGCAACACCATGGACTGTAGCCCACCAGGCTCCTTTGTCCATGGGAGTTCTCCAGGCAAGAATACATGTTAAAAATTATAATATCTTCTTGTACTGATCCCTTTAAAATTACATAATGCCTTTCTTTTTCTTTAGTTAAAGCCTTTGTTTTAAGGTCTATTTTGTCTGATATGGGTATTGCTACCTCAGCTTTCCTGTTGCTTCCATTTGCATGAAATATTTTTATTCCATCCCATCATTGTCATTCTGGGTGTGGTTTTTACCATGAAATGAGTCACTTACTGGCAGCTTATTGCAGATATTTGGTGTTTTTTTCTTAATCCAATCAGCCACTCTGTCTTTTGATCAAAACATTTATTCTGTTGCTATGAGAAGTGGTTATTGATTGGTATGTATTTTAGAGCCATTTTGTTCCATGATTCCCCGTGGCTTTTGTAGTTCTCTTTGTTCTTCTTTTTTTCTGTTGTGATTCGATGATTTTCTTTTGCAATATGCTTGAGTTCCTTTCTTTTGATTTTTATGATTCTATTGTATGTTTTTGATTTAGGTTACCATAGGGTCATGTCAGCAATACGTGAACCATGAAGTTCCAGATGTTCAAGCTGGTTTTAGAAAAGGCAGAGGAACCAGAGATCAAATTGCCAACATCCACTGGATATCGAAAAAGCAAGAGAGTTCCAGGAAAACATCTATTTCTGCTTTATTGACTATGCCAAAGCCTTTGATTGTGTGGATCACAATAAACTGTGGAAAATTCTGAAAGAGATGGGAATACCAGACCACCTGACCTGCCTCTTGAGAAACCTATATGCAGGTCAGGAAGCAACAGTTGGAACTGGACATGGAACAACAGACTGGTTCCAAATAGGAAAAGGAGTACATCAAGGCTGTATATTGTCACCCTGTTTATTTAACTTATATGCAGAGTACATCATGAGAAACGCTGGGCTGGAAGAAGCACAAGCTGGAATCAAGATTGCTGGGAGAAATATCAATAACCTCAGATATGCAGATGACACCACCCTTATGGCAGAAAGTGAAGAGGAACTAAAAAGCCTCTTGATGAAAGTGAAAGTAGAGAGTGTAAAACTTAGCTTTTAAAGCTCAACATTCAGAAAACGAAGATCATGGCATCCAGTCCCATCACTTCATGGGAAATAGATGGGGAAACAGTGGAAACAGTGTCAGACTTTATTTTTCTGGGCTCCAAAATCACTGCAGATGGTGACTGCAGCCATGAAATTAAAAGACGCTTACTCCTTGGAAGGAAAGTTATGACCAACCTAGATAGCATATTCAAAAGCAGAGACATTACTTTGCCAACAAAGGTCCATCTAGTCAAGGCTATGCTTTTTCCAGTGGTCATGTATGGATGTGAGAGTTGGACTGTGAAGAAAGCTGAGCGCCGAAGAATTGATGCTTTTGAACTGTGGTGTTGGAGAAGACTCTTGAGAGTCCCTTGGACTGCAAGGAGATCCAACCAGTCCATTCTGAAGGAGATCAGCCCTGGGATTTCTTTGGAGGGAATGATGCTAAAGCTGAAACTCCAGTACTTTGGCCACCTCATGCAAAGAGTTGACTCACTGGAAAAGACTCTGATGCTGGGAGGGATTGGGGGCAGGAGGAGAAGGGGACGAAAGAGGATGAGATGGCTGGATGGCATCACCAACACGATGAACGTGAGTTTGAGTGAACTCTGGGAGTTGGTGATGGACAGGGATGCCTGGCGTGCTGCGATTCATGGGGTCACAAATAGTCGGACACGACTGAGCAACTGAACTGAACTGAGGGTCATGTATGTTGGTCCATAACTATACCAACTTGCTTTAAACTCTTAGTCATTCAAGTTCAAACACGTTCTCAAAGATCTATTATTAAGTGCTCTCTACATTTTGTGTTTGATGTCCTATTTTATATATTCATGCTTATACTTTTACTGCTTATTGTAGTTATAATCACTTTTAAATTTTTTATATTTTTTAATGTATGTACTGATTATTTATATAATCTTCATTCCTTACTTTATATCTGCCTTTCCTATAGTGGCTTTCCCTTTCTTATAGATTCTTTCTTCTTTGCTATTTAGAGAAGACCCTTAAATATTTATTTTTAGGGTATGTTTAGTATTGCTGAATCCTTTTATCTTTTGCTTGTCTGAGAAATATTTTATCTCTCTATTCTAAATTATAATATTTCAGAGTAGAGTATCCTATGTTGCAGGGTTTTCCCCTTCAGGGCTTGGGATACATCATGCCACTCCCTTCTGGCCTGCAAAGTTTCTGCAGAGAAATTAGTTGATAAGCTTATGAGGGTTCCTTATAAGTGACTCCTTGTTTGTTTCCTGCTGCCTTTAGAATCCTCTTTTATGTCTAACTTTTGCCATATTAATTTTGACATGTCTTGGCATGGGACTGCTTGGGTTTGTCTTGTTTGAGACCCTCTGTGCTTCCTGTACCAGGATACATGTTTCCTTTTTAGGTTTGGGAAGTTTGGGGCCATAATTTTTAATATAATTTTTATTTGGAGTATAGTTGATTTACAGTGTTGTATTGGTTTCAAGTGTGCAGCAAACTGGTTCAGTTATATCCATTCTTTTTCAGATTCTTTTCCCATATAGGCTATTACAGAATTTTGAGTAGAGTTTCCTGTGACATAGAGTAAGTCCTTGTTTATTATCTATTTTATATATAGTAGTGTATATATGTTAATCCCGAATTACTAATTTATCCCCCGCAACCTTTCCCCTTTGGTAATCATAAGTTTGTTTTTGAAGTCTGAGAGTCTATTTCTGTTTTGTAAATAAGTTCATTTGTATAATTTTTTAGATTCCACATAGAAGTGATATCATATGATATTTATCTTTCTCTGTCTGACTTACTTCACTCAGTATGACAATCTCTGGGTCCATCGATTTGCTACAAATGGCATTATTTCATTCTTTTTTATGGCTGAGTAATATTCAATTATACTTATGTACCACATCTTCCTTATCCATTCCTCTGCCAATAGATATTTAGGTTGCTTCCAGGTCTTGGCTGTGGCAAATAGTGCTGCAATGAACATCAGGGTGCATGCATTTTTTCAAATTATAATTTTCTCCAGATATATGACCTTGAGTGGAATTCCTGGATCTTATGTTAGTTCCATTATTAGTTTTTTAAGAAACTGCCATACTGTTATCCATAGTGGTTGTACCAATTTACATTCCCACCAACAGTTTTGAAGGGTTCCCTTTTCTTCACACCCTCTCCAGCATTTATTGTTTGTAGATTTTTGGTGACAGTCATTCTGACTCGTGTGTATACTTCATTATAGTTTTGATTTCCTTTTCTCTAATAAGTAGCAATGTTGAGCATTTTTCTAATATCACTGATGAATACAGAACCCAAAATCCTCAACAAAATACTAGCAGACCAAATCTAACAATATATTAAAGGATCATACACCATGATCAAGGTGATTTATCCCTGAGATGAAAGGACTTTTCAATATCTGCAAATCAATTTGTGTGACTCACCACAGTAACAGACTGAGGAATAAAAACCATATGAATATCTCAGTAGATGCAGAAAATCTTTTGATAAAATTCAATACCCATTTATGAAAAATATTCTCCAGAGAGTCAGCATAAAGGGAACCTACCTCAACATGATAAAGACTATATATGACAAAGAAAACATCATACTCAATGGTGAAAAGCTTAAAGTGTTTTCTGTCAGATCAGGAACAAGACAAGAATGTCCACTCTTGCCACCTTTATTCAACATAGTTTTGAAAATCCTAGCTATTCCAATCAATGAAGAAAAAGAAATAAACAGAATCCAAATTGGAAAAGAGGTAAAACTGTCATTGTTTGCAGATGACATGATACTATATACAGAAAATCCTAAAGATGCTGTGAGAAAATCACTAGAGCTCATGAGTGAATTTAGTAAAGATACAGGTACAAAATTAATACACAGAAATCTCTTGCACTTCTATACACAAACGACAAAAGACTAGAAACAGAAACTAAGGAAACAATCCATTTACCATCTCATCAAAAAGAATAAAATATATAGGAACAAACCTACCTGTGGAGGCAAAAGACCTGTACTCTGAAAACTATAAGACACTAATGAAAGAAATTGAAGATGATACAAACAGAAAGCTATATCATGTTCTTGGATTGGAAGAATCAATATTGTCAAAGTGACTTTACTACCCAAGATTCAATATCATCCCTATCAAATTTCCAATGGCCTTTTTCACATACCTAGAATGTTTTTTAATGTGTATGGAAACACAAATGACCCCAAATAGCCACAGCAATCCTGAGAAAGAAAAATGGAGCTGGAGGAATCAAACTCCCTGACTTCAAACCACACTACAAAGCTACAGTAACCAAAACAGCATGGTATTGGTACCAAAACAGAAATATAGATCAACGGGACAGGATAGAAAGCCTACTAATAAACTCATGCACCTATGGTCAATTAATCTATGACAAAGGAGGCAAGAATGCACAACGGAGAAAAGACAGTCTTATTAATAAGTGGTGCTGGGAAAACTGGACAGCCATATATAAAGAATGGAATTAGAACATTCTCTAATATATTATACAAAAATAAACTCAAAATGAATTAAAGAGCCAAACATAAGACCAGATACTGTAAAACTCTTAGTTGAAAACAGAGGCAGAACATTCTTTGACATAAATTCCAGCAATCTTTTTGGATCCACCTCCTAGAATATTGAAAATAAAAACAAAAATAAACAAATGGGACCTAATTAAACTTAAAAGTTTTTGCACAGCAAAGGAAACAATAAATAAAAAGACAACCCACAGAATTGAGGAAAATATATGCAAATAAAGTGACCATCAAGGAATTACTCTCCAAAACATACAAACAGCTCATGCAGTTTGATATCAAAAAAGCAAACAACCCAATCAAAAGATGAGCAGAAGATCTAAATAAACATTTCTCCAAAGAATGGACGGCTAAAAAGAACATAATTTCTTTAAATACGTTTTGATACCATTTTCTCTCTTCTCCTGGATTCCCTGTTATGTGTAGGTTGGCATGTTTTATATTAACCTGTAGATCTTAAATGTTGCTTCTTTTTTTTTTGTTTGTCTCTCTGTCTGCTGTTTTAATTGGCTGATTTCCACTATCCTGTCTTCCAGATCACCGATTCATTCTTTTGTCTCATTTAGTCAGCTATCCATTGCTTCTAGATTGTTTTTTAATCTTAGAAATTAATTTTTTTGTTTGCTTATCCTGATAGTTTCCAATTCCTTGTTTTAGTGATCCCTGTTTCTTTCAGTAATCCTTTTAGTTAGCATTTCTATTACCAGCTTTTTGAACTCGGGACCTGATATACTGGTGAGCTTTGTTTTATTTGTTCTTGCAGGGGATTTTGCTTGTTCTCTTAATTGGGAGTTGTTCCCCTGCCTTTTAATTTTACTTAACTTTCTCAGTCTCTAGGAATTTAGGAGAAATAGTTAACTATTGTGCTCTTGAAGAGGTGTTTTTATGTGGGAGCATCACTATGTAGACTGTGTGTGACCAATGTGTTGGATGCAAGACATAGTTTTGATAAGGATACGAGCCATGTCTTCCCTCAGAGTGTGTTGGCCACTATACCCTGATAGGGATGTGGTTGGTATTGGGGGATCTAAAGCCTATGAAGCGTGTGAGGCAGGACTTTTTCTTGCTCCATGGCTGTTGCTACCCTGTCAGGGACCAGATCTGCTCACCACATGTTGGAATAGAAATCCTGAAGTTCGGACTTGATCAGGCTCCATTTCCCTTGAATGCCTGCCGTGCCTCAGAGGAGGTGATCACTGAAGCCAGTTGAGGCCCGTGAGCTCACAGAGGACTAATGTGCTACCTGTGTAGCCATCTGTGGTTCCACTAGAACACAGCTAATCACATCCCTTCTCCCATATGTTCATCTCAGATCTTTTACAAGGCTGTGGTGTGAGGGAGAGGGTCAAAGCACTCACTGGCTGGAAGATGGATCGTGGCATGCAGGTTATCTCCTGCTGCACCACCTGAGAAAGCACCAACAATGGCCACCATCGCCCCACCTGGACAACATCCCAGGCTCCCTGGGCTCTCCCTGAGCAGCTAGACCAAGTGTTCCCCCTGGGCCCACCTGGCTCAGACCTCAAGCCAAGTTGCGGCATGGAGTGAGCAGGGCCAGAGCCTTTGTTGGGTTGGAGTGGGGACAGGAGCAGGGACCAAAGTGCACCAGTTCCAGTGCTACTGTAATCTTTGACAATGCCTGCTACTGTCCCACCCCAGCTGCATTCCAGGCCCTCGGGCTGTCTCTGACTAGCTATACCAAGTCTTTTCCCAGTGCTTGGCTGTCTCAGATCCCACACTAAGTTATGGTGGGGAATGAACAGGGCCAGGGTGTTTGCCCCGCTTGGATTCAGGAGCATGGTGAGGCAGCAGCCACTAGTGCAAAGTTCTTTCCTCCCTGATTGTTGGCAAGCCAGTACTCACACATTCTTTGCAGGTAAAGTCTAGGCTTCCCCAGTCCTTTCTTTTGTTCCAACAGCTCTCTCAACAGCCAAGGAGGCTTGTCTCCTCCATGTAGACCACAGGACTGGGAGGCCCAGTCTGTGGTTTCACCTACTCACTCGCCAAGGTGAGGGTTCATCTTTGTGGACCTATTCTCCCTCTCAGATCCCTCCCAGGGACAGAGGTTTAGACTTTGTCTTTTCTCCATGGTACCCATTTACACAGGCTTCTCTGATGGCTCAGCAGTAAAAGAATCCACCTGCCCAGATCAGGAAGATCCCCTGGAGGAGGGCATGGCAACCCACTCCAATATTCTTGCCTGGAGAATCCCATGGACAGAGGAACCTGGTGGGCTACAGTCCATAGAGTCACAAAGAATTGGACACAACTAAAGTGAAATGAAAAGATGCTTACTCCTTGGAAGGAAAGTTATGACCAACCTAGATAGCATATTGAAAAGCAGAGATATTACTTTGCCAACAAAGGTCCATCTAGTCAAGGCTATGGTTTTTCCTGTGGTCATGTATGGATGTGAGAGTTGGACTGTGAAGAAGGCTGAGTGCCAAAGAATTGATGCTTTTGAACGGTGGTGCTGGAGAAGACTCTTGAGAGTCCCTTGGACTGCAAGGAGATCCAACCAGTCCATTCTGAAGGAGATCAGCCCTGGGATTTCTTTGGAAGGAATGATGCTAAAGCTGAAACTCCAGTACTTTGGCCACCTCATGCAAAGAGTTGACTCAATAGAAAAGACTCTGATGCTGGGAGGGATTGGGGGCAGGAGGAGAAGGGGACGACAGAGGATGAGATGGCTGGATGGCATCACTGACTCGATGGACGTGAGTCTGAGTGAACTCTAGGAGTTGGTGATGGACAGGGAGTCCTGGTGTGCTGCGATTCACGGGGTCGCAAAGAGTTGGACATGACTGAGCGACTGAATTGAACTGAAAGTGACTTAGCATGCACCCATTTACATGGAGATCTTTCTCACAGGTTTGGTTGCATAGAAGTTCTGCCAGTTTCCATTAGTTTTTCATGTGGATTGTTCCATATGTTTTGACATATTTTTAATGTCTTTTGTGTGGAAAGGTGGGCTCCACATCCTCCTATTCCACCATCTTGATACTGTTCATCAACTTGTTTATGCCAAGGACACCCAGGACTATCCCCACTAAGCACTAGTATTAGGGAAACCACCTTGACTATGTAGATGAGAGCTTTTAACACCCCTCTCATCATCATCTTTGTATTTTAACACCCCTCTCATCATATTTGTCCATATTTTTTCAGCTTCAAAGTAGCCCCTTCCAGATCTTGACAAGGTTCTCAGGGAAGATGAAAACATTTTAGAGATTACGGATGATTCCAACTTCCATTATCAGACCACAGATCACTTTAAAGACTACAGTCAGTCAAAAGAACCTGCAGTATAACTCAGAGAAGAGAGGAGGCCAGAAGGAAGAGCACCTGTTTTCAAATATTTGAGATGCTTTCATGAGGAAGAGACTGACTCAACATATTCTCAAAAGGTGGAAGCAGGCACTGGGTGGTGAAAAGAGTACAGACTGAGGGAAGGACGATGCTCAAGACAAACTACCCACCTTACAACACTGTCTCAATTATCACTGATATCCAAAGAAATATAGTTCCTCTTTGGAGCTGCCCAGGTGTCCAGGACTCAGGGAAGGCACTCTACTCATTTGCTCCACCCCATGTCTTTTTTTTTTTTTTTTTTTTTTTTAACCTTGGAGCCCTCCCATCCAGCAGCAAGTCAACTAAATGCCTCTGACTGCTCTATGGTGCTATTTTGGAGAAAGTCCTCAGGCCTGGAGGATCAGATAGAAAGCCAAAAGTGAAGGCTAAGCAGCAGTTGATGAGTATATAATTGAGAATAGCCTTTGGGGGTTTAGATCTGATACCCTTGATTTCAGCCTAATGGGTGGATGGACCAAGGAACACCACCACAGTGTAGCTAAAAGGAGGAGGGTTGGGGATACATGTGGAGTGATAAAGAGCACAAGAGACCTACAGGCAGCTTGGACTGGACACACATATCTCATCTTAGAACTTCTCAGAATGAGCTAATAATAATGATTACTATACAAAATAGCAAGTCAAAGAATTACTCAATGGATCTGGGTTTGTTCCACAGAAATTTGGAGATGTATAGAGCTGTGAAAAGAAGAGAAGCAAAAAGCAAAGGAGAAAAGGAAAGATATAAACATCTGAATGCAGAGTTCCAAAGAATAGCAAGAAGAGATAAGAAAGCCTTCTTCAGTGATCAATGCAAAGAAATAGAGGAAAACAACAGAATGGGAAAAACTAGGGATCTCTTCAAGAAAATCAGAGATACCAAAGGAACATTTCATGCAAAGATGGGCTCGATAAAGGACAGAAATGGTATGGACCTAACAGAAGCAGAAGATATTAAGAAGAGGTGGCAAGAATACACAGAAGAACTGTACAAAAAAGATCTTCACGACCCAGATAATCACAATGGTGTGATCACTGACCTAGAGCCAGACATCCTGGAATGTGAAGTCAAGTGGGCCTTAGAAAGCATCACTACAAACAAAGCTAGTGGAGGTGATGGAATTCCAGTTGAGCTATTCCAAATCCTGAAAGATGATGCTGTGAAAGTGCTGCACTCAATATGCCAGCAAATTTGGAAAACTCAGCAGTGGCCAGAGGACTGGAAAAGGTCAGTTTTCATTCCAATCCCAAAGAAAGGCAATGCCAAAGAATGCTCAAACTACCGCACAATTGCACTCATCTCACATGCTAGTAAAGTAATGCTCAAAATTCTCCAAGCCAGGCTTCAGCAATACGTGAACCGTGAACTTCCTGATATTCAAGCTGGATTTAGAAAAGGCAGAGGAACCAGAGATCAAATTGCCAACATCCGCTGGATCATGGAAAAAGCAAGAGAGTTCCAGAAAAGAATCTATTTCTGCTTTATTGACTATGCCAAAGCCTTTGACTATGTGGATCACAATAAACTGTGGAAAATTCTGAAAGAGATGGGAATACCAGACCACCTGATCTGCCTCTTGAGAAATTTGTATGAAGGTCAGGAAGCAACAGTTAGAACTGGACATGGAACAACAGACTGGTTCCAAATAGGAAAAGGAGTTCGTCAAGGCTGTATATTGTCACCCTGTTTATTTAACTTATATGCAGAGTACATCATGAGGAACGCTGGACTGGAAGAAACACAAGTTGGAATCAAGATTGCCGGGAGAAATATCAATAACCTCAGATATGCAGATGACACCACCCTTATGGCAGAAAGTGAAGAGGAACTAAAAAGCCTCTTGATGAAAATGAAAGTGGAGAGTGAAAAAGTTGGCTTAAAGCTCAACATTCAGAAAACGAAGATCATGGCATCCGGTCCCATCACTTCAGGGGAAATAGATGGGGAAACAGTGGAAACAGTGTCAGACTTTATTTTTCTGGGCTCCCAAATCACTGCAGATGGTGACTGCAGCCATGAAATTAAAAGACGCTTACTCCTTGGAAGGAAAGTTATGACCAACCTAGATAGCATATTCAAAAGCAGAGACATTACTTTGCCAACAAAGGTCCATCTAGTCAAGGCTATGGTTTTTCCTGTGGTCATGTATGGATGTGAGAGTTGGACTGTGAAGAAGGCTGAGCACCGAAGAATTGATGCTTTTGAACTGTGGTGTTGGAGAAGACTCTTGAGAGTCCCTTGGACTGCAAGGAGATCCAACCAGTCCATTCTGAAGGAGATCAGCCCTGGGATTTCTTTGGAAGGAATGATGCTAAAGCTGAAACTCCAGTACTTTGGCCACCTCATGCGAAGAGTTGACTCATTGGAAAAGACTCGGATGCTGGGAGGGATTGGGGGCAAGAGGAGAAGGGGATGACAGAGGATGAGATGGCTGGATGGCATCACTGACTCGATGGATGTGAGTCTCAGTGAACTCCGGGAGATGGTGATGGACAGGGATGCCTGGCGTGCTGCGATTCACGGGGTCGCAAAGAGTCGGACATGACTGAGCAACTGATCTTATCTGATCTGATAGTATCACATTCTTTTATCTTTCTATATCCAGTTAGGCTAGCTCTCAACCTCTAGTCTTTCCATACATCCCCTGGCTTCTATAAAAATCTCAGCTCTTACTTGGTGCCAGGAGCCAGGAGAGGGCCTAGTTCTTGGTCCCTAGTGAATGTCATTATTTCCATGGTTCCCATGTCACCTCTGTTGGTGTCTGGCTCTCCCAGCTGGTCACAAACAAAGTTACAGGAACAAGGACTATTGCTCTGAAGTCCTGAACCATAACTGTTTTTTTTTTTTTCTTTTTTTTTCAGTTATGTATATATTTAATTTTTTAATTGAAGGATTATTGCTTTGCAATATTGTGTTAGTTTCTGTCAGACATTAATCAGCCATAGGTATACATATCTCCCCTGACTCCTGAATCTCCCTCCCCATCCGACCCCTCTTTTAATCCCCATGTTGAGTTCCCTGCATCAAACAGCAAGTTCCCACTATCTGCTTTTCACATGGTAGTGCATATGTTTCCATGCTGCTTTCTCCAGTTGTCCCACCCTCTCCTTCCCCCAGTCCATGTCCACAAGTCTGTTCTCTATGTCTGCATCTCATTGCTGCCCTGCAAATAGGTTCATTAGTATCAGCTTTCTAGATTCCATGTATATATGCATTAATATATTTGTATTTCTCTCTCTGACTTACTTCACTCTGTATAATAAGCCCTAGGTTCGTCCACTTCATTAGAACTGACTCAAATCAAATACATTCCTTTTTATGGCTGAGTAATATTCCATTGTGTGTGTGTGTGTGTGTGTGTGTGTGTGTGTGTGTGTGTGTATACACCACAGCTTCTTTATCCATTCATCTGTCAATGGACATCTAGGTTGCTTCCATGTCCTGGCTATTGTAAAGA
The DNA here is from genome assembly GCF_019923935.1 of Bubalus bubalis. Classification (NCBI taxonomy): domain Eukaryota; kingdom Metazoa; phylum Chordata; class Mammalia; order Artiodactyla; family Bovidae; genus Bubalus; species Bubalus bubalis. Next base: position 42,896,404 of record NC_059167.1, read on the forward strand.
GTGCTTCAGTGAACACTGGGGTTCATGTGTCTTTTTCAATTATGGTTTTCTCAGGGTATAGGCCCAGTAATGGGATTACTGAGTCATATGGTACTTTTACTCCTAGTTTTTAAGGAATTTCCATACTGTCCGTATCAATTTACATTCCCACCCACAGTGCAAGAGGGCTCTCTTTTCTCCACATCCTCTCCAGCATTTATTGTTTGTAGATTTTTTTTGATGATGGGCCTTTCTGATCACTGTGAGGTGATACCTCATTGTAGTTTTTATTTTCATTTCTCTAATAATGAGTGACATTGAGCATCTTTTCATGTGTTTGTTAGCCATCTGTATGTCTTCTTTGGAGAAATGTTTGTTTAGGTCTTCTACCCACTTTTTGATTGGGCCTTTTGTTTTTCTGGTATGAGCTACATAATTATTTATAAGATTTTTATTTATAAAAATATTTTACCAATAATGTCAGTAATTCATAAAGATAAGAAACCATTCACAATACCTCAGGACAGTTTGTCATTAATGCTATACAGTTAGAAACTATTCCTGTTGTTCAAAACACATAGCTTTAGGAAATATAAACAATTAGCTGGTATAGCACAGCAATACCAAGAAAATATTTTGACCTGCCATATAGTATCTATGAATTACTTAGCTTAGAAATTTTGTTTTTATCTAGTTCAGACCAAGTAAAGTGAAAGTCGTTCAGTCATGTCTGACTCTTGGCAACCCCATGGACTATACAATTCATGGAATTCTCCAGGCCAGAAAACTGGAGTGGGTGGCCTTTCCCTTCTCCAGGGGATCGTCCCAACCCAGGGATCAGACCAAGTAGGCACATTATAAAGAAAAATAGGTACAGTTTCCATATGTGAGTTAGCATGTGATCAGAATAGGGCTGAATGCCAGCCACAATTAACAGTAGGCAAGCATCAGTCATTCATGATTCTGTCCATCCTTACTGGTCAGTGTCCTTGCTGAATACATTGATGATGATTTTAATATCTCTCCCAATCACCTAATCATGATCCCAAATTAATTCTTTTTCAACCATTACTTAATAAAAGTGTCATCGTCTCAAGAAAGTAATACAGATTTTATTCAAAACAGTTTCTGAGGATGTGTTAGAGTCAGTGTAATTCCCATCCAACCTCTGTCCATTAGTTTGTACTTACATATTCATACAGTGCTGCACACTGAGGGGAGCGGCAGAGAGGGGACCAGAAGTAAAATCATCAACATCAGAGGAACATCCTCCTCTCTGCTCATTCAGGAAGACAGGGAACATAGAAATATTTGTGACAAAGATGAAGCGACTACATTTCTCCTTGATCATTACTTCCAAAGTAAGTTCACCATCATCTGACTATGCATCCTGATCCAGTAACATATTTTTTTTTTTTTATAAACCCAGGGATGCAGTTTATTAAAAATTTAAACTTGCCCTTATAAACTTTACGGGAACCAAGCTTGAGATAGCCAGAGATTTCTGGCCAGCTCATCATGATTATTTTTTGAACTCTGGACATTTACGTATGCAGCTCCAAGCTGATTTGCATTTTTCACCAGTTACAGGAATGGATCTGCCAGGAAATTTTGAAACGTGAGGACAGATAGGCCGCTTTCTTGGTTAAATCATAGCTCCAGTCCTACAGATCAGCCCAGCCGGACCCTCCAGATCTTTTGCAATGAGCATTTTTAAACACATGGGTCATTTAATTCTGGCTTCCAGGCAGTTCGGCAAAATGCTTAGGCTACAGAATTGCAAAAGTTTATGAATTCTCACCAAGGAATGAAATGTGACGCAGTAGAGCACAGTGCAGACATTTAATACCAGATGTTAATGTAAAAATTGGAAAATTGTGGCCTCACATAATTATCTGATCCCTGACCCACAAAAGCCATTTGCAGTCCAGAAGGCGTCATCGTTTCTGGCTTCTTCCACTATTAAACTTTGTGTCTAATTTTTTTAACCTAAAATAGTAATTCTGAGTTATTTAACTGAGGTAACTAGATTATATAAATCTCAAGGCATTTTGTGCACATACTAACAGAGTAATATAAGTAAAAATTTTTCCTTGCTGTAAAAATCAGAAGTAAAGCCTTTCTGATTTGTTGTTTCCTAGTAATTAAAAAAAAATAGTGTCAGGCACATTTTCCTTGTCTATACTCCACCACCATCTATTAATAACTTCATGAAATGCATAAGGGAAAGGTGGAAATCTTGCTAATTTTCATTGAAAAGAGAACACCTGAAATACACATTTCAAAATACATTGAACTTGTTTGCACTGCTTCCTTGAATCTGTATCCTTAAGCAAAATGATTGGTTTAGGAGGATAGACTGTGGAGATATCCCAGATCTCTGAGGACAGCCTGGTGCCAGAATGAAGAACTGCGGCTAAGAAGCTGCAGACTTGCTGTCACTCAGTGAGTTCAGCTCTTTTACTTCCTGTGTGACATTGGACAAAGCACTTAACCTCTCTGTTTCTTAGTTCCCTCTTCCTAAAAGTGAGTTCAGCACGATCACTCTGCCCACCAGACAGGGTTGCTGTGAGGCTCAAAGAATACACAAACTGAAAAATTCTATATAACTATGAAGGAAATAGCTCAAGTTCTGTTGTTTCAACTTGAATCTTGAGGAGACTGGGACCCAAAGAATCTCCTCTAAGGCCAGGGATAAGGTATTGAGAATTTTAAAGAGGCCCTCTTTTGACCTTGCATGAGTGTCTTACTTTTATTTCCTTATACTTTTGATACTAAAAATGGCAGAGAGGAAAGGAGTTGTAAGATCTCAGTGAATCACTAGTAAGAAACTGTGTTCAGCTGACTCGGCCAGAAGCACTACTCTGGGGTTTAGCACCTCTATGAGGTGAGACTGAGAAAGAGCTGGAGATAGGAGGACACCAGGGACTAGAGAGACAGAAGCCAGTGCCAGAGCCAAGCGCTGCCCTCAGGAGAGCATCCAGTTTGATCTTTTCCCCTTTCACTCTTCTTTCCTCCCTTCCTCCCTCCCATCAAAAACAATTGCAAATATATAGCAGGCAGTACTGGAGGATCCAACTCATAGAATGTGTGAATAAGAAACTGTCTTTGAGACCATGCTGACCAATTTCTCCACTGATGAACTGACCCTAAGGTCTAGGGGATTGGGTGGCATGCCCCGCCTCACACCAATCAGTAGCATCACTGCCATAAGAAGTCAGAGCTCCTGACCCATATTCCAATGAAATTGTCTTTTTTTAATTTAATTTTTATTTTGTATTGGAGTATAGTAGATATACAATGTGGTATTTCAGGTATACAGCAAAGTGATTCACTTACACATGTACATATATCCATTCTTTTTCAGATTATTTTCCCATATAGATTATTACAGAATACTGAATAGAGTTCCCTGTGCTATACAGTAGGTTTTTACTGATTATCTATTTTATACATGGTTAGTGTGTTTATGTTAATCCCAAACTCTTAATTTATCCCCTGCAACACACATCTCCCCTTGGTAACCATAAGTTTGTTTTCAAGTCTGTGATTCTGTTTCTGTTTTGTAAATAAGTTCATTTATTATTTTTTTTAGATTCCACATACAAGTGATATCATAGATATTTGTCTTTGTCTGACTTACTTCACTTAGTGTCATAATCTCCAGGTCTTTCCATGTTGCTGCAAATGGTGTGATTTCATTCTTTATAATGGAGGACTAATATTTCACTGTATATATGTACCACATCTTCTCTACAATGAAGAGTTAGAAGCATTTTCTCAGAGATCAGGAACAATACCAGGATGTCCACTCTTGCCCTTTTATTCAACATGGTTTTGGAAGTCCTATCTATGGCAATCAGAGAAGAAAAGGAAATAAAAAGAATCCAAACTGGAAAATAAGAAGTAAAACGGTCACTGTTGCAGATGACATGATACTGGACATAGAAAACCCTAAAGATGCTACCAGAAAACTACAAGAGTTTGCTAATGAGATTTTCTTGACCTCACATTAACTATGCAGGAGGTTTTATTTGTTTTTCAAATACAATCTAATATTTTTTCCTTTGAGGAGTTAAATTCATTTTGCAGGAAGTCATATCACCTTAAGTGATATATATCTGGAAACTCTTATCTCCCTCCCTCATTTTCCAGTCCCTTCTTTATCTCTTGCTTTCTTCACCCCTCTCTGTCTTTAGATCATAGATATATATGGGGGCAAATGAGAGAGAGAAAAATAGGAAACACAATTTGGTCTTTTTTTTAATTTTTATTTATTTTTTTATTGAAGTTGATTTACCATATTGTGTTAGTTTCAGGTGAATAGTGATTCAGTTCTTTCTTTTTCAGATTAGATTGTATTATAGGTTATTGCAAGATATTGAGTATAATTCCTCTGGTAAGCCATAAATCCTAACTATTTATATATATTATATATACAGCAGCCTGTTCATCCTACACTCATTTGTCCCTGTGCCCCTCCCTCCCCTCTTTGGTAATCATAAGTTTGTTTTCTATGTCAAAAAGTCTGTCTTTTGTATATACATTCATTTGTAATATTTTTTAGATTCCACATATAAGTGATGATATACAGTATTTGTCTTTCTCTGTCTGACATATTTCCCTAAGCATATTATTATCTAGGTCCATCCATGTTGCTGGAAATAGCAATATTTCATTTTTCTTAGGTTGAGTTGTAATTCATTGTGTGTGTGTGTGTGTGTGTGTGTGACATTTTTTAAGCCAGTCATCTGTTGATGGGGACTTGGGTTGCTTTCATTTCTTGACTATTGTAAGTAGTGCTGCTATGAACATTGGGGTATATGTACCTTTTTTATTAGAGTTTTTGCCTTTGGGGGCTATATGCCCAGCAGTGGGATTGCTGCAGCCAGAACTAGAGGGCCAAGATCTCAGAGTAGCTTCATGCATTGAGAGAGTCTCATATTTTACAGTTTTTCTCCCCAAGGCATTTCTCATTTCAAATCATGGAACGTGGAAATATGGTAGAAAATGGTGGCCTAGTGCTGTGGTAGTCTCACTGAAGCAGAGCAACCAAACATTCAGGACTTGAGTCGTTACTGGAGAAAAGGGAACCAAGGAAAGGTGAGTCTGACTTTCAGCATGCAATTTTTGCTTTGGTGCATTTTTATGTCTTCTATGTCTTCTCTCTATAAAGAACATATTAACCATAAAAAATGAAATCTTGGCATTTTTATATATGTATATATACACACACACACCCTGCCACATATTCTTTCTTTCTTCATCTGTTGATGGACACTTAGGTGACTTCCATATCTTGTCAATTGTAAATAATGCTGCTATGAACATTGAAGTGCATGTATCTTTTTGAATTGTGGTTTTCTCTGGATATATGCCTAGGAGTGGGATTGTTGGATCATATGGTAGTTCTATTTTTAGTTTTTTTTAAGGAAACTCCATACTGTTCTCTATAGCGGCTGTACCAATTTACATTCCCACCCGCAGTGTACTTGGGTTCCCTTTTCTCTACACCCTCTCCAGCATCTATTATTTGGAGAATGTTTGATGATGGCCACTCTGACTGGAGTGACATGATACTTCATTCTGTAATACTTACCAGGGCTTCCCTGGTAGCTCAGCTGGTAAAGAATGTGCTTGTAATGCAGGAGACCCCGGTTTGATTCCTGGGTTGGGAAGATCCTTGGAGAAGGGAAAAGCTACCCACTCCAGTATTCTTGGGCTTCTCTGGTGGCTCTGTGGGTAAATAATCCGCCTGCAATGCAGGAGGATTGGGTTCGATCCCTGGGTTGGGAAGATCCCCTGGAGAAGGGAACTGCTACCCACTCCAGTACTTTGGCCTGTAGAATCACCAAGGACAGAGGAGCCTGGCATGCTACAGTCCCTGGTGTCTCAGAGAGTCAGACACAACTGACCAACTTTCACTTCACTCACTCTGACTGGAGTGAGATGATGCTTCATTGTAGTGTTAATTTGCACTTCTCTAATACTTAGCAATGTTGAGTATATATTCATAGGCCTTTTGGCCGTCTGTATGCCTTCTTTGGAGAAATGTCTATTTAGGTCATTTGCCCATTTTTTGATTGGGCTATTTCTTTGATATCAAGCCACATGAACTATTTGTAAAATTTGGAGACTAATCCCTTGTTGGTCACATCGTTTGAAAATATTTTCTCCCATTCTGTAGGTTATCTCTTTGTTTTGTTTATGGTTTCTTTTGCTATACCAAAGTTTTTGAGTTTAATTAGGTCCCATTTATTTTTGTTTTTTTCTCCATTAGTCTATGAGCTGGATCCAAAAGGATTGCTACCATTTATGTGAAAAAGTGTTCTACCTATGTTTTCCTCTAGTAATTTTATAGTATCAGGTCTTATGTTTGGTCTTTACTCCATCTGAGTTTATTTCTGTGTGTGGTGTTAGATAATGCTCTAATTTTATTCTTTTATGCTTGCCTTTCCAGTTTTCCCAGCACCACTTATTGAAGAGACTGTCTTTTCTCCATTATATAATCTTGTCTCCTTTCTCATAGATTAACTATAAGCATGTGAATTTCTCTCCAAGTTTTCTCTCCAGTTCCATTGATTTCTATATCTATTTTTGTGCCAATACTGTTTCAGTTACTATAGCTTTGAAGTAGATAGAATGTGAAGTCTGAAAGGATTATACCCACAGTTTTGTTCTTTTTCCTCAGGATTGGGAAATTCTGGGTCTTTTGTGATTCCATATAAATTTAAGGAGTAACTTAAAAAAATTTTTTACTTCTATATAACGTTTAAAGGTTATACCCCATTTCTAATTATTAAAAAATATTGGCTATACTCCCCATGCTGTGCAGTATGTGCTTGTAGCCTTTCTTACACCCAGTGGTTTGTATTACCCACTCTTCCACCTCTGTATTACTCCTCCAAATCCTCTCCCTATTGGTAACCACTAGTTTGTGGTACCCACTCCAGTACTCTTGCCTGGAAAATCCCATGGACGGAGGAGCCTGGTAGGCTGCAGTCCATGGGGTCGCTAAGAGTCGGACACGACTGAGCGACTTCACTTTCACTTTTCACTTTCATGCATTGGAGAAGGAAATGGCAACCCACTCCAGTGTTCTTGCCTGGAGAATCCCAGGGACAGGGGAGCCTGGTGGGCTGCCGTCTATTGGGTCGCACAGAGTCGGACATGACTGAAGTGACTTAGCATAGCATAGTTTGTGGTAACCACTATTTGTGAGTATGCCTCTTTTTTGTTATATTCACTAGTTTATTTTTTTATATTCCACTATAAGTTATATCATATAGCTTCTGTCTTTGTCTGACTTATTTCACTTAGGATAATGCCCTTTGAGTCCATTCATGTTGCTGCAAATGGCAAATATTCATTCTGAATAGTATTCTATTGTATAAATATATACCACACCATCTTGATCCATTCATTTGTTGATGGACATATAGGTTGCTTCCATGTCTTAGCAATTGTAAATAATGCTGCTGTGAACATTGGAGTTCATGTATCTTTTTGAATTAGTGATTTGGGGTTTTCTGTATGTATACTCAGGAGTGGAATCTCTGGGTCCACATGGTAGTTCTTTCAGTTTTTTAAAAAATCTCCATACTGTTTTCCACAGTGGCAGAAGCAATTTACATTCCCACCTATGGCGTACAAGGATTCCCTTTCATCCACATCCTTGACAACATTTCTTATTTGTAGATTTTTTGATGATAGTCATTCTGACAGATGTGAGATGATATCTCTTGTGGTTTTGATTTGCACTTCTTTAATGATTAGCGATGTTGAGCATTTTTTCATGTGTTTGTTGGCCATCTGCATTTCCTCTTCAGAAAGTTGTCTATCAGTTCTTCCACCCATTGTTTAATTGGCTTGTATGGTTTTTGATGTTGAATTGATTCTTCTCAGGGGTGGGGGTCCTGACCTTATACAATTAAGCCTTTATCAGTCATATCACTTGCAAATATTTTTTCTTAGAAATATTTCTCCTAGGTTATCTTTTTGTCAGTGGTTTCCTTTACTGTGCAAAAGCTTTAAAGTTTAATTAGGTCCCCTTTATTTATGTTTGCTTTTATTTCCATTACCCCAGTAGTCGGACACGAGTGAAGTGACTTAGCAGCAGCAGCAGATGAATCCACCTTTTTGAAATCAGGATCTGGTACACTGGTGAGTTCTGTTTCATGGAATTTCTCTTGCTCTTCTTATTGGGAGTGGTTTATGCATTTTCATTTTATTTAACTTTCTCCTAAATTCATAGAGACACAGAAACAGCTTTTGTGGTCTTAAAGGGCATTTTTATATGGGAGCATCACTGTGTAGACTGTGTGTGGTATCTTTGGTGAAAGGGCTGGTTTTAATATGGACACCAGCCACATCTTCCTTCAGGGTGTGCTGGCTGTCTTCCCCTTGACAGGGAGCGTGGCTGGCATTGGAGGGTGTAAAGCCTGTGTTGGGTATGAAGTGGGATTTCCTCTCTGCTCTGTGGCTGTCACCATCCTGTCAGGGGCGGGGTCTGCTCCCCAGGTGATGGGGTAGAAGCCGGGCTGGTTGGGCCCAATCAGGCTCCATTCCCCCTGAGTGTGTGCCCTGCCCCCGCCCCCCACCCACTCCCCACCACCACACTCACAGAGGAATGATGTGCTGCCTGTGAAGGCCTCTGCAGCTCCACTGGGATGCAGCCCAAGGTCACATCCCTTCCCTGTCTTGTTAGTCCCAGATCTAGTACAACATGATGATGTGGAGTGGCTGGGGCATTCACCAGTCTGGAGCTGGAGTCAGGGCTTTGTGGCTGCAGGAACTGAGGTGGCTGAGCTGCTGCCAGTGATCTGGGCTGCCTCCGCCTCCATGCTCAGCTGCAGTGTGGAGTGGGTGGAGCTGGAACACTGGGCTGGGAGGCTCACTGTGGCAAACTCGAGCAGCACTGCCCAAGCACACGCTGACAATGACCACTACTACCTTAACCAGATCACATCCCAGAGCTGTCTCTCTGTAGCTACACAAATCTCAGGGCCAGCTGGCCCAGGTCTCATACAAAGCTATGGTGAGGAGTGAGCGGTACTGGAGCGTTTGCCCCATTCGGATTGAGGAATGCAGCAAGGTGGCAGCTGCCAGTACAAGGCTCTGTCTGCCACGATCGGCACACACAGACTCCTTGGTACTGAGTTTGAGCTTCTGCAGCCCTTCTATGTGTCTCAGCAGTTCTGCCATTGGCCAACAGGGCTTGTCTTCTCCATGCTGTTCCCCAGGCCTGGGAAACCCAGACTGTGGCTCGAACTGCTTGCACCCTAGATGAGGATCCACCAATGCAGGACTTCTCTCCCTTTCAGATTCTTCTCAGGGGTGGGGGTCCTGACCTTATGCTTTTTTTCTGTCCTACCTTGTTAGGTGAAGATTTTTTTGCAGCTTTGGCTGTATAGGAGTTCTTCAGTCAGTTTCCAACTAGTTTTCCATGAGAACTATTCTGTATGTAGATGTATTCTTGATGTCTCTGGAGGGGGAGGTGAACGCCACAGTCTCTCATTCTGCCATCTTGGGCCCTCCTTTGGAAAACACAATTTGTAATTGTCTATAAGAGCTCAAAACTTGGACAAAGACTTTAAAAACACAAGTTATCAACTTTAGTCCTAAATATAGAAATTAATTTTTTTTCTTTCCAAATAATCTGATAGTTTACATAAAACTAAAATTTTACTATTCCCCAAAGCATCACCAACACCCTTCAGGCCTTTTTATCTTCAGGTTCAAAATAATCCTTGGCATTTGAAGGACCTTGCAATGGGTGTGTGAGTTTATTTGGATCTCATAGGGCCAAGTAAACTGATAAATGTGTTTCTCTCACAGCTATCCACATTATCTGTTTATAAACAAACAGCCTTATTTAATTTGAACTGAATTTGCAAACGTGTACCATTCCTAATCTTTCCCATCCCTTAAACATAGGTTGAACTGGTTCATTTTGTTCTTGACTCTGATCCTAAGAATGAGTACACTTTCCCTAAGAGAGAAAAAACAATTAGTTGATCAATGTAACAAAGACTTTCCCAATGAGTTTCCAATAAAGAAACAACACATCAAACACCAACAGTGCCAAAATATTTACTGAGAGTTTTCAAATCTTTCAAAAATGTTACAAAAAGCAAGCAAACACAGTGAAACTAATGACAAATTAGACACTACAAACTAACATCTGGATAAATCTATGCAGGCATGCAAGAGAAAAGGGTAAATCTATAAGTATTAACTATGATTAAAGCACTGCATTAGGCTTTTTTTATACATATCTCATCTGACCCCATTCAGGAAACCTTATCCCAGATGTGGAAATTAAAGCAAAAAAAAAAAAAAAAAAAAAAGGATTGTGTGATCCATTAATATCTTGCTAGCCTACTATCCATCAAGCTCACCAAGGGCCATCTGACTCCAGAAATATAACTTGAATAATTCAATAAAGACCAGATTAAATATTCTATAAAGTTGGAAACTGATTTGTAGAAAATTGATAAAACATGATTTTTGTTTTCTTATAGAGAAATTTACCTTCATGGTTAAAGTTATATAAAAATACCTCCAAGGTTATTTTCCTTTACGATACGAACCAAAGTAAGGCTCTTACTTTACAGTCTCATTTCATCAAGACCTTTCCCACTGATTACTTAAGTTCCAGTTCTTCACATTTGCTCTTTTCAAACTCTTATTCTGATTAGTTAAATGGCACTTAACTAATCATCTATTCACTGAGAATTGTTTTTAATGATTTAAGAATTTGTGCTTTGACAATCCTCAAACAACCACATGAGGTAGGTAGAATATCCTCATTTTACAGAGGAAGAAACTGAGCCCCGAGGAGGCACATTACCTGCCAGAGGTTACAAAGGTAAGGAACAGAACTGGAGTTTGAACATGAATATGCCTGAATCCTTTTACAGATACTGCACTGGCAACTCACACGTGGACTGAAATCTGGGCTGGTGCATCCCCAGAAACTCAACACATATGTTAGAATTACGAGTATGGCAGGGGAGCAACCTCAACCTGCATACTTCAATAGCAAGGAAAGAGATTATTTGTTTGGTTTCAACTCTGAACTTTTCAAAATTGGAAATATCAAAAGTATTTGCAGATATAATTAATTACATGAAATACTATCATCAAAGTAAAATTTCAGTGCTTTGCCAAGTCCATCAATAGTTATGGATGACACAGAGTAAATAACTACTCAGTTTGTTATAAAAGTCATTGACAAGTACTTAGAATACTTTCTATCTAGAGTCTGTCTTTGACATTTCATGAACATGTCCCTGAGAATTTCTTGAATAAATGTGAACAAGTTGTCAGCCTACCCACTGTAAAGATGTTCAGTCTACTTTGTCTCCAGACTAGTAGAAAAATGTGGAATACCAGCAAGTTTTTCTTCTCTTTAGGCATGAAGGGGATCTGTTGTTCTGACTGAACACACAGGTAGAGATCAAGACTGGAGAGTAACAGGCTGCTGGTAAGTCTGAAAGCACCTTCGTGTACAATGTGCACCTCTAAAATCTTAAACATATATCTTGGAAATAGCTGACCTTACATATAAGTGTTAATGTGTCACAAGGATGCTTTTCACAGCTGGGATATATACCTTGCGAATGTATCCTTTTATCCAGCTTAAGATCCATTCTCTGTGTATACAGATTTACAAGTGTTTCTCCATAAATGAGATTCTAAAGTACAGATTGATTGGTATCTAGGTCGATAAAAATCTTTGCTAGTATTTTGAGACTTTTATCCACCAACTCATCAGTTAGGCAGTGCCCTCTGGCCAGGCTGTCAGTAGAGTGCATCTCTATCCAATGTGTACTGGCTGCTGTTTGCCACAGGTGAGGCCATCTACTCCAGCCTAGCCCCTGACCCCAAACCCTGGAGCCAGCTGATTTCAGCTCCAGCCAAAGTGAAAAGATAACTGTGTGGTTCAAATTCATCTTGACTCACAGTTTCACTGTTTTATCCTGGCTAAAGCTGCTCACTGTGTCTGTGGTTTTCTTACATAAATTTTCAATCCAGCTAGTGCTATTATACAGTGTCTTTTCCAACCCTGACGATGGGGGTGGATTTTTAGCTCGCATGTTTTTTCCAGATGTGATAAGCTCGCCGTAGCCCTCTTGGTGAGCAAAAGCATATCCAGATCTTCGCGAGCTTGATCTCCGAGTCTGAGGCTTTCGGCTACGCATGGGCCTTGCCTTCTTTTGAGCCTTCTGCCACTGGCGGATCTGGAGACAAAGGAGACCCAGGGTGAGAAGGAGCATCCAAATGACAGACTCCACATAGCAGGCCACTTCCTGAGGTAAAAGCCTTTTCCGTGAAAACTGTATCAGTAATAACCAACTACTCAACTTCACTGCAAAATCAAGTTTTTTCACCTAAAAGCCAGGAAAACTGGATACTGGTCAGTTTTTATTTCTATGAAGAGACTATTAAGCAAACAAAAAGTGTTAAGACAAATTTCAGAATTGTCTCCATCTCATACATCCATCTTAAATGAACAGGAACATATTTTGCACAGAATGATTTTCTAACTTGCACCACCCAAACTCAGTCAGTGTAACAATTTACAGTCCCATTTCCCCCAAGTAAGCCTTTCCTTTCTCTTTTAGAGGTTCTCTGGCTCCAAAAAGTTAGTGGTGACTGGACTAAGAAAATTTAGAAAATAAGAGTCATAAATTTCAAATTCTTGTGACAGGTCCAAATACCATGAGATTTGTCATGGTTTTGATTTCTTGTAGGTTTTCTGGTGACCTTTTGAAAAGCTCAACATTGTTTGAGTGGGTTTGTAGCATCTCATTTCCCTGTAATGCTGAGGAGAGAAAAGATCCAAGGTTTGATGCTTAGCACCTTGTTCTCTAGATGAGCTGACTGATCACTTGGATTCTGACCTTCATGTCAGGAGAAAGCCATGAAGCAGAAAATCATGGTGTACATAAACATAGGAAGGAATGAGCATCATCTTCCTTCAGCTCATCGATCATTGTCTGGATTTACATCAGAATGAGCTCACAGGGCCAAAGGGAAAGGGCAAACATTAGAGGGGAATGAGTGAGTCATTTCAGAAGGAATCTCTTGGCACTTTGGCCCCAGACCAGGAAGGATTTCATGATAAGGGAATGTCTACATCAGTTCTTCTCATCATCAGCCTGGTCACTCATCTCATCAGTATTTCCCCCTTCACATGACGTTGGGCTTCCCTGGTGGCTCAGACGGTAAAGCGTCTGCCAGCAATGTGGGAGACCCAGGTTTGATTCTTGGGTCGGGAAGATCCCCTGGAGAAGGAAATAGCAATCCACTCCAGCACTCTTGCTGGAAAATCCCATAGACGGAGGAGCCTGATAGGCTACAGTCCATGGGGTCGCAAAGAGTCGGACACGACTGAGCGACTTTACTTCACTTCATGACGTGGCTACAAACGTTGTGTCCACGTGTGTCCCCTCTTTTTCCTTTTCTCTTCCTCTCTGGGTCCAGATCTAACAACATTGTGTTGCTTATACTCCTCTTTCCATGAAATACTGAAATATGTTCTGTTAATCCCTTGGCTTAGGTATTTCTAGAATCTATTCTTTCTGTTTTTCTTCTAACTGTACTTTTCAACCCAGCTATTATGAACATCACCTCCCCCTTGTGTTTAATAATCTGTTACTATTAATATATTTCTACAGGTATTTAGAGCCCCTTCACCTCATACCTTATTTGTCTCTCTTTTACTACCCTTTACTTTTCCAAGTCAGTTAATTTCCATCAAGCTTCCCTTTGCCTTGGGAGCAAATGTCCAAAATGCTGCCAGGGGTTACATGGTAGCTCTGTGTTTAGTTTCTTAAGGAACTGCCATGCTCTTCTCCATAGTGGCTGCACCAATTGACATTCCCACTAATAGTACCTGAGGGTTCCCTTTTCTCCACACCCTCTCCAGCATTTATTGTTTGTAGACTTTTTGACAATGGTCCCATTGACTGGAGTGAGATGATACATCATTGTAGTTTTGATTTGCATTTTCCTAATACTGAGCGATGTTGAGCATATTTTCATGTGTCTTTTGGCCATCTGTATGTCTTCTTTGGAGAAATGTTTGTTTAGGTCTTCTACCCAATTTTTGATATGGTGGGTTTTTTTTTGTTTTTTGTTTTTTTTTTTTTTAATTGAGTCCCATTAGCTATTTGTAAATTTTGGAGACTAATCCCTTATCAGTAGCATCATTTGCAATTTTTTCCTCCCATTCTGTGGGTTGTCTCTTCATTTTGTTTATGGTTTCCTTTGCTGTGCCAAAATTAGATCCCATTTGTTTATTTTTGTTTTATTCCCATTACTCTAGGAGACAAACCAAAAAAAGATATATTGCTGCAACTTATGTCAAAGGCAAAACATTCTGCCTATGTTTTCCTCTAAGAATTGTATGATATCTGGTCTTACATTTAGGTCTTTAATCCATTTTATTTTTGTGTATGCTGTTAAAGAATGGTCTATTTTTTTTTTTTTACATGTAGCTGTCCAGTTTTCCCAGAACCATTTATTGAAGAGATTGTCTTTATTCCATTGTACATTCTTGCCTCCTTTGCCACAAATTGACCATAGGTACATGGGTTTACTTCTGGGCTTTCTATCCTGTTCAGTTGAGCTCTATTTTTGTTTTTGTGCCCATATCATTCTGTTGTTTTATAATGTAGTCTGAAGTCAGGGAGCTTGATTCCTCCAACTCTGTTTTTCTTTCTGAAGACTGCTTTGGCTATTCAAGGTTGGTTGTGTCTTTATAAACATTTTAAGTTTTTTTTTGTTGTTCTAGTTCTGTGAAAAATACCATTGGCAATTTGATAAAGATTGTATTGAATCTGTAATTGCCTTGGGTAGTATAGTCATTCTGATAATATTGATTCTTTCAATCCAAGAACATGGTCTCTATTTCCATCTGAACTTGTCATCTTTGGTTTCTTTTGCCTTATTAGGTAGGCTGATTGATTCCCAGGTATTTTGTTCTTTTTGATGCAATAGTAAATGGATTGTTTAATTTCTCTTTATTATCTTTTGTTGTTAGTGCATAGAAATGCAACAGATTTCTGTGTATGAATTTTGTATCTTGCAACTTTACCAAATTCAGTGATGAGCTTTACTACTTCTCCAGTACCATCTTTAGGATTTTCTGTGTATGGTATCATGTCATTCACAAGCAGTGACAGTTTTACTTCTTCTATGCAGTTGTTGGAACATAAATTGGTACAGCTACTAAGGAGAATGTATGGATATTCCTTAAGAAACTAAAAATAGAGCTACTATATGATCTTGCAATTCTACTCCTGGGCCTATATCTAGAGATTATCATACTAAGTGAAGTTAGAGAAAGACAAATATGATATCACTATAGGAAGAATCTTAAAAAATGATACAAATGAACTTATTTACAAACAGAAACAGACTCAGAATATTTAACAATAGCTTTAAGTTCATTCTCTAATTACGTTGACATTATTTAAAATGGAACTCTCTTCTTAAATTCCTTTTGAGGTTATTCATTGGTAGTTTATAAAACTAAAAAGATTTTGTGTACTAATATTTTGTATTGTAAATTTATGTATTTGACAACTAGCTGAAGTTATGCTTTAAATTTATATGCATGCTAAATTGCTTCAGTCGTGTCCAACTCTATGCCAACTCCTTGCAACCCCATGATTGCAGCCTGCCAGGCTCTTTGGTCCATGGGATTTTCCCAAGCAAGAATACTGAAGTGGGCTGCCATTTCCTTCTCCAGAGGATCTTCCCCACCCAGGGATTGAACCTGAGTCACTTACGTCTCCTGCACTGGCACTGACAGGCAGGTTATTTACCACTAACACCACAGCTATAACTATGTGTGTATACTTATCAAAATTACTGTTATCAGAGTGCTTTTTTAAATAATCTATTCGTTGTTTTAACTGTGATGATGTGGATTTATGGTGTAGAGGAATATGTTAGTGGTACAAAGTGTTTTAAATGTGATGTTGACTTCCTATTACTGTTATTTGGTGCATGAATCTTATATCAATGTTTGAATTGCTTATTGGATTGTTAAGTGTGCAGTTTGCTTTGATTGTAGATGCTGTAGATGCTTCAGAAAGGTAAGTCTATGGTTGGGGTTTGGGTTAAGTTAGGGGTTGGGCGGAAGAATGGAAGGGAAGGATAGACTGGGAGTTTGGAATGGAGATGTATACACTGCTATATCTAAAATAGATAACCAGCAAGGACTTGTGTAGCACAGGGAATGCTTCTCAATATTCTGTAATAACCTAAATGGGAAATGAATTTGAAAAAGAATAGATGCATGTATATAACTGAATCACCTTGCTGTATACCTGAAACTACACTTTAGGCTCCTCACCCACATTTACTGTAGACAGTGATCTCCACTGGCACTCCCAAGTGCTAGTACATTCAGATGTGGGCAGTTCCAGCTACTGCAGTGTGATGCTGTGCACCTACCTGTAGGTGTTTGCTGATGAGAACTTCATTAGCTTTTCCCTGGACTTCTGGTCAGGCAGAGGACATGATTCCAAGAGCAAAGAATCAACCCCTCAAGTATCCATCAGAGCTGCAACATACCTGATCACTCAGAGCTGGGAATAAATCCACCTTCAAAAATCTGAATGCCACCACAGGCATAACTGAAGCCACTGTTGTTAAGAGAATAATAAGCCAGGTGCACTTCTGGGTCAAGGAATGTCGTGCATTTCCTGTTATTAAAGGAAAATAAACACTGTGGTTATAAATCAGACTGAATTATTGAATTGATTGTTTAGATTTCCTAGAGAGAACACTGGGTATCTTTCCCCAGCATATAGTATGTTCAGTGGTGATAAGAAAAAGGCAAGAACAATGGTCAGATCACCCTTGGGAACGGCTTCATGGCTTGATCACTAGGAGACTGATAGCCAGAGACATGCATTGTCTGATCCAGGTTCAGTCCACCTTCACTGAAGAACAGCATTCTCTCATCTAGTTTCAGGATGCCTCAACCACAAAGCAGTCATTAAAGCCACATTTACCCTTAAAACTACCATATCAAATGACACAGTAGATGTTCTAGATCCAGGTACAATCGCAAATGATGGTCTTTTCCACTGGCTATGTCATAAAAAGTAAGCTGTATCTATGACAGGATCAACCTTTTAAATCCAGGCAACAGCCTCGAGCGGACATGCTGATCTCTCTAATGTTCCCACGGATAGGAAGTCCTCAAGGTCCCAAGGTGATCAGAGATGCTCCTGGGTTTGTGAAAAGAGCCTTCTCCACACTGGGAAACCACTGGTGCAGTCCTTCAATATACTAGTTCTAGAGAATAGTGAAGCTCCTTCCCAAGCCTGGAGCCAGTGTTCTTATTTTATACTCACACCTCATATCCTGGGCTGTTCGCCTAAACAAAGCAATAGGGGTCAGTGAGGCAGACAGGAAAATTATACAGAAGATGTCAACTGTACTTATATTGCCAAAATGAGCCTTTGTTCCTTTTGTTGGTTTTCTAGGGATATGATACATCCAATTATCCCTCCCAATCCTACAGCATTACCACTATTTGAATGGGCTTTAGGTGTGAGGGCTTGGCTACTTATTGGAATGTCTGCATTTTCTTCGTAGGATAGACACTGCCTACCAAAGACCGCTTGATTCCAACTGCCTGGGCAGAAATGAACAACTCCATAAATTAAATATCTCTGAGCTTCAAAAAGCTGCAGCCATGGCTGGAAAAAACCCCATCACTTTAAAACCACACTCCTGTTTGCTGCTGGCTACTAAGAAAAAATTTCTTAAACCTCAGTGTTGATCTAACTTTTGAAAAGTCTCATTGGAACTCAGTAATTAATTCCTGGAATGGCATGTGCTTAGCTGGAGAGAGTGGTCACCACTAGACTACTTTCTCCAGTTGAGGCATTCCAGTCTCATTATGTATTGGCGAATGCTCTCTTAGGACTGGAAGTCTGGTCAACACACTGAACTTTCAGATTTGGCACCAAAGAGAAAAGAAAAGGAAAAACTTAAATGTCTCTTTTTTCCCTCCTAATATGCTTATTATTCACAACCATCATGTTTCTACACGGTTGCAACCTTTTGGTGGACAAAGGATTAACAGTTTATATTAAGTAAGAGTGGTGCAATTTAAATATTTCCAGGTACACAGAGCAAGACAAAAAATTGAATATAATACTCTTAAATGTATATATGCATTTAAATGGAATTACATCTCAATTACAATTACATTCTTGGAAATGTATAACCCGATAGTTGCTCTTATTTTGCTTTCTCCATGAATCAGTCTTCTAATAATTGTTTTCTAGACTCAGTTTCCCAACTAATGGATGCAGATCTCAGCCTTACCTAATCGAACTCAAGAAGGTTGTCACTGTGCATCTCTTTTCCACATTTCCAGGATGAACTCAGAAACATCTCTGTTACGAGCTTATTTCACACACACTAGAGATTTTAAAACTTCTTTAAAAAGTCTATTAATAGCCCCACTGTGTAAAGCTCAGTGGCCTTTGCTGGGAATCATTTCAAAATATGGGGGGCAATGACAGTATACTCCAAAGGTAGACCAGACATATACTCTTGGTGGACTCAGAATATCAGGGGCTCAAGGGATTTTAGGAGGCCTTTTGCTACCCACCCGCTGTTCAAATCGCTTGCAGTGTCCCCAACCAGTAATCAAGTCACATTTTCTTTAATCATCATTATCAGTAAATGTTAACCAGGATAAAGTACTATGTACCAAGCTGCATGTTAAGCATTTTATATGCATTATCTCATTTAACCCTCACAAATTCCCTATAAAAGTAGGAACTATTAATATCCCTAAGTTTAGAATTGAAGACATTAAGGTATTAAAAGGAAAAGAAACTTGCCTAAGGTCACACATCTTATAAGTGGCAGAGAACACTGGCTGGCTGGCAACAGAGCCTACACTTTGTGCCACTTACAGCCTACTGTCCAGCCATTTTTAAAAGACTAAATTATACACTGGGCTTCCCAGGTGGCACTAGTAGTAAAGAAAGTGTTAGTTGCTCAGTCTGTCCAGCTCTGTAACCTGCCAGGGTCCTCTGTCCATGGAATTCTCTAGGCAAGAATACTGGAGTGGGTAGCCATTCCCTTCTCCAGGGGCTCTTCCCAATCCAGGGATTGACCAGGTCTCCTGCACTGCTAGGCAGATTCTTTACCATCTGAGCCACTACCCACCTGCCAATGAAGGAGACATAAGAAATGCGGGTTTGATCCCTGGGTCAGGAATGTCCCCTGGAGGAGGGCATGGCAACCCATTCCAGTATTCTTGCCCAGAGAATCCCATAGACAGAGGAGCCTGGCGGGCTCAAGTCCATAGCATTGCAAAGAGTCAGACATGCGGCCCCATGGACTGTAGCCCACCAGGCTTCTCTGTCCATGATATTTTCCAGGCAACAGTACTGGAGTGGGTTGCCATTTCCTTCTCCAGGGGATCTTCCCCACCCAGGGATCGAACCTGGGTGTCCTGCATCGCAGGCAGACGCTTTACCCTCTGAGCCACCAGGGAAGCCCACTTAACACACACACAAATTATACACTTCTTTTCTAAATGAACATAAGTTCCACAGGTGAACTTTGGCATAAATGCTGGTTATAATGTGGCATAAAAGGGAGAGCCTGGCATTTCTTTCTCTTCCCTCTATCATATACCTGAACTACATGGTTTTCAGGCAGCTCTGATATATATGTGCTATGCCTCTTATTTGAAAAGGGACAGTCTACTGCATCTGCACTGTTAGGAAACTGTAAGCCTCCAGCTGTCTGGTTCAGTCAGTTCCTAGAGACAGAATTACTGGTCATTCCTAGTCCCACCAAAATGAAGATACATGACATCTTGACACAAGGCCCCAGCAAATAATATGACTCACTTACCAACAAACGGAAACTGGTTTGGGAAGAGGCCAAAGATGCCATTACTGTGCATTGTAAATAAAATGGAGAAATAAGTGGCTATGCTGCCCCAGATGAAGACATGGTTAATGACAGTCCAATAGCTGGTATCCAAGGCTATCTGTAAATAAAGTCAAATGCCAAGGGGAGATTGTTGAGGATGAAAAGAGCATCATTTTACTGAGTAATGTCTCCTCAGGACACTTCTGTGAAAAGACAATTGTACCTGTCTAGTCAGCAGCCAACCACAGGCTCTACCACTTTCTGCACAACACAGGGGACTGATGTGACGTCTGGTAGACAACTGACCTTAGGCCTTGCATCTGCAGCCGTTATATCTAACAATATTGAGTGAACATCAGGAAGTAAAATGTTAAACTTTTAAATGAGAAAGCAGAGTGGCTTCTAATTTCAATGCTACTTTCCAAATTGCTCTCTAAATTTGTCTATTGGAAAACTTTTTCATAGTGAGAAACTGCAACATTTTAAGATCTGGACATGTATTTTCATTTGACCATTTTGACACAGGTATAGTCTGTTTTATATCAATATTCTAGTTCATTTTGATTACCATTTCTGTTAAATTATTCAAATAATAACAAAAATCCTTAATCCACTTTTGGCATCAGGAGTCGGGCTTCATGGTGACCTGGGAGCATGTTCACAAGCCCTTTTCCCATCTAATAACTTGTTATGGCAGCACAGCTGAAAAAGAGTGATCTGATATGGACAAACTAAGGAAGCCACTAGTGAATATGAACACTTCAGTTCTCAGAGGAAAAATACGTAGGTTCTGTGAAACTGGGTCATTTGCAGTGATGTGGATGAACCTAGAGTCTGCCATGCAGAGTGAAGTGAGTCAGAAAAACAAATACCATATATTAACTTATATATGTGGAATCTAGAAAAATGGTGCTGATGAACCTACTTGCAGGACAGGGACAGAGATGCAGACAGAATGGACACATGGATGCGGGGGAGGAGAGGGTAGGGTGAATTCAGAGTAACATTGATATGTATAACACTACACCATGGGTAAAATAGATAGCTAGTGGGAACCTGCTGTATAGCACAGGGAGCTCAGTCAGCTCGGTGCTCTGTGATGACCTTGCAGGGTGGGAGGGAGGCTCAAGAGGGAGGGGGTGTATATATACATATAGCTGATTTACACTATTGTACAGCAGAAAGTAATACAACATTGTAAAGCAGTTTTATTCCAGTTTTTCTAAATAATTTTTTAAAGTAGGTTCCAGCATCCTTATTTGCATCTCAGAGGTTCCAAATGGTCCAAATGAAAGTTTAGATTTCTAGCAGAGTCTCAGAAAGTCTCAGAGTCACAGATTTCCTGCCTGCCCAAGGGGGCTCTACCTACACAGTAAACAGACTCTTCTGCATTATAGAGGCATACTTCCCCTTCCCACACGAAGTTACTGTCCTTTAAAATGATGCCCCATAAAAAGAATGTTAGCAGCCTTGATGAAACTGCAGGAGTGCCAAAGGGACAGCCTTTTCTTTCCTCAAGAGGCCTGAGAACAAAGAGCCCTGCCTTCTATACCTCAGCAAAGAAAGACTTGCTGGTTTCCCTGCTCATTCCTCAAGACAGCTGACCAAAATCTCTAGCTCTAACGTTCACCATCTGTCAGTTCATCACCATTAAAAGACACCAATAGTTTGACCTGTGTAGGTATGAGTAGGCAAAGAAAAATCACAACCAATTTAAGAGGATTTGACTTGGGGGGAAAAAAAAGGTAGTTCCTACAATGAAAAAGACAAGCACTGTAACAATAATTTTAAAAAGTAATGCGAACTCTTAAGGAGAAGCAATTAGATAATAGAAAAAAATTCTGGAAGAAAAAAGTGTTATTTCTGAATTTAAAAATTTAATAGAGAAACCAAATAAGAATAGTTACTGATTAGAACTGAATATTCTGTAAAAACAAATGGAAACATCTCATAAGGGCAAAAACTCTAAGAAATGGGAACCATGTGCAAAAACAATATGAGACATGGATGGTAAATCCATAGATGTCCAATCCATAGGCCCAACATTCAAAGAATGGCATCCTAGAAAGAGAAAAAGTAGCAATCAAAGAAATGATGAACCCTGCTCTGTGATAGCAGCAAAGATTTTCAGATTGAGAGCGTACTCTAAATTATAGGCAAATCAATGAATGAAGTTATATTCTGGTAACATTTGTGAAGTTCAAGGATAAAAAAACATAGCTTCTAGACAGAAAAGATACTATTTACAAAGGAAAGAGAATCAACCTATTATCAAGCTGTTACAGTGAAACAGAGATGTAGTGGAAAATCATTTACAGAATTCCTAAAACACTCTGATTCAAGCATCTTATGCCCATCTAATATATGATTTAACTGTGAAGATAGATTTGAACTCAAACATGCATCTATGTACTCCTGCAGAAATTACTCGTGCTTAGAGAGGAAAACATGTTAATGCCACTCTCAAAATGAGCTTATTCACAAAATTCCTGAAGTTTACTCTGTACTAGAGACAGCAGTTTCTGATTGAAGCCATGATTTCATGATGGATGCCTTAGCTATGTCAGATACTTCCAATTCACTCTATTGTTTCCTCCTCTGCTACAGAATTAAACACAAGGGACCTAGCCATGGAGCATTCACAAAGCATCAATATGCTTTATGTAGTTGTGAAACAGACAAACAGAACTCTGAGTGGAGAAATCTGGTTCTGATTTTGGATGCTATCTGACTCTGAATTTTGAACTCCCAAGATGTCAAGTGTTAGATGGCTTTGGTATGAACTTAATGATACTCACTTAGATGGACCAAGGAATGGCAGAGATGTCATTTAAAAGCAGTATGTTTACATTTGACTCATTCAGTCTAATAAATATTGAGTCATGAAGAGAAAGTCTGGGGTTTAACGAGATCTTTTGTTGATATAAATAGCTAAGATTTGTAAAAGAGATTATTTATAGGATAGAAAAAGGACTGACCAAAGACAATTCAAACTCTGTAAAAATTAAGCCCTTGATTGATACTTTCCCCCTTAAAACACACACAAAGGCAAAGAACAGAGGTCACACAGCTTGTTGTATCCACCCAGAGGTACAGATTTTAATGGATTAGAAAGCTTTTGTGAACTCTGACTCAATATCTAATAGTATTGTCCTCCATTTTCATTAAAAAAGAAATAAAAAAAAACTCAAGATGTCCAATGATGATCAATGGATCATCAAAAATCATTTCTACCAGGTGGGAATGTAAATTGGTGCAGCCATTATGCAAAACAATATGGAGGTTCCTCAAAAAACTAACAGTAAAGTTGCCATGTGATTCAGCATTCCCAGTCCTGAGCATGTATCTGGACAAAAGTATAATTCAAAAAGATACAGGTTCCTCAACGTTCATAGCAGCACTGTTTACAATAATCAAGACATGGAAGCACCCTGAGTGTTCACTGACAGATAAAGGAATACAGAAGACGTGGCATGCACACACACATGTGCAGACAACACACTGGACGACTACTCAGCCATGAAAAGAATGCAATAATGCCACTCGCAGCAACATGGATGGACCTAGAGATCATCATACTAACTGAAATAAGTTAGAGAAAACAAATACCATGATATCACTTATATGTGGAAAATAAATATGATACAAATGAAGAAATTTATGAAACAGAGACTCACAGACATAGAGATCAGACTTGTGATTGCCAAGGTGGAGGGGGTTTAGGAGAGGGATAGATTAGGATTTGGGATTATCAGATGCAAACTACAATATACAGAATAGATAAACAACAAGGTCCTACTGGAAGAGGTATAACATATTCAGTATCCTGTGATAAACCATAATGGAAAAGAATATGAAAAAGAATATATATAAAACTGAATCACTTTGCTGTATAGTAGAAATCAGTACAATACTGTAATTCAATAAAATAAATTAAAAAAAAATTATTCCTACCAGAAAAGCTTATATGAACTTGAGATTCAAATGTGCCACACACCTAACATTCAACCTCTTGAATACAGAAATGTACTGCCAAATAAACACGACATCTCACTATAAAACTAGATGCCTGAAGCAGGGCACCCAAAGCCAGTGCTCTGGGACAACGTAGAGAGGTGGGGTGGGGAGGGAGGTGGGATGCAGTTCAGGATGGGGGGACACATGTATGTGTATGACTGATTCATGTTGATATATGGCAAAAACCATCACTATATTGTAAAGTAATTATCCTTTGAGTGAAATAAATTTAAAAAACCTAAAAGTTACTTTTACAGAAATCATGGGAAAGTTTCTATTATCATTAGAAACTTTTTCTCCTAAGAAGAAAACACAAGGAAGAATTAGTATATCAGTTCTCTTTACATACAGTGTTCAGTCCCAAGAAGTGCCCAATACACTGTGAGGTTTCTACTAATATGGAGGTTATAGACACAAAATGCTAATCGCCCACATCTGGGGATTTATGTTAAAACCTCCTGTTTCATCTCAGAATGTGTAGTTAAAAAGAAAACCCCCGTATTACAGGGGTCCCCAGCCTGCAGGATCTAATGCCTGATGGTCTGTGGTTGTTGTAATAATACTAGAAATAAATGCACAATAAATATAATGCATTTCGGAAACCATCCCCCCACCACCCTGGCCTGTGGAAAAATTGTCTTCTATGAAACCAGTCCCTGGTGCCAAAATGGTTGAGGACCCTACTAAGATTACTGTCAACAAATGAAGCAGAATTTTACAAGAAGTAAAGCCATCCAGTTAAGATATTTTCACCAGTAGGGTTACCTGCACGCTGACCACAATGATCAAAGACGTGGCCATGGTCACTGCAAAAGACTGGTAGTCTGCAGTGTGCTGTCCATCTTCTCCAGCCATGTTGTGAAAGGCCCCATAAGGGATGAAGAAAAGGGCTAATGAGGTGTAGATTCCATGTGCCATACAGATGAAAAACTCATGCTTGTTAAAAAGTAGATTCAGCTGCCCAGGTCTGTAGAGCTGGGGATAATCCATGCTATTCTGGTCACTAACATCCTGTCAACAGAGAGTTACTTTAGTGGAGGAGCCTCGAGGAGAAGTTAGAGAAACTCTGAATTTCCTGTCTCCGGAAATAGCACGTGCATATCTAAACATGGCCTTCCCAGGTGGCTCAGTGGTAAAGAATCCACCTGCCAGTGCAGGAGATCCAGGAGATGAGGGTTCAATCCCTAGGTCAAGAAGGTCCCCTGGAGGAGAAAATGGCAACCCACTCCAGTATCCTTGCCTGGAAAACTCCATGGACAGAGGAGCCTGACAGGCTACAGCCCATAGGATCGCAAAGAGTTGGACACAATTGGGCATGCATGCACTATCTATGCACGCCCTAATATGCACTACTCATTACTTTGTTTTCATTCCCACAGTAACCCAAAGAATATTAAAATTATCCCTACTTTATATAGGAGGAACTTGAGTCTCCAAGAGAGATTCATGAGAGGCAACACAGCTTTTATAACAGAACCAGAACTTGACTGCATGTGGATATTTGGCTTCACACTGAAGTTTCTTTTCTCTACTCTCCTGCAGCTGCACTCATGCTCCCAGAATTCCAGGACATCCAGTGCAGTCAGTGGGTCCTGGGGTTAGCTGCCAAGGCAGTGACAGGGGATGCCAGCAGAGAGCCTGAGTCAGAAAAGGCCCCCCCGAGTTCCCAACTTCGGGGGGAGGGTGAGCAGAAGGAAAGAAACAAGGAAAGAGGGAACAGAATGTGGATTCCAGGTGCAAGGGAGCTGAGCCTGCAGAAGTGAGAGTTCTACCCAGGGAGGGCTCCATAGGCAGCTACCAGGTGCTTAGGTTAAAGAATTTAGACAGAATGAGAGGCATCATGTTTGGGCCCAGCCAGGCCCTGGGAGAAGCTAAAGCTGTGCTTCTCAAACTTAATGTGCACACTGATAACCTGGGGAACAGATGGCACTTCAGTAGGTTTGGGGTGGGGCCTGAGACTGCCTTTCCAACAAGCTCCAAAGCAGTGCTGGTGACCACACTGTGAGCACCACAGCCGAACACCACAACCGCTTCAAAGCCCGACAATCCTGAGTTCAAACCCCAGCTCTGCTGCTTAACAGGTGTGTAGTCTTAGACCCGTCACTTAACCTGTCTGAGCCTCAGGTTCCTCATCTTCAGAGGTGCAAACAACACCATCTCCCTCACAGGATCACTGTCATGATGAAATGGGTATGTATTCAGCAGAGTTCTTGCCATAGTTCATATAATTAAAAAACAAGATGCTTCTATAAATAATAACAAGATAATGATAGTAATAGTAACAACAGTGTTACAGTCTCAGAGTCAAGTGGCCTGGTGCTAGGTTGAGGTCTGTCACTGACCGTATAACTTTAGGAGTATGACCTTAACTTCTGAGTTTTAGTTTCCTCCTTATACAATAAGCAGTGCCATAGATGGTCACTGAGGCCTTCCAGCATAGCACCCCATGATCGGAAGATCATTTTAAGGGTCAGAGTAGACAAATCAGAAAAGGATATGGGTAGACACTCAACTTGATGGCAATAAGGGGCCTTATTGTGTATACGGAACTTCCCTGGTGGCTCAGACGGTAAAGTGTCTGCCTGCAAGGTGGCAGACCTGGGTTCAATCCCTGGGTCAGGAAGATCCCCTGGAGAAGGAAATGGCACCCCACTCCAGTACTCGTGCCTGGAAGATCCCATGGACAGAGGAGCCTGGTAGGCTACAGTCCATGGGGTTGCAAAGAGTTGGACACGACTGAGCGACTTCACTTATTGTGTATACAGTTGACCCTTGAACAACATGGGTTTGCAGTAAGTGGGTTCACCTACACACAGAATTTTTCAATAAATATGTACTACCTGATCCACTCTTAGTTGAAACCTCAGATGCAGAACCATGGATATAGAGGGGCAACTCTACAGGTAAAGGAGAATTTTGGACTGTGTTGGTGTACGAGCCAAAGTGAGGGGGACCCCTAACTTTTGTGTTGTTTCAAGGGTCAACTGTATATTTTTTATCTATATCTTTTAGCTCTTAGGTTATTTCCATATCTTATTTACTATCAATAATGCTGCAATGAATATAGGACTCTCTATATCTTTTCAAATTAATGTTTTGGCTTTCTTTGGATAAATACCCAGAAGTGGAATTGCTAGATCACTTGATAGCTCTATTTTAAATTTTTTGCAGGATTTCTATACTGTTTTCCATTCTGTTCACATTTTCTGCTTAATCATAATTCAGTCTTGGTAGGATGTATGTTTCTAGAAATTTATTCATTTCTTTAAATTGTCCAATTTGTTGCTGTATAATATTAGTCTCTTATGATCCTTGTATTTTTGTGGCCATTGTAATCTCTTCTGATTTTGAGTCTTCTCTCTTCTCTTATTGGTGAGTCTACCTAAAGGTTTGTCGACTTTATCTTTTCAAGGAACCAGCTTAGTTTCATGGATCGTCTCTATCACTTTCTTAGTCTCTATTTCATTTATTTTTGCTCTAATTGTTGTTTTTCCCTTCCTTCTACCACCTTTGGGCTTTGTGCTGTTCCTAGTTCCTTGAGGTATCAAGGCAGGTTGTTTGAGTCTTTTCATGTTTCTTGAGGTTGGCATTTATTACTATGAACTTCCCTCTCGGAACTGCTTTTATTCTATCCCACAGATTTTGATATCTTATATTCCCATTTTAATTTGTCTCAAGGTATTTTTAAATTTCTTCTTTGATTTCTTCTTTAACCCATTGCTTTTCAGGAGCATGCTGCTTAATCTGCACATATAAGTGAATTTTCCAGCTTTCTTCATGTAATTAATTTCTAGTTTATACCACTGTGGTTAGAAAAGATACTTGATATGATTTCAATTTGTAAAATGTATTAAGACTTTTCATAGCTTAACAAATGATCTTTTCTTTAAAATGTTTCACGTGCACTTCAGAAGAATTTGCATTCTATTGCTTTTGGAGGGAGTATTCTACATTTTTAGAATATATAGATAGATATAGAATATACATATATTAGAATACATATATAGATATAGAATATATAGATATAGAATATATATATTCTGTATATATTCCTTGTATTCTATATATTATTCTATATATACATGTAATAATGTATGGTCTTTTATATACGTGTGTGTGTGTGTGTCTACACACACATTAGAAGTGTTCCCTGGCAACAGTCATAAAAGTCAGGACACCAGACAGGAGTATGAGATCCTTTCTGGGTCAGGCTGATTACTATAGTCCCATAGGCTCCTTGGAATAAAAGCTATGACCAACCTAGACAACATATTAAAAAGCAGAGACATTACTTTGCTGACAAAGGTCCATCTAGTCAAAGCTATGGTTTTTCCAGTAACCATGTATGGATCTGAGAGCTGGACCATAAAGAAGGCTAAGTGCCAAAGAATTGATGCTTTTGAACTGTGGTGTTGGAGAAGACTCTTGAGAGTCCCTTGGACTGCAAGAAGATCAAACCAGTCAATCCTAAAGGAAATAAACTCTGAATATTCACTGGAAGGACTGATGCTGACACTGAAGCTCCAATACTTTGGCTACTTGATGCAAAGAACTGACTCATTGGAAAAGACCCTGACACTGGGAAAGATTGAAGGCAGGAGGAGAAGGGGACGACAGAGGGTGAGATGATTGGATGGCATCACCGACTCAATTGGGATGAGTTTGAGCAATCTCTAGGAGTTGGTGAAGGACAGGGAAGCCTGACGTGCTACAGTCCATGGGGTCGCAAAGGGTCAGACATGACTGAGTGACTGAACTGAACTGATGGGACCAGGAATGCAAGTTTCTCTGGCTTCCAGAGTTAGGCAGCCAAGAGGTGTCCCCTGGGTGGCAGCCACAAAAATAGGGGCACCAGACACATGTACCAGCACCTGTTCAGGAGATACTGGTGATCTGAAGTCTGGCAAAGGGAGCATGCAAGGATGGCACTGACCCTCTGTCCCTGGAGCGTGTTCCAGCAGACTCCGAGATGTGTGTGTTCAGCTGGATGCCTGCTCCCAGGCCGACACTTAATATAAGCTGGTGAGCCTCTGTGACTGGCATGATCTGCTGTGTCTGCACTGGGCCCAGGAGCAACTGAGTCTGAGCACATGGGCCCATTCAGAACTATTTCTTAGATTGCTTCAGTCTTGTGGGTCTTGGAACAGGAGCCCCATTGGTTTGGGGGAGCTTATCTCTAGTTGCACGTTTTAAAAGTTAAGGTGCTCAATGTGGGGTGCATACCCTTCACTCCTAAGGGAAGAACTTCAGGCTTTGAGTTTTCACCTGGTTGAAGACTGCTGTGCTGAGGGTGGGGGTAGGGTTTATGGCAAGATTGTGTCCCAGCCTCTCCAACTCGCTTCCATGAGTGTGGTTCTCTTCTTGTTTGCTCAGTGTATAGTCTTCACTCAGACAGCCTTTAGGGTTGTTTAAGAGAAAATTTTTCCTTGTGTAGTTGTAGACTGTGTCTACAGCAAGAGGTGAGTTCAGGATCTTCCTTTATCACCATCTTGAACTCTCCCCTTATTATATTTTTTTCCATATTGCACAATAACCATCTTTTCCCAGAAATTTTTATTTTTAATATTTTACCCCACATTCTGGGCAGCTACAAAGCACCAAGAAAAGGAACACTTGTAAACATGGGCACTTGGAAATGAAAGAGCCTAATCCTTTATATCCAAAGTCTTCAAGAGTTCATTGCTTTTTGTAGAATTTCACAAAATGAGTTGTTCACAGTCTGCCTTTTTTACATACAAGAAGTGAGGCTTGCAACTGACTACAAAGCTTCAGAATGGGAGAGCAGAATGAGCTCATAAAGTTAAGATTTATATTTTGCAATAATAGATGGCTTTGGGCCAGAAAATGAGGCCTAGCAAATGGATCTAACAACAGCCTGGAGAAAATCTGGTCTCCTTAAAAATACTTCAAAAATAATTTTTTTAAATAATACACTCTAACTGTGCCATGGAAACTCCTCTGGCTAGTCTTTCACTTCCCCATGGGCAGCCAGACTTTTTCCCCATCCAGGAAGTACCCTCTAAGGCCTTGAGTGTGCCAAGGACCTACCATTTTATAATTGATTCCCTCCCTTCACTCCCCTCAAGCACATTGAGCTAAACTAAAGAAAACCACACCCTTTCTCTCTCCATGGCTCTGGGGCTCTGTGTCTCCCTCTCCCATTGGCAGGGTGTTCCTCTGGCCTTGAGTTTCTGTTCTGAGTCGTGCTGGGCAGTTTCACCACAGATGCTAGCTCTTTGCACTCCAGCCAGCTCCATGCTTTTCTATGTATCCTCACATGGTTCTCTGCACTCTCAGAAGCTAATACAGGATTCCCCAGTGTGTGAACTAGAGAGACTAGTTCTGAGGCATATTGGTCAGTTCTACATGAAAAATAAGTAAGTAAGTGTAAGTCCTATGAGTTTGGGAAATTCTGGGCTACAATGTAATTAAAGAGACTATTTCTTGTAGGACCTCTCAGAGCCTTTAGAGAAAATAATGTAGGGTGTGAGTCTTTAAGAGGATAGTAATCAAGCTCTGATGCAAGATCTTTTGGGGGAGTTGGAAGGGTTTTTGATCCATGTGATACCTATTAAGGTATCGACTCCATTCTTAGGACTCTTTCCATGATTTGCATCTTCTCAGTTCAGTTCAGTTGCTCAGTTGTGTCCAACTCTTTGCAACCCCATGGACTGCAGCACGCCAGGCCTCCCTGTCCATCACCAACTCCCAGAGTTTACTCAAATTCATGTCCATTGAGTCGGTGATGCCATCCAACCATCTCATTCTCCATCGTCCCCCTCTCCTCCCACTTTCAATCTTTCCCAGCATCAGGGTCTTTTCAAATGAATCAGTTCTTCACATCAGGTGGCCAAAGTATTGGCGTTTCAGCTTCAGCATCAGTCCTTCCAATGAATATTCAGGACTGATTTCCTTTAGGATGGACTGCTTTGATCTTCTTGCAGTCCAAGGGACTCTCAAGAGTCTTATCCAACACCGCAGTTCAAAAGCTTCTACTTAGAAGCTAAAAGCAACTAAAAGGCATCAACGGAGCAAAGTAAGTTACAAAGACAAAGGAAAACACATACCTGGTCAAAAATCCCCATGGCTAAAACAGGCAGCGATGTGTAGACAATGTTAAAAAGGGTAATGAACCACTGGTCGTAGACAGTCTGAAATGAAATTAACACATCAGTGAGAAACAGCATGCATAGGTGTGAGAATATTCACTTTTAGGCTCTTGGACTAACTATCTCAATTTTCCTAAAGTGGATGGGAGTTTGGTGTTAGAGTCAGATAGACCTGAGTTCTCCCCAGGCTCATTCTCTTAACAGCTTTGCTGCTTTATGGGACACCTAGATCTCTCTAAACTTCAATCTATTCATCTCTAAAATGAAGTCATACTTTCCTTATAGAATTTCAGTTGGGGAGAAGGGCATCAGACATGTAGAACACCTAACACAGTGCTGGATGCACACAAGCTCTGGCCCCTCTGGAGGGTTATTTCACCCTTTAGGTTTTCAATGTCTTCTAATAAGTCCAATTATCTGAACCGCTAAGCAATAAGCAAAGGATCCATGAACACCTTCAGAGGGAGATACAGAAATGAACCTGTCAGCCCCATCCTGTGTTCACATGGAGAACTTTTTTCTTGTGAGTGGTTTAAAGCAAGGTGGGCATGGAGCTAGCTGCTTGCTACACTGGATATAAATCAGACAATAAAAATACCCCTCACACCTACAGACAACAGTTCCTTGCATGAACCTCACTAAAAGTGAGGCATGTGAAATAGTCCTTATATCTCCTTTGTATTAATAAGTACATAGAAATGTAGAAACAGAATGGAAAAAGTATTATAGATCTTATCACAGGCAAAGGGAAAGATTAAAACATAGGTCTCCAGCTCTAGAGACTTCCCTGGTGTTCCAGTGATTAAGAATCTGCCTTGCAATGCAGGGGATGCAGATTCGATCCCTAAGACTCCACATGCCACGCTCCACAACCACTGAGCCCACATACTCTGGAGCCTGTGTGCCACAACTAGAGAGCCCATATGATGCAACTGCTGAAGCCTGTGCCCTCTAGAGCCTTCGAGCCACACCAGAGAGTCCATGCATCATGATGAAAGATCCCACATGACACATATAAAACCTGATGCAGCAAAATAAATAAATATTTTAAAAACAAATAATGGCAAAACCAATACAATATTGTAGAGTTAAAAAATAAAATAAAATAAAACAAACAAATAAATAAAAACAAATAAAATAGGTCTCCAGCCCCTAACCAATGTCTGTTCTACCACTGTATCATTCATTCATTCAATATTTATTAAGAAACCGCTATGTGCCAGGTACCAGGTTCTCAGCAATGATAATTTAACATGATACAATCATATAAAAATTCCTCATGAAATCTTCACTGTAACAAAAAAGATTTTATATAATAAACAAGATATACAGCTGATGAGTAAGTGAGTGAGTAAGAAAGTAACAAATACTAGGGTAGAAAGAGGGTAGGAAATATGGAAGGGTTGTAAGGTGATTGGAGAGGGTATCACTAAGAAGTAACATTTGAGAAAAAAAAATCTGAAGAAAATTAAGGATCAAAATATGCAGTTTTCTGGGACATGAACATTTCACATGGCAAGTAGATCACATGAAAAATCTGTGAGGCAAGAAAGTATCTGGCAGGTTCAGAGGACAGCAAGACAGCCCATTTGGCTGGAGCAGAGCACCCTACATGGAGTATCATGAATTTCAAAGAAATAATTACAGGAGGATCCTATAGAGGTAACTATGGATTGTTCCCTAAATAAAAGATGACGGCATTAGAGGATTTTGAGCACAGGAACATCATGATTTGTACTTTAACCTGATTCTCTGGATTCTGTGCTGAGAACAGACTACAGAGGCACAATTGTGGAAGTTGGGAAACCGATTAGGAGGCTAGTGCGGTGCTCCAGGTGAGAGATGACGGCAACTGGATCAGATCATCAGTGGAAAGAAGTGCTGGAGTTTGAATATTTTCTGAAGCACACTTTCTTCTTAGGGAAATTCTGAAAGCAACAGGAATCTTAAATGCAAATGTTCCAGACAGAGAAGCTAAAGGTAGGTTCTGCATAGTTATATAGGTAAGGCAGTCTTTCAAATCATGTCCTATACATGTAGATAATATAGAAGAAAAAAATATTTTGGTGGCTTTATTGCTAAATCTGGATTTGGACTATTACATGTCTTTGCATTGCTCTTTGTTCTTGAGATGGGTGTATACTTGTTCAAGGAAAAGAGAAGGAAGCCAGTCTTTAAAGGCCAAATCTCAATCTGAAATTTCTGTTGAAGCTCCACAGGTGGTTTTATTCAACACTGAATAAACCAGACACTGTGAAAAATGCTGATTATTGTATTCTCAGCAAGGTTAGTCCCTTGGTAAGAAGTAAGGAGCATGGACATGTCAATCAATTCACGAAGACTTCATTCTTAGGGCAAAAAAAAGAAAAAGAAAAAATGAGAACAGAAAAATGGAGGTGTGGGCTAGATGAGAGAAGGAAGGAATTTGCTTTGTTCGCTGAATATCTCAGAGAGTTGAGGCCTGGAATCTACATAGGAAAGACCTGCTCTGTGTCATTCTCTTTGAGGGTATGCCAAACACCAGGCAGGAAAGCTGAATTCTACTACCAATAAACAGTGGAGACAGGATTTAGGCAAAGGGGCAACATTAGGGACCACCATCAAGAGGCCTATGCTTGTGACTCCGAATAACCATTTCTAGTAACCAGTTTTTAAGTTCTCTTTTGTTATCTGTGCGTGCATGCGAAGTCATTTCAGTTGTGTCTGACTTTTTGCTACCCTATGGACAGTAGCCCACCAGGCTCCTCTGCCCATGGGGATTCTCCAAGCAAGAATACTGGAGTGGGTTGCCATGCCCTCCTCCAGGGGATCTTCCAAACCCAGGGATCAAACCTGCATCTCTTACATCTGCTGCTTTGGCAGATGGGTTCTTTAGCACTAGCACCACTTTAAGGCTTATTAAATTCTGTCTGAACTCTGCTGTGAGGATCTGAAAGGGGGCCTTATGTCCAGTGATACGCTAGATGTTTAACAACTAGCTGTTTAAAAACAGAAAGAAAAAGCCTGAGTTGTAACATTTACCAATTTCCATGATGTAAATATTTTCCATTGGCTGTTCAAGCGGTCATATCACTGAGTTAAGAAGAGATGTGCCATAGCACACCACTGTATAGTATTTCCACCACATCAATCCAACAGATACAATTAACCTCAAGAGCATAATCAGCAAAAGATGGTAAACTCATTTAAAAGTGATTCAGTGGGAGGAGAGGGTGGGATGATTTGAGAGAATAGCACTGAAACATATATATCACCATATGTAAAAATAGATAACCAGTGCAAGTTTGACGCATGAAGAGGGAACCCAAAGCCTCAGCTCTGTGACAACCAAGAGGGATGGGATGGGGACAGGGTGGGAGGGGGCTTCAGGATGGAGGGGACACATGTATACCTGTGGCAAACTCATATTGATATACAGCAAAAGACACTCACAATATTGTAACTGTCCTCCAATTAAAGTAAATAATTTTTTTAAGTGATGAGTTTGGAGTAGTTATGAACTTTGTTTTCCATATAGTTCATTTAAATTATAAGTTTATAGAATTTAATTTTCATTAACAGCTGTGTTTAACCACTGGCTCACATTTAACAAGCAGTTCTTAGGGACCAATATGGGCTAACTCTAGCATACCTCAGCCTATGTTTATGCTGGGAGCAAAGCAGTACTGACAGTGCAGATTCTAGAGGACCTGAGACTCCGTGTGGCAAGAGAGAACCTGCAGAAGGGCAGGGCAATTGCCTGGAGTGTCAGGCAACCACAAGAATAGACCAGAAAAGCTTGTCAGCATTCCCTGGAAACCCCAGGATATTCTAGCCGAGGTATCTGGAACAAGCCTGGATTTATGGTACTCATATAAGACAGGCGCATGTGCCATCAATAACAACTGATTAATACCAAACTCCCCACTGAAGATGCACGTATGCATGCTCAGTCATGTCCCACTCTTTGTGAACTCATGGACTGTAGCCCTCCAGGCTCCTCTGTCCATGGAATTCTCCAGGCAAGAATACTGCAGTGGTTTGCCCTTTCCTTCTCCAGGGGATCTTTCCGACTCAGGGATTGAACCTGCATCTCTTGCATCTCCTGCATTGCAGGCAGATTCTTTACCACTGAGCCACTTGGGAAACCCTATATGTGACAGAGACATGTGCCATCAGTAACAATTGATTAATACCAAATTCCCCACTGAAGACAACAACAAAAATGAAGGGTAAAAAAAGTATCTTCATCAAAGCCTCAATGAACTAATGAATGGGGAATACCTGTCAAGATAAGAGAGAGGATGATAATTTAAGAACCACTTCAAGGCCTAGAATGACGTTTTTTTTCTTCTCCAGAGACTATGTTTATCTCTATCAGCTGCTGAGGTTGGGATGAAAGCCTGATGTTTTGTGGGCCAACCAATGTCCTGCCGTAAGCCCTAATCCCAGGAGGCTGTCCAGATTGGGAAGTATTTCAACAGGATCTTTACCCTTGACGGGAACATTATCCCTCTAGTCTCAGAAAATGATTAAAAGCAGAGGGTCCTGAGCTCCTCGTTGCCTTCTGTA
The DNA here is from genome assembly GCF_019923935.1 of Bubalus bubalis. NCBI lineage: Eukaryota > Metazoa > Chordata > Mammalia > Artiodactyla > Bovidae > Bubalus > Bubalus bubalis. The sequence goes on from NC_059167.1 coordinate 42,931,995, forward strand.
AATCTTCAGCATCCCCAGGGCACATGGCTCAGAGCAGTGAACCCTCCAGGGGCCCAGCCCACAGTAGAGTGTTAACAGAGTCGCAGATACCACCTCCTATCTGCCAAACTCCTGTCTGCTCAGCCTCTTTCTCTTCCTTCAGACAAACCAATGTGTCCGAGTCTATTCCTAGAAATATATGTCAGAATGCCTGCCTTCCTGTACCAAGAGACCTATGAAAATGCTCATACCAGCATTGGCTATAAAAGCCCCAAACCAGAAACATTCATGGCAGACACTGTGGTATACTGATATCATAGAATTCTACAAAATAATTAAAAGCAAGGAACTATATAACTATATCCAAAACCACAAATGAATCAAAAAATACATACGATGTTGAGCAAAAGAAGCCAGACAAAAAAGTATGTTTCCCTTTCAGTAAAGTTTAAAAATGTGCCAGTCTATGTTGTTTAGAGGTTTATACTCATATGGTAAAATTATAAAAGAACATGATTATAAAATATCAGGACAATGATTACCTCCAGAGAGTCAGAAATGAGGTGTGACTGAGAAAAGGCAAGGGAGCTTCTGGGGTTTGGCAACCTTCTGGTTTTTGCACTGGATCATGGGGATGTGAGTGTTCATTTTACAATTTGTTAAGCTGACATTTATATATTATGTACTTTTTTGTAGATTTGTTATTTTTTACAATAAAAAGGGAAACACATGACCTATTCTTTAGTCACACTCTGGTGGGACTTTGGGCAATGGGAGTATTTTAAATATCCTGATGCCCAAGCCATATCCAGGCCAATTAAATCAATATCTTTGGAGGTGGGATGATCAAAGTATCGATAATTTTAAAAATTTCTCTGGTGAGTCCACTGTGAAGCCAAAATTGAGAATTTCACTCATCCCATCCAGAAAGAAAGCAGTAGCTGGCACAAACCCTCAAGTATTTTATGATGGTTTCATATCAATTCATTTCATGATTGAAGCATGGAATATTTAAGAGTGGGAAAGCAATTTAATTGAAGTCTGATACCCCCAGGCAAAACCTCATACTGTTGGATCTCTTCTTCCTCTACCTCATCCACCATCCAACTTCTACTTACTGAGGACAGATGATTTCCTCATCAAGAAAGAAAGAATCTGGAAAATTACAACAAGCTAAACTGTGAGTGGGGCTTCCCTGGTGGCTCAACAGTAAAAAAAATCCATCTGCCAATACAAAAGACACAGGTTTGATCCCTGGGTTGGGAAGATCCCCTGGAGAAATAAATGGCAACCCACTGCAGTATTCTTGCCTGGAATATACCATGGACAGAGGAGCCTGGGTGAGCTATAGTCCATGGGGTTGCAAAGAGTCAGACATGACTTAGCAACTAAACAAGAACAACAAGTGATACATATTGATAGAGTCCTGAGATCACAGCATTGGAAAACGTTGGCCTATCAAGTGTTAGGACCAACTGCTAGCCCTGGTACTCAGCATTCACAGCACTGAGCATGGTATGAAAACACTGCTCAATCCGTGGTATCATTTGGCAAGTTTCTTTAAAAGCTTCCCTGCTTATGTCACTTTGTGTACAACAAATACAATTCTGTATGCTGGTTTTTGTCATTTAAAATGATACCATTAGCTTAAAATCTTCAAGTGGTTTCCCATTTTACTTAGAGTGAACTTCTAAGGCTCTGCCCCATGCCTTAAGGCCCTTCCTGATCCATGCAGCCTACCTCTTCAACTTTGCCTCACTGCACTCTCGTCCTCACTCACAGAGCTTCAGCTTCACCGATTGTCTTTCTCTAACTTACCAGGCTCATTCTATGTCAGGGGACGTTTGCACTTGCTATGCCGTCTGTCTGGAATACTTGAACCCCAGGGTATTCATATGAACATTTCCCTCTAAACACTCAGGTCACAGTTCCAGTGTTAACTTCCCAATGAGAACTTCTACAATACCCAGTGCTTTCTTAATAGCAATTCTGAAATTATCTCACTAATTTACTCCTTTATTATCTGTTTTCATCTCTCTCGAATATAATCTTCCCAGGTAGCTCAGCTGGTAAAGAATCTGCCTGGAATGCAGGAGACCCCACTTCGATTCCTGGGTCAGGAAGTACCCCTGGAGAAGAGACAGGCTACCCACTCCAGTATTCTTGGGCTTCCCTGGTGGCTCAGACAGTAAAGAATCTTTCTGTAATGTGGGAGACCTGGGTTCAATCCCTGGTTTGGAAAGATCCCCTGGAGGAGGGCATAGCAACCCACTAGCATTCTTGCCTGGAGAATCCCCATGGACAGAGGAGCCTGGTGGACTATAGTTCATGGAGTCACAAAGTCAGACAGTACAGAGTGACAGAGAACAGCACAGAATATAATTTCCGTGAAACAGAGACTTATGCACAGTGATAACTCCCATATCTAGAGCAGTGTCTAGTCAATGGTGGGTGCTCTAAAAAGAGTTGTTGAATATTTTACAACTTTTTATAAATGTTAAACATTTAACTTGCTAGTAGACCCTCCCCTGAGGACATGCCATGGGCTTTGCAAATTCAGTGTGTCCAGCCCTGGACTCATTCTCACAGTCCCTTAACCAGGCCTCTTCCTATGTTCCCTAAATCAGTTTCTGACACTACCATTTCCATCCCAGAGCCCAAGTCAGATATCTGATCTCTCTTCCTCTCTCCAACACCCCACATTAAATTAATCCCAAACCCCACTGACTTAACCATGCCAGGTGGGTGGAGTTCCAGCCCAAACCATTCTTCACTTCAGTTTGGGATGGGAATCCCAAACCAGGGATTCCCATTCTTTCCCTCTTCACCTGCTTCACTCTGATGGATCCCTGAAAGGTCAGCCCAGGGTCAGACCTTCTAGTAAGCCTTTCTGAGCTCTGCCCACTGCCATCTTCCATAGCTGGGTTCCAGGCCAGTAGTCCCATGGCATTCCATACCTCACTGCTTCACAGCTGTCGACTCAGTAATAATCTATTTAATAATCATTCCTATGTCAGGGGACATTTGCACTTGCTATGCCCTCTGTCTGGAATACTTGAACATGCTGGTTCCCAGGCCCTCCCCACTAGACTTCAAGCTTCTTGGTGAAACTGCAGGATCCCATGGGGCTCCTGGGCATGGAAGCCTTTCCATGTGCCCCATTTCTTGTTTGTAGGGAACAGCTCCAACGTCTATGACCTTGAGTTCCAAAGGGAAGATTCCAGCAACTGTTAATCAGGAACAGGACACAGAGACAGGGTGAAAAAGAGAAGAAACAACACTGAAGCCTAGGACAAGGTCCTGGTTCCACCTCAAGGGAGTTTCAGTTCAGTCACTCAGTCACGTCCGACTCTCTGTGACACCATGGATTACAGCATGCCAGGCTTCGCTGTCCATGACCAACTCTGGGAGCCTGCTCAAACTCAGGTCCATCGGTGATGCCATCCAACTACCTCATCCTTTGTTGTCCCCTTATCCATCTGATTTCAATCTTGCCCAGCATCAGGGTCTTTTCCAGTAAGTCAGTTTTCTGCATTAGGTGGCCAAAGTATTGGAGTTTTAGCTTCAGCATCAGTACTTCCAATGAATATTCAGGATTGATTTCCTTTAGGATTGACTGGTTGGATCTCCTTGCAGCCCAAGGGACTCTCAAAGAGTCTTCTCCAACACCACAGTTCAAAAGCATCAATACTTTGGCACTCAGCTTTCTTTATAGTCCAACTCTCACATCCATACATGACTACTGGAAAAACCATACTTTGACTAGATGGACCTTTGTCAGCAAAGTAATGTCTCTGCTTTATAATATGCTATCTAGGTTGGACATAGCTTTTCTTCCAAGGAGCAGGCATCTTTTAATTTCATGGTTGCAGTCACCATCTGCAGTGGTTTTAAAGCCCCCCAAAATAAAGTCTCTCACTATTTCCCCATCTATTTGTCATGAAGTGATGGGACCAGATGCCATGATCTTCGTTTTCTGAATGCTGAGTTTTAAGCCAACTTTTTCACTCTCCTTTTTCACTTTCATCGAGAGGCTCTTTAGTTCCTCTTCACTTTCTGCCGTAAGGATGGTGTCATCTGCATATCTGAGGTTATTGATATTTCTCCTGGCAATCATGATTCCAGTCTGTGCTTCATCCATCCCAGAATTTCACATGATGTTCTCTGCATGTAAGTTAAATAAGCAGGGTGACAATATACAGCCTCTACGTACTCCTTTTCCTATTTGGAATCAGTCTGTTGTTCCATGTCCAGTTCTAACTGTTGCTTCTTGACATGCATGCAGATTCTTCGGGAGGCAGGTCAGGTGGTCTGGTATTCCATATCTTGAAGAATTTTCCAGTTTGTTGTGATCCACACAGTCAAAGGCTTTGACAAGGATCAATAAAGCAGAAGTAGATGTTTTTCTGGAACTCTCTTGCTTTTTTGATGATCCAACAGATATTGGCAATTTGATCCCTGGTTCCTCTGCCTTTTCTAAATCCAGCTTGAACATCTGGAAGTTCACAGTTCACGTACTGTTGGACCCTGGCTTGGAGAATTTTGAGCATTACTTTACTAGCATGTGAGATGAGTGCAATTGTGCCATAGTTTGAGCATTCTTTGTCATTGCCTTTCTTTGGGATTGGAATGAAAACTGACCTTCTCCAGTCCTGTGGCCACTGCTGAGTTTTCCAAATTTGCTGGCATATTGAGTGCAGCACTTTCACAGCATCATCTTTTCAGGATTTGAAATAGTTCAGCTGGAAATCCATCACGTCCACTAACTTTGTTTGTAGTGATGCTTCCTAAGGCCCACTTGACTTCACATTCCTAGATGTATGTCTCTAGGTGAGTGATCACACCATCATGGTTGTCTGGTTCATGAAGATCTTTTTTGTATAGTTCTTCTCTGTATTCTTGCCACCTCTTCTTAATATCTTATGCTTCTGTTAGATTCATACCATACCTAGAAATGGTATGGATCTAACAGAAGCACGTAACAATAACCTCAAGGGACATATATAACAATATCTTTGAGCTCTTTAGCTTACACTAAAATTCCCAACAAATGCAAGATGTCAGCACTCTTCCTTCCAGAGAAGACCACAGAGGTCAGATTAAAAGAACCAGAGAAATGCATCAAGAGATTACCTGAGACCAAGTTAATGGAGTACAGGCCCTTATATACCCTGACCCTTGTCAGCACATCCCCCCTTTGAACCATTGCTATAAAACTCCTCACAAATCCTCCCAGGCTGGGACACACAGCCTTCAAGGGCAGGCGTTCACTGTGTTCCCCTTGGCCTGGCAAAGTAATAGACTTATTCTTTACTACTGCACCTAAAATTCTGTGTCTGACAAATGGATAGTGCCCATAAGTGAATACCCTCAATAAGGAAGGAAGGAAGGAAGATAGGGAGGGACAGAGGGAGGAAGAAACATGCAAAGATTCAAGCTTCAAGTTGTATGTTTAACAATTTTTTTTAAAAAGGTGCATTTTCCTACTAATTATATTTTTTTATGGAAATACAATCTTTTACTGCTACAACCAAAGATATTTGTACCCATTAAAAACTACTATATTAATAAAATCAATGGAAAATTAGAGCATGAGTTAAGGAACATGAAATACCTTGATGTAATTATGCATTTTCCTCATGAATATTTCATTATATCAACCACTGTTTACTCTAACTCTAGTTTTGCCTCTACAAATGTCATTCATGAGTCACTCACTTTTAAAAAACACCTTCTAGTGATGTGTATTGATTTAGCACAGTTTAGGCTTTAGGGGCTTGAAAGATAAAAAGGAGAATTAAAAAGCTGGCTTAAAACTCAACATTCAAAAAACTAAGATTATGGCATCTGGTCCCATCACTTTATGGCAAATAGATGGAGAAACAATGGAAAGAGTGACAGACTTTATTTTCTTGGGCTCCAAAATCACTGCAGATGGGGACTGCAGCCATGAAATTAAAAGATGCTTGCTCCCTGGAAGAAAAACTATGACCAACCTAGACAGCATATTAAAAAGCAGAGACATTACTTTGCCAACAAAGGTCCATCTAGTCAAAGCCATGGTTTTTCCAGTAGTCATGTATGGATGTGAGAGTTGGACCATAAAGAAAGCTGAGCACCAAAGAACTGATGCTTTTGAACTGTGTAGCTGGAGAAGACTCTTGAGAGTCTCTTGGGCTGCAAGGAGATCCAACCAGTCAATCCTAAAGTAAATCAGTCCTGAATATTCATTGGAAGGACTGATGTTGAAGCTGAAACTCCAATACTTTGGCCACCTGATGCAGAGACCTGACTTATTGGAAAAGACCCTGATGCTGGGCAAGATTGAAGGCAGGAGGAGAAGAGGATAACAGAGAATGAGATGGTTGGATGGCATCACCGACTCAATGGACATGAGTTTGAGCAAGCTCCAGGAGTTGTTGATGGACAGGGAAGCCTGGAGTGCTGTAGTCCATGGGGTCGCAGAGAGTTGGACACGACGACTAAGTGACTGAACTGAAATGATTAAAAATATTAAGTCACAAGCAGTATTTCTACTATTACAGGCTCCTTCCTCTCCCTGCAAGAGATCTCCAACTACTCAGAAAGTTATCCTAGTAAATGCTCCACTTCCCCTTTAAGTCCTTAGATATATTCAGAAAAATGTAAAGATCCCCTCTGATGACTAGGACCAGATGAGAGGGACATACTAGCCAGATCATGACCCACATGGACTCCCATCCATTTTCTCCCCTTCCAGGCATCCTCAAGCCCTCTACTACCTCCACTATCCCCATCTCTCTCTTCTGCTCATCCCCACTGTTATGGATTGACCAGATGCCCCAAAGAGATGGAACGGGTAAAGGAGGGTGGAGGAGGGATTCTTTTGCAGCCTCTCGTGTGAGCAGCATTCTGGCCTGAGACTATATCAGACCACTGCTGACATTCTGATGTGGGGTGACTCAAAATTGTTTATATAAACAGGAGTCTTGAACAAAAATATTTGTCCTAGGAACTGCATCCTCCTAGGGGCAGCCATACCACCTCTACTTCTAAATTTTCTGTTCTGCATGATGCTACTAATCTCTTTGGAAGCCTAAAATTGTCTCTTCACAGATCAGAAAAAAAAAAAGTGGAGTGTTCCTTTTCCCTGCCTCACTGTTTTCCTATTTAGGGAAAGCTCCTCCTTGCTCCCTTCCCTGTGGGAGCAATTTATCAACCTTATCAACCATTTTATATAGAGTAAAAATACCCCAGCTACAAATTACAATCTAACAGCTTGGGGAACACAAAAGCTATGATTTATAGAATACCACATTTAAATAAACTTTAATAAGGATCTCAGACAGTTACAAAGGGCTTTCTATTCTGAGACCGTTGGCTTAGCTCCTTGTTCAAATGACAGGACAAAATACCTCTCTGGAGACATGTATTCATCCCTTTGCTGTGTGTTTCAGAGGAGAACTATATAATGATACTTTTTTTTTTTCTTTTTGGCCTTAAAAAATATTTGCCATTTAAAGAAAACACATTGTGGGATAAATATGAGGTGCTCAGCCTCAACACATCTGTTACTGATTTGTGTAATTAACAGAAACCCACTAGCTGGATCCAGGAGTAATGGCCCAGGCCTGAGCACCCACCCCTCCCTGGGTTTTCCCCAGAGCACATCTGGAAGGCGAGGCGGTGGCAGGGGAGTGAGGGGGGAGGCGGGTGGGGACTGCCAGCCAGGTTGAGATGGGCTTGCAGGTAACCAAATCCATGAAGTCATCCAAGCCTTGAGATTAGTCGCACTCTTTCACGTCACTTTCCAAACTTTTCATTATGAGTTTTCTTATACTGTTTGACAGAACTTATGTTTTTCTGGCCTTGACAAGATAATTGTTTCCATATCACAGCAGAACTTTAAAAAAAAAAAACATACACAGCCCTGTATCTCACTGACAATGATAAATTGTCATCAGATAATATCAGAAGTACACAGTGCCAGTATTTGCATGGTTTCAAATGTGAATTTCCTAAACAGGGATTCAACCAATGGGTTTGTTTTTGTTTTTTTTTTTGCTGTGGGGTTTTTTTGTTTGTTTGTTTTGAGGCGGGTGGGGGGCTTATCTCTGGTTGGGGACAGTTTACCTTTATTAAAAGTCTTGAGGGCATAAGGTACTTTAAAAATAAGTTACACATATCAATAGTGTACATGAGCACACAGTGGATTCCATGAAAACCACGCAGGCTGTGATGACAGATTGGAATAAGGTATGTCCTTAGAAAGGATCCATGATTCAGTTTAAAGATTTATATGATCTTTCTCCAAATCCCCCTGCTCCAGAAATCTGGTGGAAATCTCATCAGGAGAGATTATATTTAAATTGTCTTTTTAGTGGCAGTTTGCTGGCAGAAGGTGGCTTTCAGCTTCCAGATGATTCCAGGAGGCAGTTTGCCTAGAGGCAGGCCTGGCCTTTCTAAGGATCTGAGTTGCAGGAGACACTCCCTACAGTACAAGGTCTCTCCCTCTCAATAAGACAGTTCATTTTCTCCCCATAGTCATAGTATACTGAGTGTTTCTGGATGTTTCTCCTTCCTTTAGATTCCAAACAAAGCAAACATTTGCCTGATTAGGGGTTAGGAGAAGACAGTTTTTTTCTTAAAGATATAGCCATTCTCTCGAAGGTCCTTGGAGAAGGAAACGGCAACCCACTCCAGTATTCTTGTCTGGAAAGTCCCATGGACAGAGGAGCCTAGCAGGCTACAGTCCGTGGAGTCACAAGAGCCAGACATGACTTAGCAACTAAATCGCCACCACCATTCTCTCAGTCTGTAACAATTCCAGTGGCCACTCATCAAGCAGAGCAGAATGAGCACTGAAGAAAAAGTCAGAAGGCATGGTGAATTCTGGTCTTTGCCTTGTCTATTGCTGATCCTCAGCTCTTGGGGAACTTGGATTCCTCCTCTATAAAATGAGGAACTAGACTCAGTATCACTGACATTCCCTGCCAGAGCAAAGATTCTAGATTTCAACAAGGCACACACATTTTGTTCTGTGTCCAGACTGCTTCTCCCAGGAAAGGTCCACCCAGCAAAGCAAACAGAGTTTGGTCTCTGCCCAGCATATTCTTTCCCCATGTGTCCAGAAACAGTCACAACAGAGGTGAGCCACTGAGGTTAAGCAAAGGGAAGTCCACAAACCAAGTACAACCAGCCTGCAGCATACCATCCTCCATCCCAGTGACCTCAGGGCCACCATGTCACAAGCAGTGAGAGGTCCCACCCATCGGCCCCTGGGAACCTTGCACGTCACAGCTGAATGGGCTCACACATCTGCCCCAACCCACCTACCAGGAATCTACTGGAGCTCTCATCAGAGAATAGGAGCCTAGACAGAATTCACCAGGCACCGAGAGACAGGCCAAGGTAGTAAAGAAACAGCACATGTCATTTCATTAAGTAATTAAACTGGTGTCTTAAAAGTCAACAACATGTCTCTGGACACACATCTGTTTACGTTTGGTCAGATGTTTTCAGCTGCAGAGTGGATTACTTCAAAGCAGTCTGTTGAGAGAGGCAGGGAAGAAAAATTTAGGTGTTTATGAATCATGCTGAGATTGGACAGGGTTGGCCACAAGATACATCCCATCCGTGACAAATTTAATTTTAAAAAACCCTTGGTGGAAAAATAAGAGAAAGGTGACTACAGAGTTACTCGACATCAGTTTCATATTTATGAAAATGAAACCGTTCCCAGGCTGTTAAGTTCCCTGAGGGCAGGAACTGCATCCCTCTGGCTCATTCTCTTATCGCTGGAGGCCAGCAGAGCACTTGGCCCCAAACTGGCACTCAGTTTCCTCTTTTGAAATGAATGAGCATTCAGAGACTATAGGTTCTGTGCTAGAGGATGTCAGCGAGTCTCAGTCTTGTGGTGACTAAAGAGGTGACTGCAGATCAGGCCTGCCAAGGATGGACCTCTGCCCACATGCTTAATGTTTCTGCATCTGCGGGGCCCTGGAGGTTTTATTGCTACTGGCTCCATTTCACTGCGGAGCTTTCAATTCCACTGAAGCAATTTAGGAGAAGGATGGCAGGGGTGGGAAGACGTCAGACGGCCAACTTTCATTAACAGATTGGAAGTAAGCAGCTTTCTAATGGGTTCTACGGGCTAAGAAAGCCTGTCACCCAGCATGTGGCTTTGGAGGCCCAGGACAGCTCAATGAGTTCAGTGGGTGAAAAAGTGTCACTGAAAAAATGTCCCCTATTCAAAAATTCTCCTTCTATGCAGACTAGTGTCTCTCCCAAAAATGCTGTTTTCTTTTCACTTGCCTCATTTACAGCATATTGTCCTTAGAAAAACAGGGCTAAGAAAAAAAGCCAAAGAATTTTTTCAGTTAAACCTGTTGTTAATCAGGAGTTTCTAGTGCAAAACAGGGAATGGAAAAGAGACCATGAACCCAACCCATCCCAATTCCATATCTAGGTTAACCTCACAGCCAGTTCTTAGTAATACTAACACATCAGCCCACTCACATGTGGGTGGTATGCAGCGTGCATGTGCGCTTAGCCGATCAGTCCATGACCTTCGGACTAGAGCCCACCAGGCTCCTCTGTACGTGGGATTCTCCAGGCAAGAATACTGGAGTGGATTGCCATTTCCTTCTCCAAGGGATCTTCCTGACCCAGGGATCGAACCTGTCTCCTGTGTCTCGTGCACTGGCAGGCAGATTCTTTACCACTGCGCCACCTGGGAAGCCCAGGGTAGGATGGAGGAACACCAGTGTTTTCATCTTTATAGAAGTACAACATCTGTTCTAGAATATACTTCTTGCTTTATACAGTAATACCATGCAGTTTATAAAAGTTATTTCTGAATGAGTTGATTTTAAGTGGAATTTTAGAAATTAAAAAGATATTTTAAATTCCACTAACAGCAGGTCAGTTGGAAAGTATTTAGTTGTGACAGGAGGGTTTTCCTCCTTTTAATCAAATATGTTATACCTTTGCTTCCCAGATGGCACAAAGATAAAGAATCCAGCTGCCAATGCAGGAGATGCAGGTTTAATCCCTGGGTCGGGAAGATCCCCTGGAGAAGGAAATGGCAACCCACTCCAGTATTCTTGCCTGGAAATTCCATGAACAGAGCAGCCTGGTGGGCTACAGTTCACAGGGTTGCCAAGAGTTGGATATGACTGAGCACACACACACTTAAAACTTGATACAAACCAGCCCCTGCATCCCTGAGGTAGCTAGACTTTCAGGCCTCCAGACTTCCACTTAATTTTGAAAGTATTCATATTCTCACCTGAGATTTAATTGAGCCCCTGAAGTCACACCAAGTCCTCATAGATTCTCCCTTTCCCTTGCTCTCCCATTAACTTCAAATGCAGTACTTCTATGAGACATATTTGTGCATGTGTCTATTTCCCAATGAGAAAATGAGTACTCTGTGGGTAGGGACTTGACCTAGTCATCATTTTATCTTCTCTTCCCAAGTCAGTAAACAAGCATTTTTACTAGCAACTTGACAATGCCGTGTGACTCATGGCTATGGGCAAGGGATGAATTATTCAATTTAAAATGATAAAAATTTAAATGTTTATGAAATCAGAGTAAACAATTTGTAATAAATGTATATTTCTGAGTGCCATTAAGAAAAATAACATTTTTGAAGAATGTAAAACAAGAGGGATTTCTCAAAAATGTGATGATTTTTTTAATGAGAAAATACAAAATGTATGTTCTCAGATATATAAAGGTTGATATACATCCACATATATTTGTTTTTATAATAAGGACAAAACTTTGAGGATAGTGAAAATGAGTTTGTAAAAGTTTAAATGTAACTCCCTCTCCCTACTTAAGCATTTAAGACAGGGTTATTTCATCCCTAGACTAGAGCTAATTAATAGAAGTTTTTGAAAGAGAGGACCACAAATAGCTTATTCTTTTGGGAAAAATATTCTTAGCATCATTTTGTGCTTTGTACATCTTATCACTTCAAAACATTGAAACTATGATAAATAGTTTTGAAACTCTCACCACAGAGACATCTATTCCAGAATTTCCCAAAGATGGTTCTGTATGGTACCTATTCTATAGAACTTTATGCCTATTGCTTGGAAAAAACAGGGTTCTATGCCAAGGAAGTTTGGGTAATAACACTAAATCTCATTGACTCTAAGACTATTTATCATAAGAGACAGCATAATCAATGCAAAGATTAGACCAAAGTGGGGATCTAACATTCTCATAAAGCTAAGGCAGCAAAGGATTGAATCCTTAGTGTGAGAGTTCAGAGGAAATAAATCTTCATGTAGAAAGGGACTGCAAGGAAATTTGCCTGTTTCAACCTTGGCACCAGCTAAATGGAGAGACAAAAAAAAAAAAAAAAATCTCCTGAAACCTGAATCTCTGATGGTATTCAGCAGAGTTTGCAATTTAAATTAAAAAAAAAAAAAAATCCTAAAACAGAGAGAAAGATCTCCGGTAGGTAGTGTCCTCAGGGACTCAGTGCATGCCACACAAATGCTCTCTAGAAAAGAGAGACTCAGGAGTGATGTGATCATGATGGCAGCTTAGGTCATCCCCAGCTTCAGTTCCCCTCACAAAAAGACCACCAAGCGACTGTCCACAGCCAAGAGAGCACTGTGAAACCCCAGGAATGGGAGTGAGTGCCCCACTGGATCACAGAGACCGAGAAGGATCACCTTAGAAGGGAAAGAACTACACTCTGACCCTGTCACCTCTCCCCCAGGCTGGCACAGCACTGCACCAAAAGGGCCCCTCTGGGCCTATGCTTTCTCCAGTGAGGGAAAGAGAGCCCAAAGTGGATCAGATAGAGACGTAAGGGAGACAGAGCTTATAGCAATCAGCACTCAGCAGCACTGAAGCAGAGATGCCAGCCAGGGGTTCTGCCCATTTGCAGAGCTGACCCAGTAACCCCTTCTGGCCAGGAAATCTTGTTTGGTCCAGGCAGTTCTGCCTGATATGGGTACTCAGTCAACAAGCTATATTTGCTGTGTACCCTGTTCTGTAGCCTCACCCGTGCAGAAGAGAAAACTTATAACCCCACCTAACTGCTGAATATAGCCCCCAGTCCCACTGAACCAGGAAGCCTGGGCAGTGAACCCAGGGAACCCTCGACCCTACAGCCTGTTTATACAGACCCCCAGATCAGAAGGCCTACCCAAGTCTCAGGTATAGCTTCTGACCCCATGCAACCATGGAGTCAGAACAGTGACCCCGGGCAGCCTCAAAGCCCAGCCTGTGATACTATCCAGTCAAGGAACCCAGTCTGTAGATCCACCCTGAAGCAGAGCCCAACAGACAGAACTGCCCAATTGCTAAACACTGCCTATAACCCAGCCCACTCAGGGAGCTCAGCTAGTGTATCTACTCAACCATGGAGCAAATCACCTCTGGGTTCCACCTGATGAGGGAACCCAGACAGGAACCCAGCCCAGCTTTGGGGCACATACTTTGGTCCCACCTAATCACAGAGAACAGCCTGAGGTCCCTCCAAACTTACAGCCCTGCAGGTGGCTCTACATAAACAAAGAATCCAGCCAGTAGCATCATCTGGTCAGGAAACAGTCTGAGATGTCATCTACCATGAGCAATCACAGAGCCCAGCCAGCAACAGCCCCCTGACCTCAGAGCACAGGCAGGGACTTCATCTACTAGAGACCCTGACAGCATCCCCCCCCCCCACCTGCCCACAGATGCTGCCAGCTGACCCATTTAGTACTCCAAGCTGAAGGAGATCTATAAACTCTCTGACAAGGAATTCAGAATAATCCTCTTAAAGAATTTCAGTGAACTGTAAGAACCCAGAGGAAACGAAAATTAACAGAACAATACATAAACAAAATGAGAAGTTCAACATAGAAATGGAAATCATTAAAACAAAAATCCAACAGCTGAAGGATACAATAACTGAAGATGTCAATAGAGAGCATCAACCAAGTGGAAGAAAGAATCAGTAAACTAGAACATAGGTCATTTGAAATTATCCAGTCAAACTCAAAGAAATAGAAAGCAAAAATGATGATTTTCATGGGCTGGAGAGAGAAGGAAATAGGGAGTTGCTTTTCAATAGATATAGAGTTTGTTTCAGTTTTATAAGATGAAAAAGTTCTGAAGGTCTGTTGCATAACAATGTGAATGCACTTTTAATATACTGAATGGTACATTTAAAATGGTTAGGACAGTAAATTTTATGTTTATGTGTCTTAACACAAAAATATTTTAAAATTATTTTTAAAAAGCTGACATAGACTATAATTAAAAGACCTACTTCATATGATTATTATAAGAATTGAACAAATACAGGTAAAGCATTTAAGCAATGCCTGGCACATAGTAAGTGATAATTAAGTGTTAGCTATAATTACAATTTGCTTTTATCCTTACTTGTTGGTATCAACAATATCATGACTCCACTTAGAAGATGACATCAAAGCATTGATGTTACTACAAGGGTACTGTCATTGACCTGCTGCCTTTTCCTCTCCAACAGATAATAACAAGTTACTACTTGCCACTCTGCTGACAAGCCTATCTACTGTTGTGAAAATCCTGGAACTGGAACCTTAAATTCTCCACAGTGTGGATAGCTAATAAAATTTGTGATATCAGTTTGCCATGTCCACCAAGAAGACACCTCTCAGACATCCCTTTCTGTACCTAAGATACCACCAGTTCCTGCAGGCATCACAGTCTGACACATAGTAAATATTCACTGATTTGATGAAAGCCTTTAGTGGTAAGACTGAAGTGTCCTGTCCAGTAGGTGTAAACCTAAGTCTCAATTTGATCAAATCATCATAAAAATTAGGGCAAATGGCCCTAATAGCAATCCAAGATAGCAATCCAAGATTTCTACTCAGTAGCCCAATTGGTCTCATGTGGTGACTCCTCCTCTGCTTAAAGAGGATATTCCCTGCCTTATTTAAATCAGCCAAGATCCAGCCAAAGCAAAATAAACCAGGGAAAATCCACTCTATGTCTTTTTTAGAATGAAGCTAAATATATATATATATATATATATATATATAAATAATTAAGGAATATTACCTATGGCCCAATTAACTATCATATTATATTAATATTAATACAACTGAAAAAACATCATTCTACTTTCTGGAATCAATGCCATAATCACACTAAGATCTTAAGACACTGACTCCACAGTGTTAGTCAGGCTGTACTTATTTACACAGACCAGATGTGAAGCCTATAGAAATGGCCCTTGGTGCAGGTGCAGTAAGTGGCACCTGCAGGAGTGACTGGAGGCAAGTTGGAAGGACTCTCCTTGCTGGATCTGCCTCAAGGAACACAAGGAAGGACCCTAGAGACATCCTACAACACTGAAATGACTATACACCTTCTATGTGCCAGGTGTCATTCAAGAGTGTAGGCTGAGGGACTTCCCTGGTGGTCCAGTGGTTAAGAATCCACCTTCCAATGCAGAGGACCGAGGCTCAATATCTGATCAGGGAACTAAGACCCCACATGCCATGGGGAGACTAAGCCCATGTGCCACAACAAAGATCCCTCATGCCACAACCAAGACTCAATGCATCCAAATAAGAAAAAAAAAGTAAAATACATAAATAAAAATAGTCATATGTGCACAACTCAGATATGCTTTCTTTCCTGGAGGAGTTCAGAGTTAAGCTAGATAAAATCATAGTAGACTGAGTTAATTGCGAAAAGCAATCCTTTCTCCTGAAACAAATACCCCTCTTTCTCCTGACCTTGTCTTAGTGCATGTATAAGCCTCAGGGGCCAAGGTTTTGGCAAGGTGTATAAGGAGATTCTAAGCCCTGTGGAACAATTCTATTGGGAGGGGTGATAAGACGTTGGCTAAAGTGGCTGCTCTGCCTCAGAAAAGATAAGTAGAGTCTAGAATGGACCAAACAGCATCAGCAGACTGGATTTCACTATGGGCTCTGGGTTCAAAAAGCATATCTTCAGATTTTCTTCTGTATTGCCAGCCCCCTGGTTCTCAAAGTATGGTCCCCCACCTGCAACATCAGCATCTACAGGCAACTTGCTAGAATTGCAAATTTCTGGGCTCTGCCTCCTACCTACTGAATCAGAAACTTGATGGGAAGCTGTGTTTTAGAAGCCTTCCAGGTAACTTCCATGCACATTAAAACTTGAGAACCACTGGTCCAGCTCAACTCACCACCATCAGAAAGAATACAGAGGGCCAGTCCAGACTGACAATGGATTTAAAAGAAGGCCATGCAATTAACTAGTTTTCAGTGTAAAACATAATATAGGGTTGGCCAAAAAGTTCATTTGGGTTTTTCTATAAGATCTTATGGGAAATCCCTAATGAACTTTTTGGCCCACCCAGTAATAACAAATAATAAAAAGAAGAAGACAGGAACACAGAAAAGAAACATGCTCAATTAAATCAACCATTTATGAAACCTAATCATAAATGGGTGATGTGCCTCATAGCTGAGTTTACATCAGGTATTCATGTCTTTAGTGCAATCACTTTTCCACCTTGCTGTTCTCTTTCAAACTGAAAATACTGTTGAGAAGATTAAAAATCTAGTTGTTTAACATCTGACTCTGCCAGTTTTATCAGATCCTGAAAGCAGAGCATAAAATCATACAAATGTAGACATTACAAGTCATTGAACATCCATTTCAATTTCACAGTTTCAACAAAGACAACTCTGATGGTAAATTTGCCTATCCAAGCTTCGTGTGTCTGCACATTCAAATCATTAACTACTCCTCTGTGTCCTAAGAGGTCTAAGTAAGAGTTGACATCTCTTCAGTGTCTTATGATCTTTCAAAAGCCCCAAACATCTGCAGTATGAAAACTGGATATCTCAAAACACCACTTGGCAAATAGCCTTGTTTCATTCTCAAGGGGAGGAAAAGCCAACAGCCCAGGAGGGCACAGGCCACACTCACACTTGTCTTTGTTGCACTTAAGGTGGAATTATAAGCAGGTAAATATCCCCACCCTGGTGCCTTTTTGGGGGGAGTGCTAAGAAAACTTTTATTTCTGAGAAGGTAAAATCAAGATCACAATAAACTGGAAAATTCTTAAAAAGATGGGAATACCAGACCACCTTACCTGCCTTTGAGCTTGTGGAGGTGATGGAATTCCAGTTGAGCTATTTCAAATCCTGAAAGACGATGCTGTGAAAGTGCTGCACTCAATATGTCAGCAAATTTGGAAAACTAAGCAGCAGCCACAGGACTGGAAAAGGTCAGTTTTCATTCCAATCCCAAAGAAAGGCAATGCCAAAGAATGCTCAAACTACCACGCAACTGCACTCATCTCACATGCTAGTAAAGTAATGCTCAAAATTCTCCAAGCCAGGCTTCAATAGTACGTGAACCATGAACTTCCAGATGTTCAAGCTGGTTTTAGAAAAGGCAGAGGAACCAGAGATCAAATTGCCAATATCCCTTGGATCATCGAAAAAGCAAGAGAGTTCCAGAAAAAAAACATCTACCTCTGCTTTATTGACTATACCAAAGCCTTTGACTGTGTGGACCACAACAAACTATGGAAAGTTCTTCAAGAGATGGGAATACTAGACCACCTGACATGCCTCTTGAGAAATCTGTATGCAGGTCAAGAAGTAATAGTTAGAACTGGACACAGAACAACAGACTGGTTCCAAATTGGGAAAGGAGTTCATCAAGGCTGTATATTGTCACCCTGCTTACTTAACTTATATGGAGAGTACATCATGCGAAATGCCGGGCTGGATGAACCACAAGCTGGAATCAAGATTGACAGGAGAAATATCAATAACCTGAGATATGCAGATGACACCACCCTTATAGCAGAAAGTGAAGAGAAACTACAGAGCCTCTTGTTAAAAGTGAAAGAGGAGAGTGAAAAAGTTGGCTTAAACCTCAGCATTCAGAAAACAAAGATCATAAAAAAAAAAGAAAACGAAGATCATGGCATCTGGTTCCATCACTTTATGGCAAATAGATGGGAAAACAGTGACAGACTATTTTGGGGGACTCCAAAATCACTGCAGATGGTGATTGCAGCCATGAAATTAAAAGACGCTTGCTCCTTGGAAGAAAAGCTATGACCAACCTAGACAGCATATTAAAAAGCAGAGACATTACTTTGCCAGCAAAGGTCCCTCTAGTAGTCATGTATGGATGTGAGAGCTGGACTATAAAGAAAGCTGAATGCCTAAGAATTGATGCTTTTAAACTGTGGTGTTTGAGAAGACTCTTAAGAGTCCCTTGGGCTGCAAGGAGATCAAACCAGTCAATTCTAAAGGAAATCAGTCCTGACTATTCATTGGAAGGACTCATGCTGAAGCTGAAACTCCAATACTTTGGCCACCTGATGCAGAGAACTGACTCACTGGAAAAGACCCTGATGGTGGGAAAGACTGAAGGCAGGAGGAGAAGGGGATGACAGAGAATGAGATGGTTGGATGTCATCACCGACTCGATGGACATGAGTTTGAGCAAGCTCCGGGAGTTGGTGAAGGACAGAGAAGCCTGGAGTGCTGCAGTCCATGGGGTCACAAAGAGTCAGACACGACTGAGCAACTGAACTGAACTGAAAAACCAAGACTTTGTTTTATTTGAACTGTCTAGAGATTACCAAAAATATCAACAAAAATATCAGAGTCTGTTTTTCGTTTTGGAGAATGTTATTATTAAAAGAGAAAATTCGGGTACAGGTGTGCCTTACTTTAAGAAATTTCAGCTTCTCAGAGAAAGAGAAAAATGTACAATAACTATTTTCTTTACCACAAGGATTCACTAATTTCCCTCAGCATATTTAACATGCTGCTGCTGCTGCTAAGTCACTTCAGTTGTGTCCGACTCTGTGCGACCCATAGACGGCAGCCCACTAGGTTCCTCTGTCCCTGGGATTCTCCAGGCAAGAATACTGGAGTGGGTTGCCATTTCCTTCTCCAATGGATAAAAGTGAAAAGTGAAAGTGAAATGGCTCAGTTGTGCCTGACTCTTAGCGACCCCATGGACTGCAGCCTACCAGGCTCCTCCATCCATGGGATTTTCCAGGCAAGAGTACTGGACTGGGTTGCCATTGCCTTCTCCAACATTTAACAAAAATGCCAAAAATTAATTCATACTCAATTTTTCTGAAATAAAATAATTGAAAAAAATAGCTCCATGTATACCATTGAAACCAGTAACTAAAACCAAGAGGAAAGAAGAATTGAAGAAATCTCCAATAATAGTTACAGTTACCATTTCATTCTCAAGAACAATCTTTTTCTTTTGTTGTTGTCTAAAATAGTGATGCCATTTTTTATTCACAAATATATTTAAATGCTGTAAGTCTTACATTTCAGTTGATTCTCAGGATCAAAACTTTCCTGATATCCAAGATATGGGCTTAAGTAACCTTTAAGATGGCTATAAATAGATATAAAAATAGAATCCTAATTTACAAATTTGCTAATATTTCTTCCTTGCCACCAACATAACCTATAGATCATTTTTAGCTAATGAATTGCTATCAAAACAGCCTTGAGGTTGGAGTTTCAATTCCTTCCCCTGATTTGAAATATTTACAGTTAGTGTGTTGGGTGAGTGACCATCTTCCTAATAGATATGTTTCAACATTTCTTATTATTGTTTCTCAAATCCTCAATTAAACCTACAGCAAGCTTACCTGTCATCATACAACATTTCAATAAAAATATAAAAATGCACAGAAAGGTTGTACTCATTAGTTATTATGTAAATAAGCAAAAGATAAAAATCTAGCTAAATTATTTTTTTAGGTTGAACACTCAGGTCAACTGTGAATTACATAATTGTCACACTGTCATTTGTATTAGACATATGAAAATAATCTCTATATATTATAAAGAACCATGAAGAACAGTCATTGACAATCCAGGGGATCTTATAAAAGAAAAAAAATTTTTTTTTTTTTGCTAACCTGGGCTGAGAAACCACAGAAGAAACCAAACCAGAAATGCACAAGTGTGAAGGCAAAATTCTTATAGAAGAAATAGCATAAGAATTTGCACATTCGGACGTAGGACCACCTTCCATGAACAAGGAGAAGCCTTTGGAGGTATCTGAACTGTGCAAATGAGTAGTCGCTGGCTAGGACTGCCTGCAGTCCTTCCTGGCCACTGATGCCGATGCCAATGTGAGCACCTACAAAGAAGAAGGACACTTTCACTTCCCAGACAAAGACACCTTTTTGGGGAAACTATTTTTCTTTCTTTCTTTATAGCCATATGGCATGGCTTGGGGTATCTTAATTCCCCGACCAAGGACTGAACCTGGGCTTCAGCAGTGGAAGCACCAAGTTCTAACCACTGGACCACCAGGGAATTCCCCTATCAATCTTCTTGTAATGCTATTATTTATTCATGGAAATCTTACAACTATAGCATTTATCATTTTCCCCACACATTATCTCATGAAACACTCTTGATAGTTAGGTATTTATCCTAGTTTTATAAGAGAAAATTGCTCAGAAAGTTCAGTAACTTGAACAAAGATTTACAATTTGTGGCAAAACATAACATTTGGGACTATGTGTCTAGTGTTCATTCCTCTACACCATAGCTATTTACTTCTCCAAATAGTGATAGATACACAAATGATTTAATTAAAGACAGAGGGTTGTTTTGTTTTGTTTTTTTTAATGAATGGTGGATGCATTGTACCTGAAAGTATTCATTTTAGAACCACTGGGAAAATTAAATTTCAATGCAATTTCCATTATATATTGCCAAATGCCGAACCTGGGCCTCCACATCTGTAGTGTGCCCCATTAAGCAAATGTCTCCTTACTTTTGATCATGCTGACATCATTGGCTCCATCGCCGATGGCCAAAGTGACAGCATTTCTGTACTTCTTCACAAGCTCTACTACTTGGGCTTTCTGGAGAGGGGTGACTCGGCAGCAAATCACAGTCTTACACATGCAGGCAAGTTCCAGAAGATCATTCTTGACATCACTTTCTAGGGCATGGGCCTAGGTTATTTAAAAAAAAGAAAAATCCACAATAGAACAAGAGAGATGTCATTTGGGAAGCAGATTTCTTATTTCTCAACTGATTTCTAAACAGTTTAATTCACTTCAATAAGTCATTGTTGACTCAGGGTCACACAAACAACGAGAGAAGAGAGTACTGAACGTCTACTATGTGCCGGGGAATTTTACCATAAAAATCAAAAACACAGCACCCTGCGTGTCCTCCCTGGTGCATTATCATGCTGTGCTGGCAAGATACAGTTCAATGCCAGGGAAGCGCCAGAATCCACTAAAATAAGGGAAAGTGAAGGACAGCCCAATCTACCCCTTCACCAAGCTTAAAATGAACTACAAAGTGACGATTTGTTTGTTCTGCATGGTGACATTTTTGTTTCCTTTGCATTGTTGTTTTGTAATTTAGTGTTTATTGTTGTGGTTGTGGATGTGAGGGCAGATGAGGAGCAAATGATCCGGAGATCAGTCCTTGAAGAGCCTAGTGACTGAAATCAGGCAAGTTCTGTGCAAAGGGTGGCATGCAACCTGTATCTCAGACAGGGAGCTTCAACCAGTTCCACCCTTGCTCCTCCCCAAATACATTAGAGCCTTTAGACACACCAAGAAAGGACTGAAAAAGAGAACATAGTCCTTTGCAATTAACTGTAATTTTTTTTCTAGAAAATATCTCACTCTACATTATTTAGTAAATGCATTAAGAGAAAACAGGAACCCATCTAACCTTTGAGTCGGCATTATCTTTGAATGAATCTCTAGCAAGATGTTCATAGCCCATCACATTCTGGTCCCTATATTCCTTTTGAGGTCTGTCTCTACCACCACCTTTAAGTTTACTCTTTACTCCTGTCATGCCAAATTGCTTGTTTCTACAAGGTAACAGGTTCTTTCTTGCCTCTGTGCTTTTGCACTTGCTGTTTCCTCTACCTGAAAATATCGCTTTCTCTAGGAATTCTTCCCTAATTTTCCCATGAGGAACTAAATGTGCTGCTTTGCCTCTATGCTCTCAAAGCACCATGTCCATGCTTCTGTATAGTATTTATCACAATACTGTGAGATTAGCTCTCCCACCAGATGACAATCTCTAAAACAGAGACTGTTCTCTTCATATCCTTATCCATCTTCAGGCTCTAGCACTATGACCTGGGCATGCTTAATAAATGTTAATGGGATGAATGGAAAGATGGGTGAATGAGTATAAAAACATAACTCTAATGTAGAAAATTCTCATGTCAAGGCCTAGAATTTTTAGGGGAAATTGTGAATTAGCATTCTCAAATATAATTTACACTCTCTGAAACAGAAAGCTGGTAACTGGCTGTCTTGCTCAGAATGGTTCCCATCTCTCTCTTTTCTTTTTTCTTTATTATCAACAACAAAAACAGACACAGACTGTGAGAAAAAAGATCCAATTACACTCTGCAAAGCATCAAGATCTGAGCAAAGTGAAATCACGATATTTTTTAAACTTCTGACCATAGTAGGAGAAACACAGCCAATTCTCCTTAAATGAAAAATGATATTTCATGGTTTCTAAAGCTCAGGCTTTGAAGCTGAGGGAATTCTTGAAGAGCAACTATCTTAGATCTTTCTTTCAACATATTTGGAGACAGAGAGAGAAAATCATGTGTGTTAACACCTGAGTGCCCTAACTGACCTCACACTGACCTCACTGAACCTGAGAGAAAGTCCAGGCACAAGTCTTTAGGGAATCTTTCCCTATCGTGGTCCCTGGGGAATTCAACGAAGGCCACCAGCTCCAAGTCCCAGCTGACAGGCTTAGAATTCTCAGTTGCTGCTCATTTGTGCAAGAGAGAAGTTCGTGTCATCTGGACAAACTTTCAACTAAGCTTGGCCTGCAGCTGAGCTCTGTAACTTTCCATGGTGTAGAAGACAACACATCGGTACGTCTGGAACCCAGCTGGACAATGCTCTAAACGCTAAGAGCTAACAGACAGCTGATTACAAGGGGGGAAACACAATATACTCCTGTCCAACTTCTTCTGTCCTCTAAGAAATAGTCTACAAGGAGATCCGTTTGTTTTCCAATCTCTGAAAGTGAAAAATAATCATCAAAGCTGGAAAAAGATGTGAGATTAGCTCTTTGTGCATATAAATGATCATTTCACTCAAGTACAATCAGAGCTTTTGTTTTCTAAGTTAGAAACTCAGAAGAGCATTTTGATATTTGTTCAAGATTTGGAACCTGAACTACATTAAAAGCACAATGGAAGTTTATTCTATTACGACAAGAACCAGATTTCCTAATCAAAGCAAATTGTTTGGCATTGCTGTAAAATGCTGCTATTTAGAAAAACCACTAGAGGTATCTTAATGGCAGTAATTTGGTGTAGTAATTATATGAAGGTCAGGTTGTGCTCTGCAAATCGCAAATGTTAGGAAGAGCAATAATTGCAATACATCCATCCAGTTGCATTATTTTAATTAAACAACAGGAACTGTGATACCCTCCCTGAGAAGAGCATTTAAACAATACTGCTGAACAGTCTACAGTCATTAAGACAAGACAGATATTCTCTGAATTCAGCATTTCTTCAGATCCTCCCCTTTACTGTGATGGTTCGAGCAATAATGTATGAAATATATATTACAAGCTTCCCTTTCCTTTGCAAACAGGAAATCATTGTGTATGCCCTGTTTCTAGCAGTGTCATTTGTTTTGAATACACAAAAGAAGATTTCGTTATGACAGCAGAAAAGAACTGATTATCGGGGTGGAGAAAAAGAAATAACAAAAGCCTTAAGCGAACTCACCAAACTGTGGCCATTTATGATTAAGGCATAATCCCCTGTTACGGTTTCTTCTACAACTGAGTCCAGCTCCAGCGACTGCTTTTTTTCAAAAACTACATGTCCATTGGAAAAAATTCTGTTTTGTCCAAACAAATTTTTCTTTGCTTTCCTTAAAGGAGAATGGAGGAAGGCAAATCATAACAATGTATACGGAGCATACCTATCCACTCTAAGGAGAGGTTAGCCTAGAGGTAGATTCATTTCGTCACTATTCAGACTGCTTGCATGAGATTCAGTTTCAGTGAGCTAGCTGGATGATTTGTTGTGATGGGGGATACCATAGCAAATTTGCAAATTCCAGGAAGTAGGAGGGTAAACACAAGGAAACAGAATCATCTTGAACGTTTTAAATTACCTTAAAGCTAAATCATCATTGTGGGCTGGGTTGGAACCAGGGGCTCTTGATAAATTTGATATATAAGGTTACCTGAGCTTCATGGACTTAAGAACGACTGATCTGGCACATGATATTGTTAAATAATGGAAAGGGAAAGACTGAAGACAACTGATGAAATCTTCTAGGAATTCTGGGAAATTCTGTACATAAATTAATCAACTTGTAGAACAATGTAATACAATCCCACTTAAAACAGCAGCCTTCTGAGAAGCACATCTTTTATTTTATTTTATTTTTTAAATTTTATTTTATTTTTAAACTTTACATAATTGTATTAGTTTTGCCAAATATCAAAATGAATCCGCCACAGGTATACATGTGTTCCCCATCCTGAACCCTCCTCCCACCTCCTTCCCCATACCATCCCTCTGGGTCATACAACAACTCTATTGTTGGAGCTAATGAGTACAATTTTCACTTAAAATATCCCATTGTATTATAATGACTATGCCAATTCAGTAAATGCCATTATTTGTTTTTATTGTCAAATTTCTAAAAGATGTGCTTCTCAGAAAAGGGAACCCTCTGAGAAGCACATCTTTCAGAAATTTGACAATAAAAACAAATAATGGCATTTACTGAATTGGCATAGTCATTATAATACAATGGGATATTTTAAGTGAAAATTGTACTCATTAGCTCCAACAATAGAGTAAGTCTTCTGAGAAAGGAGCTACAGACACCAAAGTGTAGAGGGCAGTTCCAAATGGAAACTCCCTCCAGTGCCCTAGATCTCATCAGCACTACAATAATCCTGCCCACATCCATCGCTGCTGTTTAAGAGGAGGACTGTATGGTGACTTAATACTCTTCCTTAGAAGTGGAATTTTATTCTTCTCTTCAAAATGGAAAGACAATGCCTTTAAAGGGAGGAAAATCTCCTCTCCGAATCCCTTGGATAACACGCTTTGAAGTAACATAGGGTGAGCTGACATGACTGCTAGAAATTTCAGTCACAACCAGGGAACCACACAGTAGGTGCCCCCAAAGATGAGTGGCAAAGCCAGACACCAACACTTCGGGCCACAACATGCATGTGCGAAACGAGCACCCAGGACAGAATGGGGAGAGGCCAGAAAATGGGTATTTTGTCTTAGAGCGAAATGAAACGATCCCCCAAAGGCTCATTCTATGTTTAAAAAAAAATTTTTTTTTTACTTAAATGGTTGTGTCTTTTTGTTTGTTTTTGTTTTTTGCTGTGGCTCCTCTGAAGGAAAAGAATGTTCACATTATAAAAACAACCATTTTAGCCCTCAGCTTTCTAATTATTTGAAAATGTACCACTAATTGTTTACAAGTTAAACTGAAACACACACACACACACACACACACCCCTTCTAGCTCAACATCTCCTTCTGCTGTTCAAGACCAAAATCACAGCCTGCATTTAGGAACCCAAGGAACCCTGAGGTTACATGCCCTTGGCTCCAGGGGTGACATGCTATGTTTAGCAATCAGTTTGCAGAATGAATGAAAAAGATTAATAAAATCAGAGCGCTATGTGTGAAATTTAGGGAGTTAGGGTAGGGAGAGGGAGGGAGGAGTAGACATGAAAAATCATTGCTTTAAGTGGGAGATACAGGACTTTTGCATCAGAGAAGTATGTAAGGGAATCCTCCTCACCATCATGAAAATTTACAGTCCCAGGTAATGAAGAAAGCAAGAGAGACAAGTTCCTCTGAAACGAAAATATTTCTCTGACAGGTTTGCAGAGCTCATGAATTAGGTCCTCAGAAAGCACCAAAGGGCCAACATCTCCTGAGGTCTCCTTTTTAGTAAAGTTCTCACTTGCTGTATTAATGACTCAAACTCTTGTTTTCCCCCCAGAGAATGAAAACATTCCAAAGAAGGGTGAAGTTCATGAAAGTATTGGCTGAAATTCTATTTACTTAGGATTTTTTCCCCCTAAACTGTCTTCCTAACATCTCACATGATCCCTTTTCCAGGCAGAAAAGGGACAGACAGTGTTTCTGGCCCTGCTTAAATCCCCATTGCACTCCCTCTGCAGAGCCTCCGTTTGCCCATGCTCTATAGCTGTCATTTCTTTTTCTTCCTAGAACTTAGCTCTTCAAACACCAGCTAGTTCTCACAAAGCAATTTATTAGGAGGGGAAAGTGACACATAACTCCCTTCAAAGACTATGAACTATACAATGAACACACAATGCTTTACCACAGAATACAAGTTACAAATGCTAAAACAAAAAGAGTGCCTGTTTTTTCCAAGCTCTGTAATGAAGGGCAGTCTGTTACAATGCTGGCATACAGAAATGCGTTAATGTCTGAGAACGACCTTGGTTGGCATTCACAGCCCCACACCAACCACTGAAACCTCACCACAAACAGAGCAAAGCACAGCTAGGCCCATGTTGGCTTACATGCAATCCATAAAGTAAAGAGAGAGCAGGAAAAAGAGTCGTTTTGTCAGGCTTCTTAAGGCACTCTGTATTCAAACATGAAAAGGACCTCTTAGAAAATGGATTGAAACTATGATATTGTATTTAGAAGAATACAATTTTGACTTTGACATGAGCACTGGACTTGAAACCTGGAGATCTGGCTTCAGGCCCAAGGTCTGCCTCTGACATGTCATATGCCCACAGCTGAGTTAGCTGACCTCTAGTCACTTGATTAGCCAGTCACAGACCCATGGGAGAACCCAGGTCTTCAAATTTCTAGTCCTCTGTCTGCCGCATCAAAAAGCTTACACATAGTTAGCCACAGGCTGCCTCTAGGCTGGGACAAAGACACAGTGCTAGAGCAGCAGCTAAGGGACATTATCCTGCCATCCAAGGAGAAAGTACATGAAATTCTGACATCAAGCCCCAGTTTCATCCCTTATTAACTGTTTGACCTGTAAGATACTCAACCCCTAAACCAGTATCTTTATTAAAATCTAGGTGAATGGTACCAGTCAATCACACTGGTTGATACCATTATGAACACCGGGCAGCTCTACCAGGCTGTACTAGGAGGTCTCCAGTATTAAGTGCCCTAAAATTTTACAATTTATGATAGAAACGAAACATACTAAAACACTTTGCCAGGGTGAGAATTAGGAACAAGGGGCATTTTGTTTGGCCTGCATAATGTTTAAAAAGAATCTGTATGAATTTATGGACAACATGATGTTCACTTTCACCAAACCCCCAGCCACTAATGCCTTGTACAGCCGAGATCACACAACCAACATTACCTTTCTGACCCTGGAGCCATTTGCTTTTATGACCCCTCCTCATTCAAACAATAACTATCCACCAAATAGGTATATAAAAAATGCAATACACATGTTGTTGAGTAAAGAGGAAGCATCAGTTCCTAGGTATATCACTGGAATACTACTCAGAAGCAATAGAGTCTCTTCATGGTTCAGTTAATTTTTCTAATAAAATATGTGATCAGTGCAACAAAAATGAAACATGGATTTGGTTTGCTTGTAGGCCCAAGCAAACTTAAATCCTCAGTCTGCTTTTCTTTGGGCAGAAGACATATGTTATCAGTGAAATGTAATCAGTGTAGTAATCTTCAAAGAAACCTTCAGTTCAGTTCAGTTCAGTCGCTCAGTCGTGTCCGACTCTGCAACCCCATGAATTGCAGCACACCAGGCCTCCCTGTCCATCACCAACTCCCAGAGTTCACTCAACTCACGTCCATCGAGTCAGTGATGCCATCCAGCCATCTCATCCTCTGTTGTCCCCTTCTCCTCCTGCCCCCAATCCCTCCCAGCATCAGAGTCTTTTCCAATGAGTCAACTCTTCGCATGAGCTGGCCAAAGTACTGGAGTTTCAGCTTTAGCATCATTCCTTCCAAAGAAATCCCAGGACTGATCTCCTTTAGAATGGACTGGTTGGATCTCCTTGCAGTCCAAGGGACTCTCAAGAGTCTTCTCCAACACCACAGTTCAAAAGCATCAATTCTTCAGTGCTCAGCTTTCTTCACAGTCCAACTCTCGCATCCATACATGACTACTGGAAAAACCACAGCCTTGACTAGATGGATCTTAACAGGGTTTAATTGTAGATTTCTGGACAGGCCCTTAATACTAAAGCAGCAAACTTAACCCAGGACTCAATGTGCTTAAACATTTTCATGACATTAAATTTGAAAATCTTATGTGACATTAAATTTGAAGCAAGCATCTTCATGAGATGCATGAAAATACATCACTGTTTATGATGTAATTGAAACACATTTGATGGGTTTAAATATGAGCATTGTAGGTCATTTTCCCTCAAGAGCTGCCATCACTTAGGTCAGCGGTCCCCAAGCTTTCTGGTACCAGGGACTGATTTCATGGAAGATAATTTTTCCATAGACTGGGAATGGGGGGAGGGATGGTTTCAGGATGATTCAAGTGCGCTGCATTCATTGTGCACTCTACTTTACTTCTAGTCTAATGCTGCCACTGATCTGACAGGAGATACCAGTTCATGGCCTGGAGGTTGAGAACCTCTGACGTAGATCCTGTACTTCTGATACACTTTTAAAATATTTTTGCATCAACTCCCACTGAACTGAAACATGTAACACAAGAAAACTGAGTGGTGTAAATTTATAATTTCAATATTTCATCCCTAAAACCCTGGGTTAGATGTAAGAAGCCAAGTATAGGATTGTAGAGAGCACCTCTAGTAATAACTTTTCTTGGATGTTCTTTTCCCCTCTAATATAAGAAAATGCATACTATAAACATATTGATTCTTCTCATACAGAATTTTCTACTATGTACTGCCGCTCTGTCTTAGACTCTAAGAATGCGGTAATCTCCAAATCCTGGTTGAAATCAACATTATTTTCCAGCAAGTTAAGAAAAGTGGGCTCAAGAGTCCTGAAATACTTAGGCTAGATGGAAAATATTTTTCTCCTTTGAATATATTGTTCTTCTCAGATAATCTTTTGGCTTGCTGTATGAACACTATTACAATTTCATTAACACAAAGTGCCAGAAATAAGAAAGCAAACATGACCCATAATTCTGTCATCCAGAGAGAACCACATGAGGAGCTAGGAGGATAGGTATGGATATAGATGTATATAGTGTTTTACACACATACATACATACCTGTATACACATATATGCCTTTTTAGAAAAATGGATCATGTTATGCATGATATTTCATAATCTCACTTTTCACTTATCATGGACATCTTCCAATGTCAAAAAACACATAATTACTTTTAAGACTATATGGTATCTCATTGCATCTATGTATCATACAAATTAACAAAATCCTGGTGGCTGGGTGTTTGAACAATTTCCAATTTTCTATTATAATAATTGATGCCACAATATCTATGTATGTATGCATACAAACACACATGCATGCACACTCAAACATACATACACTTGTCCATTTATTTTCTTAAGGGCAATTCCTAGAGGTAAAAACGACTGGGTCAAAACTGTACACATATATAATTTTGAAATATATTGCTAGTTCACCCTCTAGAAAATTTCTACCAACTTACTCTCCTGACAGTATATAAGAATTCATATTTCTTCACATTCCTTCCACATTCCTACAGTTATGTCACCCACTTCGTCAACCACACGCACCTGGATAAAATCTTGAGGTATTAATTTCGGTTCCCCACCCCTTCTGCAATCACCACTGCTACCACAGACGACCCTCTCTGTTTACTCAGAAACATACCTTGCCTCAGGAGGATGTGACAGAGCCAAACACAGAGAAAACAAGCGTCAATATCTTGTTTTCTGAGTATGAAAATAGACTCTTGAAACGCAAAGCAGAATTGCCATCATGAATTCCAGCAATCTGGAATTCTAGTAATTGGGCTTTTTGAAACGGAAGAGTGTCAAAAAATTAATCCTTAAAAGAATCAGAGCGTAAAATGTTGCCCTCAGCGATAGACTGGGGAAAAAAAAAAAAAAGACTCCTTTTCTCTGTTTCCTATCTAGCCTAAAGGAGAGAGACTGAAGAGGAGATTAGATGCTCATGAATCAATCACTAAAGAAGCCTAGGTGCTGCTCCCACTCGGGACTGGGAGTGGGTCGCTTTTGGGAATCTGAATGTGCAACAGTAGTCACTGAAGCATGGTGACATGAAGGGGAGTAGAAGAAAGGGATTTCAGGAACAGAGGCACCATGTGAGGGCACTTCTCAGACACAGAGAAGTGAGGAAGAACCCCTGAACACCCATGTTTCCCCAGGAGGATGTGGAAGTCAGCCCACAGGGAAAGCAAGTGGGACGTGCCAGATGCCAGCGGGGCAGATGCTGAGCCTCCGTGACAGTCAGGCAATAGCACGGCCTAGCCTTGAACTAAATGTACTCACAGTGCCTAATTTAATTGTTCTGTCATCAGGCAGAAAAGGGGTTCAAGTCTAGTTTTAGAAAATTTTATGAGTTTCTGTTCTTGCCCAGCTCAGTATATTCCAGGTTGTGAAGTCAGAGAAGCTAGAAATGACAGAGCCTCCTCCTTCTTCCTTCACATCAAATCAAATTCTGAGTCCTATCCATTATACCTCCAAAACAGCTGTGAATTTCATTCCACTCTTTCCTTCCCCATTCTTACAACCTCACTGCCTTAGTTTAACCCTCAACATTCCCAAACTTGAGTATTCCAACAGCTTCCTAAGGCATCTCTCCATACCATTCATTTTTTTCCTCAAACATACTTCATCTATCCAGTCACGCAAGTGTTATTTCTAAAGTGTAAAACTGGATTTGTCTCTATTCTGCTTAGAAGTCCTCCATATCCATCCAATACTTTCAAGATAAAGTACATTCACTTTTGCTTATCACTCAATCACCACTTTTATCTCTGAGAAATTGTCCCCACCCATAACTCTGTACTACACTCTAACTACGACTTGACACATGGTTCCTGAAATATAACATGGTGTCTTTCTCATCTGTATGCCTTTGTGTATGCTATTCCATCAAGCTGCAATACTGTTATCCAATGTAATCAACAGAGGAAGAGGATTCATAAAATGTGTAATGGGGGTCAGGATATTGTTTTCAGTATCTTAAGAAGGTTAATTAAAAGTGTAGTTTTTCTATGATGAGAATGCAAAGACTGTCTAATTCTTTAAAGTTTTGTTTTACTTTCAGCTACTTTGTATCAACCTAGTATAGCAAACCACTATATCACACTAGTTAGAAGCCATAACTGAAGATTACATGTGTCTTTGCCAAATAAAAATTAGAAAACCTAATTGTTACTGATACAATTTTATCATTATTATTTATATGATCTTAATAATAGACTCCAAAGTTTATTGGAAAACTATTTTTTAAAAATTAATCCTTGTTGGTTGAAAGATTGGGAACAACGGCTAAGGAAAGAGGGCAGGAGGAAGGGAGGAAAGACAGGAGGGAAGGCAAGAAGGATGTTCAATGAATGGTCATAAAGCTTTAAGCTCTTATATTAATCCCTCAAATAAAATCATTTATAGGGTTGGTATTTGCATATTTTCCCATTTTACAAATGAGGAAAACAAACAGAGAGGTTGAATCAGATCAGATCAGATCAGTCGCTCAGTCCTGTCCGACTCTTTGCAACCCCATGAATCGCAGCACGCCAGGCCTCCCTGTCCATCACCAACTCCCGGAGTTCACTGAGAGAATAGTGTAGCAAAAATCACTTAGCTAGCCAGAGCACAAAGACAAGATTCCAACTTGGCTCAAGTCAACATAGATTCTATACTTTTCCACTTAAGCTGGCTGTCTCTACCTGAAATCCATTCTGCTATAGTTGCCAACCTGGTGTCTGACCTCAAGGGAAGCAACCAGATGCTTCAAAAACTGCATTTTTAATATTATTTAAAGAGAGTAAGAGTACACCCATGGTGTTTTCAGAGAAATGTGGCAAGTGAATGGGTGCACAGGCTCTGGGGCCATGCTACCTAGATTCAGCCCCACCCGAACCACTTGACTAGTTGTAAAACTTTGAGCACATTATTTACCCTATGTGTGTCTCAACTTGCTAACTGCAAAACAAGGATAATGATAATGTCTTTCACTGGGTTGCTTTGAGAATGAGATGAGAGAATACATGCCTTCCGCTTACTACAGTGTCCAAGGCATTGTCTCAAGTTCAGTCACTCAGTTGTGTCCAGCTCTTTGTGAACCCATGGACTGCAGCACGCCAGTCTTCCCTGCCCATTACCAACTCCTGGAGCCTGCTCAAATTCATGTCCATTGAGTCAGTGATGCCATCTAACCATCTCATCCTCTGTCATCCCCTTCTCCTCCGGCCTTCAATCTTTCCCAGCATCAGGGTCTTTTCCAATAAGTCAGTTCTCTGCATCAGGTGGCCAAAGTATCGGAGTTTCAGTTTCAGTAACAGTCCTTCCAATGAATAGTCAGGACTGATTTCCTTTAAGATTGACTGGTTGGATCTCTTTGCAGTCCAAGGGACTCTCAAGAGTCTTCTCCAACACCACAATTCAAAAGCATCCATTTTTTGGCACTCAGCTTTCTTTATAGTCCAACTCACATCCATGCATGACTATTAGAAAAACCAGAGCTTTAACTAGACAGACCTTTGTTGGCAAAGTAACATCTCTGCTTTTTAATATGCTCTCTAGGTTGGTCATAGCTTTTCTTCCAAGGAGCAAGCATCTTTTAATTTCATGTCTACAGTTACCATCTGCAGTGATTTTGGAGCCAAAGAAAATAAAGTCTGTCACAGTTTCCATTGTTTCTCCGTCT
The DNA here is from genome assembly GCF_019923935.1 of Bubalus bubalis. Classification (NCBI taxonomy): domain Eukaryota; kingdom Metazoa; phylum Chordata; class Mammalia; order Artiodactyla; family Bovidae; genus Bubalus; species Bubalus bubalis. The sequence goes on from NC_059167.1 coordinate 42,964,826, forward strand.
ATTTGCCATGAAGTGATGGAACCAGATGCCATGATCTTAGTTTTCTGAATGTTGAGTTTTAAGCCAACTTTTTCAATTTCCTCTTTTACTTTCATCCATATAGTCAAAGCTATGATTTTTCCAGTAGTCATGTATGGATGTGCGAGGTGGACCATAAAGAAGGCTGAGCACCAAAGAACTGACTCTTTCGAACTGTGTTGCTGAAGAAGACTCTTGAGAGTCCCCTGGACTGCAAGAAGATCAAACCATTCAATTCTAAAGGAAATCAACCCTGATTATTCAATGGAAGGACTGATGCTGAAGCCCAGTCCTGAGCCACCTGATGCAAAGAGTCAACTTATTGGAAAAGATCCTGATGCTAGGAAAGACTGAGGGCGGGAGGAAAGGCAGTGACAGAGGATGAGATGGTTGGATGGCATCACCAACTCAATGAGCATGAGTTTGAGGAAACTCCAGGATAGTGAAGGACAGGAGAAAGCCTGGCATGTTATAGTCCATGGGGTTGCAACGGGTAAGACAGGACTTAGTGACTTAAAAATTATTAAATAAATTATTAATTTTCCCAATAGACTCTATAGACTCTATCATTAAACTTATAGAAATAATAATGATCCAGCAATCCCACTGCTGGGCATACACACTGAGGAAACCAGAAGGGAAAGAGACACGTGTACCCCAATGTTCATCGCAGCACTGTTTATAATAGCCAGGACATGGAAGCAACCTAGATGTCCATCAGCAGATGAATGGATAAGAAAGCTGTGGTACATATACACAATGGAGTATTACTCAGCCATTAAAAAGAATACATTTGAATCAGTTCTAATGAGGTGGATGAAACTGGAGCCTATTCTACAGAGTGAAGTAAGCCAGAAAGAAAAACACCAATACAGTATACTAACGCATATATATATGGAATTTAGAAAGATGATAACAATAACCCTGTGTACGAGACAGCAAAAGAGACACAGATGTATAGAACAATCTTATGGACTCTGTGGGAGAGGGAGAGGGTGGGAAGATTTGGGAGAATGGCATTGAAACATGTAAAATATCATGTATGAAACTAGTTGCCAGTCCAGGTTCGATGGACGATACTGGATGCTTGGGGCTAGTGCACTGGGACGACCCAGAGGGATGATATGGGGAGGGAGGAGGGAGGAGGGGTCAGGAAGGGGAACACATGTATACCTGTGGCGGATTCATTTTGATATTTGGCAAAACTAATACAATTATGTAAAGTTTAAAAATAAAATAAAATTAAAAACAAAAAAAATAATAATGATAAAATTATATCAGTAATAATGAGATTTTCCAACTTTTACTTGTCAAATACATATGTGGTCTCCAGCCATAGCTTCTAATGAGAATGATACAGATATTTTCTACAGTGACTAAGACAGTGTAAAAATGTTGGGAGATTCGATCTACAAGTATTAAGGTTAAATGGAGACACAGTAAGGAAGCTCACGGTGCCCCACTGTTATGCTGCGTGAACTGTGTTGAATGGGCTGTGTTAGCCCCTTCAGGACTAGAGCAAGTGGCAAGCCATTTGCCTCTAAGCCATTTGGTCAGACCCCAAATGGACTGAGTTTAGAGAAAGCAAAACTAGTTATAAGAAAGCACTTTCTAAAGTGCTGGGGAAATAATTAGGCACACTCTTTCTCAACTCTCAGATTTTCCTTTCCCCTCCTTCCCTCTCCTCCTTTCCTCTTTCCTTTGACACTCACCTGAGTTCTTCTCTGACCTCCGCAGCTGTGTTCCCTGCTATGATGAACACATCATTCATGTCATCAGTCAGCATGTTGCAGGCATAGCCAATATTAATGGCAGTTTCTGATACAAAAGAAAGCCCACTTCAGTTAGAACATTACTTATTAAGATAAGCATCTTTTTCATTAGAGTTTTGAGACCTTTCCATATTTCCTTAAGGCCTACAGGCCTCCTTAACTTCAGAGAGAGTATGATTGGTAATAAAATAAATACAAGATATCGAGGAAGAAATTTAAAAATTTGCTAAATCCACACACACAAAAAAAAACAACCAACATCTATGAATCCTCAACATTCTCATCTAGTTTTTAAAAGAACTTTTTGATTTCCAAAAGGAGTATTCATGAAAAGATCCCAAGATCTTGTGATATAGTAAAATGTATACATTTTACTTGTATAAAATTTTACCAGAAGTCTTGAATACTGTCTTTGCAGAGCTGAAATACTAAGCTATTATTCAATCTGATATAATAGACAAATTGAAAACTCCCCAATGTTCAGTTGAACAGCAGAAAAATGATTTTAAGTTTTAAAAATTCTCCCACATGCAACATTGCCATATTTCCATTAAGTGACTAGAAATTTGGAATTTGAATATCACCTCAAAAACAAACCAGGACTGCTGCTACTAGATAACTAGAATATTACATGATATTGACCAATCCAACCTCTAATTTTGTATAAGTAGAGCCTAGGATAGGTAAGTACCCCTTCCATCTTCAATACAATCATTCAATTTTTAATTTTATTATTTGTTAGATTCTTGTGAATTCTATAGAGTCATTAGATTTGTCATAAGTCAAGGAAGACAACTGATAAAACTTCAGCATATCCTTTGTAGAAACCACAGAAATTAAAGCTAAGTAGTAAACTTATAAGTATTCATAACTAATTGAATGGCTGTACACACTGATCAAGTGAAGTCTCTAACAACCCAGCACAGAGCTCAACTCTCTGTGTTTTACATTTTGTAGTCGGTGATTTGAGTAAACATATAGAGAACTGATTTATCAGGTCTGCAAATCCGCCAATGTTCTAAAAAGTAACTAACATGTAAATAGAATCTTAAAAATATGTATGTCAGTTAACTGAATATTTCTGGTCTACTGATGGCCAAGCAGAAAATCATGCTTGTTTTAACCATTACTGCTAGCAATAGACCCAAACTAAATTGATCACCTTTTCTTTCCTAGGAAAGATGGTATTGTGAACCTAATGACTCTTTCTCTGATGACTTGGAGTTTTGTTATGCCTGAAAGTGGGTCAGCTCTTCGTGTCCAACTCCATGGGCAATCTTGGAATTCAGCCAGGTTACACTTGTACAGTTGTGGTGGCTGTTAAAATACCAAAATATTTTCATACCAGTTGATAAAAAGCTGCTTCCTTGAGTCTCTCCAAAGCCTACCCCTCCTTGAAGATTCCCAAACCTCCCTACCAAGAAGAAACTAAAGAAGTAATGCTGAAGTCTCCAATGTCCTGCTCCAGAGCTCTGCCACTCTGTGTTCTAAACTGGGATCAGTGCACATACAAACTAACAGTTAAACATTTTAATACCATTGCTGCCTACGAGTATAACTATTATTTTTAAGAAGTATTTGAACTGAAACTCAACTGACTCCACAGTGTACTACAGAAGATATTTGGTTCACTTCAGTCACTCAGTCGTGTCTGACTCTTTGCGACCGCATGAACCGCAGCACGCCAGGCCTCCCTGTCCATCACCAACTCCCAGAGTCTACCCAAACCCATGTCCATTGAGTCAGTGATGCCATCCAGCCATCTCATCTTCTGTCGTCCCCTTCTCCTCCTGCCCTCAATCTTTCCCAGCATCAGGGTCATTTCCCTTTGGTGCTCAGCTTTCTTCAGAGTCCAACCCTCACATCCATACATGACCACTGGAAAAACCATATTCTTGACTAGACAGACCTTTGCTGGCAAAGTAATGTCTCTGCTTTTGAATATGCTATCTAGGTTGGTCATAACTTTCCTTCCAAGGAGTAAGCGTCTTTTAATTTCATGGCTGCAGTCACCATCTGCAGTGATTTGGAGCCCAGAAAAATAAAGTCTGACACTGTTTCCCCATCTATTTGCCATGATGTGATGGGACCAGATGCCATTATCTTAGTTTGTGAGCTTTAAGCCAACTTTTTCACTCTCCACTTTCACCTTCATCAAGAGGCTCTTTAGTACTTCTTCACTTTCTGCCATAAGGGTAGTGTCATCTGTATATCTGAGGTTATTGATATTTCTCCCGGCAATCTTGATTCCAGCTTGTGCTTCCTCCAGCCCAGCATTTCTCATGATGTACTCTGCATATAAGTTAAATAAGCAGGGTGACAATATACAGCCTTGATGTACTCCTTTTCCTATTTGGAACCAGTCTGTTGTTCCATGTCCAGTTCTAACTGTTGCTTCCTGACCTGCATACAGGTTTCTCAAGAGGCAGGTCAGGTGGTCTGGTATTCCCATCTCTTTCAGAATTTTCCAGTTTATTGTGATCCACACAGTCAAAGGCTTTGGCATAGTCAATGAAGCAGAAGTAGATGTTTTTCTGGAACTCTCTTGCTTTTTCAATGATCCAGCAGACGTTGGCAATTTGATCTCTGGTTCCTCCGCCTTTTCTAAAACCAGCTTGAACATCTGGAAGTTCATGGTTCACGTACTACTGAAGCCTGGCTTGGAGAATTTTGAGCATTACTTTACTAGCATGGGAGTGAGTGCAATTATGCAGTAGTTTGAGCATTCTTTGGCATTGTCTTTCTTTGGGATTGAAATGAAAACTGACCTTCTCCAGTCCTGTGGCCACTGCTGAGTTTTCCAAATTTGCTGGCATATTGAGTGCAGCACTTTCATAGCATCATCTTTCAGGATTTGAAATAGCTCAACTAGAATTCCATCACCTCCACTAGCTTTGTTCATAGTGATGCTTCCTAAGGCCCACTTGACTTCACATTCCAGGATGTCTGGCTCTAGGTGAGTGATCACACCATCATGATTATCTGGGTTGTGAAGATCTTTTTTGTACAGTTCTTCTGTGTATTCTTGCCACCTCTTCTTAATATCTTCTGCTTCAGTTAGGTCCCTACTATTTCTGTCCTTTATAGAGCTCATCTTTGCATAAAATGTTCCCTTGCTATCTCTAATTTTCTTGAATAGATCTCTAGTCATTCCCATTCTATTGTTTTCCTCTATTTCTTTGCACTGATGGCTGAGGAAGGCTTTCTTATCTCTACTTGCTATTCTTTGGAACTCTGCATTCAAATGGGTATATCTTTCCTTTCCCCTTTGCTTTTCGCTTCACTTCTTTTCACAGGTATTTGTAAGGCCTCCTCAGACAGCCATTTTGCTTTTTTTGCATTTCTTTTTCTTGGGGATGGTCTTGATTCCTGTCTCCTGGACAATGTCACGAACCTCCATCGATAGTTCATCAGGCACTCTGTCTATCAGATCTAGTCCCTTAAATCTATTTCTCACTTCCACTCTATAGTCATAAGGGATTTGATTTAGGTCATACCTGAATGGTCTAGTGGTTTTCTCCACTTTATTCAACTTCAGTCTGAATTTGGCAATAAGTATGGTTAGTTTGATAGTAAATTTTTGTTATATATTCGCTTTCCTCTTTGTATTTGAAACTCTTTCCTAAGTGGAGTACTGGGCAAATGTCTTACTAATTAAGCTTCCTGGTTCATTAAAATTGTACCACAAGAATGATCATCCTCTTTTCAAAACATCATCATCTATTTTCAAATTACCTTGTTTGTCTCCTGTTAGGACCCAGATCTTAATATTGGCTAGTGATAAGCTTGTAACTGTTTCAGTCACACCATCTTGTAACTTGTCTTCTACAGCAGTGGCACCTAGTAGCTTCAATGAAAAATAGAGAATACCTTACGTTAATGCATGCATATAATACCCATAACATCTATGGCTTTTAATTACAGAGTTTAGAGGTCAAAGTACATAAAGATGGAAATTAGGATGTGTTGATATAGCAAGCATCCTTTATGTACAGAGGTGGGCTGGGAAAACCCCCAGAAGGAAGTTCCCTAATCCAGGCAACTGGTGAGCATACCAATTAGTGCAGAGATCCTGGAAGATAGAATTTACATGAGGGATATGATATGCTCAGATAAAACATTAGCATAAATGATCAGAAGCCATTTGGGCTTGTAGAGCCTCAAGAATCCCCCAGGTGTCTCAAAGGAAATGCCTCATCTCAGAGTCAGGACCTCAAAATAAAAAGTAGAACCATTCTCTTCAATGAACAAACCATCAGATGTTGTGAACTAAAAAGTGAAGGTTCTTATGCAATATTTCATCCAAAGATGATCAAGGTGTGATCCTAGTACATCACAACAGCTAAACAGTCTAGCCACTGGGGCCCTAGGGAAGAGTGGTTTCTAGAATAAATCACACTCTGGACAGTACAGATATCATCAGCATCTCATGGCTCTAGGTTGGTTTAGAGCTGGATCCCCACTCTTCACAGCAAGTTTCCCTGTTCTAAAAGGGTGGGTCATACAGCATGGAGGAAGAAAAAACACAACATCAAACAAAACATGATATACCAGAAGCTGACAAAGAATAGGGAGTCTACTATCTTCCAATCTTGGGGGACTTCCAATGGCATAAGCTACTGCTAATTGAAATAATCCTCTGGCCACATATGGCAAGCTCAAAGCCAACATATAAAGCATGATTCAAAGTTTGAAAGAGTAACATCTGCTGTGTGCAAGATGATTTAGCCAGTGGATTATTCCCTTGCTAGATCTCTAAACACATACTATCCCTTGTGTAAACACAAACCATCATGCTTCTAAATGCATACCATCAAATCCCTTTCAATTTCTTCATACAGCCCTGCTATCCGTTCATCCCTCTCATCTGTGGTAGTATTTGCATCTTCAAGCATCTTATGCCACTCTCTGAAGTACTTGTCATCCAGATCTCTGTATGCAATGGCCAAGGTTCGAAGGCCTTCTCCTGCAAATTCCTGCCAGGACAGACAGAGACCTTGGAACCATCCCAAAACAATAATCACAACAATAAAACAACAAAAGTAATGAGTAAGAAGTTATGCACTCAAATTCATTTTAGCCCAAGAGCACAACTTAGTCCTCTTGACTCCAACTTTTTAGTCCCCTTGGAAATGGGAGATGCTATTTTTATTTTGTATTTTATTCCAACGGGACTGAAACATTCAGAGGACCTAGCATTCCCCCTTAAGACTGCTGAAACACCCACTAAAGGGTCCTCTTTGAGGTGTGATCAATGGTGCGCGTGACTTGAGGTAACCATTCAAAGCAACATGTTGGTTTCTCACCTATATTCTGCCTGATGGAAGCACTGCTAGTGATGAGAGGGATTCAGCCTGTTTTATGGGCCATGGCCCTCAGTTTTCAGGGGAGAAGAAAGGACCTTCAGAGGAGCCACGGCTCTCAAATCAAAGGAAGGGGGCTCTCACAAGGGGCTGCAACATGACATCTCACCAAAGTCATGCTGCTGCTGCTGCTAAGTCGCTTCAGTCGTGTCCGACTCTGTGTGACCCCATGGACTGCAGCCTACCAGGCTCCTCCGTCCATGCTTTCCCCCTAATAATATAGCGATGTCTAAAACTTACTCTCTCCTACTTGTGTTTATGTTTCAAGATTTATAATAATAAAGTAAATGTATTCAATAAAGATGAAAAAAAAAATGTCATGCAATAGAAATTCAAGGGTATTAATTAACGTTATAATAATAACTCTAGAGGAAAAGTGAGAAAGGTAGGAAAGTTAATACAAATTTTCACTTCTGGGAACTAGTACTAGAAGTGGTGGTGGTGGTTGTTCGTCATTAAGTTGTGTCCAACTCTATGACCCTGTGGACTGCAGCATTCCAGGCTCCTCTGTCCTCCACTATCTCCCAGAGTTTGCTCAAATCCATTAGAAGTTGAAGCTGACTTTTACTTTTCATCCTAAAACCTTTATAATATTTTTTTTGCTGTAGTAAAGTCTAATTTTAAAAATAAAATTGCTTGAAATTTTAAAGAGGTCATCAAGCCCAGTTACTTTTAAAAAATAATTTTTTTTTATAAACTATCTTCTATAGAGTTAGTATTTAATAACAGGTCAAGTTTATCAGAGGATGATACTCCTTCTTTAGTGTCTCAGTCAACTGAGAGTCTGAAATAAAACCTTGAGTGCTACATCCTTTTAATATGCAAATAATTCACTAAACATAGGAGACTGGTAGTTGCTAAGTGTTTCAGACAGTCACAATAGCTAGAAACATATGTTGAATGCTTGGATAAATGCTAAAAACCTCCCACTTTGCACAGGCCTCTATGGCCACTTTATGGCCTTCTATACTGGAAGCATTTTTATAGCCATTTCTGCTCCTTTGGGCACTGCCATGAAGCATATCTTCTCTGTTGTATTCTGGCTTATGGGACAGACACAGGTTGGCAATCAGACACAAATTAAACTTTGACACACCCTAATTAGGAAAATGGAAAATCAGTGCCCACTGTGGTGATATGGTTTAGCCCAGAGAGAGTATGAGAAAAATTATCCAAACTTATCTCGTAGACCATTGGTAGCACTTTGGATGTTGCAATCACACTGTACAAGCCCTCCCTTCCAAAACCACCACTGGGTCCCCAACTGATCTGAAAATCTAGTTACTGCCTTATAATGATCTTTTGTCCTCTTAATTCCGACAAACACTTCTTTGACTTTAACTTGCAACACCCCTGGGCATTACCAGTGCTTTTCTCTCTGTTCTGCACAGCAGTGAATCAACTCTAAGATGACACTACAAAAGGGGACAGATGATTTAAGTTATTTAATTAGTGCATGAAACAAGTTGAATCCTAAATCAACATTTAGGATTAGCAAGATCATTTCCCATCATTAAATCATTCAAAAACCAATAACTAAATATAAATTTAAAACCTCAGAATTTAGAAGTCAAAATGAATAAAGTGAAAGAAGCAAAAGCAAGTCAAATTGATACTCATAGAAATGTAGAAAGATCAAATCAGGTTTCCCATACTTTAGTATGAAAATCCAGGACCTTGGTGTTTGAGCAATGGCAAAATCAAATGCTTATGATTCCAAAGTTGTTTTCATAAAAAAAAAAATTTTTTTTTAAAGGATCATGATGGCCTTCTGGAAGAGATTAAAAGAAAATCAAGAATGCTCTATTGGGAAGACAAAAACAATAGCTATGTTTGTAACCAATATTACCAAACAATCATTCTTTAAACTTAAAGTCAGGCAGAGGTTTTTATTTATTTGTTTGTTTTTTAAAGATTCAGGGAATTTTTTTTTATATTAAATATAGGGCTTGGCAAAGAAAATGAACCCTCAATTGCTTTTTAAAGGAGAGAAACCAAGGAGGAAATAAGAGTTCTGAGCAGTTGCCCTTAAATTTCATATTGTGTTTAACAGAACCTCAAACATATGCTAGAATGACCCTTGAAATCTCAAGTTTTTAAGTCAGATAACATTTATATTTATTCTTAGACTCTTACTCTTTTGCAAAAAGAAAAACGTATGCCAAAGATCATCCCTGCTCCCTTTAGAAAGCTTCTAGAAAGAAACTTTGCATAGTCTCAGGCTGTATGCATTTGCTAACTTCAACCCAGGGAACATTAGTGACTCATCATGATATATGACCTGAATAAAAAGACCTTTAAAGGAGAAAGTTGGCTACAAAGATTATTTTCCTCTCACCATATAAACATGACCCTAAACTATCCCCTGGGTGGAGGGGAGTAACCCTAAGAGTACCAGATACATTAGTACCAGACACATCAGAACCCAAGGGAAAGCAATTCTCCAGTTCCTCTTCACTAAAACCAGTCCAGTCATCCAGGTGGAACAGCCCCCAGCTGTAAGGAAGTCAGAGCAGGTTTCCCTTGGTGTCCTGAGTCATCTCCTGACCAGAGTTGGTTGGTTGGACCACTCAGCGGCTATTTCTCATCAGCTGTGGATTCATCCACCTTGGAGTGACTGACCTGATGTTCAGCAAGGCAAGGGGTGGGTCCATGTGCCAGTTTCTAAACGTTCATTGGCACAGTTTCCTGTGCAGCCATTCTCCACACACTTTCTATTTCAGAAATCAGATCACTTAGCTGATATTTTAAAAAAAAGACCTAACCACAGGAAGCTGCTAAAGGGCCACTGTGCTAACCTTACCACAGGGGCACTTACACTGAGATGGTCTGAAGTCAAAGTCAGAAGGTCTTCATTGGATGGATGAAGTCTTTCAAACAGAATAGTGTCTGCTCCTTTGGAATAAAGCTTTATCTGTCCTTCTGGGTTTCGAACTGAAAAAAAAAAAGTTGGGAAAGTAGACAATAATCAATGAAATCCATCAAAATTAGACTCTCCTTGGCCTCCAGCCAGGCAATTTGGAAATGAGCATCAGGCTTTAGGCAGTCATAAAATACTCAGTGCCTTTGGTTAAAAGGTCATTACCTAAGTCACCTGACTTTACTCCTGTTTTGTTAACTTAGAAATATTCCATCTACAGGAACAAGTATTTTTGTTCTGATGTATATAACCTTCCTATTTTCCTTGCTTACTATTTCTGAAGGGCTAATACATTTAAATTTAAGCCTTCTGTATTGAGCAGAACTGAGAGCTTTGTTTGCCTGTCTCCTGATGTGAAATTCAAGACTGACTATAGGAATCAGCTATCAGCATTATGCCAAATGATCACCATATGGAATTCAAGTCATTCAAAGTCAGGGCTTATGGATTTTTCTCAGCCCTTGCTGATATATTTCCTCACTACCTTTACTCCTCAGAAAAGCTCTTTTACTCTTGGATCATAATCCTAGCTACAAGCAGACTTCTCAGGGGGCTTTCAAAACTGAAGTTTCTACCTTCTTCCCACTAAAAGTCTGTATTAGTAGGGCTGTGCTTTAACCTGCTCTCCCCACGTTTGGGAAAGATAGCCTTGATGAGGCTCCAATCCCTCATTTACAATCCTCAACTCCTCCCCTGGGTGTCACACATGTTGCTGTCAGACAAATCTTTCTTTAAGCCACAGAATACTTGACCTATATTTGTAGGCTTGGTTTTACATCTTGGCACATATCAGGCACCTAATTATTTATTAAACAGATGAATGATATAGAAATGTATTTCTCCCCTACTACATCTAAAAGTCAGATACAATTTAGGACAACTGCTCGTCACAGCTTCATAGTTTGAACAGTGACCCTCACAAGTTTCATCGAGTCTAAGATTATTATATGCTTTCAACTCAGTTGTACCTTTTCTCTAAAAATAGAGTGCCTCATAACAAATGGACATAAATATTGACTACTATTAGTTTAAGAGGATATGAAGTTCAGAGCTTGATTTAAAGGAATATAATACCACAGTACAATAAATTACTTTTCCCCATAACTTTTTTTAATTGAAATATAGTTGATGTACAACATTATATAAGTTACAGGTGTACAATACAGTGATTCACCATTTTTAAAGGCTACACTCCATTTATAGTTACTCATGCTAAGTCGCTTCAGTCCCAGCTAACTCTTTGTGACCCCATGAGCTGTAGCCCACCAGACTCCCCTGTCCATGAGATTCTCCAGGCAAGAATACTGCAGTGGGTTGCCATGCCCTCCTCCAGGGGATCTTCCCCACCCAGGAATCACACCTGTATCTCCTGTAGCTCCTGCATTGCACACAGATTCTTTACCACTAAGCCAGGGGGGAAGCTCAGAAGTTATTCACAATATTGTAGAAGTTATTCTACAGTATTGGCTATGTTCCCTGTGCTGTACAATATATCCTAGTGGGTTATATTATACATAGTAGTTTGTATCTCTTAATGCCCTATCCTTAAATTTTCCCTGCTCCCTTTCCTCTCCCCACTGGTAACCATTAGTTTATTCTCTATATCTGTGAACCTGCTTTTTAGTTGTAGCCACTAATTTGTTGTATTTTTTAGATTCCACATTTGAAAGATATTATACAGTATTTGTCTTTCTATGTCTAACATTTCATTTAACATAATGCCCTCCAAGTGCACCTATGTTGTTGCAAATGACAAAATTTAATTCCTTTTTATGGCTGAGCAGTATTTCATTGTATATATATACCACATCTTCTTTACTCATTCATTTGCTGATGAACACTGAGGTTGTTTCCTCTAATTTTTAATGACCCTTAGTCAACACTTGATCTAATCCAATTTCCTCCTAGCTTGAATAAACCTAATGCACCCTGGAAACTTCTTTGTATTGGGATTTATCTATGGGTTGTCTTCTCTTCTAAGACCCATGGTCAACTTTCATAGTTTCTAGAACTTATGCAATTTTTCTTGTACTCGGCTCAAATGTCCACAGTGGGGAAAATGAGAGGAAAAAAATGCAATTTATATCTATTCAATCAAGTGGGAGGAAAACATTTACTCCTAGGAAAGGCTTTCTCTTTCTTTTCTTATACAGCAATTCAATTTAATTTCTCCCACATTTTCTTCCTTATGTTACCAGAGCTATAAAGTCAAAGTGTGTATATCCTCCACTTGCTAGTAAAACTTCTCTATGACGGTTCATTTTTTAAAGTCCAAGGTAGGATATTGATTCTCAAACTTCTTGGTCTCAGAACCCCTTTACACTCTTAAAACTTCATGAGGACTACAGGTGGGTCCTATCTATCAATATTTACCACACTAGAAATTAAAACTGAGAAATGTTATTATATCAATAGTCATGACACTAATAATATTAATCAAAATATAAGTATTATATAAATAACAATAAACATTACATATTTACATAAATGACACTTTTTCCAAAACAAAATAGTTTGGGGAGTGGCAAATGTTCTATATGATTATAGAGCTCTTTAATATCTTGTTTAATAGAGGACGGTTGTATTCTCATATCTGCTTTCTATATTCAATCTGTTGTGATATCACATGTCATGTGGCTTTTGTAAACCTCTGTGACATACTCATGAGAAAAAAACTGAAAGATAAATAACATTAGCAATGTTATAAAAATACTTTTGTCCTTATGAATCCTCTGAAAATCTTTCACGTTTTCCTAGGGTTCCCCAAACCACTCATTGAGAATCCCTGGTCAAGGGAAATCACAAACTGATTACGAATTGTGCAAATTCCTTACCATCTCTTTGTCTCACCATCTCAATTTCTATTCTGAAAAAGAGATATTTAAACAACCTAACTTCTAATGTCATTCCAGCTCTACAATTTCCTGATTTAGTAAAGCTTTTCCATATCCGATGCCTTCTCTTAACTCAGCATTAACTCCTTTAAATTTGAGTTTGCATAGTCCAATTTCATGGAATCCTGCTTAATTTTACTCACTGAACATTTCTTTTAGCAGCTCAGCTAGTTTTATATCCATTTTCATTCAAGGCAGTTCTGCTAGGAAATCTTTAGGCTAATAAAATCTCAGTCCTTTCAGAAGTTAGCTTTTTAAAATAAATTTAAAATAACATAGCAGTTTTAAATGATTGAGATAAATAAACAGAGTCTGGACAAAGGTCACAGATTTTAATTATAGAATTTGTTCCCACTGCCTGTCCTTTAAATATTGGTGTTCTTCATAGATTTACCCCAAATTGACTTCTCATCCCATCCTTCACACGCTCTTTGGGCTGTCAGATTCTGTTTCTGGCTTCAGCTATAGGATGGTTGCTCTAAATGTGTATCTCCTGCCTAAATCCATTTCCAGTGCTCCCTTCTGCCTGGACATCTAACTACCAACTGGACATCTCCTCTTAAATGTGCCTGAGCACATTAAACTCAAACTGGAAACATTACCTATCACCAATAACTAATTATTCCTCCTATGTCTCCGTTTTTTTGTTTTTTTATTTTTTTATCTCCAGTTTTAAATATCAGCTTCACCGTCCACTCAGTCTCCCAAAGCAGTTATCTGGTCATCACTCAAATCTCCTCCCCCTTCACCACCCATATCCAATTGAAACCAAGAGGTCTCTGCCACCTTCTCTCTTTCCTAGATTATCATATTAACCTAACTGGTTTTATTCATCCCAGTCCTGTTT